>NC_133974.1:23025666-23684595 GCF_047716275.1 Strix uralensis
AAATTCAAAATGTACTATGAAGTAAACAGTATTTTTAATTATCAAGAATCAGTGATGCTGAAATGATGCCAGACAGGAAGGTCTATGCTACTGTTAGTGAGCCCTTTGAAATCAATAACAAAAGTTTTCTTCCTGCAAGGTAGTCTGAGTTATTTTTCCCCAGTTAAATTCAACAGGTAAAATAGCACCAGACTATGCTGGTGCCCTGAGTTTTTTGTTATTAGTTCATATTACATTGAAATAAATTTCCAGTAACAATTTAAAATAACATTTGCAGAGGCCTCATAACTGATAAATGTTTACATAAACCACCTGGTGATGGCAACAGATTGCATCTAATGCTCAGTTTATATACTCATGTGCTGAGATGTATGCTGAGCAACTTTTTTCTCAGTTTTTCTTTGTGCTACACAGCTGTCTGTCTCGTCCTGCTTTCTAATACGTTGATTGCGGTCTCCTCTTGACAAAGAGTATATCTTTGTCTTCCATTTTTTTTCAACTTCTTATGGACTTTGGAAGTTGAATTTTAGTTCTTAAATGCTACAGCTACTAGTAATCCAACGAAAAACAGAGTTTTGATGATACACTGCTGAACAGTGTTTCTTGCCAATATGTTTGTAGATATGCTTATACATGCATGCATACACGTATGTGTATATGTTTGCCTTTTGTTACCCTTTTTATTGTCAAACTGAAAAACAAAAAATACAATTAAGCCTTTTTATGAGATTTCAGAAATAATGCTTTGTTTGAACTCTATGAACATTTATTGCACTCTCAATTTATTTTAATTATTCAGTATTTTTGTTAACAGACAGAAAGCAAGGTTTAACCTCTAAATGGACCAGAGCATTACTGTTTTCTCGAGGATGATAATTGTAGCTATGCAAGCTAGCACATAATGGTTAAATATATCCTTGCTTTTGACAGAAGCTAGTGGAGTTGGAACAGAGATGAACATAACTTATTAAATATAGCTCTTATGAAGACTGCTCTATAATTACTGTGATTTTTCTTTGTATCATTATCATCATAGGCTGATGAAAACAATGAATCGTGTGCTTTCAAGAGGCCAAGAACTATTCAGCCATATAAAGAGATGGTACCTAGAGTAACAGACCTGTTAGTTTTCATTGAGTAATCTATGTAGATAATACACCATAAAGGTTAAATAGGTACTTTCATCAAAGACCCTTCTTCCACTGATAAGAGTTAAAAATTTAGAGAAGAATGCTCCAAGGATGACCAAGAATGTTTCATTCCATGAAATCTCATACATATCCATGAACAAATCTTTTGATACTTTTTAATTGAGACTAGTTTTTAATGTATAAAAAGTAATCTGTTGAATTTTTTGCATGTCTGGAAGTGTTTCTGAGATGAAAACCTCAGAATGAAATGACCTAACTACCCAAAATGTTATGAGTACAAAAATGCTGTTTTTCCTTTGCTATCAGCTCTAAGACTCCACAGATTTAAAATAGATCCAGGGACCTGGATTCAGATACTTCCCATCTTTTCTAATCCATGAGAGATTTCCGTGCTTTTTGACACTGAAAGGAGAACAAATAGCAAGGGCGTGTTCTTGTGATCTAGATTATTTCTTTGCTCCTCAGGTCTGTGTTGATATGACTGGGAAGGCAGCAGACCCTGACATAGCTGCTCTATCTCATGAATAGTGAAGCTTTGAGCTTCAAAGACCTTGGCCAGTGCTAAAATCCATTGTTTCAGGAATGCCCTTGCATGTGAAGCTTTGCCTCTTGTGTATTTACTAATAATTAAAGTTTCAGAGGCCAGAATTTTGACACTTAAAAATTTAGCTGCTAGTGTCTACTTAGTAATGAAGAATAATAGTTTCATTTTCTTATTTTTAGATTTCATGGGGCAATTTAAGTGCATCAGAACTGAGCAGTATTAGTTTCAGACTTTCAGTATGAAAAATATGTGCTTGAGAACAATCAGCAATTTCAAAGACAAAGTTAAGGTTTAAGATTCGTTGATATTCACTGTTGTGCTTGTAGAGCGGGAAGGAAGACAGGGATGGGCATGTCTGGAATCAGGGCTGGGTACATGGCCTTTTCAAGCAACCACTCGACAACTCCTCTGCGAACCAAGCCAGCTTTGTATTAAAGACACTAGTTTTGTTGCCTTGGCTACATGTACTGTAAGACTTATCTGAAGCCTCACGTTTCTGATGGTTGTTATATACCTTCTCTTTGCTAGCCTAATTTATTCTCAGTTAGTCTGTTTGCAGGTCATCAGTAACTATTAGGTGAAAAAGGTTTTTTCCTTCTCTGTGTTTATGTTCTTGATGTTTAAGAGAGAGACACCTCTTGTGCTTCCCTTAGTTATGCTGGAAATGTATTTGGAACTGTTTGTGTCTGTTGTACATTCATACATATTCACACTATGTGTGTGTATGTATTAAGTAAATAATATTATCTTCTATTTAATATTATTTACTTGTTATCATGTACCCTTCTTCACAGTTTTTAAGCAACTTAATTGTTTTATCAATTCTATAGAGTTGTATCTCAAATCTGTAAGGGTAAACTATGGTATGAAATAGTGAGTATGAAGAGGTAAATAGAAAGGACAACTGAAGTAAATAGTTTAAAACACATTCTGAAACAAATCCAAACTTTCCTGTAGGTTTGGTTTAAACAAGAACAAATACATAAACAGTCATCTTTTGTATGCCAAGGTTTCCCAAGCAGCTTTCTGGTACAATTAAACATCAGTCAATTCTACAAATAATAACTTATTGAAACCAACTAAAAGGAATGATTTTGACAAATGGGCTTTTAGACCTTGCTGCAGAAAATTTGGCTGATGACACATTCCAGTTGTCCAATGTACTGCTATAATGATTGGTCTCTGTTTCAGCCTTATTTAACAGTTTCATTAATAGTATTAAAGAAAGCAAGTGAACAGCATGTTAATGAAGTTAGCAGATGATGTAAACAGCAGGAAACAAAATAGAAGATACTTAGAGATTAGAAACATGAGTGAGAGGAGTTATCAATGTGTGATATTCAGATTGAGAAAAAAGATAAGATAATGCATCTGGGATAAATTAGTTCAGATCTGATTTTATATGGCTAATATATTAAGTATACAGAAATATATACACTGAATTACACTAAAACATTTTTTCTGCTTGATAAAGGTCCAGTTTGCGATCAGTGCAATATCTGAAGGGCAATACTGTCTTTGGAAGAATGTGTAGAGAATGTAAAAGAGCAGACAAGTAATTGATGAGTTTTACACAAAAAGGTGGATTGTAGGAGCAATTTGCTATTGTTCAAGCAACAGCAAATAAAAATCAGTGGTTAAGCAGACTGATTTAAGAGGAAAGACTAAAATGTAATGACTGAGCAAACAAGCAATGGAGAGGAAGACTACTATAATCCACAGGCCTGAAATATCTGTAAGATTTAGAGAAAACATGACTTATTTAGCGTTGCCACAGATTTGATATCATATCAGGAAAATGTTCGTTATTAGGTGAAAGCAACCTCTTACCATATTACATCAAGAATTACAAAATAAATACATAGAGGCTGTAAAGCACAACCCAGTGTCAATTAATGGAAACCTAAAAAAGGCTGTAGGCTGCCTCTCACTAGCATATGGAAATGCTGAGTCTCTTCAACACCCCTCAGTGTGAATGCATGTTGCAGAGTCCCTAAATTGTTAGATCTAATTTACCCCCCCACCCCCCCCACCCCCAATATCCACATTATAGGAGAGGAGACTTCCCAAGTGCTCCATTCAGCAAGCTCAATCCCACACAAGCTCTAAAATATTTCCCCTTCCCCGGGGTGGTGACATGCATGCTGCAGGCAGACTGACAACTGCCTCCTCCAGTTAGAACATATAATCATCAATACCCTTCTGAGCTCATTGAAAATGTGACTAACTCGAGCCTCAGCTCATACATTGTCAAATCCCACTTGGTGAGTCTTGTTCCTGTTCCAGCTGGAGATGGGCCCACGCTGGAATTTGGGAATCTAGTTTTCACGTTCCAAAAGTGAACAAAGAGACTCGGACTCATCTCTAGCCTTAGTCTCTAAACTGTGGTCATGTCTGTAAGTAAAATGCTGAAACGCTATTTGTCTGGGAAAAATAAATGAGTGATGATTTTAAGAGATGCTGTGGCTACTCAGTGCAGTAGCTTCCAGCTTTTTGGTGCTGTTCCCAGAAATGCTTCAACCATGGTGAGGAGCTCAATTCTCTAATTAAAAAAAAAAATTGTATCAAATATTTTTCAGCTTTACACTCTCAAATTAAAGCTTAAAAACCTCCAAGGAAGGAAAGGAGGCCAGATTGGAGGGGGAGGAGGTGAGAGGAAGGAAGCGGGTGGAGAAAACCACTATATTCCCAAGATGCAAGGAAAGTTGAAAAGTAGAAGAAAAAATATATTAAATCAGTGTAAACTAAGAGGTAAGTTTAAGGCATTTTTTTACATTGAATGTATGTCTTTTTGGGGTATTTTTAGCAGTAAAATTCTGTATACTTCAAAAACATTTAAAATACATTAAAGTGAGGTGATTGCTTTTTTTTTTTTTTCAATTTCTTCTGCTACAAACTTGATCTATAATTTTATTAAGAACTATCAAAGGATGTGTTGTGCTGGGATTTTGCTACTTTTCTGCTGTTGCTGATTAAAACTTTCTATTACCTCACCAATGACCTACATGAAGTGAAGCAACATCCCATGTCAGCAGGCAAGGTGTTTTGATGTAGAGCTCAGCTGTGAAAGTTAATTGTTTATGGAGATGTGATGGGCACTGTGCTCCTACTTACCTACCTCACTGTAATTCAGTAGTGTATTGGTGTAGCTTAGGAAAAGAACCTCTGAAGTAACAGATTTTTGTATACTTAGGAAGATATTTGACCTGTGTTCTTAACTTGAGGTCAGAGCAGTGTCTTACATGGTTTATTAGTGTTGTTGCTGTTATTGCTACTTGGTGTGCTGCCTATACAGGGGTTGTATAAGTTAAGTTTTGATCAGAGACCACATGCCAGCAGCTGAATAGTAAAGTCTGGTGCACTTAGAAGCTCATTTATTACTGGGATGTTTGTTGCTATACTGCCAGCAGCCTGCCAGAGATGCGACAGAATAAAAATATTGCTGATTAATATGACTGTGCTTGTGTTGTAACACCATGTGATACTAAAGACTTTGTCACACATGAGTTTAGAAAGGAAGGGAACAGAAATCTGGAAAAGTAGAGGCCGGTGTAAGGAGGTTCTGCATAGCTATATCAGCTGGGCAGAGCGGAGAGGAAGAGATGTTCCTGCAGCCCCAGTATTTACTGCATATATAGACCAGGTTATCTGCATCATTTTTATCTTCAAAGGTTGGGAACAGGATAGGACAAGTGTGTGACAGCTGCTGTAATGGGAGAGACCAGAGCTCTCAGTGGCTGATGGTGAGGAACAGCAATAGAGGAGAGGGGGTCTGTAGGGAGTGCTGCCACCTTCCTCTCTGATCCTTATCCAGCTTCTGCTGTGTCTGGTCCTCTCAGGCTGGAGGTTATGCTGTGTTTAAAAGCTTCTGATGTCTCAATCATTCACGAATTTATCCAATCTTGTTTTTTAACCTGTTTACATCATTGATTTCAAAAACATGTTATGGAAATGGGTTCTATAAATTAATCACATTGTCTTTGTTTTAAGCCTCCTGTTTGAGGATTTTATGGATGGCCTGAAGTGTTTTTACTCTGAGAAGTGAATAGTATATCTCACAGAGATGCTTATCACTGCCTCCTTAGGCTGCCTAATTATAGGCTGAAAAGTTGTGGTCTGCTTAGATTCCCCTCTATTCCATATGTCTGGTCATCCTTGTCCCTCTGTACATTTTCTAGCTATGCTATATTTCTTCAGTGATTCAGATGAAAATGTTAGCAATTTGCTGCCTTCTGAAGACACGTATGTCTAATGACTACCTCCCCTTTCTTGCTCTCACCATTTAGCCTTCCTTAACTTTTCTAAATATTTTTTTCAGTGTTGAACTGAATGCTTAAATATTTCTACAGATAGCAGTTACATAAATATATGCATGGCAGCTGTGCACTTCAAGATGAATATATTATGGATAAAGAGCTTGAATTTGTACTATTTTTATTCAGGCACATCCTGAGAATTTAGTATCAAATGGCCTAATTCTGCTCTAACTGACACTAAAGCCAGTGAATTAAACCAGAAACTCCTACCAGACTCTGTAGGATCAGGACTGGTCCTGCCTGCTAGAGAACAGTGCTCAACACCACTTTCAGAAATGTTCTGAATTGTGCATGAAGCTAGCTATTAAGAAGCACAATCTTTTATCTTTTGTAGGAGAGGAAACCTGGGGGAGAGGTAACCACAGTTGTTTAGTGGATCCAATTGTAGGACTGAGGAGAGATAGAAGATGGTGACAGCTGAGCAACAAGAGCTGTGAGGAGTAGGTAGGGAGAGCTGGCTGGCAGCCAAAGAGCGAGGGGAGTGAGAACAGAGCCCTGCAGGCAGGCAGGCAGGCAGGCAGGCAGCAGCTGCAGTTGCAGACCACTGAGGGTGGCGGGGATGCCACTACATTAGTCAGATACTCTGATGTTCAGACATACAAAAGGTCTTGGACACCTATGAAGGTGAATAGGAATTTGGCATCTCAAGCACCTGTGCAATTTTCAGCCCTGGAGTGACTCAACAAAAATAAAGGGCAAGGTAGAAATTATGCTTAAGGACAGACTAAACAGCTGATGACTCTAGCAGTCTTTATTCTGTTCTGTATAGATTAATGGAAAGCATTTTCCTCAGACATTTGGAAACCATGACCTATATTTTAAATAGAGTCTTAAATAAATAATTAATATGGCTATCTAATCACAACTCCATCACCAGACAAAATTATCCAACCAAGGAATTAATCATAATGATATTCTTCCCAGTACTTGGCATGTGTTCTTGTTCTTTCCCTTCTGTGGATGTTTTGAACAGTAAGGGATCCCTTTTAAGTTGACACAGTTTAGTATGGGACTAGAAGAAAAAAAAAATGTTTAGAAGAGGTTCTATTTAGAAATATAGAAAATTATCTGTTTTGGGCATTTTCTTAAAGTCAGATGCCTTTGCTCATTGCTAATGCAACAGAATAGAATTAGGAGCACAATTCAGGTTGTTGAAAAATCCATATGTAAAAATGAACCATTTACTTGGAAACTAGCAGCAGCTGGTACAAGTTGATATGTTGGTATTAATATATCATTTACCAGGTGTGTTGCATCAGCTTCACTTCACAATGGATGTAGGATGTGGAGTGCCATGAAGAAATTCAAGCTGGCATCAATAAAGCTATGCATGGCAGCACTTCAGGAAGAAAAGCTGCCTCTTATGCAGCTTATTTGAGGATTTATCCAAACATGCAGAATGAATCTGGCCAACTAATAGCAAACTGGAGTAACAAACAACAAATGCTCTCTTCTATCACATCACTATGACCCTTTCTCTATCCCCTGACTGCCCTCTCTAGACAGGCAATACCTCTCTGACTTACATGAGGCAAGTCTTAGTAATGCTTCAACACTTTGTTCACTCAGTGTTCACCCAGCTGCAGCTGGATCAGATTGAATGGAAACAAAATGTTGTCAGCAATTAAGGACTCTTTGACATGAGTTTTGCCAACAGGTCTGCTGGAAACTGGAAATACTAAAGGTTTTCTCACTACATGATATCTATCTTTGCCAAATTCTGTCCCTTGCCCTTCTCCAAGGTCATGCCAACAGTGCACCTTCTCCCTCTTACCATGTGTGACCTGTCCCTTGCACTAAGCAGCCCTAGATGCCCATTTTTTTCACTTTCCACACAGTCTGTATTCCTCCATGGTCACTAGAGTTAGAAAACAGATAAATGTGCACAATGGTGGACAAAAGGACTGAAGGCGAATCCTTTTCCTCTTAGAAAGTGATCCAGACTGGCAGAGGATGGCTCCAATATTTGCTCCTCACCTCTGCCATGCAGAAAGCATAGTAGATAACACTTCAGTCAAGGTAGAAGGGTTTAAATGATGAGTAGATTGGACAAAGGAAAGCATCATTTCTTGCTATCTTCTTCCTTCTGAGGTGCTCCATCCAAAAAAAGAGGAAAGATCCTCTACCCTCCACAATCATTTATATCTCTATGGGGAATGCCTTCCTCTCCTGAGGCAGCCCTTCCCCTTTCTCCCTAGTGCCTTTCTGGTCAAGAACACTGTGTAAGTGCAGCTCTGTAGTCACAGCAGCTGTTAGAAACCCACAAAGTTCCTAATGTAAACTTCATCCCCTTGCTTTTCATCACTGCTATGAACACAGACAGAAGTAAAAACGTGTCCCTTTAATATGTTCATTTTGATTTCTGAAGACATTATTTAGGTATTACTGTATAACAAAGTTCATTAGAAGTGTGCAGTCTTCACTAGAATTTTTTTCCTTGTCCTTGCACATTCAGAGGTGTTGTTCAATGCGAATATCACACATGGTTCCCTGTTCTGGCAGTGCTTGGGCACAACATGTTCCACTGTTGGGTCTCCTTTGCTTCCTGGCTCTAGGAATTTTTCTTTTTCCTTGGAAGTGTAAAGATAGAGAAGAAGGGGAAGCAAGAAGTACTGAAAACTGTTTACTACCTCTTAGAAGGCTACTTCTAATTTTTATTTTTACAGAATAAATGTTTCTGAAATCAAGGAATAAGCTTTAGCACAAAATTTGAGATGAGCTTTGCCAAATTTCTCAGCAGATGAAATAGCAAGTGTTTTAAATAATAGCCTTCATGTATCCAAGAGGGGTTAAACATTTAGATATACACTGACTTCCAGATTTTGGGGAAATGTACTGTTATTTTATTTGTTTCAGAAGGTCTAACTTACCTATCGATATTAAATGACTAATGAAAAACATCTATCCAGACTTTTATGGCATTCAGGATGAAAGGAAAGGGAATCTCCCTCACACCCAGTGCTCTCATGAGCTCTTATGAGCTATACATAGGCGGGAAAGTGATTTGCACTGTAAGCTGAACTAATGGGCAAGGAAGAGATAGATCTGACAGAAGTTCTGCTTCTTAATTCTCTTATGACATCTGTGCTTGGATGTGGATAGAAGAAGGAATCTGCTCTTGGTTTGAATCAGTGAAGCAGGATTGTTTGCCTGGAATAAGGAACAAATTGACTTTGGGTATAATTTTCTTCCCCTTCAGTGTAGCTAAGCATGCTCAGGTAGGCCAGAAGAAACAGCAAACTGCTTCTGCAAAGGTAAACTGTGTAGTGAAGCGGGAGAAAAATATTTTGATGGAAAAAACAGCTTATGCCCTATTATTTTAGATGTCTATAAACTGAATAATAAAGCAGTACTGAAATACCTTTCTGACCATGTAGTGACCTCTAAACTCTATGTACAAAACTGGATTATTTCAAGCACTGGCCAATTACCTCACTCCAGAGTGGCATTCAGTAAAAGAAGGATTAACCAAGAAAAGAAGGTGGACTGAATCTTCAGTTAAGAACCACCTTCAAAAGAAAATAGGTAGTGGATACAAGCTAGCTATATTATTACCATCTTTATTTAAAGAAATTGCCTCGACTGGAAAAGTGTTTTCCATGTCAACATTTGGCCCAGAAAGCTGCCTTGAGAATGCAACAATAGCACCAACTTTGGCATAAAGTGTAATATTATCAGGCAAGAAATATTATACTGACCTCCAGTGTCAAAGGTGTCTTTGAGCTCATAGCTCTTCAGTTCTCTTCCAGGAACACAATCATGATTTGAGCTTTTATGCTGGGAGTGCATATTCAGCAGATGCTTTAAAGTGGAATTATTTCACAGAATCACAGAAATAGTTGAGTTTGAAAGACATTCCTGGAGATTTTCCAGTTAAAGCCCACATGGTTGAAGCAGAGTCCTGAGTGGGTTGCCGACAACACTGCCCGTGTCAGTCAGGTTTTGTGTATCTCCAAGGATGGAGACTCCAGAACCTCTCTGGGCAACATACTCCCAGTGTTTGACCAGCCTCACTATAAAAAAGTTTTTTCTAATTTTTAAGTGGAATTTCCTGTATTTCAATTTGTGCCTATTGCCTCTTGTCCTGTCACTTGATACCACTGAGAAGAGTATAACAGAGGGACAGTTACTAATCTGTAAACTGTAAAAAACTGTATTACTTACAAAACAAACAGAGGAACATACAAGAAATAAAATTATTATTATTGTCGTTGCTCTATTTACTTTAGATCTGGATCAATAGTCTCTAAAAAAAAAAAAAACCAACAGGCTGGAATTCGTAGAAAGTAGTTGTGAGGAAAAATCTGAACCTGATGCTTTGGTTACCTCTCTGTGCCTTTGCAAATAAGGGTCAAATAAATCCTTCACTTTCAAAATGCTCTCTGAACAAGTTCAGTGCTTCCAGGTTGCTCAATTGGATTCAGTGCCATTCTAAACCAACTAACTTACAAGACTGAAAAACAGGTACTGTGTAATTTTGGACTGCAGCAGTATTTATCCTTTGTTTCAGAATAATTTGGGAGCTGGATTGTCCCAGTAGCTTTGATAGAGTAGTAACAATTGCCTCTATCACCATGCTTTGGTCAGTAATACATCTTGCTGCAAGAGGTTAAAGTGCTCATTCTCTACTGAAAGTAAGTATGGAAGATGAAGATCTAGGGTAAAAGCCTTAAGGTGTGGCTCGTGGCCCAGGAAGTTATCACCATCATGATCCAGGCTGATATTTACAGCAAAGCATGAAGGCAACCACAGTGCATTATTTATACAACATTAATGCCTATAAATGAGTGAAGATTCTGACTGTCCTCTGGTGCCCATTCATAATACATGTTTTACTGGGGAAATCTATTCAGAATCACATTTATTGTTCTTGACAATAACCTCTTTCTCCACCATCTATTATAAAAAGCAGCCAACAATTTTTGTTACTGTAATTCACAAGTTTAGGTCATTCTACAGGGCTATATATAGTGCAAAGGATAAATATCCAGCATGGTTTCTTTCACTGCTGTGAGCATTTTAGCAGCTGCCAGTGTTTTCATCAGAGTGGGACTGAATAATACTTCACATATGTGGATAGCTTGAAGCCATTATACCATAATCCAGTGATTTGTGAGTATAAAAGTGCATATATGAGTGGGTTTGATTGCTTTCTATAAGAAACTCCATTTAACAGATTAATAATTTCTTATTATTTGAAGAAAAATTTAAAATAATCCCATGCTCACACAATGGGGTGAAGATAGAGAATAGGTAATATTTATTCCAAGTGACTTTCAGAGCTTTCCTTAAGGTGGCAGAGGTAATAGCTAGTTTCTGTTGTCTCCCTTTACTGTATGTGAGAGAGGTTTATCTCTGTCTCTCCCCAGTGACAGTAGAGAGAGGGAATATTTTCAGCTTCCATTTTATGGAAATGCTCAAAGTTAAGTGGACAGAACTGAAATTCTGTAAGAAACATAGTCTTGATAACTGCATTAACAGACATACTCATGCCACTCTACAAAACTTTCTGAATGGAGAAGTGAGGTGTGAGTTAACCCCCAAAAATCTGTTCATATGGTTGTAATTGCACTGAATGTTGACACTGTCCTGATCTCAGGTGTTCTGCTCTGTTTAACAGTAATTTAGAATGGCAAAGATATGTAAGGCTATTATCAGGCAGAAATATCTGGAAACAAAAATGGTTCAGGGTTTTAAGATTTATCTGTTGTTGCAATACCACTACTACCACAAATGATAACATTTATTTTTCTCTAATAACTATTAATACTTTATAAAACAGGTAAGGGAAGATAAGGTGTACTGTTCCTCTGCAAGTGTTGTTTTAGCTTGGTTTTTAGGGACATGAGTCTTTTCTGATCTAGAATTTATCTCTTTCTCTACACTGCACAAGTTATGCTTTGTAATTGTGTTCATCCTGTTTTCCTGTACATAGTTTTTTTCTGTCCCTGTGCTACTGCCAGTGCATATAATAGAAGTCCTTTTCATGTATGTCTTTGATAAATTATTTGGATAACATAAATGAGATTGCAACTATTTTTTTTAATATTTTTATGTATTCATCTTTGCAGGTGTACATGTATTAATGTCATATGTATTCTGACTCATTCATATCCATTCTGTAAAGCTTGTTTCCTGATTCGAATCTATATTGATACATAGCAATGTGACAAAATGGCAGCAAAATCTATTTTGAGCTGTTTTATAAAGCCAAGCATCTAAAATGATTGAATTGAAATGATTATTAGATCAAATTATCAGAAATGAATTCTGTGAATACATCTACTAAAATATAACTTTGAATTGCATGTTTTTGTATGGGAACACATTTTTGTGAGTCTGTCATACAGAGTCACTGAGCACAGTTTATGATGGCTACATCATATAAGCTATTGCATACTCATATGGAAGCACTGACTCCAACTATGAATGCAGTTAAATATGAAAGGCCTGGAAGTTAAGTGGTTTTTTGTCAAAATAAATGCTAAACCCCATGCTGAAGACCTAAGGGCATGATGGCAAGGACTGGCATATTGTACTAAGGTTCATGTCTACAGACAATAATTTCTTTTGTTCATTCTAGGGTAACTTGCATCTTTTTGAAACTACTGAACTTTGGTGAAGTAGGTGGGTTGAGGATAAACCAAAAAATGATACCATATTCCTTTCCTGATTTTCTGAGGAGTATCTTTACCTGATTTTTTAGTTATGGTTGTCACAACTAGACAGGTCCTTTTAATTTGTTATATAGTACATTTTAAGCCTGTAATAGTGAACAACATTTTGCTCCCCCCCAGTTTATAGCTTTCATTTTTTTCCTAAACTGCAAAGCTAGTTTTCTCTCAGGTGAACATTTCCCACTGATTCCTTTATAGGTGGACTTTTGTTAGATAAAAATGTCTGTGGAAACAAAAGAAGGGCTCATTCTAGCTGTGAAAGAATAGGAATTATCTGTGAGTGGGAAGCTTGAAGATGTGAGGGTTTTTCCAATGCTTTTTAGCATATTTTGCTAAAAAGCAGATGCTTCAAATGTGAGAGCCCAAAAACAGTCATGTGGCAGAAACTTGAAAGAACAGGAAGAGCTGTCAAAGCTAGCAAAACTGTATGAAGTATACTTTTAAGCATAAGATGAAGAGTTCATTCTTTTTATGCTTTCTCAACAGTTTAGGCATGTACTTGCTGGTCTACTGTTTAAAATTTTTACTCTATATTGGTGCAAAAATGGCAGCAGAAGACCACTGGAACATAATGGTTAGTAAACAACTTTTAATCCTGACATTCGTCATCTTTCCTTCCAATCTTATCAGCATTTCACTAAAACAATTAGCATAACCAGGGTATAGCTAAAAATAACATCATTGTAAAATATTCTATAAAACAACTCCAAATAAAGAAGATATCTATGGTAGACATAAACCAAGTATATCCAAGAGAGATTGCAAGCATGTAGTAGAGGGATGATTAATAGGATTGGTAGATAAAACAAGCACTTAGGTTCAATGCTTCCAGATCTCTCGTAAAAATATAGACATATGGAAAGTAGGCAAAAGCATTCAGAATAAGGTTTTAAATAAAATCAAACCAAAGATGTATTACTGCATATGCTGCATAAGTGTAGATGCTACTGGGAAAACAATTGCTTCATCATCATGGTTCAGTCAGTCAATGGATATTCTAGGCAGTAAATCAGCAGTCTGTCATTATTGAGAGCTCATTATGAAACAATTTCAGAGGTTAGATGTAAAAAGTTGTCATATGAGTTTAAGTGAACTTTTATTCATTTTACTTAAAGACTATTAACTTTTCAATATTCATCAAAAGCACAAAGGCTATGTTTAGGTTTTCTAATGTTTATGAATAAATGGCATTTTTATTAGTTAGCATTCCTAAACAGCAGTGTAACAACTCAAGCAATAATTACAAAATGTTGATGCCACTTCCTGAATACCGAACTGACCCTGCAGGATTGCATCCGTTTGCTCTGAAAGAATGATAGACTCATCAGTCTCAAAGGAAAGTGTATGCTGAGAATATGAAGATATGAGTTGACTGGTGGTGGAGCTTCAGAGATTAGGAGGACTTGATTTCAAAGGAGATAGACCAGCTGTGAATCTCTTCATTCACAGCTCAGAGAACACTTAAACCATCTAATCTCTCTCACTGCACTGCAGGAATTGTCACCCTGGTATGTTTTCATAATGCTTTATACAGTTTGTTCAAAGGCATTTAAAGGCTTCTGTAATTTTATATAGAGATTATTCGAGAGTCCAATAAATGTCGCTGCTAGGTATGACTTCCTAATAATCTTAAATTAACCTTAGCTCAGCTTCTCCAAAAGGGGGCAAACAAACAAACAAAAAGCGCAAATAAAAATATCAGTAGACAAGTGACCTCTTACCTCCAATTAAAAAAAAATGGAGGCACAACCTCATTGTTACACTTCCATATACATTATTTTTCTTAGAAGCACTGGCATGAAGTTGAAAAGATTGATTCACTTTCATTCACAATAATGGTCCAGAAAAGGATACCTTTCTTGGCTAAAATGTGGGGAAATATGTACCTGTATCCCAGTGTAGCAGAATGTCACTGTATGGGTTGGTGCTCTTATGTTCTCATGTGTCCAGTATGGTGTCTGTGCTACTAATAGTCTTACATTTGTCTTACAGTTTATGGTTACCAAGACAATTTTTTTTTTTGTATTAATGGCAATATGCACTTTCCAGTTCTCTAAAATTTGTTATAATCTCTGTCAGGTTTCCTTACAGTAACCAATTATCTTTGATGTGTAACCTTATCAAATGCTTCTTGAAAAATACATACTGTCCATGTCACTCTCTTATCTATCACAGCAGCATTATCTTCAAAGAGTTCTATCAACTTAGTTATGCAATGCTTTCCTATTATACATTCATATTGGCTGAATTTAATGGAATTAAGCTTTGCTTAGTGTTCTCTTGTCAGTTGCAACAAAATTGTTTTCAATACATATTAAAAAATGTTAAGCTAGCTGGTGATTATATATTTTACCTTATCTCATAACTTACTTCAATAGTGGGGCTGTGGTCTCAACTTTTTAGTTCTTAAGGAGCTGGTTCTGCCATCACGGAATATTGACCGTGAAAGCTTTGCTAATTGGAAAGCATTAGTAAGCAAATTACACTCCCGTACTTAAATGACAGAAACACAGAAGGAAAACAGCAAATTTCAGAGAGTGCAAGAGAGAAGTCTAAAGTTCAGAAGAAAATTGCCAGCGTTAATAATTAGAAAGCTACAAGAATGTTAAAGAATATTAACTTTATGATGCTGTAAATATAACACCTTCCAAAACAAGGTCCTAGAGGCTTGGAGAACTTAAAAAAAAAAAAAAAAGTTGGGTTTTTTTTTCCCCCAAGTAGAAGGATTATGTTTGTTATATTCATCATTTTTGTGCCATAGGTATAAATGCATTTTAATACCTGAATTGCATTTATTAGTAGATTATCAAGTTAAGTACTTGTTTTGGAATGAAATGCAATACATAGATATATAATTAGATATATATTAACTGTTTATTAAGGGTGTATCATCAAGGCTGTTATCAGACTAACAAATATATAAAAGTATATTATAGAGTATAAGAAAAAATAATACAAAATGCGAAGTGCAAAGAGGCTTAAAGACACAGTAGAGATAACAGTAGTCTTTCATATCTCTGTGAAGGCCATTTATGACCCATACAGGCATTATATGGCAGAGTAAAAAGGAGTAAATAGTGGAGATACCCTGTACAACTTGGAAATGGAACCATAGTTTTGCATTTATTTTTATCTTGGAGGAAAGATATGAGTCAGAAAAAAAGACATATTTTGTTAGGAGGTAAAATAGAATATTATGCTAAAGATCTTTTCCAGACAGTCTGAACAACCAGTAAAAAAAGTGTGTTTGTAGAGATGGAATTTTTTTTTTTTTTTTTTTAAATATTGGAGAAATGTTTGGGTTCCAAATGGCAACTGGATCTGTCATGATATCTGTGAATTTAATCTCAAAGAAAAGTAAGCAAGACTTTACAAGGCTGTAAATCACCCACACTATGAAGTACTGCAAAATAATCCATTGATTATGTTGTGGGAGTACAGTTAGATACTAGAAACTTAATTAATGTTTTGGTGAAAAGTGGATATTGTTGTCTTGCAGAACTTTCTCAGTAGACAAATAACCAGCTTGTCTCCTAAACTGAGAACAAAATGGTTATCATAAGTCGAGTGCTATAACTTTAGCAAATTATAGATCTTTTTCCTTCCCACTTAAATAAATGGGAATTCTGATCTGCTGAAGTACAGTAGTGTTGTGCACAGAAACAAGTTATATTATGTAGGAAGCACAGTTAAGACAAACTTAAATTAACTACATATCCCATTTACTTGTGACTTTAGAACTGTAGACTTATTCTGATATTATTTAAAACATAAACATAGTGTTTCCAACTAAGGGCTCACTAAAATAATACAACGTGACTCTTTGTTAGCTTTTTACTTGGTGAAAGGGGATATGTGTTGGTCTCTTTTCCCAAGTAACAAGTGATAGGATGAGAGGAATTGACCTCATGTTGAGCCAGGGGAGTTCTAAATTTGAATATTAGGAAAGATTTCTTCACCAAAAAGGTTGTCAAGCATTGGAACAGGCTGTCCAGGGAAGTGGTTGAGCCACCATCCCTGGAGGTATTAAAAGACACGTAGATGTGGTGCTTAGGGACATGGTTTAGTGGTGGACTTGGCAGTGTTAGGTTTAAGGTTGAACTTGATGATCTTCAGGGTCTTTTCCAACCTGAATGATTCTATGATTCTATATATCTGCTAGTTTAGGAGATAAATAATTGCAGTAGAAATCTCATCAGTTGCTAAGATGTGGCATGTCACCTGAAGATTTTTTCTGAGGTATTATTTTTCTTGCACTGAGTTGACCTCTTACTGTTTTTGAGAGAGGCTGGGAAAAAAAAAAAATGAAAGAAAAGATAAAAAATATTTTCCTTTACTAAATATTTAACAAACTTGAGCATATTACAAGCATGAATTCTGATTAAGTCAGCCATATGCGTTCAGATCCATGTCCACCCAGACAGTGGAAAACTGTTAGAACTGGATGGATCCATTTTTTCTAAAAGATATTGAGAAACAGCTTCAGAGAACGAAGATCAGTTGATAATAATACCATCAGATCTTGCACTGGCAGGGAAAAAATGATTCTTGTTAGCACATTATGCAGTCTCAGGAGTCAT
This sequence comes from Strix uralensis, assembly GCF_047716275.1. Classification (NCBI taxonomy): domain Eukaryota; kingdom Metazoa; phylum Chordata; class Aves; order Strigiformes; family Strigidae; genus Strix; species Strix uralensis. The sequence goes on from NC_133974.1 coordinate 23,042,935, forward strand.
CTTCTGTGTAAATGAATGTAGTGCCCCTGAAGGAAGCCAGACTGACAGGGCTCTTTATTCAGGTCTTATATTCAGGTTATATACAGCACGGAGAGCACCTTCACAACTACCCTTCCTTCGTCCTGCACTGAAGCATTGAAAGGCAAATCCCTGTGTCCATGTTGTCTTTCTCCTCCTCCATGGATTTTTTTCCAGGGGTAGCATTAGAGTCCATTTGTCAAATTATAGCTCTTTGAAGCAGGAGGAAATCTAACCCATTCTTTTTCTTGTGAAAGCTTATTCCTTGCTGCTGTTTTTCTAGTGTTTTGTTTCATTCAAGTTAAGGTGTCACGTAGCAGGAACTTTCATCATTCTGAATAGAGAAAAGACACCAAACTCTAGCGGGTTTGACCAGCTACTTTGCTTTGTTCTGGGTATGGATGTTCCAATGCCTGAAAATTTTCAAAAAGGGAGATTCTGGTTTGGGTCTATGTGCATAACATACATTCAGGAAACCCAGACTCTGGTTTCACAATAAATTTATTGGGGAAACTTTAGCAACTTGTTTTTAAATGTTCTTTTCCTAATAGCTTTATAGAGCTCCCTTCTGCATTGTTATTATTATTACATACACACTTATGCAGACAGAATGATTTTGCCTACCAACTGAGTTAATTTTGGAAACAGAATAGGCCTCCAGCACCTAGCTGGATAGGAACAATAATTATACTGCTTTAATGCCATGAAAAGCATTCATTTCTAGGGCCTAATAAAGAATCAGTATAAACCATCTAAAAATTGGAGTGATGATATAGCCTTCTGCCATATTTTAATTCAGAAAATTTTTTTGGTTCTTATGGAAGCCTTTGTTTACGTTGTCACAGTTTATTTGGATATTAAGTTTCAAAACATTGTTTTGCTTACTAAGTAAAAAGCACAAAACACTGTCTTGGTTTCTATTATTAGAGTTTATTTATCTACCACAGTTTCATTATTTATTTTTCAAGACGAAGGTGAAGTTCACCAAATTCATTAAGAACATTGTAAAAGGAAAGGATACAAGATGCTGAAAACATTTGTATCGATACTTTCATTTATTTCTCACTCTTTTTCTGGGTAGCCAGCAATACCTGTAGCTGTTGACAAACTGGAAGAGTCCATTTAACTCTCCAAATAACTATTCTTTAGACCTAGTGTTAGGAGAAAATTCTTTAGTATTTAAATAGTTCCATAGCTATTAACATAAGAGAAGCCTTCCAGTTAAAATCTTAATCCTGACATTGGTTCAGATTGTTTTGAGTTTCTTTGTAAAAGACATGTATAAACAGGTTAAAGAGCAGCCTGCACACTCTTTGTTCAGTCAGAATACTCCCTTTGCTCCCTTATTTGACTTTTATAGCAAGTGTGCAATAACACAAGCTCTTCATACAGATTGCACTGCTTAGCTATAAACTTTGTTTACAAGCTACAAAGAGCTACAGCTCTTCTTACCTGGGTCTTTGGCCTCTTTCTACCTCTTCTTCCAGGAATGAAAATTACTTCTTTTTCATCCTGTTCTAGCTGTGATTTCCACCAAGTTCATCAAGAACACTGTAAAAGTCTGTATCATTAACATAAATAGTGAGAAAAGTTCAAAAGTTTCATTGAATAGGTATTAACTCCATGGGGAAAAACAGAAAGTGAAAACGAATACATTGAAGATCTAATAAATTATTTTGAGTTTTGCCTGTGTGGAGAATGAAGAATCTCCACATGTATTTATTATAATTTCTTTTGTGACTGACAATGCCATAGTATGGATGGCATCATATCAAACAGGAAAGGAAACTCCAACTTTGGAAATGAGTAACTGTAGTCTTGCTGCAGTAGTGATGAGGAACGTATCATTGCATTAGAAACTAAGAAGTTTTCATTTTTAAGATTATACTGATAATTTTAGAAGTAAGAAAAAGGTAAAATTAGCTGCAAATGCTGTTAGATCAGTTTTCACACCTTTCCATTAATGTTAATGGAATTGAATTTACTTCAGTGCCAGAGTGGATGTTCAAAACCAGATACATTAGACATACATTTTTTGGCATAATTTATTAAATTATGAAAACATAATGGCAGCAAATGGCAGCATAAGCATCGTTTGTAGTATGAGCTACACAGAATATTTTTTGCTAGCAAGACTTCAGTAAATATGTTGACATGGACTACACAGCATTTAAAGTTACAGTATGAAAACCACAGCATGTTGTGAGAATGCAGCTTCAAAAATAATGCATATACAGCTTAGGAGAAATGGAATTTCCCCATGCTTTTGAAGCAAAAGCATTTCAATATGAAACTGTTCATGTATTATCTCCACTTGTCTTCAAAGTTTTCTCAGGATTTCTGTTGTTCACACCCATCTCTATTACTCTTTTAAATTATCCTTATGAGAACAAGCCACACACTTCAGGCATAAAACATTATCAGTACCACTTACCACACAGCACTGTCCATTTTATCTAGAAGACATAGCCACCTGTGAACAGTTTTGAATACCTTTGCATTTGCACTCTAAACATGATTCTCCAGAAGACTTCATCCAGTCTCTAGGGCCCTGTGCCGAAACACTGGTTTGCTATCAGTCATTTTCAGGATTCAGACCAGAAAACAAAGCTGATTCTAACTTCAACAGCCCTTGTGAGGATCAGCACCTTGATGGTCAAGGTGCTGGCCCTTAGTATATGAGGTCCTGAGTTTGATTCTAAGTGCTGTGTCTGGACTCAGTCTCTCTATACTTTGCTCTCACCTGTAAATGGGACTGAGAATAACCCAGATAATATAGTTGCAGGTGCTTGGTAAATATATAAAATAGAAAGTAAGTACCATCTGTAATTTCTAAAGACACTTGCTGACGTCAATGACTGTATTATTTTTGAACCTGCCATTCTGCATCACAGATTTTCACTGAAGAGTTGAAGAATTCAATACCCATCTGAAAGTAATCTCCCTTCACTACAACATTATTTAATTTTTTTTCTTGCTTGGTATGCTTGAAGGATTTGTAATTGTTTTAAATTACATAATACATTACTTTGACATATTCACCTATTAAAGGATCTTTGTAAAAACTGTATGGTATTACAGTATAGTGTTCTTATGGTAGCAATCAATAACCATAGAACTGCTTGAGGATATTGCATTTCTCAAAAAGACACTCCTGAAATATTCAGAAATACCTCAAGTTTTCCATTCAGAATTTTGCTAAAGCAAGTGCACCTGTATCTTCCGAAGAACCATACATGCACAATTCTTTATATGCGATGCATATCATTGGTACCAATGCTTATAGAGTTTGTAATGAGCAAGCAGAATATGTTCTGTATTTAAAAGGTTTTGGACAAACAGGCAAAATCTTAAAGCCTTATGCTGCCTATTATATTGAAAGCTCATAAATTTGGGGAGAAGACATTTCACCTTACGGTTTCTCTATCTAATAAAATGTAATGTGTTTCATGATTTGGGAAGTGAAAGATGTGGTGTAGTGGCACAACCTTTGTGGTTGCTAATGTAGTGCAGGTAGACTGGTATGAGGAAATCTAGACAGATTATTAAAGTGGGAAGAAATATCCACATATCTTCCATTAATTTAACTTTCTACTTTAATAGTTCAATTGCTTTATACAATCACTGTCAACTCAGGAAAACAGGTTGGCATCCATTTTGCAAACCTACCAATTCAAATCACATTCACAGCCAACAGAACCACAAGCAATAAATGAAAACTTTGCCATCTTTGCTGTCATCATCTGTTGAAGGAATATTTATCAAGAAAAAAAACTAGTACAGGGGTAGAAAAATTAGTCACGGAAGTCTTTCTACCTCTTTATGGTTCTATAGCAGTGTAGAATACTGGCCTTTCATGGAAATGAACTGGGTTTTGCCATGTAGTTGGGGATCCCAATAGCTGCCACCACTGCTCCTGCTGTCAAAAGGTAAAATGATACTAATAACACCAGGAGCTGTGAAGAAATGTCTTCTTCTAGGTGAATGAATTTGAATGCCACTTTGTACCTTTGTACTCTAGATGACTCTATACATTTAGAGGCAGAGTAAATTCAGGTTCATTCCACAGTGTAAAACCTTTCAATACCTGTTCAGTTTTCCAGAGAGAATTCCAGAAATCTGTAAAAGGCTTTGAGTCAGTTTTCATCAATTTAATTCCCAAATTACACAGCCACTATAAAAGAATAAACCCTGAATATTTTTGAAAACTCTCCAAACCTTTGAATGTGAATGAGAAGTTTCTTACCAGTGAAGTCAGAAAAATGATTAATCCAGCCTGATATTTTATTTGTTCTACTACGTCAGTTACCAATTCATAGTATCATACAGTTTCAATATTTTTAATATTCATTAATCAAAATACCCTATTTAGTTTTCATAGACATTCTTTCCTTAGTCAAATAATTGAGATGGTGGGGGTTTTTTTTGAGCAGGGGGACTTGTCTGCACATCTTCCTTTACAAAAGAAGTATAGCTACTTCTTTGAAAATCTCAAAACCCAGTATTAGGAAATTGCTTTATTTCTCTTTTAAAAAATAAGTTATCTTTAAAGCATTGGACCGAATTTTCTGTTTTATACAGCACTAATCTGACAGAGAATTTTCATGACTGAGATCAAGAGAATTTGTCTCTGAAAGGATATTTTTCCTCTCTATTTGCTATTATACCTGCTAGTATGTGTTAACCTGACAGCTTCCAACATTATGGAATTGCACGTGGGCAGCATTCTTCTCAGATAGTGCTTTATATTTGCAGGATGTTGTACACTTGCAGATATTAAGAAGGGATGTCAAGTCAGCATCACAGTAATTCAATTCTCTGAGATTTACTGCGATAATCCATAACATCTAGAGCTGATGAGGAACCTGAACTCTTTGATCATAGTAATATTCTTTAAAAAATTGATTTTTTTAAAAAAATATATGTTTGGAAATTAATGCTAGCTATGACAGGCTTTATTTAGTACACTTCAAATGGTTTCAGGTTGACTTGCCTCCCAACGAAAAGAGCGTATGTAAAGGCCAAATACTGTAAATGACAACTCATACCAGAAAGCCACATCTAAGGCACTAAAGTACGGTTCTAGCTGTGCAACTGCACAGATTGCTGGCACAGTTACAGGTATCTGTATTTTAAGGTAGTGTGTTATTAGTTATCCCAGCTTGGACTCCAGCTTCAGTGCTTCACAGTTGGTTTATTGCTGACACTTGCTATGCTTTCTTTGCCTGGACTTTCTGTGTCACAGATACTACTGCACCTCTTTGCTTTTTGAGAATAGTGACATGAATGGAGAATCACGTGGCTGAGTAAATCAAACCTGTAGGATATACAGGACATACTCAAGCGAGCCCTTTATGTTGTACTTGTCAATGGTTCTATTCTATAGTTTGTAAAAGACATTATGTTCCTCATGGTAAAGTGTACTTTCTATTAAGCTTTCATTGAGAACTGAGAGCTGTGAGAGAGCCCCAAACTGCCAGAGCTTTGAGGTAGTGCTGCCTGAACCTTTTCCTTATAAAGAGCTTTCCAAAGAGGATCCAAATGGCTTTGAAGTTCAAAAAGCCAGATTCTCTTAGGCTATGAACTGGAATAATTAATAAAAGCTACAGAAAACTCCAAGTGGCCAGATGAAGCAGAATGGAAATACAGCAAGTTTATAAATCAGTGACCTCCTTCTACCTGTGACCTTGCAGGATGATCTTTGCTTTCAGTCATCTTCTCGCTGCTGTGTTCCTACAAACTCTGACAGTACTTATTGGTCCTTGGCAGTATCTCCTGTTGGTCTGCTCGTAGCCCTTTGCTGCTCTTAGTAATCATTCAGACTCTCTTTGAGCTGCAGGATCCGTGTGTGCTCTCTCTATTTTTCTTTGCCTTTTCCTGTCTCTGTCCCACCGTAACTGAGGTTGCCGCATTTCCCAAAGAAACGTGTAGTTTCTGCCGCCTCCTAGGGGACACCACCAGACTGTCACTCCTTTTAAAGGAATGAGAACAGACAAATTTAACAGGTTGATCAAAGGGAAAGAAGCAGGTTTGCATATCAAACACTACACATGTACATTGTCAGAATGATGATGAAGATTCCCCTCGCATGACCATACAGTATAGCAAGTGTGTTATTTGTATATATGCATAAATAGTGTATGAATTTTGCCATGTATGACTATATGTATCCAAGAGTGATGCTAATCCATTAATGTCTATATTTGTATATTGATGTTACATATATTCTGTTAGGAGATACTGTGAATCACTTAAAATGTATAAAAATGTTTTAAAGGGGAGCAGAGATTCAGAAGATACACAATAACCTAACAGATAAAACATTAGTCCCTTAAAATGATGGTGCATCCTGGAAAAGCATTCTTGACTCAGGGAATTTCCCTTAATTTCTTGCCAATTAACATAATTACTGACATGGGCATTGAGAAATGAAGAAACTGATTAAAGAAACACTTGTGGAAGACAACTTTCCTCCCCCCTCCTCAGGCCCAGCTCCAGCCTGGACACCTCTCCCAGTGTCTTGTCCTCAAGTCCCCTTGCTACTGTCACAGGTCACACTTAGGCCTTTCAGGTGTACAGGAGGGGGGGCTCAGGGCCTCATCATTTCTTTCAGACACTCATTCCTTCTTACTCATCTCCTCTGCTCTGGTGAGGCCATCTGAGCAGAGGCACCATGTTCCTCTTTGACTGGTTGACTCTTTGGGTGGGATGAGGCAGATTGTAGAGCTGTCTGGGACTAGCTAGGACTGGTTAGGACTGTCTGGGACCGCTAGAACCACCTGGAACTGGCTAAGACTGTCTGGGACTGGCTGAGACTGTCTAGGACCAGCTGGGACCAGTGCAGGGCAGTGCACAACCACCTCTCACACAGGGCACCCAGCAGCCTCTGCTGCTTGTGCCCAGTGCGTGCTGTAAAGTTGTTGCTTCTTGTATATTAATTGCTGTAAGGACCATTCAGTGGTAGCCTGTCAGCTCGTTAAGCAGTCACCTTTCAAAGTGGCCAGTATGGAAGTGGAGGTGCAGTGGATGGAGTTGAAACTGAAACCCAAGTTGTAGGAAACTTGCTCAGGATGACTTCTGTTTTCCTTTTTTATACTGAAAATTCATTGTGTCTTGCTCACCTAAGAACTTCTCTGTTATTAAAAAAATACTAAAGGTAACATGACCTGTGAAATGTTCTCAGAAATATTTCTGAGTCCTGGAAAAGCCAGCAGGTGGTTAACCACCACTTACTGCACAAGAAATTCACATTTCCTTGGTTTTCATTGGAACTAAAATATGAAATTACTGTTATGGTAAGGACTCATTCAAGTAAGATAAAGATACATTAGTATGCAAGACCAATGTCTGGCATCAATGACTATTCATTTAGATGTTGTTGTTCTTCCACACTGCCCTTGGGATATATATCCCTTTTAAAAACAAGCATGTCTAATAAAGTTAGAATAGGTATAAAATGACTAGAAATGTTTTTTCAAACCAGTCCAGGTAGCATTAGTGCTCTCTTCCATAGGCATAGTTTGAGGGATGTCTCTGCTATTGGTCTTCCAGGCCAGCTGCCTACTGCCCCTTGCTCCTGTGCACTACCCCGAGTAATACTGTTGCCTTTGTTTCTCCTATCTGAATGTCTGAATTGCACAATCCATATATTCAAATCAATAAGCTAAGCTATGTTGAAGAAACATAACAGGATATTTTGTCTCGGTATAGTAATCGGGTCATATATCCACCCAGTTGGCCAGGTTTTCCATTTGTGTGACTCAGCAGAACTCTGCTGAAGTTTATGAACTAAATGAATAATAATAGCTCAGAATTGCCACAATTGTTTAATCAATATACGTGATTTTTAAATCCTTACTACTATATTTTATTTTGTCAGTTAAAAAAAAAAAAAAAAAAGGAGTAGGCATTGCTTTATTTGAGGCATAGCCTTACATTCCTGTTTCGGTGTAAGGACCAGTTGTCCTAGTGCTTTATAGCCAACTGCTGTTTTTTCTGTAGGCCTCGTATATTGGTTTATGTAAACCTCTTCTGTGACAGATTTCTTGCTTCTAGAATGATAATTTCTTTTAGGAATCCTTATTTACTGAATCAGTCTTGAATTCTCAGGTGCACATGAGTTGTCCCATTAAATCCAATTGAACCACTTAAGGCAGGTCCTAATGCTCATTGTTCATTGGTATGCATGAGCTCATTCTTGGCAATGGCAGTGCAGTTGCTCCTGGTGCTGAGAGCTTCCTGTTCATATGGAAGTCAACAGAAGTATGAAAGAACTCACCACATTTGGAGAGTGAGTCTACAGACATTATCCATGTGCACACACACAATTACGAGGTTTCCAGTTTCTTGCCCAGCCATACACTGGGTAAGTAATTTAAAGCATTTCCTGGCTACACTTTCTACAGTAATTCAGACATGAAGAGTCCTCTCCAGTGTTCTCCACGATTTGGTAATACTTACTATGGCAACATTTCTGGCTATTGCAAATTTTGTCACTTTGTGGCATTATATCTATACTGTGCAAAATGCTGTAAACATGTTAGCATTATAAGATGCTAAAAAAATATTTTTATGTTGCCTGTAATTGACAGTACTAGTAGGTTGGCTGTTCACACTTCAAACCTAGTGTTCAGTAGTAGTGCATTTTTGGTAGTTTCTTCAATACTTTATGCTAGCCCTATGCTTAATCCTTTTGTACAGCAAGTGCATTTAGCTTCTGCAAGGAACCAGGCTCAAGATCAGATCTGGAAGTCTTTCATCCTTAACTGTGTTTAGTAATATCTGTACAAAGACCTCATAAATATATATATAAATTTAAATTAGAAATAACATCAAACAAAGGAAATTTTTTTCCAATGTGTGCTCCTAACTTTAGTTACTTCTGTAGTGCTCATTTCTGTGCTCTCCAACCACTCTATGCATTGGCTACCACCAGCTGTTGTGTGGTAGCCAAAACTGTGCTGGGAATCTCTCTGCATGGGGCTTGACTTTTCCCAGTCTTTTATGGAGCAGCAAATATATATTTCTAAGTACTGTAAAATATATATGATGCATTGCTCATTTATTTCAAACAGCAGCACAATAGTATTCTTAGACTGTGAAGACAGGATTCAAATTGATTAATTCCAAAAATGTGAGTACTGTCTGTAAGACAGAAAGCTATATATTAAATGATTTAATAATCGGATAATAGGAAGAAGGGATGGGATACCATTTAGGAGGGGCAAAGTTGAATAAAAAGTGGTTAGTATGACTGGATACACTAACAGAGGGAAATCACACAAACAAAATCCAGATTAAATAATAAAATATTTACCCAATAATTGGTTGTGGCTGACAGTGCTTGCTTTGGGCATGTTGCATTCTTACCAGAGGTTACTCTTGAGAAAGTTTTAACATGTGTTTCAGAACATTCAGATGTGCGGCTTGTTAGGCTCTCCAGTGTGAGGAGCTGTCGCTGGAGACCAAGGTTCAGCTTCTTAGTTCCATTCTATATAAAATCACAGAATCACAGAATCGTCTAGGTTGGTTGGAAAAGACCTTGAAGATCATCCAGTCCAACCATTGACCTAACACTGACAGTTCCCAACTACACCATATCCCTCAGCGCTATGTCAACCCGACTCTTAAACACCTCCAGGGATGGGGACTCCACCACTGCCCTGGGCAGCCCATTCCAACGCCTAACAACCTGTTCTGTAAAGAAATGCTTCCTAATATCTAGTCTAAACCTTCCCTGGCACAACTTGAGGCCATTCTCTCTTGTCCTATCGCTTGTTACTTGGTTAAAGAGACTCATCCCCAGGTCTCTGCAACCTCCTTTCAGGTAGTTGTAGAGGGCGATGAGGTCTCCCCTCAGCCTCCTCTTCTCCAGACTAAACAACCCCAGTTCCCTCAGCCGCTCCTCGTACGACATGTGCTCCAGACCCTTCACCAGCTTCGTTGCCCTTCTTTGGACACGCTCGAGTAATTCAATGTCATTTTTGTAGTGAAGGGCCCAAAACTGAACACAGTAATCGAGGTGTGGCCTCACCAGTGCCGAGTACAGGGGTAAGATCACTTCCCTGTCCCTGCTGGCCACGCTATTTCTGATACAAGCCAGGATGCCATTGGCCTTCTTGGCCACCTGGGCACACTGCTGGCTCATGTTCAGCCGGCTGTCAATCAGCACCCCCAGGTCCCTCTCTGACTGGCAGCTCTCCAGCCACTCCTCCCCAAGCCTGTAGCGCTGCTGGGGGTTGTTGTGGCCCAAGTGCAGCACCCGGCATTTGGCCTTATTGAAACTCCTACAGTTGGCCTTAGCCCATCGCTCCAGCCTGTCCAGGTCTCTCTGCAGAGCCTCCCTACCCTCGAGCAGATCAACACTCCCACCCAACTTGGTGTCATCTGCAAACTTACTGAGGGCGCATTCGACCCCCTCATCTAGATCATAAATAAAGATGTTAAACAGGAGAGGCCCCAAAACCGAGCCCTGGGGGACACCACTCATGACCGGCCGCCAGCTGGATTTAACTCCATTCACCACCACTCTTTGGGCCTGGCCATCCAGCCAGTTTTTTACCCAGCAAAGCGTGTGCTCATCCAAGCCACGAGCAGCCGGTTTTGACAGGAGAATGCTGTGGGAAACAGTGTCAAAGGACTTACTAAAGTCAAGGTAGACAACATCCACAGCCTTTCCCTCATCCAATAAGTGGGTCACCCTGTCGTAGAAGGAGATCAGGTTTGTCAGGCAGGACCTGCCTTTCATAAACCCATAATCTGGCTTAAGTTATATTCACCCTTATTTTAAAGCTTTTGAGCTGCCAGGATGGTACAGTGGACCCTGGTGGATCTGGGAATTCAAGAATGAGCTTATACAGTATGGGCTAAGCCATTCTGATCTGGAAACTGAACCTGGAAGCTCATAAACTAAAATGTCTTGTTATCGCACTGTCAACAAAAGCAATTACTTTGCTTTCTAGGCTGCTGTATGTTACTTATCCATTGCACAGGGGTACACTAGGAGTTCAGAAAGTATCTGCTTTCATCAAAGGTACAAATCCGGTTTTAGAGTAAAGTTTTTTCCAGGAAAGATAGCATGCCTGTTAACACTTTTTTTTGTTCGTTGAAGAATGAATTTATGTGACTTAAAAGGAAAAAGATTTAGTGTAAACTCAATATTTTGAAGCAGAGAAAACAGACATTAAGAGAGGACACATTTGAGAAAAGTGTCCTCAGGAGAAAACATACTAATAGATGTCCCAATAAGAGAGGAAAGTTGGCCCGCCATGAGATAGACCATAAATAATACAATATTTTTTTTTGTCTTCAACACAACCTTCTGCTATATTATTTCAATATCTGTCGTGCAAATACAAAACATATTTTCTCTGTTGGTTGTTCATGATCAGCTAAGAGAGTTTATGTTACAAGAGAACAGAAATATCACAAGATCATCAAGGCTAAAGGTGAAGACTAGTGTTTTATTATTTCATCTAACCCCGTCGGGGTGAGATTGCATTCTTGCAAATAGCTGATACAACAGAGACTAGTAATTGTACTCTTTGTTTAGCTATCATTTCCCTGTGGTCTTTAAAACTTGTATTTCATGTTATAAGCATGAAAAAAACCCAATGAATTAATTGTGCAAAATGCTTTAAACTATAGATTCTGAAGTGCCTGCCAGGAACATGTGGACATCTGTTAAAACCTTAGTTCTAATTAACAAGAGGAAAAGAGCTGTTTCCAGATGCTTAGGGAGCAGTGTCTCTTTAATAATGGGTTGTTTCAATGGAAGAACAGTGGGATCATATTCTGAATATATTTAGTTGCAATATCACCTGGTAAAGTATTTAGCTATTAATATGGTAGTTAAAATTTTACCTCTGACGTGTTGAGATAGAAAGCTAGTACTGAGTTCTGAAGCAAACATCATAAAATGCTTAAGCTGTAATTGCTCTTTCTCTGGCAACTGTCCTGTAAGTACTTACAAAGAAGTCAGAAAGAAAAGATGTTTTAAAGTTAGGTTTAAATGTTTCTTATAAAATACTATGTACTTACCAGTATGAGTATCTTCAACCATTTGGGAACTTTGAATTCTGTTGTGAACTGATATCCCAGGATGTCACAAAATACAAAGTTACACCATTCTGACAGATCTCCTTAGCATGACCTTGTGGTGTAGGGGCACACTGATCTCAGAGGGGGCTCGAGATCTGACCTTCACTTTTTAGCTAAACACTATTTTCAAAAGTAACCTAAATTTACCCAAATTTTTATTTCTGAAGTCCTCAAAGAACGCTGTATAATTTGTCACAGCACTATTCTGAAAGGATGAAATTCTAGATCCTAAATGCTATGCTTTGTTGAAGAAAATTAGTTTTAGCTGAAATTAAAAACATTATATTAAAATTAATTGATTTGAACTGAGTTCTATGTAGGGCAAAGTGATCAAGTCAGAGGACATAAAGGTTGTTCCTTGTTCATGGAAGTGTTCTTGTTCTGATCACTTATTCCATAATATGGCTTTATGAACAAATTAATAACTTGAAATCAGACCAACTTTTATATTTTTAAGAGGCATGCACAGGTGTAAGTGTGTAGGACTTAAATGAACAGTCCTAAGACTGCATCTGAAGAAGAATAATCCAGTTTCTGTTTGCACACTGCAACTACATATGTGTAAGTAAAACTGCAGTATTTTGACATGGTTCCTTTTCAAAATAGGGCAGACTTTTTTTTTTTTTTTTTACGAAAGGGTCCTCCTATATCTTGTACTTCAAATATAAAACACTCTAGGTGTGTGTAATGAGTAAGAAAAAAATCATCTTGTGCAACATCCATTATTGACTGTTGTAACAATGAACTGAATAGTTTTTTCTGTCTCTGTTATAAGCAGTATGACTATTAAAAGTAAACTCTAACAAACAAAGCGTAAAATATCTATACAGTAGAAACTGAAATGGTAATTTTCAATTGAAAACATAATGCTTTTACAAATCTTTGAAATTTGGAGACTAAAGGCACTCCCCAAAGGAAAATGTTTGTTTCTCCCAGTCTGTAACTTGACCTTATTTTGTGTTTTACATGTTAAGCTAGGTCTACGCAGCAGAAAGTGTCACATTTACTCTGACCACATCATGAGCCAGCCAGATGTGTGACGTAGCTCTGGTCACATTTTAGGGACTGAATCCAGTCTGGTTAATCCACACTGCATGGTAGAATGTATTTACTGGGCTGTATCATAATTCCTTCCTCCTGTAGACATGTCTACCTGTCTCTTACTCCAGGACAATGTGACTGTCTGTACTGGGTTACAGAGGTTTTTATAGACTCATACTGGAAAAAGAAGTGCCAATACCACGAACTTCAGAAATATCAGCGAAGTTCACAGACAGAAAAGAGCCAACAGAAGATGTATTGATGGAGGGCCTCATGCTCTGTCTGAATCTTTCTGTTCCCAAGATTTCCTCATTGTAGCTAGATATCAAAATATGCAGAGATATCAAAATGGACAGACTAGCTAATATAAAACCAGAGGGCACTGCAATTCTAGAGTGAAGTATGGGAAAATTTGTGCCAATCTCATGTGATATATATGTTCAGTGGTTTTGATATGAATATATTAACAGAGCGGAGATGATACAGAGATGATAAAGATGTAAATGGGGGTCAAGCCCTCTATGCTGAATTGCATACTTCCTATGTTGTGTGAGGGAAGTCAGTTCAAAGCTGACTTGCTTACTTCAACTAAAGATGTAGAATAGGTGGGATAAAGGAAACAGAAACACCTGTATCTTCGCAAAATTGTACATACGAAGATGGGTAAGAAAATGATCTGATTTGATCCAATCAGCAACATCTCATAATATACTCTAATCCCTCATAAGACAATTATGCAAAGCACCAGAGTAGCAGGAACATGCATGAGAGAAAGCCTGCATCTCCTTGGCTAAATGAGTCACAGGCATAACTGAGTTAGACCAGGTGGGAGGCATCACAGCGAACTGCCACTTTTCAAACAGCCTGCTCATGGGACTGCATGGGCTCCTGACTCACAGTGTGTGTTGAGGCACTTGTAGCAGAAAGAGAGTGCAAATCCTGCCATTGCTCAGAGATAAGCGTGAGACCAATCTCATCCACTGCAGGTACCAAACGGTCAGTCATCCTCCCTCTCCCATTAACACATTCCAAGTCATCTCTGTCCTGACCAGTTACATAGTACTTTTTATGCAGTGAAACGTTCCAGCTCTTACATTCCTGCTCCTGGGTGATATGAGTTGCAGTTTTGATGAGTTGTTCTCTACCTGTCCTTGGCAGGCACTGCTAATGAGGATGGCTTAATGACATCTCCCTTTGATACAGTCACACTGTGCTCTGTGTAATAGTAGCTAGCTGTGAATCTGTCTTCAGAGTAAATTCATATTGATGATGCAGTGGCCTTAAATTATGTTCTTCAGCTTTAGGTATTCTGTTTGTCCTCATCTTTTTTGTTTTGTAGCCTTGTTCTTCTGGCCTTATTTCCTAAGCAGGCTGGGTTTATGTGATCACTCTGTCTAAAAATCCCTTCCCTAATCATTATGGATCCATGGCTGAAGTTGACAGAGGAATATCTCACTCACCATGGCAGGGGAAGGTGGAGACAGTGCAAGATGGGCCAAAGCCAATTGTATGAGATTCAACAAGGCTCAGTGCCAATTCCTGCACCTGGGTCACAACAACCCCATGCAATGCTACAGGCTTGGGGAAGAGTGGCTGGAAAGCTGCCTGGCAGAAAAGAATCTGGGGGTGTTGGTCAACAGCCGCCTGAATATGAGCCAGCAGTGTGACCAGGTGGCCAGGAAGGCCAATAGCGTCCGGGCTTGTATCAGAAACAGCAGGACTAGGGAAGTGATCATCCCCCTGTACTAGGCAGCGGTGAGGCCACACCTCGAATACTGTGTTTAGTTTTGGACCCCTCTGTACAAGAAAGACATGGAGGTGCTGGATTGTGTCTAGAGAAGGGCAACAAAGCTGGTGAAGGGTCTAGAGAGCAAGTCTTATGAGGAGTAGCTGAGGGAACTGGAGTTTAGTCAGGAGAAAAAGAGGCTCATGGGAGACCATATCTGTCTCTATAACTACCTGCAAGGAGGTCATAGTGAGGTGGGTCTTGGTCTCTTTTCCCAAGTAACAAGTGATAGGATGAGAGGAAATTAAAAAATAAACAAACAAACAACACTTGGATATAATTTCTGCTCTTGTAGTAAGAAGATTTTTCTTCAGATAGCTACAACTGAAAGACAATAAAAATTCAACAGGTGAGTAAATAAATTACACAAAATGTTTGAGTTTTCTGGTCACATATATGGAATGATAAAATGAATAAACTCTTGTTTTGTATCCCTCAGTCTTAACTTTCAGTATTAAACACAGAACTATTACTGATAAACAAATACAGAATTTTAATAAGGTTAGTATACATAGAATGGTTTGGGTTAGAAGGGACCTTAAAGATCACCTCATTCCAACCCCCCACTATGGACAGGGACACCTTCCACTAGATCAGGTTGCTCAAAGCCCCGTCCAACCCGGCCTTGAACACTTCCAGGGAAGGGACAGCCACCACTTCTCTGGGCAACCTGTTCCAGTGTCTCATCACGCTCACGGCGAAGAACTTCTTCCTCATATCTAATTTAAATCTACCCTCTTCCAGTTGAAAACTATTATGCCTCATCCTATCTCTACACTCCCTGATAAAGAGTCCCTCCTCATCTTTCCTGTGGGCCCCTTTTAAGTACTGGAAGGCCGTTATAAGGTCTTTCTTGCCGGAGCCTTCTCTTCTCCAGGCTGAACAACCCCAACTGTCTCAGCCTGTCCTCATCAGGGAGGTGCTCCAGCCCCCCGATCATCTTTGTGGCCTCCTCTGGACTTGCTTGAGCAGGTCCATGTCCTTCTTATATTGGGGTCCCCAGAGCTGGGCCCAGTACTCCAAGTGGGGGTCTCACGCGAGCAGAGTAGAGGGGAAGAATCACTTCCCTTGACCTGCTTGTCACACTTCTCTTGATTCAGCCCAGGATACAGTTGGCTTTCTGGGCTAACAGCACATATTGCTGGCTCATAGTCTGTTTCCCATCCACTACTATTCCAAGGTCCTTCTCCACAAGGTTGCTCTCAATCCAGTCATTGTCCAGCCAGTATTTGTGCTTGGGATTCCCCCCATCCATGTGCAGGACCTTGCACTTGGCCTTGTTGAACTTCGTGAGTTTTGCGCAGTCCAACCTCTCAAGCCTGTCAAGGTTCCTCTGGATGGCATCCCTTCCCTCCAGCGTGTCGACTGCACCGCACGGTTTGGTGTTGTTGGTAAACTTGCTGAGGGTGCACTCAATCCCACTGCCCATGTCGCCAGCAATGATGTTAAACAGCACTGGCCCCAATACCAACCCCTGAGGAACGCCACTCATCACTGGTCTCCACTTGGACATTGAGCTGTTGACTGCAACTCTTTGTGAACATCCAGCCAATTCCTTATCCACTGAGTGGTCCATCCATCAACTCCATGTCTCTCCAATTTAGAGACAAGGATGTCGTGTGGGACAGTGTCAAATGCTTTGCACAAGTCCAGGTAGATGATGTCAGTTGCTCTTCCCTTATCCTCCAGTGCTGTACGCCATCGTAGAAGGCTGCCAATTTGTCAGGCATGATTTCCCCTTAGTGAAGCCATGTTGGCTGTCACCAATCACCTCCTTATTCTCCATGTGCCCTAGCATTTTTTCCATGAGGATCTGTTCCATGATCTTTCCAGGCACAGAGATGAGATTGACTGGCCTGTAGTTCCCTGAGTATTTCTTTTTTCCCTTTTTAAAAATGGAGGTTATGTGTGGTGGTTTAGTCCCTGCCGGGGTCTGAGACCACGCGGCCGCTGCCTCTCCCCCACAAAGGGAGTGAAATACAATGCCCCGGGCTGAGATAAGGAGAGGTTTAATACAACAGCGCAACAGCAACACAACAAACAACAACAATAACAATAAGAATAACAGTGATAACAATGAACAGAGCAAAATATCTACCAATACAGCAGTGAGAACAGAACAAATCCCACAGTACACGCGGTAACCGACTGTCCTGCTTCGGTGCCAGGATGTGACCTCCGCATGGTATCTGAATGACCCGGCTAGAGCTCCCCCCCGCCACTGCTGGGGAAACTTAACCCTATCCTGGCTAAACCAGGACAGTTATGTTTCCCCTTTTCCATTCATCAGGAACTTCACTGGACTGCCACAACTTCTCAAAGATGATGGATGGTGTTTTAGCCACTTCATCTGCCAGTTCCCTCGGGACCCGTGGATGCATCTCATCAGGCCCCATGGATTTGTGCACCTTCAGGTTCCTTAGATGGTCTCAAATCTGATCTTCTCCTACAGTGTCTGGTTATTCCTTCTCTCAGTCCTCACCTTTACCTTCTGCATCTTGGACGGTGTGGCTGGAGCCCTTGCCGATGAAGACTGAGGCAAAAAAGTCTTGCTGCTCTCCTTGCTGCCCTAAGGATCTTGAATTCCACCATTTCATGGTCATTGCAGCCAAGGCTGCCCTTGACCCTTCAGACCGTCCTTGTTGGTGAGAACAGCATAACACCTCTCCTTGTTGTCTCCTCTATCACTTGGAGAAGGAAGTTATCAATGCATTTCAGGAACCTCCTGGATTGCTTATGCACTGCGATTTTGTCCCTCCGACAGACATTGGGGTCACTGAAGTCTCCCATGAGGACCAGGGTTTGTGAATATGAAGCTGCTCCGCTCTGTCTATAGAGGTCCTCATCCACTTGGCCTTCCTGGTCGGGTGGCCCTTAGTAGACTCCCACTATGATGTCACCTGTCCCTGCTTTCCCTTTAATACTGACCCATAAGCTCTCGATTGGCTCCTCATCCATCCTCAGGTGGAGCTCCATGCACTTCATCTGGTCATTGACATAGAGGGTGACTCCCCCTCCTTGTCTCCCCTGCCTGTCCTTCCTAAACAGCTTGTATCCTTCCATTCCAACACTCCAGTCACAGGAGCCATCCAAACACGATCTAATTGTGATCAATTGTTAAATAAATAGGATGAGGATTACTACTTCTTCCATGGATTTTATTTTTAGTTTGGAATGAGAGATATATTATTGCACTTGCAATATACATGTACATTTTGAATACATAGCCATACATGTTGTTCCAATTACTATTTTGATGGAGTCAATTATACCTTAAAGCTGTTTTAAGATTTTTGTACAGGTTATGCTTGCTTTTCCCAAAATTCTCTTTACTCTTCCCTGTAATAATTTTTGAAACTCAGACAACTTCATAATTTCTTTTGCAATGATAGGGTGCATGGCAACCTGTGTTGTTTCCTAATACTCACTGTCATCAGTATGAGTCCTGACATGAAAATTTTCAGACAGCATTTTCATTGATCAAGATGACTTTCCCCTTTGCCATCCCTGACAAGAAGGAGTCATATCTCAGAAAATCTCTAAAATTCCTTTATTCTTTCCTGGACCCCCATTCCATGCCAGCATCTCATGTGGAAAAGGGAGGAATCAATACCTATTGAATGTTACTGACACGAGTGCTGAAAAATCAGAATTTCGAGTTCATTTCTGTCAATTCAGCCTTCCTTGAGTGAGAGAAGTTACACTGGAAAGTAACTAAGAAATTGCAGCAAAGCATTTGGATTGACAGCACAGAATATCTGAGTCAGGCTGGGTGGTAGTTTTTTGTTTGTTTGTTTTTCTGGATTATTTTGTTTGCTGGAAGAAGCAGTTTCACAGGGTTTAAAACAAAGCACTCATTTGAGTAGAATGTATTTGCTTTGCTTGGTCCCTAAAATCACTAGTGGAGGTGAGGATGACGGTGCCAGCAATCTGATTCACCCAATTGTCCTTCTTTTAGGACAGTAGTCTGGGGTGGGAATTTTCTCATCAGTCTGAAAGGTTTGAGGTCACTTCTCATGTGCCTCAATGCACCTGCCATCGAGCCATGGAGATTCTTCAGTTCTGCCATGCTAGCAGCGTGATGTCCCTGGGGACAAGAAAATATTGACCTCAGCATCTCCTCTTCTGGGTGGTAGTCTGAAGATGCATTCTTCCTTTTTCTGTAGCTCAGAGACTTGAGGTGCAACAGGGAGAATCTTACACTGGTTCCTCACTGTTTTACTAACAGGAGTACCACTAGTATTTGAGCTTTGACCATCTCGTCTCCAGATAGGACAGCTAGCTAGAGTTAAAAAGCCTTGCTTCATTGTGAGACGTGTGTGTGGAGAATGACAAGGTGTTATACCTCAAGCTAATGCTGCGTTTTATTGATTGTGAGGTAGTATGGTGGCATGAAATAGAAAAATCACACAATTTCTTTCCTTCTTTTCTCTTATTTTTCATCTGAGCTAAAAGGAAGGTTACAGGGATTTGTCTTGTTCACAGTAAAGTGAAGGTTAATTGGTAAATACTTTTCAGAGAACTATTAAAATCCTTAGATTAAAGGCTCCAAATACTGCAAGTATAAAACATTCTTATTTATTATTCATTTATTTTCAGTTGCTTCAGGACATATGTAAAACTCATTTCTAATTTAAAAAACAATTAATTGTAATTTGGAAACCAATTTTTACATCTGATTTTTTTTTTTTGGGGGGGGGGGTGGGGATCATCTGTGGATTGAAAAACCATCCACAAAAATTACAGTGGAAATTAAAGAGCAGACTTTAATTGATGTTCAAGGCCTCTACAGGAAAAAAGTATAATCATTAAAAACAATGCTTTCTTACACGCTCTAAATTATAAATAAATGCAGCCTCAAATTCTCTTCCTGTTTTTATATCGTCCTCTTTATCTGTCCCCTGTGGTCTTTTCTCTAGTTGAGTTGATCAGAGAAGGATACTGAGGAGAAGAGTGGTGGCAGTGCATTATGCTTACTTAGTCTGGAACTCTGAAGAGCTGCAAGAGTATTTCCAACAATTGCCTGGTCTAAGCCTTGCAGTGGCCTGTCTCAGTGAGGAACTGGCTGGTTGACCTTTTTCTTGGACAGTATCTCTTTGCCCCTGGCCAAGGGAATCCTAGAGTTTAATACTTTATTTGTGTGATGGCTTTCTGTTGAGAAATAGCAAATAGGGAACAAGTTCTTGACCACATTATTGTGTATTAGCAAGGTTATGAAATGAGGTTTATGGGTCTAATATTTATTTTAGCTTATTAAAGTTTTACAGCTGATCTTTAAACATCATTATAGAGTGTCAGTATTTATTAGAGATCTGTGTGTGTTTCCAGAGTGCTCATTGCTGGGGTTTCTGAGTATTCGAGATGCTGAAGTTGTCAATTTGACTGTGAAGCTAAATTAGGCTGTAATGCCCTTGAGTATGTTTTCTCCAGATCAGGCAATAGTGTCCATGATTACGGGCTCTGTTGTGTATATTGACCATGACTTGTTATGCATCCTAAACTGAAGTTGCATAACCTATTTCAAGGTCAGTTATGTCCTAGCCAAATGTCTCAAAAGGGTGAATATTGATGAATTCCAGTGTTAAATACAGCTTTCCCTTTAAATATGCAACACTGCTCTTACATGCTTTTACGCAACACATCCAAAGCTTGTCCTTCTTAACACAGACATTTGTAGCAAAATTTTCAGCTTTTTAAAATTAATGAAGAGAGACAATAAATTATTAACTTTAGAACGATGACTAAATGCCTTTGCAAATGGTTGTTTGCTGGGCATGTGCAATTTTAATTGTGCTCTGGTGAAGTTATCTGTGAAGTTGTGGAATATTAGTTGTGGTGACTGCATGGAGAAAAATGAAATTGTACAATACTAGATAAAAGAAAATTCAGAATACTTAAGAGGATTTGAACTAGTGAGTACTGGGAATCAAGCAAACTGTTTGCATTATAGTCTAGTGTTTTAATCCATGTTAAGGACCCAGAGGTTGTAGATTTCCCTATGCTAAACTCACTGACTGAATAGGAGTATTCTGTAACAAAAGGCTACACAGCTGGACCCAAGTTCATGTGTAGTGATCATGAATCTCAAAAAAAAAAAAAAAAAAGGAAAAAAGGCAAATAGAGGAATAAGGAGAATTTACTTTATTAAACTTCACTGTAGTAGATGAAGATGTTGAAGACATTTTCAGTATGGCCCCTCACCTGGTGATTTTATAGCAGCAAATGTCTTACATTTCCTACTGCAGTGAAATATGTTACAGAAATTTTCTTTTTTATTATCATAGATTTTTAGCAGATATGATGAATATGAAGTTTATAGTATTCTAGATATCTGCATCTATTTATGTGTTATGAAAATGACTTGCATTTCCCTAAAGCTTGCTGTCTGTATATCTCAGTGGTTTTTGTTAAGGTGACCTAATGACCTAATTGTGATTATCTCAAAGGGTTCAAAATGGAAAACTCAGAATAAAATATTAGCGTGGTGGAGACTGAAGAGGAAACCAGCAAGGATGCTGGCATAAGAACTCAGTAGTCCTGTCCTCAGTCTACTCTCTTTTTATAGCACTGTGTCTTGGCAATGACTTGAAGCTTGTGTAGCATTTTATCACTAGTTCTCAGCACTGACTCAGGTGTTTCATAGCTGTTTTATTACTGGTATATTGATTAGCACAAGAACAGTCACTGGAATCAAACTTAATATCAAAAAATCATATAAACAAATAATTATACATATTTCTTCAACAAGACAGGAGCCAATAAGCTTAATTAAAATAATTACGAATAAGGCATAAAATAGTATACCAAAATTATTCTTTTTCTTCATTTACAGAAAGTTACTTTCGAATCATAAATTATTCATCAAATCATAGAATCATAGAATGGTTTGAGTTGAAAGGGACCTTAAAGATCATCTAGTTCCAACCCCCTGCCATGGGCAGGGACACCTTCCACTAGACCAGGTTGCTCAAAGCCCCGTCCAACCTGGCCTTGAACACTTCCAGTGAGGGGGCAGCCACAGCTTCTCTGGGCAACCTGTTCCAGTGCCTCACCACCCTCACAAGAAAGAATTTCTTCCTTATATCTAATCTAAATCTACCCTCTTTCAGGTTAAAACCATTACCCCTTGTCCTGTCACTACACTCCCTGATAAAGAGTCCCTCCCCATCTTTCCTGTAGGTCCCCTTTAAGTACTGGAAGGCTGCTATAAGGTTGCCCTGGAGCCTTCTCTTCTCCAGGCTGAAATTCAAAGTTTTTTCTGTTGTTGTAGCTGAACTAGAACAAATACTGCACTATACGTTATAACTTGTGGGCAGCATAGCACTTCTTTCTTAGAAGAAAAGGATGAATAAGAAGCTTCCTGTATGCTTTTGACAGATGAATAATATCTTACATTCTGAAAGCTTTATTTTTCATAGTTTCATTGCTCATTTGGTATTTGTTGTTTAAAAACTACGCCTCATGCATTTTTAAGTCATTTTGTAGCAACAACACAAAAAACCCCATAACACAGGGTCTCAGCTAGACACCTGTGTTTACTAACTACATTCAGCTACTCCAAGTCTTGCCGGTTTCTAAAATACAAACCAAAGTGTGCAGTACTAGAAAACTATGGGTGTGTATAGAGATGTGCTGTCCAGTTCCCAAGCAGTGCAGACCTGATGCTGTGGCTGTGTTTACATCCCTAGACACACTTTATGTTGCCAGCACAAGTAAGTTTAGCCAGATGCCAAATGAGACTACAGTTGAGACCAAGGCTTTAAGACAGAAAATGGAAAAAGTAGTGTTCCCTAGTATCTTTCTAATAATTTCCTGAAAGAAAAAATTGTAACAATATGTAGCTTCACAGATTTTCCTTGAATTCTATTGAAGATTTTGCGAGATGGATAAAAATGTTCTTCATGATTGAAAAGAATAAAAATCCCAAAACGAAGAAAGTCATGAGAAGAACTATTTCCTTTAAATGATTCAGTTGTCTGCTCATTTTGAGGTATATTGCAACTGGGAGACAAACTATATTTTTAGAGAAGGAAGTAGGAGGTAAGCCTTGTTATTATATCTGGTTCCTCATCCCCAAGTTCTAAAATTAAATCTCTGGCTGGAATTTAAGCTGCATGCCTGAAGCTGGCTATAAAGACCAGAATTTCTTAGTCCTTCTGGATGGAATTCATTTCACCTAACATTGGTATAATAGAGATGTCTGTATATTGAACTGATCACCTCCACCTTCTTTTATAATGAATGTTGCGAAATAGGTGTTTTTAGGTCGGCCTTCTTTCAAGTCTGTACATCAGATGAGATCACTTGTGCCCTTAGAGTGGTCATTTTTCTCTCTTCACTGTGAGGCAACTACCTTATATATAATTTAATGTCGTTATCTACATTTGATTATATGAATCCCACTCTATAGTGTTTGTTGCATAATAAAAAAAGAACCCTCCCCAAAGTAAATTCAAAATCCAGTAGACTAGCTTAGAAAAGATGCTCAGTCCAAGGTCATTGCTGCTTGATTTAACTTCTCATTCTATACACTGCCCGTCTCACCCAATGAATTATGTTTAGCTGTCCATTAGTCTTTCATAATACATTGCTTCTCTCCTTTTTCCCCTTTTACATTAAACATCACATTCATAGATAATAAAAATGTCCACAAAAATATATAGCCATAGAAAAATGTTGCATTCTTAATGGGGCCAGATATTTTGAGCCTAAATTTTCACAGCAGGATTTCAAAATAGATGTGATTTCTTTTCAGCAAAGAAGTCAGATAAATACAGCCATAGCACAGTTATTTGTGGTTAGGGGAACTTTTATCTCTCATCTCACTGAATGTCATTTATTTAGAAGTATGAGGAAGACTGTGCATACAAGAGTGTGGCTCATCCAGGAAGATCTTTTACATGGATGTTTAAAGAAATTTAGTAGATAGGTGACTTTTGTATTGTAAATGAAAGTTTTAAATGAATTCTGTGATAATGGGGATTGTGTGGGTTTTAAACCATTCAGCTGTATGATGGGATGCTTCTAGCTGCATAGAGAATGGAGACATTTGGCTCAGTTTTTCCATGGGGTGTGAGCTAACAAGCAGGCCAGATTGTTTCCTAGGGGAGTATGCTGAGAGAAATATCTTCCTTATGTATTCTACAGCTTTTCAACAGGCACCTTAGAGCTTTTGGGTAAGTCTCAGATCCAGTGCCCTCTGCCATTCGATGAGTAAATCCACTTCCTAGATAGAGGGATTCATGATTGCCTTGCCACATCATTACCATAAAGTTAAAATTGTTTTGGTAAAGAAATAATAAAGGATTACTCAGGAGCAAAGTGAGTCCACAAGAAGACTCAAGTAAGACATATCAATAAGAAGGACTCTGGAAGCCAAGCTTACAGAGAAAATGAAACTCATAGGTGACCCTATTAGAAAGTCAATATTTCCAGACAGTTACTTTTCCTGGAAGAAAGATAAACTGGATGTTTCCTGTTGTGACTGTGGGAATACATTGGGATATTTCAGAAATCAGTGAAACAACTTAGCAAGTACCACTGTTTCTACAGTGACTGATGCAAGTAAGAAGTGCTGATCTTGGACAGTGGAGTCCTATGATATCCTCCCTACTTTTTTTTCTGTAATGTGCTGTGGTAAGATGAATTCTTCTAATCCCACAGCAGTGTTTGCATTTTCATTAGTCAGAGGATAATATACATAAACAAAGTTGACTGCAGGGACAGGAAAGTAGATATTTCTGTTCCCAACTGAATGTCCTTCTAACAGAGATGCAGAATCATATTGCCTCTTGTGTTTTAGCAACACACCCCTATGAATTTTTTCATTCTTTACAGTCCAATACAACAACTACAATGGGACCATTATTCCCACTCCATCCTTTCCTCCAGCCTGATATCTGGGTTACATTCCTGTGAAAGGAGAGGTGTGATAGCAAAATCCCTTCTGCTGAAGAAGGCTTGGAAAAGACCTGTTTTCCTGCTTCTTGGATAATGGAAACCCTAGGCTGCTATAGAAAAGATGAAAACGTTTCCCTTCCTTCTGACTCATCAACCTTGTGTTATCAATGACAGTTGCCACTGATGCTGACATCTTACTGCTGAATTAAAGAATTTTAGTGTCTTAGATGGACTCTGAGCATGTCTTGCTGGGCATGCTTACTTCTGAGCCTTTGAAGGGAATGTAGGTGAAGAGATGCTATTTTAGAAACTCAAAATGGCAGCAGTTTTAAGCATGTGCGGATAGCTGACTCTTTCCATAATAGTTTTATGACACTGATAATATAATAGCAACCAATGTGCATAGTAGGATTTTTGACTTTTTATCTACCAGTTATATTTCCTCCCCTATGCTTATTTCATTTTGCTAACAGAAAATCTGATAAAGTAGGAACACTCTTATTTTCTCCTGTATGGCAAAAGAATTCTTTATACTTACAAATCCTAGGCTCAACAGAATAAACTTTTTAAGTATAGTGTATTTATTGTGAAAAGCCAAACAGATCTTGTTCCCAAGTAATTAATACTAATGCACCTTCCTTTTATTTTTGATAATAAAGAACATGAATACCTCAATAATGTTAAACACATTTAGATGGTAAATATCAATATTCAAAACTGGCCCTGATTTCAGACAAGGTGATTGGACCACGTGACTGCAGAGGTCCTTGCAGCCTAAATGATGATAGCCTGTAACCACTAGAAAATATTTTGACAAAACTTCTAAATCGCTTCCCTTTTCTGGATTTTTGTGTCTTTTTTTTTTTTTTTTTTTTTTTTAATATATATTGAATGCGTGCTTCCCATCCCTTTCCTATAAAGCAGCTTTTTAAACTTGGTAGATGATTGCTTTTATTTTCAAGGCAAATCACTGGCAGCTGTTGCAGAGTGATTCATGGTGTCTACATTTAAACAGTGATGCCTAATCATTATAAAATGATCCATCTGGGGTTTTGTTCTACAGAGGGGACTTTCTGTGGTACGAAAAGACACAAAGCATGTGACACAGGGATATTTTAGTATGAGAACATAACAAATGCTCTGTCTCATCGCTTCCTAGATTCTTGATATTCCCCTAAACCTTAAACAGCAGCATATAAAGCTTACTTATGGAAACTTTAAGTTGCTGACACAACTGTCCTGTTCTTTATTTAGGGTAAGATTGTGCCTGTTGGCATAGCCTTGAGCAAGAGGAGGTGTGTGAACTGCATCATTGTAATGCCAGCCTGGGGAAGTATGGTGACTCAGATTTTCCTCTGAATCACATTTTCTCTTCTGCTTTTTCCTTGCTCTGAGGGAATAGTAATTTACTTCTGGAAATTAGTATCTCTCTGCAGTGGCGCAGCTGTTCTAGCCAAGTCTGGAAAAAGACTTCAATCTCCACCCATTCCTCCCTATGTTCCTTCTGCTCACGCGTTTCAAAGAAGATATAGCTAGGTAAATAGTCTGGTTTACTCCTACACACTCAGGCCTAAAATTTGGGTGGTTTGCGTAGGGCTCTAATTGCAGGGTTCTTCCATTCTCTCTTGTGTGGGTGCATACTTACAGACTAAACCTTACAGAGAAGACTCCAGATGTGATATGGCAGCCTAGAGAAAATAAACAGCTTTTTATTTTGGCTCAGTCATTCAAGTAAAACAGGACTGATAATTTGGAAATTTCATACCAGTCCATGAATTTAACTTTTCTTTATCAAACAGCTAATAGTTTTGTATAGAAAACAGATTCAGTCCTAATGCAGTCTGAAACAGAATCTGTCAACATCTAGAACTGTTTCTTGCCAGTTTGAGTGGAAGTTTCTTGACATTTTACTTGGTGACATTATCTCATGGAGTTTTGTTCTGCCATTGCTGCATGTGACTAGCACATGATATGTGGAACTGAACAGGCGTCTTAGAACTTGTACAATTATAGGAAGGGTGGCAGGATAACTGAATACCGGTTATCAGCACTAATTATGCTATAGGAGAACTAAAAAAAAATCTTTTCGTTTTAACATATCTATGCAAAACTTCTCCAGCTGATGTCTAAATATGTTATACTGTTGCATCCGAGTATATTCTGATTTCGTGCTGCAGTATAAATCACCTTGCCATGTAGGAGAGTGTTGGTGAATAAAACACACACACACACACACACACACACGTCCCTCTTAAAAATTCTGATTTACTTAACACAAGTATATAGTAACAGATAACACTTCATATATGATTTCTGAACTGCAGAAACAAAATGTGAAGAGCAAACTGAAAAGCACTTTTCCTCTGCTGAAGGAGTGCAGGGCTTTCATCACGTGCAGCATCCTTAACCAGGGGAGATACTGCTGGAGCAATGCTCTCCCTTTGTGCACATTCTTACAGGGGCTGTGATCTTATATACCTTCTTGTTTTCTCCTTTGAATTTTCATTATATGTGGCCAGTTTTATGTGTTCTTTACTATGCTCTAAAAACATTTCTTCTGAGCTCTCCAAGCTGCAGTCTTTTAGTGGCTGGGAACTGACCATTTGCAGTATGTGCTTTCTCCCCTGGGGCCTCAAAGTTATATCAAGTCTGTTCTCTCAAAACACTTACTATCATCCTGTGCTTTTACTCTCAAGTACCCCTTCTAGAATACAGACTTTATTATAACCATACTGAGCAATTTCTCTAACAAATGTCTGTAAGGCTGCTATTGACCACAGCTGGTGTCGTCATTGCCAAGATCCAACTAGTATTCCTGTTGTAACAGGGGAGTCCACTACTTTCACACATACCTCAGTCTAGACCTCAACGTTTTGTCTTATGGTAAATACTCTTCATTAATGTTTTTACATTTTGTACTGATGAGGAAGCATAATGTTTCTTTTACTACAGTAAGAGGAGGAAGCATAGAAACATTTAGAATAAGCCTTTTGTTAAGAGCTACAGGAGGCCTCGGGGGATAGAAAGCCTCAACAATACAAATGCCCTGCTTAGTGTCTCCAGTATATATAAATGTTGATAATCATTTGAAGGATAAACAGAATGATACAATGAATTGTAATGTACTGTCTAGTTTTTCTGCCAAATAGACCTGATCCAAACATTGTTTCAGTGGTGCTACATTTTTCTACTTAACTATGGTATGCACCTTTTTTCAGTTTGAGGTCATTACCCTAATGGGGAATCCAAAAGAACAGAGAATGTTCTATATTGTATTAAGAGAGTTGTTATGAAAATCTCTGTGCTGATTACAGATTTTTTTATAGAATATGGCATGGTGCAGTTACCCGTAAGAGGTTTGCATGAAACACCATGCCATATAATATGCTCTGGTGATAAGACACCTCCTTCAATCTTGCGTCCTGGATAAGCCACTTTAAAAGTTCTGGGTTTGGCTGTTGTTCTTTGTTTCATTTGGACTTAACTCTAGTTTATAGCTTTCTTAAAGGGAGCTGCTTTTTAAGCTATAATAATCTTTGGAGGGATTTACCAGCTCAGGAAGCTAAATGATTGACACCCCTTCTGAGGGCATCACCTACTAACACAACCCAAGAGGTACATCCTTTTTCTGAAATACGATTGGCATTGCTGTTTACTTTGTGATCACTGTTAACACCTAGATTTCTATCAGCCAGTTCTTGCATAGCTGTATATTCCCATTTTTGTGTTAGTGGATGTGATTGCTCTTTTCTAATATCAGTACTTTGCCTGGCCTCTGTTGAATTTTATCTTCTGAATTTTGAACGCACTGAACTTTGTCAAGATCATTTGGGATTCTGATGCTGTCTGGAAAAATACTTTTTATCCCTAGAGTGGTATGAATGTGGTTCCTCTGCAATTGTGTAAATTACTGTAGAAAATATTATAGTCCAAGATCCATATCTTGGACATCTGAAGATGTCCTCCAAGTTTGGTGACTCCAAGTTTGGCAACTGACAGTTGATAATAGCAGGAATGTTTTGGGTTGTTTTCCCACAGTTGTATTTCTCTGTAGTAGTGGTTATATTCAGGTTATAATTAACAAGATTGTTTATTAAAATTTACATCAGTATCACCAGACATACTAAGTCATTCTTATATTTGGTGATCAGCAGGCAATTGTGTTGACTTTGTCATGCCTGGCATATTCTTACTGGCTCTTTATAGATTGTCTTATATTCCTTTATAGCTTGTCTTTTTGATAGCTTATTTTGCAATATTTTGACTTTCAAAGCTAGAGTAATATGTTTCTAATTTCCTCAGTCTTTCTTTTTCCCAGTAGATAGAGGTGTTGTGTTTGCTATTCTGTTGCTTCCTCCTTATGTTCTTGAAGGTGATCTCTCTGTTGAGACTGCTTTGGCTAGTTAGAAAAGTTTTCTACAGTGATTCATTCTCTGAAGCTTGATATGTCTGCCTTTCCTAAATATTCTTCATCTTCTTTTCTTTTGCTGATCTTTGTTTAAAATGCATTTTGTTTGGTAGCTGATTATAATTAATTTTTTCATATATGAAAACTGAAACAGTGTTGAACACTTTAGCCATCTCTGTGCAACATCCATATTTTTGTCTTCTGTCTGATTAAGTAATGGTTTCTTCCTTTCTTTTGTCTTCCCATGACCGCTTAATGTATTTATAGACTTGTTCCTCATTGCCTTTTATGTCTCCAGCTAATTGAAATGCATTTCACACCCCAGCGTTTTGATTTTTATCCATATGGGGCATGTGAGCTATCCATTATGCTTATCATTAATCATGTGCTCTTGTTTCCACTTTTATAATGATGCTTTTTTCTATTTTCAGGTCGTTAAAAAGCTACTGATGCAGTTTGAATGGTCTCTTCATATTTTTCCTACCTACAGTTCAAAAGGGGTTTGCTTTTGTGTATTCAACATAGTTTCTCTCAGTAGGTAGTGGCTCTCATGTGTTCATTTATCTTTTATATTATCTTCTTGAGAGACCTCACTGTGTTTTTTTTCTTCTTTTAATCTGTTTTTTAACTCAGAACAAGGGCTTCAAATCTTTTTTTCATATAGTAAACTTCATCATTTCATGATGACCCCATATTAGCTCTGCACTGCCGGTTGATTATTAGTTAAAACTAAACCTACAATAGTTCCTCCCCATTAGCTTTTTCCACCTCTTGAAACTTACTGAACTCTTGCATTAAAGATGTGATGAATTATGTGTCCTAAAAAAAATAAATTAGTCCCCAAGACCCCTACCTAATCCTTGGCGATGACTCTGTTTTGTTAGATCCACACAGAGACATTCGATAGGTTATTAGTTCCCGAATTTCAGAATAAGTGTTCTACATATGCAATTCAACACCTTCTTGCCTGTGGTTGTTAAAAAGCAATTTCTTTCACTGTATCTCTGTGATACACATCTATGATGTGTATAGATACTTTTACAGTTTCCTTACTAGTACCCTAATATCTGGCATTTACTAGAAGATTCAGATGAAATTCCATTATTCTCACTCATATTTCTCTTATAGCCTTACTGCAATGTCTAATTTCTAGATTTGTGTTTTATGAGTAAATCTGTGTTTTGTAAGTACCTGTAGGCTTGCAACCACTTACTCTTACTCTACTATAATAGCAAGATCTTGTTCAACAGCCTCATATCCCAGCTAAAAACTATTTCCCATCAGGTACTACCAGTTATTTCTGTGGTCTTCAGGGGGATTCTTAAGATTCCATTTCCATTGGTACTGAGATGGTTTCTGTCTGGCTGTTGGATTTTACCAGGGCAATGTGCCATTGTTCCTAGGTTTTATGCTTTATTTGCATGTACAATCATTTTGTCTGTCTGTTAATCTTCCCCTTAAAAGGTTAAGGTATGTGTGTAGATGGCTAATCCTGAGCTGTGCACATCTGACAAGATAATGACATGAGGAACTACAGGATGCTACAGGTAGCTACATGGGAGTAATGTACATGTAGATGACCTGTCCTTTGGTGATGTTCATAAGATGACCACATGAGAGACAGCAGGACACTATAGATAATGACAGGGAATCACTAGTTGAACAGAACTGAGGAGCAAGGCAGGAAGCACCAGGGTAACTGTATCAGAATCGCCAAATAAAGATATAAAGTCAGCAAAACCAGAGCCAGTGAGGAAATGGAAAATAGAGTGGGCTGTTTATATGGGAGTGCATGAGGGTGGTAAAAGGGAAGAGCTTGGGAAGGGGGGAAAAGGGAGTATAAATTGAAGCAAGTCATCTGCTTGGAGCTTTTGGGGGTAGTTGTTGAGCAGCTTGTTCACGATCAGTGCAGTCTGTGGCAGGACAGAGTATCTGTGGCTGCTGTGGCCGTGCTGGTGTCTGACTGACTTTGGTGTTTGGGGGAGGCGGGATGCTCTCACTAACACCAGTGAGGGACCTCCCAGAAAAATGGACTGGACTTCCTAACAAAACCCTTGTAAACTCACTGATCGCAAAGTTGTGAAGGTTTGTGGGTTTTGTAACAACAGCTAGGCAGCTAGGGAAGGGAAGGAGACCCAAATTCGACCAGATTGACAGACTTCTGTCTCAGCTCCAAAGTCAATTGCATAAACAATAGGTGTATGCCCGTGGGCCAGTCAGCACACAATACTGGCACACAGCCAGGCAGCACCTATTAAGCCTGGGAGAAGTACTGGGATGAGTTTAGGTAAACATAGGGAAAAGAGGAATGGAAGGAAACTGGAATTACTACATGAGGGACTGAGTGCACAGGGAGAACCTATAATACTGTAATAAGTATGTAAGGAGTCAGGACAAATTAGAAACAAGAAACAAAAGAAAAATGCTTTTGTAGCCCCTGCTTATGGAACAACATATTTCAAATCCCCATAGATTTCCTCTGACATGTTTTTGGGAGAAGAGGAATTATTTATTTAGCTTCCTTTTCCACAATGAATCATCCTAATCTTTCAGGGAAGTAATCATCACAAACTTTAGACTTTAACTGTGATAAAAATACAATTTTTTTCTTTGCTTTTCTTTCAAACTTTATCTGCAAATTATTTCTATTGTTCTGACTCGGCACTGGTAAAATATCACTCTTATTCTCACAGAACTAACATCATCTGCAAATTATCTCCTTTGTTCTGATGTCTTTTCCATATAATGTTCACTGACTTCACTTATGACAAGCAATCTTTGTGTCATTCATTTGGGTAAAGAATGTAGTATGTGTATATCACAGCTCTAGAGCTGTTATTGTGCAGATCCCAGATGAAATTTTCTACTGTCCTCTAGTGTGCTGTGTTCACAAAAATAAAAACAATTAACCAAATAAAATTTTCTCATCTAATCAAACATATTTCACTTAAAAGTGAAATAATCTTAGAAATGTAGATAATTTGGGAAGAATTCAGCAGTTTCTAGTAATGGAAAACTCAGTTTTAGTCTTCAAGATTACTTGCTGCCATAAGATAAAGTACTAGTGACCCCGTCTAAACCAGACAAATAAGGAGGTAGGAGCCAGTGGCTTTGATTCACAAGGTTTTGACACTGCTGTAGTTATGAATGATACCTTTGGCCCTGCTGTCTTACCTGCTGGCCTTGGTAGCCTTGCCATCTGCATATCTTCTCTTGTGTGACCTCAGGTACTGCAAAAGCCTTTCTGGTTTTGGTTTATGTGTCTGTCAGTTCAGAAAGACTGGAATTATAAGACTGAAAAACACCAAAGCTTAAATGTACCATCCAAGCAACTTAACATAGTAAGGGAGGTCAGTCTGACTTCAAATCATTCTCTTTTAGCTCTTAAAGTAAAGAAAAAATTACCTCCATGTCCCTACTCATACACCACTGTAGCGGTTTTTCTCTTAACCCTTTAAAGACTGCTTTATCCATTTGTAAACAAGAATCAGCATGGTTAAATCACTATTAATGTTCTGGGAAGCTGTAGGTATTCAAGTCATTCTCCTTGTTTTCTTTGAAATTTGGTAGAGCAAATTCTGCTGTTACAGGTAAGAATTGCTGGAATTTATTAGTGAAGTAGAAAAATAAAAGATAGGACAATTTATCTTAAACAAAGTTGCTTTTTTAATCTTTAAGTTTATACAGTAACCATTTTTTACTTTTTCTTTGCTATCTCAGAGTGCATTACAGTTGAGCACAATAACTCCATATACTATTGCTTTTCCAATGTACAGAAATGGTTTTGACATTTTTACAGATGCAGTTTCTCCCATCTATATTATAATCTCATTTTTACCTGGTAACTTCCTATGATATAAGCTATGAGAAAAAGTAGGTGTCATATTGTGAATAAAATATCTAAATATTCATGTCAGCCTTCATGTAGAAAGGTTAATACATATTTGCATGGAACAGTTGTATGATAAACATCGTGCTGCATTCCTTTGTAGACTATATATGCAAAAAAAAAGCTTCTTTGAAATCCTCTGTAATATACTGATTAAACATATTTGTATTAGGACTTTTTTAATATTCCTTTGTTTTATAACTGAAATTATTAAGATCTGACTTAAAATCACCTAAGCTGGCTTTCTGTACAGCTCTGACAGAAATCTCAATTTTAAGTGTGGTTTGTGAGACATATGCTGGGATCCTCTGAGGAATGTTCACTTCCCAGTAACATGAAGTGCCATTTGCTATCTTGGTGGGAATTGCCAGATATTGAATGTCAAGCCTGTCACTGGTTCATTTGTACATTTTGGACCTTAGGATTGTGTCATATGGGGGAGGAATGAAAGTGAGAGAATGGCAGAAAAATGCTCTTTCAGGAATGAAAATACATTTCTCTAGAGACACTGGTATATTTTTAATTGCAGCTGTTAAAAGCACTTGTCTGGCATGATAGTTTTGGCATGATGCCTTGCATCAAAGAAAATTGGTTATGTCACATCCTCTGCACCCTGAGAGAGGCAGTGGTGGCTGCTGTCATAGTCTTTGCAATCTTCATGCTCTCCATGCTTGGGTGACTGGATTGCTTTGCACAGCTCCTCACCACCTCTATCATATTTTGTGTGTACACTGCATACACTGGGTAGTGTAACTTTGCCTTGCCTATGCCATCACCTATAGGCATATCAACATCTACCTTCTTACTCTAGATAGCATGAGCAATGAAGGGAAGATCATTACGTGTATGCTTTACTTCAGATGAGGGGCAAGAGAGTAGGTTATGTTAGAGTTGGAATATTTTAAATGGATAGGGTTTTTTGTCCAATATTTCTCTGGTAACTGGCAGGAATCCGAGGTAGGTGTTATGAAATTTATACAATAGCGGCTATCAATTTTCCTACAAGCCTAATATAATTTAATGACCTTTCTGTATGCCATTTTAGTAAAACTTGAATATCATGATTCCTGTTTCATAAACGCCTACTTTATTCCTCAGTCACTGCAATCTAATATATTAATATGGTCTCAGTTGATTTGTAACAGTATTGTTTTAGCTTTGTAATGACAGATTAAACAAATAAATTTAATAAGATTACTCTTGTAGAAGGGTGTGATTTTCCAGCAAATATGATTGTGAAGCTAATTTTCTGGAACCTGTCCCCCCCAGTCACCTTACCTAAAGGATATACCTGCTAGCCAGCACATCAGCTTTCTTCACACCCCTTCAGAAAAGCAAAAAAGACACTAAAGACATAGGCAAGGCAGACAGAGAGATATTAAGCCTGTACTCAAGGATCAAGAAGCCCTTTTGTAGCTTTAATGATGAACATTAATATAATTATTAATCATTATTATTTTCCTTCCCTGGGCAAAGTTAAATGCAGGGAGTATTTATTTCTTATGCCTTTGGCTGTGTTTTTGACCTTATTTAGTCCATGAAATTAGAAATTATGACTGCCACTGATACCAGGAAGCTAAGGGGGGAATTTTTCTTTCCAGTATTCTCCTTGAGATGTTGTCATGCCCTAGCTCACATACAAGCTTTCAGCAAAATAACAGTTTCTGAAAGATTTTTTTTTTAGTTCTCTATGAAAATGTTTGGTAGGGCATTCTGACCAGTACCCACCTGACCATAACATTTGTATCCCCCAATGGCCACTTGTTTACATTCAGAAAAATCACAATCCTTTCTCTAACTACTTGTTGAACAGTAAACTGTCAACATAAAAAAATAAAATCACTTGATGGTACGCACTGGAGACAAAACAGTGGAAGCACTTATAAGAACCTTTGAGCACAAGTCATTATTTTATGATTAGATTTTAAATGCACCAGAGTTTTGTAAAACATACCTAACTCTTTCACACACAGTGCTTTTTTCTTCAGCTTCATAGAGAAAGGAAAATGCAGCTGCTTTATGGGGGAACCTTTATATTAAGCCAGTCTGTATGGCTGCCATGTTGGTAGGAAAAGAGTGACAGCTTTGCATGACTAGCAGAAAAGTAGTCAGCACTGATTATCTAGACTAAGGGCCAAAGGGAGATACATAACAGTTTGCAGCAGCCTTTTGCAGTTTATTTTTTATTAAAGTGACACAAGTCTGTTTCCTGCTTCTTCTCATTTTCTACGTGAGAAAATTCTTTACAGAAATAGCAGAACAAGGTTGCAACAGAAACAGTAATAAAAATAACAGCAGTATTTAGGAACCTTCTTGTTGGATGGTAAAAGCAAGAATTTTCTTTAATAATATTTAACATATTTCAGGTTTTATTATGCCTGTGACAGACACCTTTACTAAAAGTTGATTTCTGTGAAGAAGGGCTATGATGTTTATTACATATTCCATGACTGGGGAAAGAATTTCCTGCAAAATCTTTTTAATAGACAGTGAACTGCATGAACTGGTGTGGTTTGAACACCTTTTAGAGAGTTCTTCCTGGTATCCATGCTCTTTTTATGGAACAAGTTTCCTGAACTGGGCTTTTTCCTATGGTGTAAGTAGTCATATGTTTTCATAGGAACTATATGGCATCTCAGAAGAGGCTAGGAAACTTACTTGCTGGGGAGAGAGGAGGCCTGAGAAACAGGAGCAGCAAAACAGAGTTTGACCAAACTAAATCGAGCAGTACAAAAAACTTCCTTTTTCTCTGATAAACTAAATTTAAACTTAGTTAGTAACTTTAGTAACTTCAGCTTAGTCCAAGTTTGGTGTAATTTAACCTTCAGAAGGCGTTGATGTTTTAGTTTTACTCCAGTTGTAGATGAAAGCAATGGTGAAATGTTGAACATCTTTACCACTGGTTAGAAATTCTGACTTGTGTTAACCTACCTTGTAAGTGATGCTAAGTACATAGGGTATCAATGAATTAGATTGTTACTTTAAAACTAGTCTTAATTTGTACAATAAATATGTTGTTCCCAAAGATAAATGTCAATGAAATTCTATGCAAGTATATGAACCTAGAAGCATCCTGTGGATGAAATCTGTCTCAGAGGCATTTTCATTCCTATAGCTCCAGTGAAGTACTAATCGTATGACTGACAGTAAAAGAAGCAAAGTACCACTTTATGCAGTACAGGTAAATTTATGGTTGTATTGTTATATGAAGATAAGACTGCATGTTTCCCACCTACCAGATAGAAAAGAGGAAGCAGGTAAAGGAACAAGAAAGAAATAGATGACATACAAAAATGTACAGTGAAGGTCTTATTCTTTCTTGTAGATGTAGGTTGAAAGTGCTCCAAAGGACAGTGAGGTTCTAGGGAAATGTTCTGAAGAACGGAAATTTAGAGATTCTCTGTTCTGTTAAAAAAATTTACTGCGATTTTTCAATATTGATTAAAAAGGACTTTGAGATCACTAATTCTCTGCAAACTTAAGGGATGCAATCAAAGAAAACATTTATAAATGTGTTCTGTTCTTCAATCAAACTGTATTAATACCTGGTATATACCAGCCATTATATTAAAATTCTTCTGCTGAATATATTGGCTCTGATGACTTGTAGTAATTTACTAGTTCAAAATTAGGTTTATGCTGAACACTCCAATGCCACATTGTATTTGGAAAGCAACCAAGTTGTTTGATTAATACTGGAACTAATGAAAGTATCTTATAGTTTCGTGACCTATGCTTCTATGTTACAGTAGCCTGGTCCTCTCTCCTCCTGCTCCTTATAAATAACCTTCCTCCCACCCCAAGTAATATCTTCACTTCCTCTGTAACATCTGCTAAGCCTTCCTATTCACAGTACGCTTGGCTCTCTCCCATGTCCCCTAAATCCCAGCTGCTGGGAAGGAGCAGCTTGTATAATAGCTGATTTCAACATAATACATGTGCTGATTGGGAGATCGAACAAATCTGATAGTTGCTGAGCTTGTATGGCTGTCTTTCCAATGGGGGTCTTAATTTGGGTTTCTGTTTCCTCTGCCCAGATGCCAATTTTCTCAGATCTTTTAGCAACTTGTCTTCTAGGTGTCAAGCTCCCTGTTGGAATGCAGGACAGTGAGTGGAGGGTGGTGGGAATAGTGTGTAGGAGAGTCAGAGAACTGCCAAATGGCCAGACAGTTTGGTCACATATATTTAATCTCCTTATTAAAACAAAATTTGAAAGGAGAATGAAGTGGGAGCAAGGGAGTAGCTTGTATGTGTGTGTCCTTAGTCCACAGACGATCTCCAGATTAATGGCACTGACACTGTTCTAGATCCTCTCCAGTATTTCTGAATTTACTCTAGAGTAACCCCCATTCCTCCCAGCCCATTTGGAGCTACCTGGAATACACCCCCCTCTGATCCTGCAAATGAGTCCCCCTGCCCATGCCCTGCAGTCACATTATCTCCTCTCCCACAGTGCCTCCGCTCCCTCCAAAGGCCTGCCCCCAGCCTTGGTCCTAGTTCCTACTCCAGACTCCCAGTTCAACCCATAGCCTCCCAGTCCTGTGGTCCCAACCCTTTCCACCTCCCCTTCTCCCCTGGGACACTCCTGAGCTCAGTGCCCCATATCCATCTGTCTCTTTCCCCATCCAGGTCCAGGTACTGCCATTTACACCAATACATCTGAGCTGATGCATTGCCCTTACGTTCTGGATTTGTTCCCAGTAGTCACTTAGACTGATTTGTTGGCTGGTGTGACAGCTAAGCATGTCCCTTTCCTTGGGATCCTTGCTTGTTAACATAGATATCAATGTCATAAGTGATTCCTGCAAGCACAGGGACCACAGAGCAGAAATCTGCACTGGAATAGAAGTGAGCACTTGAGCTTATAGGGTTACTGTGGTGATCAGGAAAGAGGAGTGCTTACTTTACAAGAGAAAATATAATGTGTTGACAAGTTTTACACAGCAAGGGGAAGGCCAAGAAGGGATATGATTGTGCTCTCTATGTGTTTATCAAGGAGGTAAACAGCAGGAAGAAAGAAGAGTGATATAGTCTGAATTGTATTGCTGGTGTGGCCATGAATAAATGTGGGTTGCAATTTAATAGGATGGTTTTAACCATCCAAGACTGAGGCTCTGAAACAAGATTGTAAGAGCAATGGAAACAAAAGTCACCTACCTAGGTTTGGATGGAATTTGTCACATCATGAATGAGACTGGGAGAGGCTCAGTCTCAATAGCACTAGAAGCCTGGTACTTGGGGAGTGCCACTAGCGCATGAAATTTTCATCTGTAATACACTGCCTGGCCTCACACTCCCACGCCTGCCAGAGCCAGGTGGAGTATTCTAGATGGCTCTTAATAAATGCCTTGAACACTAATAATATCGCTTTACTTCGTGGTGTATTTATTAATGTAACCTGCTATCATCTTCGCCTTCTTTTTTCCAGCAGCTGTGAAATGATTTGATGGTTTTAATTATTTTTCATAATAACCCCCAAATTCCTCTCTTGATTAGCTTGCTAGATGAGATTTCCATTTAGTACATATTCTCTAACTTGGTGTTTGGTTTCCCTGCTAATTATCTCACATTTTTTTCTGAGTTAATCTGCATTTGCCATCTGCTCATCCAGTCACAAAAAAATAATGGAAAACCTTTTGAATCCAATTGCATTCTCTTAATTACTGGCTCTGTCTCCAGTTGTGTTATTACCCACAGATTGGAAGATCTTGGGCCAAATAATTGATAAAAAACAGAGAGATTCCTTTGATTTTGGCTGAGCCATGGTGACACATACTGAAATCCTGATCTTTCACTTCCTACTGTTGTATATTTTAAGTTCCTCATCTTTCAAAAAAATAAACGTCTGAGTCACGCTTCTCTCAATTTTCATATACAGTATTGATGCTGTGTTTCCCACACAGACCAAGCTCCTACTGTGAATGAGTATTTCATTTATCTATACTCTGAGTATACTCTCTCTAGGGAATTCATATGAAGTTAGTAGTACTTCCAAAGAGCTTCAGTGTTTCAGTAAACACGAAATGAGCATTCGTTTGCGGCTATGCACATGCAAACTTCTGCAGATGTTTCACAATGCCAATGCTTACAGCATTTTAAAAAAAACCCCATCACCTTTAAATTCTCATATGTATCTTTTCTTCTTTCTCTGGATCTACTGATTTTTTTTTCAGCTTTTCAGTGTTTCTGTATACCATTTCAGTGTAATTTTTTTAAGCCTTGCACTTTGATTCTGTGGTGCTTGTTACCTCCTGGTACTTGTTACCTTAATATGTTATTTTTGTGAGTTGGTCTCTTCAGTCCTAGATTCTTGTTACGAAGCTCTTCCTCACAAATTCCATTCTTATCCTTTATTCCTGTCAGTGTATTTGCAGATCTTTTGCTAGATTCTGTGTAGGAAAATCTCTTTCTGTCATGATAGACTCTCTTATTTCCAGATCAGCTGAATTGGAATTTGGAGCTATTAGAGTAAGGAGACCTACTATGCAAACTATACAGAACAGTTTCTTTCTACTGTGGAAAAATGTTTCCTATAAGCATAACCCTTGTAAATTGTTAGTTTGAGCAGTGTGACTAAAATGTCGTGGCAAGGACATGAAGTCATAGGGAACACAGGCTTACTGCAACATTTGATCTTGTGCATCAGCAATAATAATATTATTTTCAAAGGCGTTTTTAAATGCAGAATTTGAGCTTCTAGTTCCCTGGACAAGCAAGCTAAAGAACTGCTTAAAAAACACCTGGATTTCCTCAGAGCTCCCAGTTCTTTTGTATTCCTAATTATTGTTTCAACAGCAAGATGGCATTGATCTTGATTTTTCTGCTCAACAAAAGGAAATACCAGTTGAGCGGTAACTGTAAGCATCGCATTCAATACCTGCAAAGTGAGGCAATGCTAATTTGGGGATTTATCTGAAGCTTTGTTTAAGAGATTATTTCTTCTCCCCTTTCAAGTGTAATTTAACTTTTTCACATTTCAATTTTCTTACTTTATTTATGATGCAATTTATTATTGCATTATCATAATCAGGATATGTATATTGTGAGCTCTCTTAATTGACAGAAAATAAAGAGGAGGGAATAGATATTATTAAATTTTCTTTATTTTTGCTCTATGGGCATTTAAGGATCTCTTAATCTGGGCCAATTTCAAAGCAGGCACCTTTCAGTAAATATATAAAAAGTACTTTGTTCTGCTGAAATCAGTGTTAATATTTAGCTGTTTACTGTTTTGCATCTCATATAACTATGTGAAAGCGTGTAATTTCACATCCAGAATTTTATTTTACTGTTATGAAAAATAACATAATTAATTATTAATTTTAATGCTATGGGACCAGATGGAACTAAAATTACAACCCTAGAGAAAATCTTGTGTGTCTTCAGAACATAGAAAGATAAAAAATATGTGTAGAAATTTTTTATGAGTATTCTCAAAGTATTCGCATTCTTCCAGGTATTTTAGATGTTAAATGAATTTTTGTTGGCTTATTATTGACATCATAAAAGTAGGCTAGACAATTTATACCATAAAACTTCATGTAAGCCAAAGCATTTCTAAGTCTAACAGATAGATTCATGTTATTACTAGTACATCATACAATTAGTTCATGAAGACTGTATGGCTATTAAAAGGGCCTGAAATATTAATGAAAATTATATATATTGGGAAACTTGTTTAAGTTTAGACTCCATCTTAGCCAACATTAAGCTTTATGGTTTTTCAACTACATCTGAGGTATGATAGGTTTTGAAGTCAAACTTGTCTAATTACATCATCCAATAACTGAAATATTTTAAAACAGAAAACTTAGATCAACAGTGCTGAAAAATAGCTAATTGTTCTTTTTTTTTTTTTTTTTTAAAGGATGAAGTATTAAATATGACAGCTAATTTCACACCTGTGTATGTCTGTTTTCTGTTGATTAGTAATTCAGTGGTGGTTTTGTGATTAAGAGAATTTAGCATTATAAACTAGTCATTTGTGACATTTATTTATGAGTAACTTGTGATAAGTATTCATCATTTTACTGTTGAAAGCTGGATCATAACTTTTTCATTACTTGTCTCTTGTAATGTTGTCAATATTATCTCCTTGTTAATAATAACCTCCTTAGTTTCAAATTTTCAGGAATTTACCCCTTAGTTACATCTTGTAAATAACTTGATGGAGGCCAGTAAAATTGTGAAAATCACATAATGTGCATGTTTATAATCTCTAAATTCATACCCAGTCCTGCAGATAATCTCGCTTAGGTGACTATTTAGGGGTCAGTCAGCAGAGTTTAGTACAGTTTTCTAAAAGAAAAGGCTTCATTAACAACAAACTTCTTATGACTGAAGCAAATTTTCTCCCATTAAAATATTCAACCAAAGAATCAAACCAAGGGTGGCAGTTTCTTGGCATAGACTTTGAATGCTGGATCATAAAGAGAAACTGCTCAATTAATCTATAATTTTTCATTTTTTAATGTAAACTTGCTTCCAGTATCTTGTTAGGAAGTAGAGAAAAGTTCTTATTATTCTAAGACTGAAAAATGCGTTTATAGTAGAAATTTTATTTAATGTATTTGGAATAAAAAAAAGGTAGTTCTGAAGAATAGAGGGAAACTGATTTTGCTTTAAACTTGGTTGACTAATCTGAGAAATAACAGACACTTAATATGGACTAGTGTCTTTTCTGGATTCCTGCTTTTTTACTGTCTTGAAAGTGATGTATAATTATACAACTTCATCTTAAGTTTGACACAACAAAACATTTAATTTCCAAAAGACAATAACATTCAGATGGGGCTATTAACTATCCTGCCTTTAGGATAGACTGGTCAATGAAACTTTGCTCCAATGAGGATAATGCCAATGATTTGTACTTAATTAGCTGAGTATATTATACATTAATTTAATTTTGAGAGTTTTGTGAGAGTTTTAATATGTTAATAACAATATCTAAAATACTTGCAAGGATTGTGCTGAGATTTTAATTTCAGTGATGTTTAAGAATCAGACAAAAGCATCCCATATGAGTTTCGGGTGTTTGCACTTCAGGTTCCCTGAAGTTTCTAAGGGACACATATTGATCCATGACACTTATCAGTTGCAGCTGTGGCACATTATTTGTTAACAATTTTTATTTCGACCTTAGGGCTCCTTTCAATGATTATGCTCTCTACATAGACTCCTAATACTGCAGATCTGGACTTCATTGTAGCTAACTATTAAAGAAATCACCAGACCATTACAAAAGTATAAAGAAAGTGAAGGTCAAATCAGTGACAGAGAATTCTAGCTTGCTGCAGTAATCTAAAACGTGAGGTTGGTTGAAAGAAGTACGCATTGCTGTGCACATGATGTACTGAAAAAGGAAAAGGGACTCATACAGTTGAAAAGAAATAGTAAATTTAAATCTACTGTTTCAACTTTGCTTTTGGTATTTAAGGTTGACTTTATGAGTGTTCCTGCAAAAAGATCAGACTTTTTTAGCCACTGAATTCCATATCTCAATGTTAGCTTCATGAAATATTTTTGGACTCTCAACTTCTATTTTTTTGTTGCAATTTTACATCTTTTTGTCAAAGGATGCATCTAAAGTTCTGATTAATGTTTGTTTAGTTGCAACTGGAATTTTGGATTGATTTTGTTTATGAATGTTGATAAGGAATGTTCGCTACGGAAAACTTCATGCACAAAAAGTTTCCAGATGTGCCCAATTTTGCATCTTGTTCCAGCATAGTGGTTTTGTACAGGTGTGGATCCTCACTGCACCAGAACAACTTAGGAGCTTGGAGTTGAAATTAGTTGTTTTACAGAAAATGGCAAACTTTTTTTTTCTTTTTAACTCACTGGAAATTTTCTATTACCCAAAATAAATCTTTATTTTCTATTGTAAAAGCCAAAATTAAGCCCACTTGTTATTTTGAGCTTAGGTCTGAGTCCTGCAATGAGCTCTTTGTGCCTTTGTAATGGTTGACAGAGGTCCCATTTATATAACCAGTGAGATAGAAGGGTTTGAAATCATCAACAGAGCAGACTTTTTTTTTTTCTGAGAATGTTCAAGATGGAAAGGGAAGCATATTGTCAGTTCACTTTTAGATTTTTCCAGATCAGGTTTATTGACACATTTGTTTGGCGGCAAACACTATATAGCATAAACAGATTTTTGTTTAATTTTTTGAAATCAAGTTTAATGTTTCACACTAAATTTGTGTTTCCTGTGCATTTACTCACTCCCACCTGAAGACAGCGCTTCTGGTGGAGAGCAGAGACTATATGGAAGCTCTTCTCCTGAGATATGCAGAAATATTTAGAAATGTCAATAGATCTAAAAAGTCATTATAGACTGGTCAAGACAGAAATCCTTACAGAGGATAGCTCAGTTGTCTTGTAAACAAGCCTTGTTTCTCCCAGCCTATATTTAAGAAGGAATCCATAGTGGATTCCTTCTCAGGACAATAGAAAAGGCTTATACATCAGATCAGTCCTTGAGCTATGGTCTCTAGCTGTGCGGAGACATTACCTGGCATGTCAGAATTTGCTGCTGTAACCTCCTTGAGTAATCACTTGGCATGTGAGGTCACTACATGTTTGGGATTGGACCAGTTCAAAGCTTTAGTTGTATATCACAGTCCTTTTGTCTTTGAGTGCCCTTTTATTAGGATCTCAGAAGTGTATCTGCATGGCTGGTGAGTGCTGGCTTCACACTGGGCTGCATCAGTACAGCTAGTATGTTAACAGAAGTGCTTATTCACCTCTTTTTGGCACTTCAGATGCTGTAATTGGAGTAGTACCCAGTTCTAGCCCCTTTCCCAGCCCCACCCCAGTATAAGAAAGATATAGACAGGAGCATGTCCAGAGGATGACCACCAAGATGGGTAGGGTAGTGGACCATGTGATGCACAGGGATACACTGAAGAGACCTGGATTTGTTCAGCCTGAAGAAGAGGAAGCTAAGAGAACAGAGCTAATTGCTGTCCTCAGCTGTTTAATGGGTCATTACAGCCAGATGGAGCCAGACTCTTAATGGATATGTACAGTGAAAGGATGAGGGGGAATAGATGTTGTAGCAAGGGAAATTTCAATTAGACACAAGGGAAAAACTCTTCATGGTGAGGGTGATGAAACACTGGAACAGTTGCCCAGAGTGACTGTTGATTCTCTTTCCTGGTGGATTTTCAAAA
The DNA here is from genome assembly GCF_047716275.1 of Strix uralensis. Lineage (NCBI taxonomy): Eukaryota > Metazoa > Chordata > Aves > Strigiformes > Strigidae > Strix > Strix uralensis. The sequence goes on from NC_133974.1 coordinate 23,087,250, forward strand.
CTTGAGTGGGCAAGGCCCTGAGATACCTAATTTACTTTGAAGTTGGCAGTACTCTGAACTGAGGGGTATAACTGTGCTGTCCCATTCTATATTTTTTGCCATCTATTTGCTTCTTTGTTATATCATGCTCAACTTGCACTTGTACCATTTTTACTTGTTCTTATGAGGCCCTAAGATTGTTGGTGAAATCTCTTAAAGAAAAAAACAAAAAGAAAGAGAGAAAAAAAGACAAAAAGTAGAGGGATGGTGGGTGATAGATAGCCTGGCTAGTTTTGCATTAGTATGCTGTTGAGATTTGACCCTGAGTGTGCTGAACTCCAGTGACACTTGCATTGGCTCCAGAGGGTTTTTGGAGCAAGCCTCTGATGCAGACTGTCTTCAGTTTTGTATTTCACAGAATTTTCATGGATCCCCACTCTCACAATTTTTTATCACCAGACTTACTCTCCTTGGTGTTTTTCATAAATATGCAACAATGTGATTAGGGGGTGGTAAGTTTCTTTCCCTCAGCTGTGAGGAATATGACTCACTTTAACCTTCGAACGTCAAATACTAGAAAATGAGTATAAAAATGAGGAGAAAAACATGTAGATTTTATCTTTATAAACACATCTTCTGGTTGTTTTTGGACTCATTCTGGATATTTGGACTCTCTACTTTGATACTGTGCATTTGAAATGTGTATCAGAAGTGTGCTAAAGCACAGCTATTTTATTACTGTGTTTATGACTGCTCCTCTGAAAAGAAAGTATTTGTGTGCAGCTCATCAAGACAAAAATTAGCTTTTTTCTTTCCTTCTTGAGCGGTTTATATTTTGCTTTTTATTGCTTCAGTTATTTTTGTTTTCCTATGAAAATATTTGATTGTCTGGTCTCATAATTCTTTTCTGAAATCTCTTTTGGCTTGGTTAATGCACGTGTAATGTGTAAACTCCATATGGAGAAAGATCTGATGCACAAATACTGTGAATAGGTTCTGGCATTGCTTTGAGCATGAACCTTATATTTTTATCTGGGGAAAATAACGGGCTCTTAGTGGGTTCTTTATACATTTGGTTGGATGTCAGTTCATTTGCTCAAAAGGATACAAAGTTTGCTGCCAGGATGGTTGATTTTCTTCTGCTTTAGGCTCATTCTATTTTAATAATGGCTATTCTCTATCCTAGTTTTATTTAAAGTTCTTTCAGTATCTGCCCTTCTCAGGGCTACTGATTCCCCTTGCTCTGTCTTTCCCAATACAGCCCGGCTGCTAGTCTCTCACAGGCAGCTGTTTTTTCTATTGTATTTTTCTTATTCTCCAAAACTCTAGTAGATACTTGTTTTTCCTAACCCCAAGGCCTGATCCTGGGCAGTAAAAGGCCCTTTGTTATAAATACCCCAGTTAAAAGGAAAGATTCAAGAAAGCTGAATTTGCAAACACAAGGGAATCTCATCTTGAGAGTGGTCATACTGTAAGTGATCAGCAGTGAGAGGCAGGCAGGAAGGCAGGCAGGCAGGAAAGTAGGCTCTTACACTCAGCAAGAAGTGCTTGTGGAAATATTTTCAGAGGGATGAAATATATTTATTGGTTATATCCACAACAGTTCTAAACAATTGTTGTTACTACTTTTTTTCAGTACATCTGCATGATGAACTTATTGCTGGTATTTGTTTTTATGTGTAAATACTATTGTCCAGAAAAAGAAAAAATGTTTCAGGATAGACAGATAAGTATATATATGTATATACACATCTAAATGTGTGTGTGCGCATATATGTATAATTGCATGCTTTGCTTTTGATTGCATAACTTGAAATTATTTTTGTTTATTTCCTTTATGACTGTTCATGGAAATGTGCCCAAACAATATCTGACTCCAAATATAGTTGCTTTCTCTTCCTGTTGTACTATTTGTCAGCACCCAAAATACTGTAAGAAATATAGTGGTTTTATGTAGTGTTACTTTGATTATATTCACCACTTCATAGTTTCAAACAAAAAGATGTAAGAAGCACCTGGAATGCTTTGTGGATTTCACTTGACTTACATGGATTACATGAACAGGGCTCTTACTGCAAAGGTAGACCGATAAAATATCGTTGACTTTATTTCATTCTTATAATAGTGACTGTTTGAGGTACCTCTGGTCAAATTCCTATCTATAAGGATGAGATGAGATCTCATTTAAGTCAAGAAAATAATGCTGCCCAAAATTGGGCCAGTGGCATTCTTAGAAATATAAAAAGAATGTAAGAGTGTAAATATTCTGCACTACCTGGTAGTCAAAGGGTTCAGGTTATGTACTGTATTCAGTGTGGGGCACGTATAACTTTAAGATATGGCTAAGTTGGAAAGACTCCAGGGGAGAACAGCAAAGATGAAGTGAGTATTAGCAGCCACGACTGTGAGGAAAAATTGAAGGCTTAGAATAAAAAAAAAAACAAGACCTGAAGGAAACAATGAGTATCTGAAGTAGATATCTGTATTTTTTCCTACTTTTAAAAAATTTTATTCTCCATCTGCATAGTTGAAAGGAATGCCTGTTTGGGCTATATAGAAAAAATGTCTCCGACTGAAAAGATAGTTTAGCAACAGAGATAATTTACCTGAAAAGGGTTGTATTCCCTGTCATCGAAGGTTTTAGAGAACATTTTAGAAAAAATCTGTAGGTAAGGCTCAAATGTGCTTTGCAGAATAAAAAGCTAGTTGGCTTTTGTAGGTGTCTCTCAATGCCTTACTTACATGGGTGACTGGACACGGAGCAGGAGATCTCCACAGGATTTGCTCTAGCATTGGTGTGGAACAAAGAGGATGATTGTGAATGGGAGAATCTTGGTGGACATGATAAAATCTTGCAGTTTATCCTATAGTTCTGTCAAGCTGATGTTTCAGCTGGTGGTCTTGTGCAGTGGTGAGATATCAACAGGAGGAACAAGATATAGATAAAGACAAAAGGTGTAGGAGAAAAAATAGACGTGAAAAGAGAGAATGGAAAACTTAGTTCATAATACAGTCAGCTTTTATTGACACTATTGTAGCCATGTTTAGATACAAGTATTGGATTAAAATCCTGAAAATTATTAGAAGTCTCATAGTTTAGCCTTAAATTATACCTTTCTTTTCAGCTACACTAAATCTCAATATAATGCATGGCTACTCTATGTCTCTTTAAGTGTTGTAGAGTTCCATTTTACTGACATCAGTAAAATGATGTAAAGAGACATTGATGAAATAGTGTCAGAAACAGTTGCTTTTCTTGCCATTAGAACCAAAATCTAAGGCACTATATGCTAAATTTCCTCACTGGAAGTTGATCTATTTTTCATTGTTTTTTAAATTATTATTATTATTTTGCATAAAGGAAAGGAAAAAAAAAAAGCAAGCTGATAGAAAAGCAACCTCATAGAAAACAATATGAGGCCAACCATATTTCTCTGTGAAAAAAAAACAATTTTCCTCTGATACACCGAATTCTGGATTCAAATAGGCAATGATATTCAGTAATTATATAACAGAGGTATCTTTTTTTGGTCACTCAGTAAATAGATTTAGACAGTAGAGAAAAAAAAAAAAAAGAGCAATATAAGCAGTAGTGAACATACATGTTTGCAATTAAAATTTAAAATAATATAGAGAAGGGTGGCAGTGGGGAGGAGCTGCAAAAGGTCTCATAGCATAAGATGAAAGAGAGACAGAAAGGTCTGCTACACAAATGAAGTGTGGATACAAAACGATGTGTGGTATTATTCAAAGGGTAGTCAGAAGGGCTGACTGCATTGATTTTCCGAATGTAGTACTGAATTGACAAGTTGTTCCCAGCACTGCTTCTCACCTTTGCATATTATTTCTTGTGATACCGTCACTTCCATATACCTTGGTCAAAAGTCAGATTGGAGTCTATAATCTGGGTAAACCCCTGCTGAGAGCATAGTGTACTTCAAAGTTTAGTTAACTGTTAAATACTATCCAGTATTTTCTTTAAACTGATTTAAAATACTACTAATATTGTGCTGTCTTAGTCTTATTACATTATATGGCTTGCATGGGTATTTTGAATTCTAATTTATTCATAATGGCTATTTTGTATCTTTCATCCAGCCCATATATTGTTTTCTATATTGTAGCTCTTTATATTAGATTTTGTTGTATTTGCACCAGCCATACAAGAAAATTATATACAAAGCAAGGAAAGGTGAACATGTTTAACAGAATAATTTATCTTCACTCTAATTTAAAATTGAATGTTGAACTCGCCTTTTTGGAGAAAGAATGTTGGCATTTACATGTCTGGGTTTATTATTTTTAGTTTTACTTACCATTTAGGTTAGACAAGGAAAACTATCAAAATAAAATAAATTTCATATCATTTGAGGGAAAAAAGAGCTTGTGTCTTCATGATAAATTTGTTTCTTCAAAAGATCTTTCTTATGACCTATTTTGTCAGCAAGTTCTTGTATCTGGGAAGATTATTTCTGTTGGCTTGACGATCTCAAAATGATAGAGTGAGATTAATAATATAAATACAGGTTTTCCTTGTTCTATTGATTTCTTGGGTCCCAAATCTCTGAACACTCACCCATTTTAGGCATTTTACTTTTGGGAGCAATGACAAAGAAGTTACTCACATGTATGAGTATTTGCAAGAATGAGTATCTTTGTTAGGTGCAGCCGATTAGCAACATATTAAAAAGAAAGAATACCTCCTGTGAAAATATCATTATAATATTTTAGATGAATCAGATATGTAGAGGCATAATCTATTACTAGGAATTGTGAGAAGGAGAGGCTTAAGAAATATCTTTGTCTGAAATGTGGTAATGTCCCTGCTCCTATTCCACCACAACGTGTAGTAGCTTAAGCACTTTCACTTTAGATGTCATTTCATCCAGTGTGAGCATATGAAAGTTACTTGTCTGAGGCTGAGATTTCACAATTCCCTTAAGCCGATCTCTGGGCTGGCCAGTCCTGAAAAGAGCAGTCTTGGTCTACCCATGTTTGGACATGTGTTCCCTCTTCCCTTGTGCCATACATTAACACTGTTATAATTGGTGGGAGACTTGGATCAGGGGACTGATCTTATTGAGACTTGATTTTATTAATTTTTTTTTTTTTTCTGAAGGAACATAAATCCCAAGTTGCGTATGGGTCAACAGACAATGTTCTCATTGCAATAGGCAAACTGCGTACTGGGGTATGCCAGAATGAGTATGATCAGCAAACTAAGGAGGTTATTATTTCCCTCTGGTGCTGGGGAGGCTGTACCTGGAATACTGTGTTCAGTCATCAGGGCTCCCTGTTTCTGGAAGCATAAGAAGAAATTAGAGGGAGTCTAGCAGGGGGCCCTCTGGTCAGAGTAGTTGAAGGAGCTGGGCTTATTTAGTCTGTTGAGGTGAAGATCCACAGTGAACTATAGCTATTTGAAGGAGAGTTACAGACAGGATGGAGCCAAAGTCTTTTTGGAGGTGCTGGGTAATATAACACAGAACAATGACCACAAACTTCAGGCTGAGAGATTCAAGTAGGACCCTGCAAGGCTGATGCAGCACTGGAGCAGGCTGCCCGCTGAGGTTCTAGAACCTCCATCCTTGGTGGCTTTCAGGACTTGACTATCAAAGCCCCAGCTGAGCTGAACTGGTGTTAGCGACAGCCCTGCTCTCAGTGGGAGGCTGAACTAGATGGCCTCCAGAGGCCCTTATAATGAACATTTCTCTCTTGCTGTGAAAGTTATTAGACTCAGGCCTAAGTCTAAGACCCCTTACAACACAAAAAAAGGTATGGGTACTTACAAAAAACATTTATTGATTCATCTCATGCTAACATAGGTTTCTAAGGCAGGTTAGGAGTCTGTTTCTTTCCACTAGCTGGTAAATCTTTTAAGACTAGTTTAGATTTTGAACATTAATGCTGAGACACCCAACCTTAGGTGAGGTGCATCTCAGCCTAAACAATGTTATTTCACCTGATGGAGTGGTAACTTGTTACATTGTTGTCATGTCCTTCATTGCTGTCATCTGACCTCAGAACTGAAATTTAAATTAGAAAATTTCCAAGTTTGTACATGTGTTTAATATTGAGCTATCTTCCAGAAAGATGTTTTCTACCAAGATACAGCAACTTTCTTACAGAGAAAAAAAGTTAAAATAAGTTTCAAGACAGCTTCTTCACAGGATTTTAAGATTTCTGTATATCTGTATAATGTAAACCTACAAATATTTGAGAATGTAAACCTACAAATATTTGGGTGTGATGTGTATATTTTATATGATTTTAGTCTTGGAAACTTAGGACATGCAATCTTCCAACAATAATCATAGGACATACAGATTTAAATAGACTTAATTATTTCTCTCTCACAAACACACACACACAGAGGCTCTGTGGAAAACAGTGCTTTGTACAACCTCCCTGTCATGTTGTTCACGTGTCTAGTAGAAGTGGTTGTGTTTTTATTTGTCACTCGATCTGTATGTGTCAAGCACAACAAAAAGGGTATCTAGTCCTCCCCCACAGTAACAAACTACAGTGAGGAAATGTGTAAACAGAGGCTTACTGGTGAATCATCCACATCCACAAAGTCTGCTTCTTACCAGTATAGCAAGAGAGGCCCTTCTGTCAGTTTGAAATGATTCCCAGCCTCTGGAAGGCATATACTGATGGATTAAAACAAAATCTCCCCATGAACTCTCCCCAGGCATGCTGAGGTAGGGGAAGAAGCATATGGCTTGCCCACAAACAGGAGACCTTAAACAAACACCCAAATAAGTCCAAAAAAGCAGTGGCCTGTCAGGGATAGTGCTGACACCTAGCTAGCTTTTGGACAACTTTCTGGCACCAGTCATAGGTACAAGCCTTATTTTGAAGTTAGACTATCTACCCTACTGCATATTTGCAGTATTGGCACTAATTTATGTTAGTGAGGAAAAGAGACAAGCTAATAATTTGTACTGTTCAGTATGGATCTATGGAAGATGGTGCTTAGAGATGCAAAAAATATCAGACAGTTAAAATCTTTGGATTTTAGCAAACCAGTGAAGCAGTTGTTAGCAGGAGGTAGAGGATAAGCAAAAAGTCGGAAGTTAGGAAACCAAGTCTCAGCTTGTTCTTCCTTATCAATCAGGGTAATAAACTGCACACAGACAGGCAACTCCTCTCAGTAAAACCTCAGAAAGTCTTTGAATTAAAAGTGAAAAATAGATCTTCTGAGCTGCTTCCTCTGTATCACTTCAGATTGTGGCAAGTGCATTTTTCATCCAGCAGTGAAAAAAACAGGCCTGTGTTATCTGAGACTAGGCTTTTCATGCTTTTCACTGGGGGTTTTTCTCAAGCTTGCTGTTGTGGTGTTGGTTTTAGTTTGTCAGATGTGCTGGGGACAGTAGTGCGTCTATCAACAGACTGTTCGACTACATGTTTCATGGTGCTGAACTGCATCAAAATTAATTCATCTCTATCATGCAACTTTATGCTGTTTTAAAAGCTGTGATCCACCTATCAACCGTAGTGTTGCGTGGATAAACATAATTTTTCTCGTTCCATTCCCTCATGCACGCCACAACCTCTGGCAGTAGTAAAAAAGCTATGATTAACTTTTTTAAAATATATGAAAGATGTAGAGTCACTGTGAGACAGCTTCTTATCTATATAGAGAAAGTACTTCTAAATAACAGGCAACATCACAATGGTGCTATAAGGGTCAATCTACTCAGAATATGTGTTTCATATTCTATATTTCTGTCTTTTTTTGCCTTCAAGTCAAGATCCCAGTTAAAGTCCAATCTCCTCTTTGTCATTCAAGGCCAGATATAATTTCAGCAAGCTTTTGAATTGGATTTGTATATACCAGGCATGTTAAACTGTTTTTTTGTACTGAATTTATATAAAAATGTATACATGCGTGTGCACGTGTGTGTGCGCTTGCATATATATATATTTGCTTTAGCATACTTGTTGCTGTTAGAGATGTAATTTTTGAGCTGAATGTTAAAATGGAGATTTCAGAGATTTGTGATTTAAAATATACTGTCCTGTCTTGTTATAGTAGGACTTTTTCCAGTATATCAGAATTATCTGACAACTTGATTACATTTCCTGTGATTTTAATCAATTCTATTTGAATTCTAAACAATAGCTTTGATCTACAGCTTGATATTAACACCTGAAGCAGCTCAATCTCAAGGGATATTTTAAAATATTTCATCCATGTGTATATATATTTGTATGTTACACAAAATAATTTTAAGACAGCCAACTTCCAAATAGTAGTGTGTGAATAAAATAGTAATTGTACATTTAGAGACCATCTGTTTGTTATGATGGTGTTTTATGTCCTTCATTTCTATACTTGATTATTTTACAGAGTGTAACTGCACATTTACATTGACTGTTTGACTTATCCTCTTGCCTGGGAGGACTTGGAAGTCTTTTATGAGAAAGGAAAATAATAACTCTGTCACTATTACTGTTTGCTACCTCCAATAATAAAATATTAGGAGGCTTAAACTTTTTATTTGAGTGACTGTTGTCACTTCAGTGTTATACATCTACAAATACAGAGAAGTCATGTGGAAGCAAAAAGTCCTGCTACGTGAATGTATTCAGCTGGAGTCTATGAAGGTGATAGCTATATAAATGTAACTAGACATTCATATAGTTCTATTTTAAAATTCTTCCTGCAAAAACTCTGTTTTGAAAGTTATTTTGCAGCTGTTAAAAATGGGTGCTGAAAATAGAATTGCATTTTTCACACTAACTTTGAGTTCTATAAGTTTTGTTATATTTGGATGTAATTATAACAGATCTTAATATCAAGAAATTATAATTTATCTCTTTTTCTTTGCAGAGTCACAGTGTACACTCTGTGGGGAGCCTGAAGGTGAGTGTGTTTTCCTACTAATATTTTTCAAAGCAGTTAGAGGTGAACACTTGTCTCAGATGATACACATGTATAATAGATTGGAAATGGTATCCAAATTATGAGAACCAATGAAAGACATTTTCCCCTATGTTAGATACCAAAAATTAATTGAATTAAGCTGAGTAAAGCACAGTACATTCTCCAGGTAGGAAATATCTTAAAGGACAAATATTCCATTAGAGCAAAACTTGAAATATTTACTTCTTATTCTTTTGTGTGTTTGTCAAACTAATTTGGGGTAAGAGAGAATGTGAAGAGACATTTAAGGACACAATTTTGAGGATGGAAATCGAAGAGATTGGACATAAAAGGGAAATGGGAAATGTTTTTATATTTGATAGTACATTTACAGAGAACTGTGAGAGGCTAACACTTTTTAGCAGGTGAAGTGAATAAATATTGCTTCTGAAATAAAGATAATTAAGCAATAACTGTTATGCAGTGCAAATACATGCCCACGTGAAGGTGTTTGGTGGTTTGTTTTGTCTGGGTTTTTTTTTCCAAGTGACTAATTAAATGCCAAGGTGAGACCCACAATTTACCTAAATGAACACTGAAGCAATGAGATTATGATTTTTAAAGTAGGCCATTACTGAGGAAAATCTCTCTTATTTATTTATTTATTTATTTATTTATTAACATTGGTGTTGTTATAAAGAAAATGTCAGAAAGCTGACCTTAGTTTCAAATCAACCATCTGGAGTCTTTTTTAAGAAACATAGTCCAAAATAGCAAATGTAAATGCTGGAGCAAAGTATATTAATTAAAAAATACAATTAAAGATTCTAGACTGTTCCCAGAGATGTTCAGGTTTATATCTTGAATAGTGTCTGAAAAACAATTTCAACTTCTAATGTTTTATAAATTTAGGAGGAAGAAGTTATTAAGAGATGAAGCCTGGAAGTGAAAGGCTTTGAGACCTTGCAACTAATGAAATAACTCAGTAAATTAAACAATAATTTTCTACTTCTCCTTTTTTATCTACTGACAAATAATTGTTTTAGAGATTTGTTTTGGCTTTGCATTCCTTTAATAAACAGTCAGTTCTTGATTTGTTCATTCTCTTTGTCCTGTAGTTGCTAAATTTATAATAAGAAAAATAAGACAGGTGGTTGTTTGCCTTTCATCAGATAGTCCTTTCATGATAAGACTGTCCAACTTTAAAGTTATGCATTGGATTAGTGCTGCGTTTTTACATGCTATGCCTGCTTTATAACAATAATTCTCCTTTCTTTTCATTACTGCTCTTTCATACTGTTTCCGCTTTGCAAAAGTTAATAAATGTATGTGGACTTTGTAAAAAGGGAATTCCAAAAAAATTCAGTAATAAAAATGTTTAACATTTATATGACTAAAAACCCACAATCAAAATATAATTATATATATTGCTGTAGGAACAGTGCTCAGGAACATAATGTTAAGTTTTAAACTGAGTAGAAATGAACTTTCCCAGGAATGAATGTCTCCTGGATCACCATACTCTCCCCTCAAACATAGTATTACTGGAATGTTAATTATTAATTCTCTGCCTCAATTTTAAAAATATTGAAATTAATGTCATTTTAAATTAGTGACAAGACTTAGAATCTTAAATTTTTTCCTTGTCAGATTAGCACAATTTCTGATATAACACTGTACATTCACAGAAATTTTATATGTGATTTTGTGATGAAGTAGTTGCTCAATAGATATGACTTTAGTTTTTAGGCAGCTATTCTAAAAGAACTTCACATCTTTGTTGTATAAATCAAAACCAAAAAAACAATTTAAGTCTCAAAAAATATAATTTTCCTCTGGAACATTCTATAAATTTTGCTACAAATTGCTAAATTTTGGTTTCATAGTAAACTGAGTTACTTAGAAACATGGGAAAGAACTAAAAAATCAACTTTTTGCAATTGGAATTTCTGACTTTTCTCTGTAACCTTCGGAAATTGGAGATAATCTGTGACTTGTAGTTTGCATATTTGGTATCTGAGGCAAATTCAAAGAATATCAGTTAATGGTACATACCATTTGCCTCCAGGTTCCTTTTTTCCTCCTCCTTTTCAGAAAAAATCAAAGTTCACTAAGTACATTAATGTACTCTAGTATATTAAGATGAATCTTCAAAATTGTAGGACAGATACACCATGATGTAGGCCTCCTATATTAATTTCTGAAGTGGTAAACAGAAACTCAGTCATGAAATAGTAAATGTGAAGAAATCTCCCTGACTTGGGAGAGAGAAAGACAAGACTTAACATCTTACCACTTATGAGTTCCTCTGAAGCTTATGCCATTTATTGAAAAACCTACAGGCAGCTAGTGGTGAGTTTCTGAACATCTTCCACCTTCTATAAGAAAGGTGGCAGAATAGAAGCGTATTGCAAGCCACAGATTCTGATTGTCAAATTAGTCAACTGCAGTACTCACTGCTCTTGTAATGGTTCATCCTTTCTCTAACCATCACTCCTCTTTCAAAACCAACATTTTGGTCCTGGATTACCAGTATATCTAAGTGTAATAGGAAATGACTGTATAAAACAGTGCTCTTCACTGAGGGCATTTTGCAAAGTTTTAGCAGTTAGTGCTGCACTTCAGGAAGCAAGTGCATTAATCTGCATACACGTTGCACAGGTGTGGGACAATGCAGGTGCATGTTTTATAGAGTGAAAAAATATCAGCTATGGGAGGGAGATATAAACTATCAGAATACAGACTTCATGTTTCAGTGTTTCACTTGTGGAATTTGTGGATCTGTAGATAAATGTGTGTCATGTGTCCTCCTTTGCAGCCCACCTAAAGAGAATGAGTTGGACAACACTGAGGTGTCTGTTTGAGAATCAGTCTTTTGTATGAGCTGCAAAACCTTATGTGTTCTGTTTCAAAAATCATAGGTTTGCTCTGTGTTATTGACAAGCACGTCAGTTACCATTCCTGTCAGTGTGAGATGCTTGAAGACCAGGAGGCCTGTTTTATACTGGGAGAAAACTAAAGTTGCAGAAGGCAGAGCTAGTGGTCTGATAAATTCCATTAGTGTAGCTACTTCGAGCTGCTACATCTTCTGGAAATGCAAGAGCAGCAATGATGTGTTTTCAGACAGATGACAACAGTCACCTTTGCAGAAGTAACCTGAAGTTGGCAGATTATGTTGTCATGGTAAACACTGTTGGGTTGTTTGGGGGTTTTTTTCCTGCTCATATTTTTTTCCTGCTCAGATGGCATGTTATAGACACGTGTCTAGCTCAGTCTTTGTGACAGTTGACGTACTCTGTCAGAAAGACTGGTGTAGTCATGAGAAGTTTCAGAAATAGTTATCACCATTAAGCCTCAAGCAGACATTTCAGTTCTTTCTAACTCCTGGTGTTTATTCACAGAAGTTTTTGAAAGGACTATATTAATAAATATAATTTTCTATATTATCTCCTTATATTAACAAATAAGTAAGTTTGATGCCAGCTAAGATTTCAGTAGACCACTCTATCCTCTCAAAGCCTATGCAAATGGAAGCTTTTCTTCCATTTTAATATCCTTCAAAACTCCAGTAGTGACTTACTGTTTCTATTTATGGCTTTTGCTGCTGTATATTTATGATTATTCTGTTTCTTTCCTTCTTAAAGATAAATGAGGTCCTGTACAATACCAGCACTTTTCAACTTTTGTAAAAATAGACACCTCTACACATTCTTCAGCAGCACAAGCTTTATCTGAACACACATATCTGGAAAATGTGGTGTTAAAAAAGAATACTCCTGAATGGGGATGTTTCTAGTGAAGTTTGAGAAGAATTAATACAAGGTCTGGCTCTGTCCAGCATTTCCATCTATTGCCTGTTTCAACAAAAGAAAATAATTATAACCATACAACTTCTTTCAGGTAGTCCTTTAGCTGCTAGAAGCTATAGATTAATGGATCCAGGTAAAGCATCATTGTATGCTCTGCTTCTCTTTAGACACTTCTCTCTTAAAACTAGGGAGAGCATGGAAAAATGCATTTTTCCAAGTATCTGCTACTGGTGGTTATGGAGGACAGAACCCTGGGAACACTGGCCTTTGATCTGACCTGTTGATGGTCTTAAGGTCCTGTTGGATTCTTATCACTCTAAGATAAAAAAGAGTGGCTATGTGTAGAATTTTTTTTTTTATAGCCATGGGAGTGAAAACCCAGGTTAACTTTGCTGTAGGTGTTAAGCTTTTTCTCCTGTTATCATTGTCCTGGTTTAGCCAGGATAGGGTTAAGTTTCCCCAGCAGTGGGGGGGGAGCTCTAGCCGGGTCATTCAGATACCATGCGGAGGTCACATCCTGGCACCGAAGCGGGACAGTCGGTTACCGCATGTACTGTGGGATTTGTTCTGTTCTCACTGCTGTATTGGTAGATATTTTGCTCTGTTCATTATTATTACTGTTATTCTTATTGTTGTTGTTTGTTGCGTTGCAGTTGCACTGTTGTATTAAACCTTTCCTTATCTCAGCCCCGGGGCTTTGTATTTCACTCTCTTTGTGGGGGAGGGGCAGCGGCCTCGTGGTCTCAGACCCCGGCAGGGGCTAAACCACCACAATCACGATGCTGCTAGCAATTTCCAATTTATTTAGAAGCATTGCATAATGAAAATAAGCTTCTCTGTGTAGAGGTCCCTGATGCGTTATGGGAGAGGTAGAATATGGTGAGCAATTAGGCAGAGACTGTGGAAGTAGATAGCAGTCAGTCCTACCTATTTTTTACTCTGTTATCTGGTACCTCTTCATCTTGCACTCTACATACAGACTGTAGTATTCACATCTCATTCTACTAGAGGTATTATGTGGCAAATGTCCTTTCAGTTCCACAGCATGTAGTAATGAAGTCTGGCTCACCATGCATTGTGAAAGACATTGATATATACAAAGGCTATGAGTAACAATGCTTCTCTACTTTGCTGGGACCTACATTAACTATAACATCATAGGACAGTTCAGTGAAGACCTTTTGTTAGGATGATAGTTAAAAAAACCAAGCAAAATATGAATATTTGTAAAGAATGAGATGGAGAGTACAATGCAGTACATTAAAACACCACTTGTGCATACTAGAACTACTCTAGCCTGAGCTACTGAGTTGAATCTTTGTTTCCCACCACTACCAGAAAAGAATATAGTGAAGAGGTTACAAATCTAGAGTAAACTTGCTGAGATACATAAGAAGCAATTCTACATGAATGAATATTGAGATAGTTTGCTCCCTGTAATGTAGAGAAGGTACCAATAAAAAAAAAACCAAACAACCAAACAAACAAAACACCAAAATATATCTACTGAACTTTTAATACTGTAGTAAATGATACATCCCATTTTCCACGGGACCATGGAAACCATGCATTCCAGTTTCATAATATGTCCAGACCAAGTAAGCACTCAAAAGTGGAACAAGGATAACTGAGAAAAGCAAATACAGTTGTGGAACTTGGTGCCACAATGCAACTTCTGACCTCAAATGTGACTTCTGACCTTTTTTTTTGACCTCAAATTCAATTAGCACTGAACAGTAAGAATGTTGTGACAGATTTGGGATAGTGGGAAGTCCAGTTTTTATCAACATAACATTTTTATACAAACAAAAAACCAAGTTGTCTTTTAATAGACAAAGGAGATGCATCCCCAGAGGTAGGTTATTATAAATAAATTCTTCATGTTTGCATTTTATTAACTTTTTAAATATTGCAGTCAGAAACTGAATACCCTACTGGGTAAACCTTTGGCCTTGTGGAAAGCCTTGTATTCCTTCTGCAAAGGACTTGTGAGTTTCTAAGAGTCAACTTCCAAAGAATAAACAGGAAATATTCCTGCTTTCCTATCTCATCTAGATAACTGGATCTTTTTAGGTATATTCATGCAGTGGGGCAACTCTAGATTAAAAAGTTTCATATTGGGGTGCATTAGAACTTACTGCAGTTATCTGAACTTGTGTGGAGGTTTCCATCCAAAGTGTACAAGGATACTCAGAGAGATGACGTACAGAAATGTCTAGCTCTGACGTAGAATCATGGAGTCACAGAATCATTTACATAGGTTGGGAAAGACCCTTAAGATCGTCAAGTCCAACTGTTAACCTAACACTACCAAGTCCACCACTAATGAGACAGTCTTTGCACCACAGAGGCAGACCAGTACTGTGATGCATGTATTGTATAGTGTATAAAATGTATAAAAAGCCAGTGACATCAGTGCAGAGAGATTATGATATTCTTCATATTTTTATCCCTTGTGACCAGTGGCAGCCAGAATCAGGATCTTACAGATTGTCCCAGTTTAGAGTGGGAACAAAATTAAGTTAGGGATTGCTTAATAATCTTTCGTACACTTGCAAAGAATGAAGTAGTCCTGGGCAAAAGAAGGTTCAAAGAGTGGGAGAAATTTTCTTTGCCCCCAAGTAGCCATGTTCTTGCACCTAGCACTGTAGACCAAAAAATGTTTTTGCAGACATCTCTGAAAGTCACAGATTTTACCTGTGACAGCAAAGTCTGCCATGCACTTTCTGGTGCTTTTGCTACTTTATTTCTCCTGCATGCACTTTCTTTCAATAGTTTTTCCTAAGAATTTGTCAAGGTAGTTCAGATTCTTCCCTCAGTGTCTCAGATCTCTTTTGGGCTGTGGTATGTACCTACAGTTTGAATTAAGTTCACCCATTATTTTTGCAAGTGATTGGCACAAGAAGTGGTTGTTGGTTGTTAGGCTTTCTGGGTTCAAGCTTGTGACAGAAACCTTAGAACAGTGACTTTCCGTTAATTAGTAAAATAAATGTTCCATGTAAAAGAAGAGTTTAGAGGAGACATATTTCTTAATGTATCTCAATGTGAACATTGGGTTTTTTTCCCTAAGCTTGTTCTTTGGTTGTTAAACAGTTAACAGTTCAAAGAGCCAATGCATAGATACTGCCTGACTCCAAGTGTCTGAAGACTGAGAATCTTCTGACAAGTATATATGATCTAACAATAAATCCAAGTGGCAGGAGGTTTAGATGGATTTTTACTGTTGATTTACATGTTCAAGCTAAGATGTCAACAAAATTTTGTCTTTCTCTGAGAAGAAATGAGTTTGTACAAATCTTTTATCAAAGTTAAAAGAATGCTAGAGTGTGTCACTCATTTACCCATACAGATGTTTATGACAATTAAAAATAAGAGTTTTAATATGATTAAAAGTTGAGGATGAATTTAACTGATTTTATTTTTTTTTTTAGTAAAAGAAATTTTGAATGTTTTGAAATCAAAAGAAATGGTACTGTTGAATTGTTTGTATTTGCTCACAAGATGGATAAATCATTCAGTAGAATTTGGGAAATACAATAAATATAAATAATTGACAGTAACAACAAAAACCTCTTACTTTCCTTAAGAAAAAAAAAAGGCTTCTTCAGATATGTCAGTATTAGAGTGGTGGGTTTTTTTCAGGTATTACCAGCTTTGGTGCCCTCTGTGCTCTGGTTAATATGAGTGTGTTAGGGTTTAGGGGTAAATAAATAAATCTGGGTTTTTGTTTTAGCTTTTTTTGTGTTAAAGAATCCAGACAGTAGGTAGTTCAGAAAAATACCTTAATCTTGGCAATATGTCTTAATATTGATGATGTTCCATCTGGATAGTTCTGGCTCTCAGTATAAACATTTCCCTCGGTATCTAGTGGAAAACTATTACAGGCATATTAATAACTCCAGAGAATTTTTCTAATCTTCATTTTGTTAATCTTAACATTTAGTAATCCACACTGAAAACTGGCAGTTTTACTACTGTTAGCAATGACTTTCAAGAGTTCTGTAGACTTAACTTTTTACAGTTATTTACTAGACCAACAGTTATCAGTAACAAAAAATGAAGTTGTCTAAGGAAGCAAAGTACATTTCACAACATATGATCCTGACATTTTTAAGGAAAAAACACATAATGAAATCTATTTTGGCTAATTTTAATATTGGTTATATTCCTGCTAATTATAAAAATTTCACAGTTGTTTGTTCAAATCAGGAAGTTTCTTGTTCTGCATATGTAGCACTGAAACAGTTACATAGATTATTGTTCCTGCTATCACATAATAATTCATAATTATTACCTGAAGTGATTGACATAATGCTGACTTTATTCAGTCCTGTATGAAAAATTTTATGTAAATACAGGGGCAAGGTCTTTGATCTTTCTGCTTTGATCCATTTGTATGCCAGCACCTTGGTTTTCAGGAATAGTCACATTTGTGTGCCTCTGTGAACTTCTTTGCTAACATTTAAATAATAGGTTCTGGTAAAATTGCTGGTAGTATGAAACTTCCTCCTGATCCAAGTATTGCTAATACACAATTATTTTTTTTTTATCAGTTTAGCTGTTACTCTCAGAGTGATGTGATTTGATCTTTCATCTTCATGGAAACATTTTCAAGTTGTATGTAAATGTATTGCTATCATTCTTCATTATGCAGTCCGTAAATATTGAAACTTTTTTTACTCTTAGATCAAAAGGAAATATGCAAGTTAGTTACATTAGATATTTTTAAAAATAAAATACCCTGCAAAATTTGGAGATTGTACAAACCTAATTTCTAAATATCTTTCTCACTGGGCTAGTATGTCAGATTTTACTCATTAATTTCTTTAGGATAACAAGATATAGTATTTTCACAATGTGCATTATTCTTGAACTGTGCTGGGTTTTATATAAAGTGAAGAGATGAGATGTGTATCATGATTTTTAGCAAAGAGGTATAGTATGTTTTTATTCAAACAATATTGAACAACATGTTGCTACTGTATTTTCATGTTGCTTTCATTTGGGCAGACAGCAAAAGTTGTCTACAGTATGCCTGCTAAAGACTTAGTTGCAGAGAAAGCTTTCAGTGTCTAGTTACACTTGAAATATTTGAAGATTTAATTTTGAACTCTTCTAAATTCTATAGTTTATATAGTTTGCAAGGTTACATATGGCATTAGTAAAATGAATACTTTTGTCTCTAATAAGGAATAAAGTTGCCCATTTTATTTAGCTGTATTGAAATCACAAATGGCATATTTAAAGGACTAAGACCTATATAAGCTAAGTGTGAGATATGGTCATCTCAATTTTGGTATGTTTCTTTTACAGAATATCTCGTGGTAATTTAAGATAAAAGCCTTAAAATAAAAGTTAAAAATTCTCAGGTGTATTTTAAGAAAATAAATTATTTTATTTAAAAAGTATTTTCCAGGTCTTCGCCTGTCATTTCTATTTAGAATAAATTAAATTAATTTTTCAGCCATTTCTATTTCTCACATGTTCAGGAAACAGCTGTACTCAAAACTACATTGTTGTCCTTGTTTTTTTCATCTACTGATTCACTCTTCTGGGTTGTGCAAACAACAACAAAAAAAAAAGCAGCTGATTTAATTTGGACAAATAAGATGTAATCCCAAATACAGAAGGTATTATTTGTACATTCATTTTCCATCGGGGTGATTAAAAAAACATACAAAACCAAACACAAGCATCTTTCCTGCTCCAATAATGAATAAATGAAAAGCTGATTTGATTTCTGGGGGGAGAGAGATGGCCTCAAAGGTTATAGTCAGCACACAGTTAAGGTTGCATGGAGCATTGGTAATGTGAATATTTCCTCTGCCAACAGTGAATGAAGTTACACATGTTGTTTAGTCCTATAGAGGTCAGGACTTAAGCATTTGCTGGAGTAAGGACCAATGTAAATAAAGTCAGTGCAGCCTAGAAGATGCTGATATTTTAAATTAACCTTTGAATAGAAGTATCTATGTATATATGCACACTTCTTTTTTCCATTTTTCTTATTTTGCTGTTTAGCACGCTTTTATATTACATTAAATGTCCTGTTTTGAGTAGTCATTTGTATATGTCAGCTTTCTTTGCTGTATGTTGATTTCTGTGGTAGAATGCTTCTCTTAAAGGTGTTATTTTAGATGTATGATAAATAAGAACATTTCTTTTATAGTGTGAACTGTCTGTGTTTTTCCTTAGCTTCTAATTTTCGTGCTCTGCAATGCTTAGGGTTTGTGTATTCATTCAACTGTAATACTCCTTTGTACAAATACAGAGCAGATCTCTTTAAATTGAACACTAATGTCTCCTGAATGTTGCCTGCAGCTTCTAGCTTACTTATATTTTAGAAAGATAGTTTTGTGCCTTTGTATGATAAGAAACATGATGGATTTCTACCAGACCATACAGATTTATTTATTTTTTTAAGGGGGCACATTTCAGCATTCTATTTAAGTTACTAAGATTTTGACTGAGTAAGGTTGAAGTGACAGATCATATGGGTCAGTTTTAAGTTCTGCAGTTGCATAGCTTGGGGTGGACAGTTTGGAAGCTTGATTTGACTTTCACCATACCTGGATCTACCCCTTAGTCCCAGGATCAGGGCATGCTCAGATAGTCAGTCTGAGACAACTGGTTTATAAGGAAAGCTAGGCCTGCCTTAGCTTGCAGCTCAAATTCTAACAGGAGCCTTGAGCCAGAGGGGAATTGTCAATATCTTTGCCTTCTTCTAGGAAAAGGTGAAGCTGATTCTAGATGTAAAGGTGAACACCAGTGAGATGCAAAATGCTATATAATATCACAGGATCTTCTGTATGCAAGATTAAGTTACTGTTTCTCTATTGGTATTTAATTCTTCTGGGTAGGGGGAAAATCTTTAAAAAATCAATGGTTATAAGGTTTGAGAATCATAGAATCATAGAATCATTAAATGGTTTGGATTGGAAGGGACCTTAAAGATCATCTAGTTCCACCCCCCCTGCCATGGGCAGGGACACCTTCCACCAGACCAGGTTGCTCAAAGCCCCGTCCAACCTGGCCTTGAACACTTCTAGGAAGGGGTCAGCCACAGCTTCTCTGGGCAACCTGTTCCAGTGCCTCATCATCCTCACAGTAAATAATTTTTTCCTTATATCTAATCTAAATCTATCCTCTTTCAGTTTAAAACTGTTACCCCTCATCCTAGCACAACACTCCCTGATAAAGAGTCCCTCCCCATCTTTCCTGTAGCCCCCTTTAAGTAGTGGAAGGCCGCTATAAGGTCTTCCCGGAGCCTTCTCTTCTCTCTAGGCTCATCAACCCCAACTCTCTCAGCCTGACCTCCTACAGGAGGTGCTCCAGTCCCCTGATCATCTTCGAGGCCTCCTCTGGACCCACCCGAGCAGGTCCAAGTCCTTCTTATGTTGGGGGCCCCAAAGCTGGGCACAGTACTGCAGGTGCGGTCTCACAAGAAAGGATCAGAGGGAGAGAATCACCTGCCTTGAAGCATAACTCTAACAGAAAGCAAAGAAAAACTTCCTTTCCTATCACCAAACATTGTGACCTTCAAGATCAAATATCTCTAATCCATCTTTTGAAACCCATGCACAAATAAATTGTATGATTATTATTGCATGCATGTACGCATTTCATTCTGACTGAGCAGATCATGAATGATTTTTACTTTGATTCTGGATCATCAATCTGAAAAGATTAAGAAACAGTGTACTAGGAAAAGGAACCCTTTCCTAAAGCCAAAAACTGCATTAATTTTAAAGAGATTTCCCTGCATAAGGAATGCTGATTTCTCCTAGAGTGTACATTTACATAAATCTTAGAAAACTTCTGGCAACATTCACCTCAATGAAGTATGAAAATCCCCAGCTCTTACCTTGTGCAGAGCTACAACTGATATTAGCGGAAATATTATGTAGAAAAATTGCAAGGACTTTCACAGCAAAGAACTTCAAGCAGAATGATTTAGACTTCTGTACCTGCTGATTATTTTCCATTGGCTTTTATCACAATTTTAGTCACTGGAATCATCACACACCTTATAAAATATTAAAGCCAATATTTGTCTGTAATAATAAGTGACAAAGAAATAGCTTTGAATATGTGGTTGGAAATACTTTTTTGTATCTGCTGACTGACTGTCCATGAATATGATGGCAGCAACTGTGTTAATAGCAATTAGTTTGTGCAGCTGAACGTTAAGAAAGCTCTTCAACACTTGTCTCTGAAAAATATTTCAGAAAAATCTTGACATGGTATGTTCCAGTCTTTGTTTTACTTAATGTAACGCTTGAAAAGATAATGAGACAAATGTATTCTTTCAGATATAGGACTTTGGACACGGTGCAAGGAGTTACTTGTAAGAAAAAGAGTTATTTTTTTTCACTTTTTAGAATGGACTCATTTTTTATTTAGAAACTTTGAATGTTGAACTCTGTTTCACTAATGTCCATTATCAGCCTTCTTTATGAGATGGACTAATTATTAAAACATGGAAATAATTTCTCTTTCAACATACATGGAGACGGTAACCTCTTGGGCTTTTTGTGTTGAATTTTCATATGTCATTACATTTTTTGTTTGTTAACTATATTAAGACAGTGTCTTTTTTAAGAACTGAATGTTTGTGTTTGCAAATCAGGCTCCATTCTGAAAAGAAAGTTCTTAAAGTACTTCTCAGCTAATATGAAATAGTTACAGTAGTGAGATAATTCCATCTCAACAGTCTTTGTGCTTTAACAAGAGAATCCGAAACTAGTGGTGAACCACTTTCCTGACGTAGATTATTGTAAGTCGTGGAATTCAGGAAATGAAATAAAGCTCTAAGTTAACGTCATAAACAGCACCAGGGAGATTTTATTTTTCCCTTTTCCTCAGTAATTTTCAGTTCATCATATTGACATAGAAAAAAATTAATTCCCTTTCTGATGAAGAACCTGTGGGTGTTTTCTGTTTGCCTTTGTTTTCCTTTGTATTTACTGTATAATAAACTACTTTAAAAATATTTTTGTGCTAGACATAGTAATTTTCACTTTTCTGGCAGTGGTGAAACATCTGATTAAGGGATTGTTTAACCACTTCAATATTTGCTTTGTATCAAAGAAACAGCACAGAGGAGCTGGAGGATATTCCTGAAGCTAAGCCAAAATATTCTACTTTTTTTGATCTATGTTAGCATGCTAGACGCTTTAAGATCAAGAAAAGTCCATGCAGTTCAAATTTTGGCCTTTTCTTCTGTTAGCTAAATCTGATTCTTGATACCATAAGGTTTATGCGTGTGTTATGTTTTCTAGCTAGCCAGCTGCTGAGAGTTTAAACCCAGCTTGGGAGAGGGTTTCTTGGAATGATTTATTTCATGTTGTAAAAATGCTCATAGAAAAGAGCATGTTATGACTGTCTCTGGCATGAGAAATTCTTTGGAGGCATCAATATGTAATTTAGGAATTCTGCTTAATACCAGAGGTTCCCTGCCTGTAAAAGTTGGATCTGAGTGCACTCTGTTTTAAATATGGGACTTGTTTATACTCTGAATTACTGAATGTCTTCATATTGATCTAAAACCTAAAAAAGGTAACAGAAGAAACTTTTACTTCAGACACAAAACTAAAAAAGGAAGACTGCTAAACTTCAGCAACCATAGATTTAATTGTAGCGCCTACAGACCAAGAGATATTGCCAAGGGCAAACTCAGCTTTCAGGTCTGAATTACAGATGTTTGGTAAATAAACAACAGATTCACTGTCTGATGGAGGACTACAGGTAGCAAAGGGGTCAAATGCCACTTAACAAATGAGAAGCCAGAGTTGTGGAATAGAATTGAGGTTTTATATGGTGGGACTTGAACAAGAGCAGAATTATGAAAACATAAAGTGGTTTTGAGCTACCACCAAAGGATAGTCAAGAGCAGCAAGGAATGAAAGAAGGGAGATGTCTATCTGTGTTTTATTTTTATGATGCAGTGTAAGCTGTTTTTCTTGTGCTGGATCATGACTTATGTCACAATAAGCTAAATGTGATTTATATGTAGCATCTTTATAAATCTTATTTGTCTCTTAGCATCCAATGTCTTTAATCTTGAAAAGCTGAACTCAAATTGCCCATAACCTGAGGAGACACAAACACATTAGAGATCCCCCAAAACAACATAGGTGAACTTCAAGTTCTTGTTCTGTGAGGGGATAGAGAGACCATGGAAGGAGATTAAACACACCCATTTCTCTTACTAGAAACCAAAACCAGCAGCAGAAAAGATGAGCTGTGGATGTGATAGAAGATGTAGCAGAAGAGGGACCAAGTCTAACTTCAACATTAGAATCTTGTTCTATTCCATTGATGCAGTTTTTTCCAGCCTCATAGCCTTCAAAGGATAGCAGGTTTAACACCTGCAGTGAATTTGCTCCCATTTTAGCATTTTAATATGTCTGTGGAAAATGTTTGTACTTTGCTAAACCCCATAGTACCATTCTGCGATAATTACTTCACAGTAGCAAGCTCAGGATTTGATGTATCTGAATGAGTAGGCATTCCAAACTGAAATGATTAATTTGTTTGAAATGGGAAGGTTAAGGAAATTTTGCATTAAGTTTCTTCTATAAGACAGGTGAGATCTAAAACTTTGTACCTGAATCTGTGCTCTATTCCTAACATCATCTGTTAGAAAGATCAGCCTCTGAATATGAAGACATAAAGACTTGTGCAAGATCTTGCTTACTTTATAATAAGTTTTAACTAGACAATGACAAATCAGCCATTCCAACTCGCAGGGGAAAGAAATAGGCAATTTGTTACTGTCTCCAAGAATGATGAAGATAATGGGCAGAAGAGTTGGAGGAGGATCCAAAGTGGAACACTGACAGAAGCAGAAGCAAAATATAGCCTTAGCTGACTGTGTAGTTGGCTACTATCCGTGCTGACTGATCACAAGGTCTAAATAACTACTATTCTGTACAAACCTAAGTTATCCTCACAACTTAAAATGAGATTACCCATTAACATGTAATGAGTTATATTTTCAGTTGAATCTTCAGAAACAACAAACTCTAGAGACATAAATTCAGTACTTATAATTAAAAAGAGACAATAATATTCCATTTTGTATTTTGGGACACTGCTACAGATCCATTATTAAATAATATATCATATTAAATAATACGTTATTGCAGTCAAAAAAAAAAAAAAGTCATTCTATACGGCATTCAGTATATCTTTTTATCAGAGGGTATTTTTTCCAGAAAAAAATTCTGCCAGAGAATTAAGTGGTTCCAACTGAGAATTAAAAAAAACCCCAATGAATCAACATTTGGATTACTTTTAAGGTTTAAAAGCTGTGGTAGTAAACAGTGCAATTAAACACTGCAATTTATTTCTGAAAGATATGTAGGAATCCCAAATAAGGGCTTTTTTGTAGTTTTATAGCCTGGTTTATTAACAAGGGTTCTTTCTGATTTATTTATTTTTTAATAAAATAAAAGATCAGTGTCACATTTTAAGCTGTTGTGAACTGGCTGTGATCTCATCACACAATGCTGTGCCATTCAATAAGCAACAATGTGACCACACTAATAGAAGGCTCCAACGCAGAACCTAACACATATAGCTAAGTTTTAAATATCTAATGCATACGCTCTGGTCAGGATGTTTATGCTTGTTATGTAGTGACTGGTTGGTTACCAAATTCTAAATTTCAAATAACATCTAGTATGTTTTGGTTGAATTCACAGAGACCTGCTTAATAAGCTGTATGATCTAAAAACGGCTCAAATGTACAAAAGAAATTTATGAAGTGAAAATGACACTATTTAGCAGAAGCAACACTTCGATGTAATTTGAAAAAATGAATGATAATTATTTTCACACTAAAATGTGGGAACACAGCAGGGCAATTCCAAGAAGTGCCAGGATCTTCCTCTTTTATTGACTTAGAAAAAGGTAAATGCATTGTAAATATTCACAGCTTTGATATTCTATTCAACTCACCAATTCCTTATTGAACATTTTTCATTCTGTGGTAAGCATCTCTCCTGTCTCACCCTGAATTTAGAGCCCTAAGTTCCCACACCATTCTTCCTGTTTCTTTGCAGCATAATGTGTCATACTCTATCTACTGTTAATGTATGCACAGTGGGGGATTTTGTTTCTTGTTTCAACAGCTAATACATTGATTAATAAATGCTGCAAAATTTATTGAAGAAGTAATAGCTCATACAGTGATAAGCTTCTTAGCAGTACTGAACTTTTGGCAAGCTTCTTTCTGGCAGAAATTTTGGGTGGAATAACACTGATACAGCATCTCTCCTCAGAAGAAGTGACTATAATTAATACCAATTTTAAAGCGGTGATCTGAAATTTTAGGTTGAGTTTCATTTTTAAAGAAAAGGTCAGAGTTATTGAAAAGAAAACTAATGGAAATGTAGGGATTCAGATGACAATGTGCTTACTAATGTTTCATAAAATAAATATACCCAGGACCTGATTGACAAGCATTATATAGTTCCTAGTTCTTGTACAGAAAAGTATTACAAATTTTGAAAAGTCCTTTAAATCATTCTCTACTTCCACTGCCTTTTCTCCCTAAATGTCCATGAACAGCACGCAAGGGTACACGTATGTATCTCTGCTGTGCTGTATTTGCATAATCGAGTCACCAAAAATATAGAGCTGAAACAACGAATGACTTAAAATGATAAAAACTTGAGATATCTGAAATGGGACCTGTTATGAAATACTTTCTGTATGCAAACCCGTATTTTAAAAGCCTACTTTCCATGAGAACATTGCTGCTGTTATTAACTGACAGTCAGGATGCTTACATCTGTGTTATCAACTAGTGCATTTTCTATATGCAGATATCCCATGATACTTCCAGCAGTTAATTCATCCACTGTAAACACAGAGGATGAAGTTTAATTTGCTGTTGAACAAAGTCTCCTTTCAGGTGTCTTTGCTCTTGCAAAAATGTAACACAAGTGTAAAAAAAAAACAAAAACAGAAAACACAAAAACCACCTCAAGTGTCATATGCTAGTAAGTATGATGCTTGACAGAATTGCCCTGGAGGTTCAATTAGTTGGGTGTATGATGATGAATGAAAACAGCCACAGCTCTCAGAAGATCTGCGACAGACTGGCAATTGTTTGATTAACTGTGGCATCCCTATTAAAGCTCTGGTGAGACTGGAGCCTTTCAGTAGTTACAGAATACGGGCATGTCGGAGCTTTGGCTGTTGCCAAAACACAGTAATGCTGTGAAGATGGAAAAAAGCTCACTTGCAGAATTGCAGTTGCTGTACTCTGTGTCTGGAATGTATATAAGCCTAAAATAAATATTTCAGTAGCTGAGGATGAGCAAACTATGTATTGACACTTTTACTAGAAGAAGGTGAAATAATCTATTCTTGGAGAAAATCCAGAACTGGAGAGGTTATAAAAAAAAAACAAAACCAACCCAACCCAACCCAACCCAACAAACAAACAAAAAAACAACCCACAACAAAACAGGATAGAGGAAGAAAGCACCATGGGAGCCACAAAAATATTTCTCATGCAGGATTATATAGAAACTAGGCTTGTGAGTTAGTCAAAGGATTATTATCACAAGACACTTGTGCATTCTACTGTTGACCTACTGAGCCATGAGGGCAATGAGAGCAATCCTCTGCAGGATCTCAGGAGACATTCTAAAGTACATGGCTGTCAGGCCTTGGACCAAGAACAGCATATGTTATTTTACATATAAAATTCAACTGTGAAATTGCTGGTTAGTGTCAACCAGCAACTTAAGAAAGGTTAATACATTATTTGTTTAGGTGTCTGCTCAGCTGGGCAATTGGGCACATGCTTTGCCTTAAGCGGTCAAGTTTAAATATTTCATTATATTTCAATAATAATTAGCTTAAGCCTGGGCTAACATTTTTTGTTGAATTAGGTATATCTGTTTGACAGCTGTAGAAAAAGAAAAGGTTTTTTTTTCATAGATCAGTAGGACTGCCTCACCCACCATTGAATTCCTGTTGAAAAGTAAGTATTGGCTAGTCTCGTAATTATCAAGTCAAACTTAATTGTCGAGAATCTGCATTTTCTATATGCAGATATCCCATGATACCTCCAGCAGTTAACTCATCCACTGTAAACACAGAGAATGAAGTTTAATTTGCTGTTGAAAAAGTCTCCTTTCAGATGTCTTTGTTGTTACAGAAACAGCCCAATCCTGTTTTTCTTGCAAGAGATATTCAGAGAAAAGCATATATGTATTTAAAAGGAGCACTTTTATCATTGTAATCATTTTTGAGCTTAATATGTTTAATGTAATTTATTTACTATTTAATGTAAGACCTCTTCGGTGAGAAGTATGAACAGTTAATGACCTGCAAAACTCTTCTATGACACTAAATTCTGAAAGTATTTTAGAAATAATTGAATTCATTATGTCTTGAAACCTGGCATTCTGGGGACATTCTAGCAACTGATAATGAGTCTGCTTTCCCTACATACACCAAATTCTTCTGTGACTACAGCTGCATCCGGAATTTTCTCTGTGAATCAGTGTACTGTATGTGTAAGCAGTCATAAGATAAATGGCTTTAGATTTAATGGTGAAATATCTGGGGAAAAATATTTTGACTAGTTGTCCTACCACTTGCTCACAAGTGCTATTTGTTATTAGCAATATTTTTAAGATTTTTAGCAAGGTTTTGTTTTTTTGTCAATCCAGAGAAAGCATCAGGGGAGAACATTTGCACTGCAAAGGGAACAGCTCAGGATGATCACTTTGTAATGTTAGTCATGAATGAACATTTTTGATTTGTTTTCTATTTTGCATATGTTTTGTACACCCGTCCATTTTGTTGTCCTCCTCATTCCTTTAGTCACACAAAGCAGTTCCTAAAGAATGGGCTGCATCATGAAAGAGGTAAATAATGCTCTTTTTTCTTTTTTTTTTTTTTTTTTTTAAATAAATTCAAGTCCCGACCTGTAGAATTGCTGGGGAGCAAGGCTGAGAAACTTTTTTTGTTGTTGATTTCTACAGACATTCATAAACTTAATCCTAAACTTGTTTCCAAAAATTAGAGTGTCTTTTGATTACTCAGCTGCTGCACAATTCACCAGTGACAGAATTAAGAAATAA
Organism: Strix uralensis; assembly: GCF_047716275.1. NCBI lineage: Eukaryota > Metazoa > Chordata > Aves > Strigiformes > Strigidae > Strix > Strix uralensis. The sequence continues at coordinate 23,115,017 of NC_133974.1, forward strand.
ATGGACCAGCTTGCTTTAAAATGCAAAATATAATCAGTGACCCATAAATGAACCTTAAAAATATAACTCAAAAAGGTATTTTGTTCTGGATGTCTGGGGCAAAGACAAGAACTGGGAAAACATGTAAACCATGAGCACCATTCCTAATAAGTCTTGTGTGGATTATATATCTCGGCCGCATACTGACAATACCATCTCTCCTCCAGCCTGTACACCCTTCATCTCTCACTGCTGTAGGCTATTCATCATCTTGCAGATATAGTTACTGTCCTTCTTTCTCCCTCAAGCATATTACCCAGCTCTTTGTGTCTCTTTGTTGTTGTCTTTTCTCATTCCTCAGCAACTTCAGACTTCCTCAGACTCACCTTCAAACCTGGTATGTCAAGCCTGCTTACAGCTTGGCTCACACTTGGCCCTGCTGTGACTTGTTTACTTTGATTTAATTAAAATGCACCCATCCAGAACTCTGGGTGCATTACTGACTGCCCGCCTTGAAGAGCCTTTAATTTCTGCAGTATTTTAACATTGCTTTCTCTCTATGCTTGGAACAACCTCCTTCTTCAATTGCAACAAGCAACCTAAAATTTCTCCTTCAAAACCACCTTTTGAATTCTTGCTAGGACTTAACTACCAAATACCTATTTTTACTTTCTTTATCCAGGCAGGAATTTAATTTATTTCAGTCACTGAAGAAATAAACTACTGTGGTTAGGAAGGTTTATGCCAAGCTCAAGCTTTTTTTTTTTTTGTTTATCTGTGGATTCTTTTTTTCCTGGTGGTGTTAAAATGTTTATGTTAGTGTTAGGAGAGTAGCTTCACCATATGAACACTAATTCCTGCTATGTGGCTGAACAAAACCAGTGTGTTGTCCTCTGTTTTCTAAGTACCTTTCTGATGAGAAGATTTAGCAGATGGAAAATTGTGTCTTTCAAAGTGAGCCACTGGTTAACCATGTGCACCGATTTAAAAAACAAAAAACCAAAAGTTCTGTCTCATATACAGAGCCTTGACTTAATTCTTAAGTGCCAAGAACATCAATAGCACTCTATAAAAAATGAATAATTCAAGCAATTAGGAACCTGAATAAATAGAATTTATTAACCTTTTGGATGTGTTTTTTTTTCAAGCAAGTAAGCTTTCTTATCCCTCTTTTCTTTATTTCTTTCCTCATTTCTCTCTCCATTTCCAATTCTGTCCTCCAAAACTCTTTCTCATCCTTTTTTTCCCACTCCATCCTGGTAGTACTACTTCTCTCTGCATATTGCTTATGTATTCTGGTTTTTGTTTGGTGTTTTGCTTTTTACATACCCTTTAGCCATAATCTAACATCCTGCACTTTACCTCCCCCTACAAGCAGCAAAGAGAAATAACCGTGCTTCAAGTCTGCTCATCTGACCTTTTTTTTAAAGTCCTCTATAAGGTGAGATGAATCTTCACTGAGTGTAAAAGCAATGACATAAACAGACGTCACAGAAAACTGCAGATATCAGCTCTTGGTCAGAAGAATCCCACCGTAGTAACTGCTTCAGGTTTCTTTGAAATGTGCTCTTGGAAAGCCTGGATCATTTGATCCAGCAGTCAACCAAGACCTGATACTGTTCAGATTGCCTGGTTCTGCCTCTAGAGCCTCCACAGAGACTCCTAATGCTCTCATTTTTGTGCTTAGAGAGAAGAAAATGTTTCTTGCTTATACATTGTTCAGTAAAGAGAGTCATTGCTATTGGAAGCAGAAGTAGGTGGGTTAGTACTTACAGGCATACTAGGACCTTAACACAGCACTTTGGATATAATGACATATACTTTGGATATAATGACTCCATGGAAGGAGTGCAGGGGAAAAGCAGAGGTACTGCATTTGATGCTTTGCTGCTCCTGGTGCATACTTGTTTGTTAGACTTGTTACAAAAGTTCTCAGTTTTTTTCTTGAAACATGTTATGGTTGGTGCACTGCTGTGCTCAAGACTGCAACCAGCCTTTCATGAAAAAGTGGGGAGAAAATGGCAAACCTTGATTTCCTTCAGCTGTAGTTGCAGTTGCTTGGAAAAGATTTGGAGAGGAAAAGGGGGGTTCAGGCCACCACAACACTCAAGGAACTCAGTGACTGTTGGAAGACTCCCAGTTACAAAGATGTTCTGGAAATGCATCTTTAGAAAGCTTTTTTGGAGTAAGATGATATGTACATTTCTAAAACTCCTGCAGACCCATTTTTAACAAATACCTTTTTTACTTTGACATTGGGATGTAAAAGCATAGGTGTTGTGGTATTTAAAACAACTTAGTTATCAGAAAGCATTATACAGGTAACAAATATCTTGGGAGATCTGAGGTCCTTATTTGAATTTTCAAATCAAAAGGGTATTTTGGCTAAATAACTTCATTCATTTCATTAATCTAACTTTAGATTTCAATTTTTTTTTAATTTTTCCCAATGATGTCTGCAAAAGATAAGTCAATATACCATCTCAGCTGTAAATACTTATGTTTTTCTGTAATCAGGGTTTCATTTTAATGTTTTATTGGTTGTTAGTATACAAAGTATTGTTCCGTCTGCTTTTTGATGGTAATTTCAATCCCAGAAAATCAAGAGTTACTGCACTTTACTCTGATTCTAAAGGTGGTTAAGACTGGTACAATACTCTGTTGAGAAAAGAAAAATGATGCTATACAAATATAATTTTTTTTAATGTTTCTTTTGTCGTGGAAGTCTTTGGAGTATGCTTCTAGGATCTCTAATCAGAAATACTAAAAATTATTTAATGGCTTTAATTTTAATTTCTTAATTTAGGAAGGCTTTAATTCATGAACAAAATATTTGGTTATCCTCAGCGGCTTGGTTCAAAGTTTTTTCTAATGGGTGTCATATTTCTTCTATTTATTAAAGTATGACCTGATTTTTTATGTTTTTGAAAATTTTTTTGTGGTGTTTTTAAAAAAATGTATTCACTAAATTCATAGAATCATAGAATGGTTTGGATTGGAAGGGACCTTAAAGATCATCTAGTTCCAGTCCCCCTGCCATGGGCAGGGACACCTTCCACTAGACCAGGTTGCTCAAAGCCCCGTCCAACCTGGCCTTGAACACTGCCAGGGAGGGGCCATCCACAACTTCTCTGGGGAACCTGTTACAGTGTCTCATCATCCTTACAGTAAATAATTTCTTCCTTATATCTAATCTAAATCTACCCTCCTTCAGTTTAAAACCATTACGCCTCATCCTATCTCTACACTCCCTGATAAAGAGTCCCTCCCCATCCTTCCTGTAGGTCCCCTTTAAGTACTGGAAGGCCGTTATAAGGTCTCCCTGGAGCCTTCTCTTCTCCAGGCCGAACAACCCCAACTCTCTCAGCCTGTCCTCATAGGAGAGGTGCTCCTGCCCCCTGATCATCTTCATGTCCTCCTCTGAACCCACTCAAGCAGGTCCATGCCCTTATGTTGGGGGGCCCCAAAGCTGAATGCAGTACTCCAGGTGGGGTCTCACAAGAGTGGAGTAGAGGGAGAGAATCACTGTTGAAACCTGTGTGACTGAAAAAGAAATTTTACTTTCCTATAGGTTAGAGTATATTATATATCCCATTCTGTTGATATATAGCCTATAGAAAGCCAGCTAATGTGACTAGATATGTAGATGAAACAAGAAAGACTTCTTTTTATCAGCAGAGGTTGTGGTCTCATGAAAGCTCAAATTTTCATGAATTCTATCCTATTTGGATTCTACTTTTTCTTGTGTTGTAAATGAGCACAATTTCATTAAAAAGATATCTGTCCTTTTTATTGCACACACTTTCATTTTGAGATTCTAAAATTTGGGCTTGATTTGTTCTTGACCTGCAAGAAAATAAGAAGTTTTTTCTCAAATGTTTTCTAATTATTTTGGTATTTGTGTACAAGTGCTAATTAAAACAATTCTAGAGAAGCTGAAAGAATTTATTTCAGAAGCAAGAGATTCTTCTTGCTAAGCTGCATTGTCCATTTCAGTCTTTGACATGAACAGTCTGTTCCCCAATATGCAACCCTAGTTGTTTCTGACTTCACCACAGCAGTAGATTCTGACATTCAAAAATACAGGAGCAAATTCAGAGTACAAAAAAATCTTTGAATTACTGAAATTGCACAGTATTTCTTATATTTTTATATGCTGCATCAGCTTAGAATATATTTACCCTCACAAAGGCTTTGTCACATGAACACTGTATCTCATTCCATTAAGTTACTCATGTCCATTATCTTTTCGTCTGCAAATTCAACTGAAAGTTTGACCAAAGTAACAAAACAAAAATTTATTTTAGCTTTACAAGAAGGATAAGTAGCTGACATTTAAGCCTCTTAAGATTTAAAAAAAGGGGTTGGACTAAGTAAATAGAATATGTTCTGAAATTCCTTCTTTGTATCTAATTTAGAGTTTACGTTAGTAAGTTTCATCATATATTTCACTGTTTCTGGCTCTGTGAGATCAGTCAAGGTTATTTCATCTTAATGTCTTATTGATGGATAAAGATCAATGGCAGTGTTTACACTGCTGTGCCTTTGAACATGAGTAAGACTCAGAATCTACTAGACGGGATCCACAGTGTGGCTTGGATTATGGTATCTGTTAGTCTAGGTGAGTTTGTCTGTTAACTAATAACTCATATTGCACTAGCAGTGCTAGTGACAGTGACAGCCTTCTGACTTTACAGCCTGGACATATGATTGAATTGCTTTACTGCATACTATCATGAAGACTTTCTATGTTTCTCAGTCTGCCTGAGTAGTCTAGATAATATATTTGTGCCAGAAATGCATTCAAGATCATAATCCTTTATTTTTCTCATAAATCTCAACGTAATATGCAGCCTAGTGTGAGACTGTGGTAATTAAACATTATACTGTGCTATACTCTATGTGCTTCATGGATCATTGGATATGCTAATTACCTTTTACTAGGACCGTCACCTGTATTTATGTTGTAGTAAGCAATGGAATAATTTCATGTACTTGGCAAAATCAGTGGTTATGAAGGTATTTTAATTGTTTTTGGGTTTGGGGTTTTTTTTAGATAAAACATAAAAACATGATTTTTTTTTTCCTTTGTACTCTGGCTAAATGAAACCAAACATCTTAATCTAAGTAGGTCTGTTGAGTCTTCTGTTCACTTAATAAAGTATATTTTCAACGTATGACATGTTTTCTATTGCAATTGGTTTTACATCTCCTTTTACCCTTTTACCTTTCTCTAAATTGGAACAAACTGTTCAAAACTTGCATTAGATAAACACACCTTTTTTTGTGTAATTCAATAACTGCTGATAGATGGTTCATATTGCACAAGTTGTGATGTTATCAATACCCTTTCTCTTCTCTTCTCTTCTCTTCTCTTCTCTTCTCTTCTCTTCTCTTCTCTTCTCTTCTCTTCTCTTCTCTTCTCTTCTCTTCTCTTCTCTTCTCTTCTCTTCTCTTCTCTTCTCTTCTCTTCTCTTCTCTTCTCTTCTCTTCTCTTCTCTTCTCTTCTCTTCTCTTCTCTTCTCTTCTCTTCTCTTCTCTTCTCTTCTCTTCTCTTCTCTTCTCTTCTCTTCTCTCCTCTTCTCTCCTCTCCTCTTCTCTCCTCTCCTCTCCTCTCCTCTCCTCTCCTCTCCTCTCCTCTCCTCTCCTCTCCTCTCCTCTCCTCTCCTCTCCTCTCCTCTCCTCTCCTCTCCTCTCCTCTCCTCTCCTCTCCTCTCCTCTCCTCTCCTCTCCTCTCCTCTCCTCTCCTCTCCTCTCCTCTCCTCTCCTCTCCTCTCCTCTCCTCTCCTCTCCTCTCCTCTCCTCTCCTCTCCTCTCCTCTCCTCTCCGATTACTAACTCAGTGTCATGAAAAAATAGAGTAACAATTGGATTATAATAGTTTTCTCATTTACAACAGTGGTGTTCAGGATCCTCTTTAATTTTAAATTACTTTTTAAAAAGAATTTTATTTAGCTATTATATGTAATCAGGTGAAACAGGCACTGGAGTAAATATATAAGAACGTCCACTTCAAAGGTAGCCAAATTCTTGTTTGTATTCTATCTGACAATGGTATAATGGCAAATATGACTTCCTTGTCTCATTAAAAATATAGGTAGGGTTAGGCTTTTTGCAAAATTAATACAGGAAAACTGCAGGGAGATGTGGAAGATGTCTTGTAAAGCAAGAAGCTACACCTGTCTGACCTCTTTATGGAAATAAGCCAAAGTTTTACAAACAATGAAAATATCAGGTCAAACAGAATGTAACACTATTGTATTTTTCCCTTAAAAGACTTTGCCATTTCAAGATAAAGAATCAAGTTTCCAATAAAAAAAATTTATTTATTGTAGGTGACATTTTATCACACATTCATGTGGGAAATAATTGTTTGTGTAGAAGTTCTTCGTGATGTACAAGCTACACCCAGATGGATGACTTTTTTGGTTCACTGTTGGGTTGCCAGAGTCAACTCCTAAAAACTGCCTAATAAAATCTATTCTGAAATTCTGAGTAAGCTCACTGAGGATGTGGCTAACAGGAAGTGAAAAAGAGGAACTTGGCTCTGAGCAAATTAATGCATTTTAGTATAAAAAAATAAAAGACACTAATGGTACACGTGATGACATTCTGATTCTCTGTTTGTCTAGTTAGAAATGCCATACTAGAAATCACAAAACTTATTTTTTTTTTAACTTCAGCACAGTAACAGCCTAACTCAGATCTGCCTCTGAAAGCTATAAGTATTCTTCAGCACTTAGAGGTGTGCAGATTGTTTATCTGTTCAAACACAACGCTGTGATTGCAGTAACAATGCAGATTTTGAACCAGGGTAAAACTCTTTATGTAAGCACTCCCCTAAGACTAGAAATATATCTTCAGAGGATGTAATTTAAAAATGAAATCCCACTTTATTTATATTAAAAGAAATGTCTCTGGTGATTTCCTTGGGAGCAGTGATGACCTTTTAGTTGTAGCTGCACTAAATCCACTTCTGCATAAATTTTAGTACTTTAAGTATTTTCCAGATTTTATATCTTTTGATGATCTTTTAAAGTTTTTTTCTTTCAGTTTCCTGTTGCATCATGTTGTATTTATCAGTATGCCCTGTTTTGTTTAAGCTTCATTGTTCTATGGAAAATGAAACTATATTTATTCTTGCAGAAATGTTATATACGTAGTGAAACTCATGGGAGTCCCAGTTTTTTAGCTTGAGATGGTTGTTCTGAATCTGATTCTGGATCAACAGGAATTTTTTCCCTGTTAAGGTATACTGTTTGCTTATATGAAAAAAAAATTAAAGCCTAATTCTTTGGCTGGATGTCCACATAATAGTTAAGAGTAATCACTATTATGCTGAAGGTCTCAGCTTGACCAGACTGGACATCAAAACAGAATTATTATTCAGAAGTGGTGTGGAAGCATATGGAGCAGGCTGATTCAACTTTGTAACATACCCTCTTTGTGATAAAATTGTTGTCCCAATTATCTCAGGAACTTAGGTAATGTCAGAAATGAAATCCGCAACCTCTTCATAGTTTAATGTGATGGGTTTCACAGTCCATTCAATATTGTAATGGTTCCTCCAATATCAGCCTCGTCAGCAGAGGTTTTCGGAGACAAAGTTACCATTATATTCCTCCCAGTCATTAACTGTCCAGTTGTTTAAATATATATTGTTACTTAAACATTTGAAAGTCTGCAGCTGCTAAATTGGCATCTCCTGCTATAAGGGATTCAGCACACTGATTCGAATAAATTAAAAGCTCGAGGTGGCTTCGCTGGTATTTATTAGTTTAGAAATCTCTAATATTAAAAGTGGCATATATTACTTGCTCATACTTGATTCATCTCTAGTGGTCAATATCAAATGACAGATTCAAGTAGATGACATCAAGATGAAAAGCCAAGTAATTTAGTCCAGTGTCTGAGTTCTGACAGGATCAACTACACCTAAACAAGCTGGACCAGCGATATATCTGTACTTAAAAACTTCCAAATAAATGATTCAGTAATATTTCTAATTTCTTTCACCCTAACAATTAAAAAGTTTCTGTCTAGGCAGCTTTGATAGTATTTTTTTGCAAATTACATTGGTTTCTTGTCTACCCTACACTGGCCACCGAGCAAAGCAGGTCACCATTTTGTTTGTAACACCTTTGCCCGTGTTAGAAGATTACTTTGCCACTACTCGGTCTTCTCATCTTTAATCAAACTGTATTGCATGAACCTTTGCTCGCAGATTATATTTTCTACTCTTTTTCTAATCCCTTCTACTGTTCCTTGCAATTTTTTTCATTTTATCTCCATCTTCCTTAAAACGTTGTTGTGAAAAGAGGACACTGCATTACTTGGAGCTCACTGGTGCTGAATTGAGCACAATTATTGCATCTTTATCTGCTCAGCTGCTGCTTACCCTTTCACTCTGTGTGTTATGACTGTGTTTGATTGCTGTTTTCTGGGTATAACACTTTGTGCTTGCCTCTACTGAATTCCAGCCAGCTGCTGAAAGTTCAACCCCTAGTCTAAAAGTAGTTTTTATTCCAGCTTCCAACATGCTTAGAACCCTTCCACCCTTAGTCTAACAATCAAATTTGGTCTTGTCTTTGCCATTACTATTGGAACTGATGAAAATGCTTGGTAGATCTCAGCCCTTACAGTCCCTTATCTAGTACCACTTGAAATCCTCTTCCAATTTGACAACAAATCATTAATAATTGTTCTCTGAAAGCAATTTCTCAACTGGTTGTCCACCAACCTGATGGTGCTTACATCTCCTGCCTTAGCTTATTTATGAAAATATTATATGGAATAGTGTCAGAAGCTTTAATTAAAGGTCAGGACATCTCATATCTACAGCTTTCCCTTTATGCAGTTAGCTTGTCAAAGAAGGAAAGTAGACTGGCTTGACATATTTCCTTTTTGACAAGTGCATATAGGTTGTTTTAATATTTTATCTTCTAGGAACTCACAGATATAATGTTTAATACTTAACTCTAAAGTTATTGACTAGGTGGTTCTCTGTTAGACCTGAGAAGTAGTGGTTTTTTTCCTTCTCCTGCAGGTCCTTGATAAATACTTACTAGTATTCAGAAATCCAATGGACAGTTTCCTAAAAACTCCAAAGTGACTATTTTCAGTCTCTATTCCAATACTTACAGCTGACTGATCTGCATCTACTTTCAGCATGTTTTCTTCATCAGTGCATTTTAATGTCCTTGCTAAATTAATTCTGTTAAGTGGGTCTTTACAATTTCTTTCATGTGAAGATATAAGAAAAAGACAATGAATTCGTTACCTTTTCTTTTTACAATCTACAATTTGGTCTCCATTCTCTTATACATTGTTTTTTTTCATGATTCAAGTATACTTAAGGACCCTTTCTGTTGCCTTCTCATCCTTGTTCTAAGCAGACCTTTTTTATTTTTGGAAACAATTCTTTCTGATTTCTTTTCATATGAACATAAACTACTCCTTTATCATCGATGATATGTGCTCATTATCATATGTTTCTATGATTCCTTTTCTGCTTTCAGATCATTAAATGGCTCTTGGCTCAGCCAGAAAGATCTCTGACTTTGCTTCCTCTATGTCCTTCACAGACATATAATTTGTCTTTGTGCATTTGATAACAAAAGAGTACAGTCTTGTTAATGGGAATATTTTCAAACTATATGGTCAGATTAGTGGAAACATGGCTTACTGTTTCTGCACTTACTAGGATGTATTCTGTGAACAAGCTACTAAATACACTATTTTGGTTTTTTAGACTAAGAAAAGACAAGACAGATTTTGAAGTGTACACACAAAGATGAAAAATGTCTCATGGCACTGATGATAGTGGAAACACCAAAAGATTCAGCTTTCGGCAAACCAAGTCACTTAGATTAGCAAATTCTTAGGTGTTTGAGCTTTTCTGTAGCTGATCACAAGAACGGTCAGCTCTTCTGCACTTGATGCTTTGGTCTGGATAGTATCAAGAATGACATAGCCAATTGGATTGCATTTTGTTTTCCCGAAGGATAAGGCTAAGTCTCAGCAGGAATTGGAGGCTATAGCCTCTTAAAGAGACAGATGCTGTCAATCACATTATTAGTTACAACTTTCTTTTATGTAAGATAGCAACTCTCAGCAATTGCAGAGCCTGGAATTCAGTAGGAACCAGCAGCTGGGAGACACTGCCCTCATAAGTCCCTCTGATGATGCTGTCCCTCCTAGTTCTTGGTTCTATATTAACACATATTAACATATATCATAGCACTACCTATCTACTCCTACTTGTCTCCAGCATCTCTATCTTAGCTTGCTTACTCCAACGTAGATTTTCTTTTCAAGAGACAGTGGAGGTTTTTAAAGTCCATTATCCTTATTTATTTTACTCAACCTTCCAATTAATTCAAATATTAACTGTTTAAGCTGTTTTTCCAATTAATTTTCTCCATCTAGATTGTCATTCAATTCCTCACTATTAATTAAACTTAAATCTAACATAGCTGCTCACTGGATCAATAAAAAGAAAGCCTTGTCTTCCCTCATTTTCTTCTCAGACTTCCTATTATGACATTGAATAAACTGGACTTTTCTTTCTTCTTGAATTCAGAAGAAACATACACTTCCTTTTTTTGCCTGCCCTTACAAAACTAATCATACCACTCAGGTCAATATTGCAATTCTGTCATTTGTCTCACAAGGAAATGGTGAAAACAAACTTTCTGTAACTTTAGTTGTTTATTAGGACAGATAAAATATTCTGTCCCAAGAGAAAAAAAATTTCACAAAGAATTCCAGAGTAGAAGTGTATATACCAGGGTCTAGTAGAGTTTTAAAATACAAATAGCAACTTTCTTGAGTCAGGAAATAATTTGAAAGCTATAGAGTGAGAGCACCAGTTATTTTCCAGTCAGTCAAAACAGTTTCTTCTCTATTGGAAAAATGTTATAATTCAGCAGCAGACACCAATACACTTTACTTGAGAATTTTTGCCATAGTGTTATATGGATTCCCAAAGCTTTACATATCTCCCCATTTATCATGATGCTGTTTGCAAATGCAGTGAAGTCAGAAAGCATTGCTACAGTATTTTGTGTGAATTTATTCTTATTCTTTCATAGCCTTTTTTCAAAGCTAATCAGGAAGAAGTGTGACTATCCCTACTCTGATTGCATAGTTTTGTTACATTCAGTCTCCTCTTGTTTCCACAAGTGACAATGTTTACACTGGACGTGAAAGACAACACACATATGTTTCTTCATAACAAATTCTCAATGAGTTTTGATTCTGTTAGCCTGAATCCTTTGCATACTCATTTACATAGATTAGGAACCTCTTTGTCTCTACTCATGTGAGTGATATAGATAGATATAGATATAGATATAGGTATAGGTATAGGTATAGGTATAGGTATAGGTATAGGTATACATATACATATACATATACATATACATATACATATACATATACATATATACTAGTTGACATGTAACCTTACCAAAGAAAAGGAGATGCGTAATCTAAATAATTTTCAAAAGCAAGAGGGAATAATGTTAGTGATTTCAGTGCTTGAAGAAGGAAAAGTGTTCTAACCATTAGGAGTCTGCTAAATTGCTCTGGGAAAAAACCCAAACTCTGGGAAAATTGTCTCTGTCTTGCAGTTCCTAGATGATGAGTTTTTACCATCCTTTCTACAAAGAGTCACAAATGCAGTGCTGCTTCTTTTCTGACACCTAACTTGAGGTGGTGGGGTCTGCTGTGGAAGAATGCTGAACTTCCTCAGCTGGGAAGAGGGAACTGGGAAGGCTGCTTTTAGTGTCAGATGGGATACATAAAACAAAATTCTCTGAAGGATTGACAAAATTCTCTGAAAGAATGGACATTCAATATTAGCTGAAACTTCTGATTTTTTTCTCAGTATTCCTCAGTTCTTCATGCATAAAATGGGGCATAAAGAAAATAAATCAGTCTGTGGAATGCTCTTAAACTCTGGAGTTGAATAATCTGTGTGGCTAATAATAACTACAGATGTTGCTTGACTGCTCATTGAGACAACAGAGCATTGTATAGATGCATGTTAAGCAAACACCCACCATCATGAGTTCTGAGTGAAGCCAGAACCCTGTGGAAGATAGAATCAGATCATGTAATTAAGGCAAATAAAACTAGGGTGGCAGATTGAAGTACCCCAGGAAACTTTAATTCTTGCACTTCCTAACTATTGAAAGTCTCCCTTATGAAAATAATGCTCTTTAATGCATTTTTTGTGTGTGTGGATAATACATATTTGCATCTGGTTGTTTGTTGTTTGTGATTGAAAATCTAATTAATTGTCATGTTGCCTTCTGTTTTTCAATAGAAATATTTTTTTCATGTTTACTTGTTGTGTGAAATGGTATCTTTTAGTACCTTTCCAGAATATCAAGCAGCTTGTCTTATTTTCACTGTGAGCAATAGATTTTGTCCAAAGGAAAAAAAAAAACCAAAGCCAACGCAGCTGATATTTCAGTAGGAGCAGCTATAGGCTGTGGACACATAGTTGAGCCTGAACGCTCCAATTTATTAACCTAGGGATACACGTAAACTTTCCTCCAAAGAAAATGCTGAATACAGAAAGGCATGTCTTCCCTCATTGCCCTCTCCAAAGAGAGCTGTTGCCAGTGCTTGTGCCAGTTTAGGAAGTCTAGCACAGGACCACAGGACTATGTAGAGAAAGATGAGATTCTCTCTACCACTTCAGTTAGGAGCATAGGCTCTTTCCTTGGCATCTGTTTACCCTGTGGGGGAACCATGCACACCATAATCCAAAAGAGAGAAAGCTGGGAGAGGAACACTACAGAAAACCTGCCAAAATGAAATAGTGGAACCAAGAAACCTTCTCATACCAACCTCACCATGATATGTAGTACAAATCTAAACCTAAGTTGTGCATAAAATAGCAAAGAAGCTCAGAACAGAGCATGTGGAAAAGTATCAAGGGTATGCATCAGAGAGCACAGTTCATTGTATCACTTGCCTCTGACAGACTGAACATCCCTCTCCTCATAGCTATGTCTGAAATAATCTGCAAGACTGAAACACAGATCAGAAGTTAGGTCCAGTGAAATCAACTGCTCCCTCCAGCAAAGCAGTGCAGAAGAGTCATCAACAAGTTCTTATGGAACTTCATGTTAGAAATACATTTCCTACTGGACTGTGTGGGAGGGATGAGTAATAGGCTTTCATTGTGTTTCACTTGTATACTCTTTTCCCCCAGAATGGATACATGGTAATTTTCTGGAATCTCAGCAGTAGACCACTTGCTTTGCAATTCATCAAAATTGCCTATTCTTTATTTAAAGAAGTGTTAACATTTATTTATGGTACTTCAGATCTGAAGTGTTGGCATACCTGTGTTTAAATATTTACTAGAATTTTCATCTATGTTTTAAAATATTTAAGATATGTCAAATGGGGAGAAGCTAGAAATTGTGGCTTCAGAACCTATGAATAGTATGTACTATGTTGGAAAAGCATAATTTACCAAGAACTTTGGTGCAAAGTAGTTCAAGTGCTAAGATTGTCTGTCTTTATTACTGTAACTCTGATAATTTGAAACACAAAGTGAGGAATTGTTGAAAAGGGGACCCATGTAGTTACAATTTCTCTGAAAAGATGTAGCTGTGAAGGTCATGTTCCCTGAGGGAATCCCATTTCTCTCTCATGATTGAGGGCTTCCTCTTTCAGATATTTTTTGCTTTCTCCTATGTCATCACAGTAGATAAGTCCACGCTGTCTTCATCATGCCTCATTATTTCCACCTTTGCATTGGCCTTTCTAGATAGGTAAGGTATTATCTCTCCCATATGACAAATGTGTTGCATCTAGTCTTACATTTCTGTTCTGCCAGATCTATTGCCACACTCATCTGTTAGATTCTTCTCATGCTTTTTTCCCTTTATCAGTCTGTTCACAGTTCTGCTTCTGTCTAAATTTTTTTGCCTTTTTTTCCTCCCTCATTTTCCATCAGTTTCCCCATAAAGACTGTGTAGCTTGCTTCTTTTATCCCATTTACCCTCTATGTTTCCACTCTTCTTCTTCCCTGAGCCACCTAGATACCTCCCTTTCTCCACCTTTAGTCCTTCCATTAAACACCCCATAATAAATTTCACATTTTCCCACAATCTCTTTAAAGCATCCCCCTCCAAAAATTTTACACAAAAGTGTTCTTCCCCCTGCAGCCCACAATGAGCCTCCAACCCTCATAGACAACCACCCACTTCAGCATAGAAGGTGGTTATGCAATGGTGTTTCTTGGGTCACCTTGGAGGGTTTCACCCCAGAACCATGACCTAACCACTCCTCTTGGTGGTCTTAGGGAGCAGCCGATTCAGTGAGGCACTTTTCACTGGTTAGATTACATGGATTTCTCCGCACATCATTGTTCCTCCAATCCTCAGTAGGGTCTTTTTCCTTATGGTGATTAGCCTTTGATAAAATAACCTAACATCCTGGAAAAAGTGCCATCCCATACACATGTAAATAATAATGCTTTGTGGAAAAGTTATGTTTTTTCATCCTTTGAAAGATGATGTCAATACACATCTTGGTTGGAATTTTTACTAAAATCTAGTACTAAAGACTAGATTTCTAGCAGAGAGGATATTTTGGAGGTTTTAGCAATCGAGAGTTGATTAGAAGTATCAAGGGTAAAAGACTCTTATCTCTCCTTTGGTTTGCAGTCTTCTGTAGTGGTCTAATATTTCACCCAGTGGCAAATCCATTGTGTTCTGCCTAATTTCTGACTCCATAGCACTTGTAAAGTCCATTTTCCATGGCTGCAGAATCACTCAATGTCCATGATTAACTCTTGCTAAGTTGTATTTAAGCTGTATCACCTATCATGCAATGACATTTCAAAGCCCTTTACACAAGATGCTCGTTCATTAAACATTGCGGTGTCTAGTGATGATTAAAATGACTGAGAGCACAAAGGGGAAATAAGTGAGCTTTCAGTTCTGATTTAGGGCAAAGGAGAGTTAGCATGGTTGAACACAGAGCACAAGAAAGACTGGGATACCTGGAGAAGAAATTACAGTAAAACTGGCCACATGTACTCTCAGAGAATGTAGGGTACAATCAGGTCTATTCAAAATTAATTAGACTGTTAAAAGTGGGCCTCATGAAAATATCTATTTGCATTAATACTGCAAAGCTTGGAAGACAAACACTGTGTATATCACATTCAAGATGAACAAACACCTGAGCAGCTCTTGTAACCATAACACATATATAAAAACTGATGAAAGCTTGCAAATTTGTGAGAATTTTTGACAACTGGAAATTTTCATTCTGAATTTGAAAGGTAAATATTTCTATTATTTCTTCTGAAATTAATCTTAAGAAAACATTTTGATTTGTAAAAATATTTGAAATTTGTTCTATTTACTAGATCTCAAAAAAATACACTCCTGAGATACAGGGGTCCACTGAAAGTATAGACACAAACATACACAAAAACTATCTACGCCTTACGTGTATCCCGATATTAATAGCAGACATTTTCAGTAACACAGGCAATGATGGGTTTTATTTTGTAACTGGAACAGTTACTGGAAACAGTGCTGGAACAAATGACTCCAGGTTCAAGAGTATGACATCTTTTTTTTTTTTTTTCTATACTTTTAAATATTCAAATTCTGAGACATCAAAATAATTGTGTTTTCCAAAAATACATTATTAGCCTGATACTATTACTGTATTACTGACAATGAAATATTATCAAAGAATGACAGTATAAAGAGGGGCAAACCTTTTTTTTTTTTTTTTTTTTTTTATATTCAAGATATTAAAGGCAGTTCCTGGGTCATGAGTTAAATATGGTTAGAGCAGGATGAGTGTAGAACGGGAGCAGTATGATTATTGGTTACATATGTACGTTAGTATACACTTGTGCTACACCATCTCAAATCCATGTAGAACTGAGTTCTCTGTGTCTGCTGTGATTGAATCCTAAACCTAATACATCTATGAAAGAACAGAAGAGGGTTTTATTTGTTTAGTTGTTTTGGGGTTTTTTATCTGTGCATTGTATGAATGAATTTCTGTCAAGAGCTTTAATGTTTAATGTAAATTATTCCTATGTATTCAGCACTCACACCTGACTTGTGAACTAATGCACAAAGTGGAACTCTAGAAAGCAATACTATGACTTTACAAACCATCCTTCACAGGGAATGTTATCATAGTTACTCAACGAGATTCATAAACTGAAGCAGATGAAGATGAATTTTACTCTGGTTTATAGAAAAACATGAACTTATATCAATTTTACAGGATAGGAAAAGCATAAGTCTGCAGCGAAGAAAGGATAGTAAAAAGGCCAAGTGTAGTAAAGAGATAAGATTTATGAGGTAGGCAGTCAGTGAAGTCAGAGGTTAGAAACTTTTGGTTTTAGAAATAAGCAATTTCTGAGAATTCAGGCAGTTGGGAGGGAGAGAGGGAGGGGGGGACAGATTCTGGAAAACTATGGTGTATGGTGGATTAAAGAGATAAAGAGTGAATGTGTAAGGATCAGTTCTGCGATGCTTTGGAGCCATTTAGTAGGTTTGTGCATGAGACACATGAAAGGAAAAAATTTAAAAGAATAAAAATAACTCTAAAAATTCTGGTCTGAGAAAAAGGACAAGTATGTGTTCAGTGGGGAAGCAGGTGGAAACCTCATTTAACTTGAGGTTTTACAATTTTGATTTTTGTATGAGAATGAGTTGTACAAGGCAATCTTCATAATAAAAGGAGGGAAGTAAGAGTGTAACTCATCTGACCTCAGCTTTAAGATAATGTAAAATTCTGCCTCAGAATTGGCTGTTTGTCATCACTGAATTTAAAGGGAACCTAGATAATGAAGGCAGATACAATGTCTATATTAGATATCTATAGCTGGTCAGTGAAATGCTCTATTCCTCTCCATCCTGTTCTTCCCATGCTAATTTGCATTCATGTTCGCCTTTGTAACCTAAGGAGAAAAAGCATATAAGGCTAAGAGAATGGGTGCTGAAATTTTCTTGTCATTTCAGCTCTTTAATAAGGATAGTCTGTATTAAAACTGAATCATATGTTACAGTGCCCAAAATTTTGGTATTTTCAGGGAAAAAAAAAAGGAAGGGAGGAAAGCAAAACCATAAGCTACTCATAAATGCATGGCCCTAATCCCATGTGAGAAGAGAACCCTTGCTGAGACACCTGCATCACAACCATTTCCCATTTTCTTTTCCATTTCTCAAGCAGGGAGCACAGAGACAGTCACATGAATAACTAGGGCTCCTGTCAGCTGCTTTGTTTTGCTCTGTGGATTTAGGGCTAACCTAAAGACATCAAGAAACCACATATGGATTGCCAGTCCCTCTCCACTGTACTAAACAAAAAGTCTATCTGTATCTTTGCCAAACTAGAAAAAAGATGTAATATTGATGAATATAAGTACGTGTTCAATGACATGTACAGCTTGAGGAAGACCTTTACATGTAGTATTATTCATATGTAATTACAAAACAAGGGTGCTAAAACAGACTGAAATTTGAGATAGGTTGTTAAAAAGTTTTGTAGTAGTTATACTAATTTTCATTAGCTTTCTTTCTGAAATGGATGTCAGAGCCTCTCGAGCAAAATACTCATAGTCTCTTTCCATCTCCAAATTTTCTGTTTTTACTATGCCATGTCTGCCTCCTGCTGTTCTCACCTATTATTTCTTTCTTCACATATTAATTTAAGAGTATGTGCCACCACTGCCAGTGAAACGTGTGGAGAATTAAGTGTAGCTGTGCTTGATAAGCCCAGATACTAAAAATATTAGCCACTTACACATCCATGCCGCTACTTTTTCTTATTATTACCTTAAGGGTACGTGGCTTTGCTGTCACTGTGGCGCACTGTAATGGAGACAAAACCTGGTCTTCCTGCCCCAGTTAAGCAAAAGATTTTTACAGATAGTCACTTTAGGATGCTGTTACTGGGATGGCTATCTTGGGATTCCGCAGAGATACTGGGAACAGAGTGGGTGGAAATGGCACCACCTGCCAGACTTCTTCCCTTTCTCTTGCACCATGTGCTGCACAACACAATGTGGGGACAAGAACTGGAAAGGACCTCCTGACTGTGGAGCCCAGTACCCTGCTGCCACAGGCAACTATGTCACATAAAGCAATAAAGGTGTGAAGTTACACTGCTAGACTGTGGTAGTCTCTCTCAAACCTGCTTAGTGATACGTTCAGTCTTGTTCAGGTGCTGACTAGAGGGAATAATGAGTAAGAGGCTAGAAAGGTGCTAAATTTATTGCTAGAGTAAGTAGGAATAAGAAAGTAAGAGGCTGGGGTGGATGGACTTTGGAAAGGCAATAAAAGCACAAGAGCAATGTACTGGAAAGGTTTACCTTGGCAGAGAGCAGACGGGGTGAATGTATATGCAAACGTTAAATGCTCTGAACAGATTCACCTTTGATCACTGTTGTAAACTGAAAGTTTTCAAATATATTCAATTACTGACAGTATATATGTGATTATTCACCACTTGCAGTGAATTGGGAAATAGCATATTTATCAAATCTTTTTTGCACATGAAGTCACTCTGATAGTTCTGTATGACTGGGAAGCTTTTGGTGATATGAAATCTGAGGATAGAAATAAGAATTGTACCTTCCAAACACAGGAATAATTTGTTCCTTTTCATTGTTTAGCTCAGTTACATTAGGACCCTCACCTCCCCCAATCTAAAAATCATCAGTATAGATAAAAAGAAAATTTATATTACCCTAGAATTTCACCTGTTTAAATTATCTTTACTTTAGTGAGGAGTTTAGTATGGAGATAAACATTCCATATATTGTGTTCACAAACAATAACATAAATTAATATTTATCATCAGCCTCACCACCTGATTTTAGCTGTATATTGTCAACTGTAGTGTTATTGATTTCTCATCCATCTTTTAAAGATGCTTGGTGAGGTGTTAAAATTTTTCTGTGCCTCAAACTTTTCCATGTTCACAAATTGCAGGTAAAAAGATAGCTTTCAACTGCATCTTATGATTTTTTTTTTATCTGTAACAAGTGAAAACTTATTTCTAATCAGCTACTTAGTTTTCAGACAGTTAAGGCAAAAAAACCTCTTAAGTATGAAGAAAATTTTTTGGTAAAAGGATTGGCCTTTGCATTTAACAAGTGCTGACCAGTGCAAGGTCTTTTCTTTTTTGAATGACCTTCCTTAGTCTAATAATGTATTTTTGCAGCTGGAGTTGTATAATTTGATTCCCATTGATCATGAACTTAGGGAGAATATTAATACATGTTATGCAAAAAACCCCAAAACTGGGCTTCCAAGTGGTTCAGTGTTAATGTGATCACACAACTCTCTGCCCATGCTCTGTCTAGTTCACAAATGTTAAGTTCACTTGATACCATCCTTGAACCATCTGTTCAGTCTGTCAGCTGTAAAATCAATGCACAGTTACATTTTATCATTTGCTTGAGTACTTCTCTTAAAATTGATAACACCTGTGTCTCCCTAAATTATGGATTTCCATTTAAAAAAAATATTTCATTGATTTTTTCTTTTTCTCCTGCTTTGCAAAGAGGTTTGAAATTTAGCACTGCTTCTGCAAGAGTATATTTGAACATGGCACCATGAGCCTATTGGGAATAACTAGGTATAAATAGCACTAATGAGTAAACAAGTGTTTAATCCAGGTTGAGGCATATTAGTGTAGGAAATGCCTAAATCCTAAAAAAACCCAAATGTGAAGTGTGATACTACAGGGGTTTTTTTCTATGTGAGCTGTTTATTTCCAAATTGATTGTAACTAATCTCATTATGAATTTGGCTTTTTCAAAATGCCAGAATGTTGAAAGGTGATAGAGTAAGAGAAAATACTTGAGGTCAAGGAGGCAATAGTGTTCATAGTGGCTCTCTTTTATTTACAGCATGAACAAATGAGTTTGGACTCAGTTTTTCTATTTGTATGTCTCATGCTTAAATGTACATAGGAAAAGATCAATACTGTTCATTGGCATTACAAATCTGTCAAGATAGAAAATATGGTGTGAGGTACAGGATTTCGGCTGGATCCCTGCTTGTGAATGACCTTATCCAAGTTTTTCATCTTGTACATTACTTAGTCTATCTGTCTTCACATTAATAGCAGTTGTCCACAGCCACATGTGTTGTGAACCATTCATCTGGATTCCTTCTGATCTGCAAATCCCATGCCTGGAAGTTATACCAGATGCTCCGAGTTTGATCCGTCCCTGTTCACTTTACACCTCTCCTCTCTGAAATGGTTCTGGTCATTGCAGGGTCTGAAGAAAGACAACAGGCTGAAACAATCCCACGATTTTTGGGCCCTGACTTCTAATTGTTCTCTCTTTCCCACAGAGATGTATGATTGATTCCTAGAAGGTTCCATAACTCACATAAACAATGAAGTCAAATGCTATGACAATGTGCTGTAGCAACTGGGAAAAATGTAAATGTCCAGTTCAGCTTTAAACTTCCACAAACATTTCCAGAAAAAAAAAAAAAATTGCAGTTTGTCACATACTCGTCAGCTAGCTGTCCCTCCTACGGAAAAAGTAGCAATATTTTATTTCCAAAAAGCCAGGTTTAGAAACAGAAGTATTGTGGAAAATAACTGAGGTGCAGAAAGACTCTGCTCAAAAGAGCATGTGGACTGTGAACCAAGTATGCTGAGCTTGTGTGACTGTTTACCTATCTAATGAAAAAGACCCCATTACTGTCATAGGTAAATACCTCCTAGCATCCCCAAGAGGAATTTTCCTCACTTTCCAAAAGGAAAACATAGGGACAATAAGAAAAAGTCTCCCATAACTACCTCTAAACAATCAAACTCAGAGTTTGGATGCAGTCATACCTTTTTCCCCCTTCTTTTTCTAGCCCTCTGGGTGCCCTGGTTTCCAGGGCATGGACACACAGGTTTGTGCCCTGGTAACAAGCCACAGGGTGCTTTAGCCAAGTTCTGGATGACTTTAGAGATTAAGAGCTCAGAAGGCATTATGTAGTGTGGTCATGACTCAGTTTACATGCAGCCAGAGTAACTTTCCCTAATATTTATTAATTAGTCTTAAAAAAAATTCTAAAAACTTAATGAGATTTGAAAATTCTGAACAGTCTGGATTTCAGACTATTATCCTGTCTCCTGATATATAAACTTACATGCAAGATATTAATAAATTATGCTAACTCTCTCTTGGCTACTTAGCCACCAAATTTGTGTTGGTTTTATTTATTTATTTTTAAACTAATGTAAGGCAGGCTAATTTTTCAGATAATGTAAAATGTATGAGGCTTTAGAGAGGTAAAGTTAAGCAGCTTTCAAGGCCTTAGATCACTTTAATGCTGCCTCATTTAAAGAAAGAAATAAATCTTGGAGAGTTTGAACCAATAACTGAGAGACTGAATGTGAAACCATAAAAGAAAAGTATTATGGAGACCAGGACCTGTTCTGGTTAATGTGCTCTGCCTGAACCACACTTACCTCTTCTTTCAAGCATGTATCATATACTTAATACAGCACTCAAAGAGTCTCAGTTTTTACTGAAAAAAACACTATTACAAACTTGACGAAGGACATACCCCTCTCTAAAGGTCACCTGCATATCACTTTTAAGCTTCTAAATTTGGAGTGAAGTTCTGGTCCTACTGAAGGCAATAGGACTTTTGCTGTTGGCTCAAATGCCTATTTTGAAAAATTCTTTACTTTTTCCACAGGTGATCAAAGCTGTGCAAAACTGAGACAGACAAGGCGACAGCACTGCTGGGACCCTTGTGCTATAGCCCTTGGAGAAGCAAAGACTTAAAATTGTTTCTTTTAGAATTCAAAACAGTAGAAAGTGTATTTGTAAATACATATTATCAACAAATATATTCTTCATCAAAGAAGCCTGGAAAATGTCAAGCCCAGTGGGTGAATATTTTAAAAGGAAGGTGTGAAAACAGGATCTAGATTGGAAAGTATTTTAAGACATCAACTATAGCAGATTCTGCCATTGCAAACACTATAATATTTTGCAGAAATTTCATTCTACTACTTCCGGTTCCAAAGAGATTTCAGGAACAGTCTGGCTAGTTTGTTGGGTTTTTATTCTTTTGGTACAGGACTGCTACATCAGACAAGGCTAGTTTCACTGAACTGGCTATTCATGAAGACCTTGACTTAACAGTGTGGCATTCCACAAGTGTCTGTGCAGTTTACAGTGCATTATAGATTGCTCTTGCAATTGGCTGTTGCTTGCTTGTCGTGATGCACTGGAGAAGTAATGAAATAGGATACAAAAAGCAAAAAAATAAGGTAACATTTAATTTATGCAATCAATGAGTCATTAATAAATTGTTAAAATATTCTAGATTCTCCCAGAGAAGTGGTGGCTGCCCCCTCCCTAGCAGTGTCCAAGGCCAGGTTGGACGGGGCTTTGAGCAACCTGGTCTAGGGGAAGGTGTCCCTGCCCATGGCAGGGGGACTGGAACTAGATGATCTTTAAGGTCCCTTCCAACTCAAACCATTCTATGATTCTGTGATACTTACAGCAACATTGCACATCCTGTGATAACTTCTTCAAGTAGCCTACTTAAAACAGACTCTGCAGGCTCAAAATTGAATTAGGCAATTAGTCTTGTGATCACCTTTCTCTTATCTTTGTTCATTGTTTTACAATCACAATTGTAATCCAACCAACAGGAGGCGATAAATTCCAAAGACTAAATTGTCTTTTAACTTCTGCTTGTGCAGTGCCCAACACAGAAGGACATCAAATAAAAATCAAACAATTGATGTTAATAAAGACTGATAAAACATCCCAGTGTTCTATCAGCAACATCCTGCGCTGGCATATATTTTCAAAGTTTTCTCTTTGTGTTCCCTTTTCCAATTATAAAGCAAAAGATAAAAGACATGATAGTGAAATATGGTAGGACCTGGGAAGTTGCTGGCAGAAAACTACTGCTTATTTTTAAAATGAAATGTGAAACCTTTAATAAACAGGAAATGGTATTGTGGGGTACATTCCAAGAACTAGAGAGTTGCAGATAAAATATGAATATTTGAGAGAGACTGAAAGGAAAACAAATGCCTTTGAATATAGTTTTACAATATGTTTGTAAGTCACTATGTGTATACTGAATAGGTAAAAAATCTTATTTGTTAAGGGCTGTTTTACCAATGTCACCTTTCTGTGCTGTTTGCATAGCATCCAGATGTGTGTGTTTGGGAGTATACTATATTATAGTACCTGATGTATAAACTTTTGCTTTTTACATCATTTATGATTCCACTGGTGGTACCGACATAGTAAAACTCTGGTTAGCTACCTTTGTAAGGAAGTTTAAAAGTAAAGCTGGAAATCTACTCTGATGCAAGAATGGTAAGAAGAGCTAATATGTGAAATCCCAGCTGGAATGCAATCACTACACGTTTGGGGGACTTTACATGTCAGAGACGTAAGTGGATGAAGGACTTCATACCAAGTTTTAGCTGTCACTCTAAATGCATTCAGTTTTGGGACAGAGAGAAAAAGGGGCTTCACTGATGCATCCGAACTGCTATTAGGTGCTTTGCTGCTAATGAGGACGGCTCTGATTCATATAGGTGGGAAGTATATGTGATATGACAGATAGATTTTTTTTTTTTTTTAATATTGATATAGACCCAAAGAACATCCTGTGAGTCAGATGAAATCTAAATTTTTTCCTTGAACATTCAGGACTGTCTGTCCAGGATGCAGTGAATAATTTCCAGTTTTTGCTGCTTGCTTTTTAAATTAGAGGTATATTTTGGTATAATATCATTAAACAGAAAGAAAATTTAAGTAACATTATTGGATTAAATTTGTATCTATTCATTAAATACCAGTTCTCAGCATAGATTTTGCAAAGTATTTCATGTAGCTCTGAAGTCTGATCATAGTTCTCTTATCAGCACTTTCTACTTTGCTAAGGAGAGCTAACAGGTTACTGTCAGGATTTGAGCCCAGTTCTGAAATGTACTGATTTCTGAATTGTCTTGTGATTACAAATACTAATTTTGCTGGTAGGAATAACATCTAGCTGTGTGGTAATTTTCTGACATTTCTAGACCTAGTATTTCTTTGTACACCTGCACTGTGTCCCTAGTGAGTTTATAAGCTGCACAGCTGCTCTTGTGTGCTGTTAACATCTCTTACAGAGCTTTCCATTGTGTGGAGGATTGCTAGATTTTGATCAGTTAATTTTTCTCATCTTAATGTTGAAGACTAATTGGCTATTTTGTTGCTAAGTGTATGCAGCCCTTATCTCAAAATACATCATTCCTGGACTTAGTTTATCCTTTAAATTATTTTTTGAGTCCATCCTTGGTTTTGTTCCAAAGAGTAACTTTTGTTAGGTGACTAATAACATTATGTTTAGTAAATACGATTCTTCATCATCGTTGCTGATTCTGTGTTTTGTGGTAGATGATGTTCCAATCACAGCATGTGCTCTGTGTCCTGTGTAGCTTCCAGCTGCAGTACAAATTTTTCCCCTTTTATTTAAACAATTTTGATCTTCCCTGGTGATTAGTCTTGCAACAAATGCATGGCATTATGCCACTTTGGCATAGCCCAGGGTATCTCATGATTCATGTTTAGAGCAGAGAACTCCAGGGTTTTCTGCTGCATAAGCAGTACAACTCTTCTATGCAGTTTCATGACATGAACTTTGTTATTACCCTATATATGTCTGCATCCAGAACTCTTCACAGTTATGTTTGAGATCTTGCAGAAGGAGACAAGATATCAAGAGAATTTGGAAAAGGCAATCACAATGCTTGACTGTAAACAGAACAAAGAGAACAATCTGGCAATTGTTGTCAGTTAACATCAATCCTCAGAAGAATTCTAGAGCAAAAAGTCAAATAGAGTAGAGGAGCAAAGCACTAGCTGTCATGTATCTTATATTTGATGCAGTATACTGTCTAGGGTACTTTTATTAACAACCTAGATGATGGAATAGAGTGAGTTTATTGTATCTTCATATGATCCAAAACTGGGAGAGACAGCTCATACAGTGGAGGATGGGATCAGAATTCAAAATGATAATCAGAGTGGCAAAGCATGTGAAAATATAAAGCAGACATTATTTACTGCAG
The DNA here is from genome assembly GCF_047716275.1 of Strix uralensis. Taxonomy (NCBI): domain Eukaryota; kingdom Metazoa; phylum Chordata; class Aves; order Strigiformes; family Strigidae; genus Strix; species Strix uralensis. The sequence goes on from NC_133974.1 coordinate 23,140,114, forward strand.
TGATACAAAATGAGGACAGGTCCTTTGGTAGCAGTTTTACAGACAAAGCTGAACATGAACCCACGGAGCTATGAAAAAAGCAAGCACAAAGCTAAAGTACAGCCAGAAAGATGTGTGAAGTAGTCCTGTACTCAGGAATAAATGAGGCCTCTGGTAGACTAGCCAGATAGAAAACTGCAGTTTGGGGCATTGTACTTCAAGAACTACATGGTCCAGTGGAGACCATCCAGAAGAAATTAATGAGATGGATTACAGTTCTAGAAAATTTGACCTGTTTTGCTATTGGAAAACACTTTAAAATGGCAAAGTCAGTGAAGAACTGTCATAGATTTCTCCTCCACTGGAGGTTTTTAAGAACTGGTCAGTCAAACGGCTCTTAGAAACAATGTAGATATCGGTTATCTTACCTGAGCACTAAGTATATAAACTAGATGACCTCCTATGGTTCCTTTAGCCATATTTTTCTATTATTCTGTGATTGTTAAAGCATAAGTTCAAAGTTTTGATCACGGCTGAATTAAACACCAAATAAGTGGTTAATATGTCTTCATGGATCATCACATATATAGATGTTGACAAAAAGAGTCAGGGAGCAGAGGACTGGCTGATTCTCCAGGGCCAGGGAGCCAGGGTGACCCAGCACAGGTTGTCCCCTCATCTATGGGGCACATTTGCAGGGAGGCTGAAGGCAGACAAGGCAAGCACTGAACCAGGAATAGAGTCTGCCCAGAGGCTCCAGCCCAGAGCAAAAGGAGATGTAGCCAGAAATAGGGTTGGAGACAAGGCTGTAACGTGGGTCCAAAGTTCATCCAGGAGCCAGGCCCAAAGACAGGACTGCAGACAAGCTGCAGCCTATGTCCAAGGGGCCCATCGAGAAGATGAGCTACCAACAGCACAGGTCTCAGGACCACCAAGGAGACTCGCACATACCTACAGCATTGCTTATGCAGAGACTGAGGGTTCTGAAGTGAGCTGAAATGGGGTTCCTCCTAGGCAGTGGATGGGGCGAGGCCCTAGGGGATGCTGGGCAAGCCATTGAGGGCAGTTAGTGCCCTCAGGGGCCTGACAAAAAAATGTCTTAAAGGTTTGCACATTATTTTCATTTGTTCTTTGTGAGGAACCTTAGCTTGATAGACACTGAGGTGTGTTAAAATTATCATACAAGCTCTTTTCTTGAGAAACTGGGGGTTTGAATTCCAAGCATGCAATTCTGCCTTGTGTTTGTAAGTGATTTTTGCTTTTGTAAATGAAATTATGAAGTTAGGAATATTTTACTAAAACTAAATAAGCAATAATGAATGTTGAGAACTTTTGTTTGATTCGGACAGTTTTGGAAAGCATAATATAGTTATCCAGATGGAGTTGTCAATGTTGCTGATGTTGAGGTATTAAACTAGTTGTTAGTTGTGAGACACTTGTGGAGGAATTAAAATTCTTCCATTGTCTTCTAAGCAAGTCACTGTTGGATCTTCATCTTATCATATGTCCTTGCTCATGCTTACACCTCTATCAAGGAACGTGCTTCTGTCTGATTTTATTACTTAAAGATAGGTTCTACCATTTTCCCCCATATTAAAAAATAAGTCTGAAGAATCAAAGAAAAACTAATTTAAGAGCAGCAGAATCAGGACCTTGAAATAATTTAACTGACAGAATCTCACAGCAACTGGAACTGAATCTATTCTTGAGTATACTAATATTTTTGAACCCTTATAAACAGGTTATTATATTATTTTTCTCCTTACTACTGAACCCATGCCTTCCATGCACTACAGTAGTGGTCTTTGAATTTCTTCCTCTAAATTTAGACTAAACATTTAAACAGAATGTAAAGGTTTTCTGTTGGGTGGTTTGTATTCAGCTCAAACTACTTGGTGTCACCTTAACAATAAAACCAGGATAGTGTAACAGGTGCTTATTGTCTTGTTCTTCCTCATTGTTTTTCAGATGTTATGTTTTGGCATATGTTAGTGACTGTCAAGGGGATATTATTGATCTGCTGAGACATCTGCTCCACTCACATTAATTTGACTATTCTTTCATGAAAGATGAGTTCCTGATGACTTCCCATTCCTAGCACAGTAATACTGACCAGGTCTTTGCATCTGGAAATTAACATTGTTTAAACTGCATCTCTAAATTATAGTTTTGTTTGCTTCTAAATTAGTGTCATTCTTTTTGTTGGAATTATCACATCATAAACTATCTAATGAATAAAAATCTAAAGATTAAAATGGTTAGTTTTACTTTTCAAATACATTTTAACTCATTATCTTTGATGTAAGCAGAAAAAAAGGAAAAATTTTTGTCATAAAAGATGTTTTAGAATATTTAATGGGATAACCATAAACCAGGAAAGAACCAACTGACCTTCTTAAAAGAGGAAATGAATTAGTGGATCCAGGCAATACTATATTTTCAGTCATATTTCTGAAAGAAAAATCTGATCATTTTGTTAAGTTGAGGAAGAGAGTGAAACTTGATAGGGAAGTGACACGTTACATGCAAGAATAGAAAATTGTCAGCCATCAGTTAAACCAGTATCCAGAACAGTACCTCCAGTTTCCTTCCTTTAATTTAATCTGTGATTTAAAAAAGCCTTTTATATAATCCAACTTGAAAAATGCACTTTTATCTTGAATTAATTTAATGGAAATAGTATAGATTTAAAAACTCTTGAAGATACAACAGTCATACAGTCCAAGAAACATAACTTCCCTCTTGCTTGAGCTACCAACTGCTGTGGTTGGTTTAACTAAAGTATTATTTCTAAAAAGTCTTTTAATTTGTGTCTACAAATAGATTTTACTTCAATAAATTAATGAAGCTCTGCTTTGAATATCAGTTCTGCTTTTCCCTGTAGTTCTTACTCATGCTCCTTTATATCTTTGAAATACTAAAGAGATTAGTGAGTAGACTGGTTTGCTAGCTGTGCTCTAATCTATGTGGGACTCAAAAAAGAGGAAACAAAACTTGGTGGAATTTTCCACTGACTCCTCTTATCTCACCTACCTTATGAGGTGGCTCATGACTACCTTATCCCTCGCTTATTGTGAAGAAAGACATTTCTCCTAGAAACTTGCACTATTCTTTGGTGATTGCTTAGCAGCAGTTACCTACTATACTGACCCATATATAGGACCTAAAGCATATCAAAAAACTGTGGTGCCTTCCAGATTCATAGGAAAAACTGAATGTGAAACAGGAATGAAGAGGAAGAGAATGAGGGTGAAGAAAGAAATTGATGGCAGTGAAAGGTCTAAGCTTTTGGAGGCAAAGAAGCAGTGGCAAAACAGACATGCATGACTGAGTGACCATTGTAACAGCTTCCGTAAAATGCTGTAAATGCTGTAACCAACCTCCACATCTTTGTGACCATTAGGAAATTCCTATGCTTATTGCCTGTGCCACGATGTTTACAAGGCTTGTACAGATAACACCGTACCAGTGAGCCAATTTTTAGCTCTGATTTTAATCCTTAAGAGAAAGAGACCTTGTAAAGAAACAGCAATGAATTCTGGAAGGGGAAAAGTGTTTTCTATCTCAAGGAAGTGATACAATCTCTCTGAAAAAGACTATGTTTCCATGGACTTTGACAGAGTATGAAAAGTTAAAATCTAGTGTTACACCTCAGATGATACCATTCTGGAAAAAAAAAAAAAATCTTTGGAAAGTTCTGGAACATGATATATAAATTCACAGGTTTTTATATATGCATAGTTACATAGATAGGTACAGATATATTTCATTAGCAGAAGTTCTAGGAGCCCAAAAGAAGGGACATCACGTTTCTATCTATGCTAAACCAATTTGACTGTGCTATTTTCTTTGCTATCACTGGAATTCCAAATTATATTAGTATAATTATGAGTGCACAGTATAGGATCTGGTCTTGCTTCCATTGAATTCAATGACAAAATTCCCATTAATTTAAATTGCAGCAAGAATGATCCCCAAATGTTCATATTAAGCTGTTCACAAGCTGTGCCTCCTTCGTGTTAACCAGCAATGAATTTTGTTTGTCAGTGCAGCTGATCATTTTGCATTAAAATAATAATAAACAGATGTGATAACAGCCTGCTATTTTTCATTCCTTCAGTCAAACGCTTGATGTGATGGACTGTGTGATTTCCTCATTTAATGAACTGCCAGCTAAAGATGCAAACACTGCAACTGACACAAATCAAAAATGTTAACAAAAAAATATTTAATATAATTTAAGAAATGTTTTTAGTGAAAGATGATTTGTTCATTGGTTTCTTTTTTCAAATAGCTTGTTAAGTTCTGTATGTTTAAATTTAAGCCTGTACCTCTGAGAGAAGGAAATGGAACAAGGAGGAACAATGCATTTGGCTGGTTTTGGGTAATGCAACCACGTGCTACATAAATAAATAAGTACAAAAATTCAAATTAGTAGTGGCAGCAGGCTTCCTTTAATATAGATTAATCAAAAAAACACAGGCATCATTCTACTGTTCTTCCTAGTTTTCATGTATGCAAGAGATCTTTTTGCTTCTGTAGAACACGTATTCCATTAAATCCAAATTATTGTCGTCTCACATGCATAACTAATCCATGGAAGCTTTTAGACATTTGGGTAGGGAAAAGAGCAAATCTTCCTTATCTTCCTTTTCTTCCATGGTAAATACTGCCTAAGGCTTTTTCCTCCTTCTCTTTAGATCTCTTTTACTTACCTTGTTGCTCTTGAGGACACTTAGCAAACTGTATTTCCATTAACCAACTGTTCAGAAGGAAAGGACAAGGAAAAATGTAATATTAGCGTGACATGACAGAAAAATTGTTAAAATGGTTCTACTGGCAACTAATACTTTTTTTTTTTTTTCCAGATGTCAAACAATGTTCATTGTCATATTGTTTTACATTTTTCTTCATAAAATTCTGGTGACTTGGTATATTACTGACTACATAATGCTCTTCATGGATTCTTTCCTGTAATACCATCACTTAGAGCAATGCTTTTTCTCATTACCAGAGAAAACAGGCTAAGAATCTGTGTTACACAGAAAAATGGCTTGAAAACAGCCATCTAGATGAAAAAAGCAGTCCCTGGAAGCATCCACCTATGTGCCTTTTGCCACTAGTTTCAGACACCATGGAATTTGATTCATCAAGATGATAAAAAATTACTACATCTCTCCAAAAGACAGACCCACCGGTATAGAATCATAGAATCATTTAAGTTGGAAAAGACCTTTAAGATCATCGAGTCCAATCATTAACCTAGCTCTGTCAAGTTCACCACTAAACCATGACCCTGAGTGCTACAACTACACATCTTTTAAATACTTCCAGGGATGGTGACTCCACCACTTCCCTGGGCAACCTGTTCCAATGTTAACAACTCTTTCAGTGAAGAAATTTTTCCTAATATCCAATCTAAACCTCTCCTGTCACAACTCGAGGCCATTTACTCTTGTCCTATTGCTTGTTACATCAGAAAAGAGACTGACACCCACCTCGCTACAATCTCGTTTCAGGTAGTTGTAGAAAGCGATATGGTGTCCCCTGAGCATCCATTTCTCCAGGCTAAACAACCCCAGTTCTCTCAGACACTTCTCATAAGACTTGCTCTCTAGATGTTTCACCATCTTCATTGCCCTTCTTTGGATACACTCCAGCACCTCAATGTCTTTCTTGTAGTGAGGGGGCCAAACCTGAACACAGTATTTGAGGTGTGGCTTCACCAGTTCTGAGTACAGGGGGACAATCACTTCCCTAGTCCTGCTGGCCACACTATTTCTGATACAAGCCAGGATGCTATTGGCCTTCTAGGCCACCTGGGCACACTGCTGGCTCATATTCAGCAGGGTGTCGACCAATACCCTCAGGTCCTCTTCCACCAGGCAGCTTTCAGGCCACTCTTACCCAAGCCTGTAGCATTGCACGGGGTTGTTGTGACCCAAGTGCAGGACACAGCACTCAGTCTTGTTGAACCTCATGCAGTTGGCCTTAGCGCATCGCTCCAGCCTGTCCAGATCTCTCTGCAGAGCCTCCCTACCCTTGAGCAGATCAACACTCCCACCCAACTTGGTGTCATCTGCAAACTTACTGAGGGTGCACTCAATCCCCTCGTCTAGGTCATCAATAAAAAAACAGGAGTGGCCCCAAAACCGAGCCCTGGGGGACACCACTCATGACCGGCCGCCAACTGGATTTAACTCTGTTCACCACAACTCTTTGGGCCCGGCCATTCAGACAGTTTTTCACCCAGCAAAGCGTGCGATCATCCAAGCCTTGAACAGCCAGTTTTGTCAGGAGAATGCTGTGGGAAACGGTGTCAAAGGCCTTGCTAAAGTCAAGGTAGACAACATCCACAGCCTTTCCCTCATCCAATAAGCAGGTCGCCCTGTTGTAGAAGGAGATCAGGTTTGTCAAGCAGGACCTGCCTTTCATAAACCCATGCTGACTGGGCCTGATCATCTGGTTGTCCCACATGTGTTGTGTGATGGTACTCAGGATAAGCTGCTCCATCAGCTTCCCGGGCACCGACATCAAGCTGACAGGCCTGTAATTTCCCAGATCATCCTTCTGACCCTTCTTATAGATGGGCGTCACATTGGCCAATTTCCAATCTGTCGGGACCTCCCCGGTCGGCCAGGACTGCTGGTAAATGATGGAAAGCAGCTTGGTGAGCACCCCAGCCAGCTCCTTCAGCACCCTTGGGTGTATCCCATCCAGTCCCATAGACTTGTGTATGTCTATGTGATGCAGCAGGTCACTGACTATCTCCTCCTGGATTGTGGGGGGGTCGTTCTTCCAGTCTCTGTTTTCTGGCTGAGGAGTCTGGATTCCCTTAGTACAACCAGTCTTGCTATTAAAGACTGAGGCAAAGAAGGCATTAAGGACCTCAGCCTTCTCCTCATCACTTGTTACCATGCTTCCTCCTGCATCCAGCAGGGGGTGGATACTCTCCCTGGTCTTTCTTTTGCTACTGACATACTTATAGAAACATTTCTTTTTATCCTTGATTGCTGAAGCCAGAGTAATTTCCAGCTGGGCTTTAGACCTCCTGATTTCCACCCTGCATAGCCTCACAGCTTCTTTGTAATCATTGTGAGTCGCTAACCCCTTCCTCCAAAGGCTGTAAACTTTCCTTTTCTCCCTGAGTTGAAGCCAAAGCTCCCTGTTCATCCAGGGTGGTCTTCTCTGTCGCCGGCTTCTCTTACAGCACCTGGGGACTGCCTGTTCCTGAGTCATTAAAACTTCCTTCTTAAAGACCGTCCAGCCTTCCTGGACCCCTATACCCTTCAGGATCGTCTCCCAAGGGATCCTGTCAAGCAGGTGCCTAAACAAGACAAAGTCAGCCCTTTGGAAGTCCAGGATGTCAGTTCTGCTTAGCCCTCTCCTGGCCTCTCTAAGAATAGAGAACTCTATTATTTTATGATCGCTGTGCCCTAGTCGTCCTCCGACCGCCACATCATCCACCAGTCCCTCTGTTCACAAAGAGGAGATCCAGCAGGGCAACTTCTCTGGTCGGTTCACACACCAGCTGTGTCAGGAAGTTATCTGCCACATGTTCCAGGAATCTCCTGGACTGGTCCCGCTCTGCTGTGTTGTATTTCCAGCAGATGTCTGGGAAGTTAAAGTCTCCCACAAGAACAAGGGCAAGCGATTGTGAGATTTCTCCTAAATGCCTATAGAATATTTCATCCACCTCTCTGTCCTGGGTGGGTAGCCTATAGTAGACTCCTACTACTCCTACTACTCCTGTTCCTTTAAGATTTCTTTCTTGAAGAATGTCCAGCCTTCCTCGACTCCTTTGTCCCTCAAGACTACCTCCCAATGGACTCTGTCAGCCAGTCTCCTAAACAGGCCAAAGTCTGCCCTGTGAAAGTCCAAGGTAGCAGTTCTGCTGACCCTGCTCCTTACTTCTCCAAGAATCAAAACCACTATCATTTCGTGATCGCTATGCACAAGATGGCCTCCAACCATCATATCACCCACAAGTCCTTGTCTGTTCGCAAACAACAGGTCCAGAGGGGTACCTTTCCTAGTTGGCTTGCTCACCAGCTTTGTCAGGAAGTTATCTTCCACACACTCAAGGAACCTCCTAGACTGTTTCTTCTCTGCTGTATTCTATTTCCAGGAGACATCTGGTAAGTTGAAGTCACCCATGAGAACAAGGGCTAGTGATTGTGAGGCTTCTCCCAGCTGCTTATAGAATACTTCATCTGCTTCTTCATCCTGGTTGGGTGGTCTATTACAAACTCCCACTATGATATCTGCCTGGTTGGCCTTCTCCCTGATTATTACCAATTACTCAACCCTATCGTCACCATTAAGCTCTAGAGGATCAAGACCTAACATACAGGGATACCCCACTGCTTCTCCTTCCTTGCCTATCCCTTCTGAAGAGTTTATAGCCCTCCATTGCAGCACTCCAGTTGTGCAAGTCATCCCACTGTGTTTCTGTGATGGCAACTATATCATATTTTTTCTGCTGTACAGTGGCTTCCAGCTCCTCCTGTTTGTTGCCCATGCTGCATTCATTGGTGTAGATGCACTTCAGTTAGGCTATTAATCCTGCCACCTATTTTGGGGGAGAAGCTCTAATTCCTACATGACCATTCTCAGGCACTTCCATGGCTTCTAACCCATGCTGCCACATGGATCTCCACCCCTTGCTTCCACTGAGATGGCAGACTGAAGGACCTTGTTAGCACACCATCCTTTAAACATTGGTGTACCACTCCCCGGCTTATCTCTAGTAAGCCTGGTTTTATCCCTTTCCCCCTTCAAATCAAGTTTAAAGGTCTTGCAATGAGCCCTGCTAACTCCTGTGCAAAGATCCTTTTCCCCCTTTGAGACAGGTCTACTCCACCTGTCACCAACAGGCCTTGTGTTGTATAAACTGACCCATGATCAAAAAATCCACCAGACTCAGAGTGAGGTATTGATCTGCTGTCTCTCCTTGTTTCTTCCCTCATCATTCCCTGCAGCTGGAAGAATAGAGGAGAACACTACTTGTGCTCCTGACCCCTTAACCAGTTGTCCAAAGGCCCTGAAGACTCTCTTGGTTGCCTTCAGAGTTTTTGTTGCAACTTCATCTCTGCCTATCTGAAAATCAATAATGGATAATAATCTGAGGGCTGCACCAGGGTAGGAAGCTTTCTATTCACATCTTTAACCTGGTGTCACTCTGGTGCAGATCTCTAAATCCTCCCAGCTTTGTCTAAGACCCCCAAGTGTCTTGAAAGAAAGTCCTACATAAAAGACATGGAACAAGAATTTGTTCTGTACCAGTGCCCTGGACAAGGACAGAGGGAGCTCAGATATGAATGCTGAGGGTCATTTCTTTTACTCACCACAGCAGATGTTTCTCAGAGACATAAATGTAGATGGAAAAGGAGGCATGCTACTGATGTCTGATACAGTATCTTAGAGGAATAGTACTGCTTTGAAAGGGTAATGTGACAAAATTTGTTTATATATGATGCGGTTAATCACTTGTGTTTTGCTGTACAGTACCAATGAAACATGCTTACTGAAAACAAAAAGCCTATGTTCACAACAATTTGAAAGTCAATGTTAATAACAGCACATGGCCCAGTTATTTGTCCCTGTCATATCTCATAACCTTAGCATATTTTCTGAGATGTAGGTATTGTTGTGATAGCTCTTAATTATTGTAAAAATATACTAAAACCACATTTGGAATGCAAAAATTATGCATGTAGATCTTTGAAGGAACATTCCCGGCTGAACTGTGGCTTATAGTGATGTACTTTTAAAGAGATGTTTTAGTACCACTTTTCAGCACGACATTCTTCATTGTTTAGACATCCATCCTTTTACAAAAGAGATTTCAATGCAAGTTTTTACTAGCAAGTAGTAATTATTTTCTTACTAATTCCTGAAAAGTTCTCTATGTAAATTAGGATTAAAAACTTATGAAAGAAGACCTGTAAAACTTAGGACCTTAAAACTCTTCCTAAGTTCTGTTTGGTTTGAGTTTTTTCTCCCATATATTGCTGCTCAGTGCTCTGCTAGATGAGCCAGAAAACCTCATTTGCTTGGGTAACAAAAAATGACCCTGAAACAGTATGTTATAATTGAGTGAGAGTAGAATGCCAACCTCTGGTTTGCTGACATGTTATAGATAGATTTATTGTTTCAGGAATAAATAAATACTAAAATGCCATCTTTGATGTTGTGACTTGACCTGTTTCTTTTTTAAAGGATATGGGAGAAATCTGCTCATTAAATTTGTTTTTCATTTTCTATTCACGTTTTCTTTGAAAGTGTTTTCAGAAAAGCCAAAAACATTGACCTGTAGCTATTTAACAATACAGATGGGCACCAAAGAATATCGCTGATATACTACAACAAATTCTACTATGTTGTATACATTGAATTAATAAAAACTCTAGCCCAAAATCATACAGAAGTATTCCCAGGACGTAACATTAAACTTCTAAGTGCCTAAATCGGACTAGCTAGTTTAACTATGATTCGGATATCATCAAGAAATAGGGATGGTCTCTGCAAGGCTGGGAGTAGGACTCTAATTTAGGTACTTTTTCCTTCTATTGACTAGTTTAGAGAGTCTGAATACCTAAAGACAAGCATTGTGAATAGTCCACAAAGGCCCAGTTGCAAACTTAACATTTGACAAAACCAAGCAAATTAGTTGTGTTACTTGCAGGGTAGAATAATCCCCTTCTAGCTATTGATGTGGTTTCTGGAAGCTTTGAAAAAGGGGCTTTCTAGCTCAGGTATTGTCTTAATTTTCATTTGCAGTTACTAACATCTCCATACCTTTCTACTGAGGATGTAGGTGTCACTCAGGTGTGATTTAATAATTATGATGCAGATGTCACCATTTAGAGCTGTAGGAAGGTCATGTATAAATAGACTTCGTAAGTAACAATAACATTATTCACCTGTTGCATCCCATTTTACTGTGTCTCAGTGCCACAGTATCAATCACTTTGTCGTGTGGGAAAATTGAAGCAGAAAACACTCAGAGACACATGCTGCTCTTCCGAATTCTGATTTGCTTAACCCAGCTACATAGTAAAAGATAACACTTTTGGTACAATTGCTCAGTTGGAGTAGTGAAATGTGGTGAATGGCAGTGCTGCGTTCTCTGCCAAGGGGGAGGGAAGACCCTCAGGCATTGATCAAGTGAAGCAGCCCTAACCAGGGCCGGCACAGCTGGATCCATTCTTCCTCTCTCTTCTTCCTCTGCTCCCATTTTTTTCACAAGCTGTTGTTCTCAACCCTTCTTATTACGTCCATTGTATTTTCAGTATATTTAGGTTGCTTGTGTGTTGAATGTATATTCCTTGTCCTCTGTTATGACCTAAAATTGGTTCAGCCTAGTTCTCAGAGTTGTGTTCCTTTGAAAAACATTAATTGAGCATTTGTGATTTGTGTTCATACCCTCAGGTTCTCTAATACCATACCATGCTTGTCTTTTAAGACTTTTGTTATCATATTGTGCTTTAACTCTCAAAGGCACCTGCTATAACCCTGCGATTGCTCAATCAGGAAGGTACCCCCAGTAGGTATTGTAAAAATATTGTAAAAATACATTTTTGTATTTTTCTCCATCTCTGACACAAACCAGAAAACTTATAACAGAGCTAACATTAACTGGTGATGTAGAGAAAGTACCAAAGACATCCTCCAAACATCAACTGATACTTTTTCCTGATAATTTCCTAATTTCCCTGTGTTCTCATGAGCCTATATACCCAGACTGTCATCAATCTTAAGAAGTGTTTTCACACCTCAAGCAGGGCATTACCTTTGATTAGCACATAAAATCATTCTGATTTTCTACATTTAAAATTGGTACTAGACTTCAATAATCCTATCAGCAATCCAAGGGATAATATGTAGCATGAATCAATAGTTATGGACAGAGATATAGCAGGTTTTATTGTGTCCTTAAACATGTGGCCATGTTTCTGTGATCATCATAGTAACAACTAATACTATTGACTATATTGTTACTATATATATTACATTCAGAGGACTGTATTTTTTAGAGGTGAATATATAAGATACCATATAGACTTTCAAACCCTCCATATTTTCACTTTTTTTTTGGATATTCTTACCCCAACTGTTGTTCAGCTAACAAGCTCTCGTTAGGTGAAGGTAGAATGCTTTTGCAGGACATTGCAGAGTAACGTTAGACACAGCTCTGCTTAGTCTTTCCTCTGGTACAATATATACTGGATTAACCGTACCCAGATTTTTAAATGATACCTCTGTCATTAGTATGTTTTCAGTGTCCACCTTTGAAGAGTTTTGTTATGTGAGACATTACCAACTCCCTGTACTTTCTACTGCTTTGACACACGAAACATTCATGTGGGGGGTTTTCCATTAACATTTTTTCAGTTTAACAAAAACTAGTGGAATATATTGGCAGGACAGAACCTGTGAAATCAGTCATGCATAACATTCAAATTATTGATAAGAACCCAGTATGCTGTTTTGTAACTACCAGTGTTCATTTGTCTAGGCAATTGTGAATGGATATTATATTCTGGAAGTTTCTGTCTTTATGGTATTATCACAATGTTATATTTTCATAACTTTTTAATCCTCAGAAGAACAGTTTTAGCTGGGTTTTTAGTGTTCTGAAGGCTGTGTGAGATAGCATTTAAAATATTCAGTCCCAGTTGACTGAATATTACATGATCAGAAGCCTTATTTTCTTCCCCCAGGAAAAAAAAAAAAAAAGTTCTCATCACCTGAAAACCAACTCACTGCATTTAAATGCCTAAGATTTTGTTGCCTACTTGTAGCTTTTATGGACCTTTTTTTGAATTGTCGCTTTGTAACTCACCAGCAGCTTGGTATGAAATGCATTGGACTTCAGAGATTTTGATGGGGGCAGGAAATTATTTTGCCACAAGGAAAAAAATTGCCATGTGAAACACTTAAGAAAAACTCTAAGAACAATTCAACCTATTGGTTAATAAATACACAGTGCTAAAGCTAAACCAGCTTGGGTTTGTTTTCTGCTTAATTTTTTTAACAAGAGCTGAAATTTTCAGAATCATACAGTTCATTGTATTGGTAAATAATACAGAGTGCCAAAGCTAAAATACCTGAATTTTTGTTTTCCACTTGATTTGTTTAGGAGATTCTTTTTTTCAATAATACAGTCCTCCAATTAATAAAATATTGCAAAATATTTAGTTAGTAGTTATTATTGCTCCTCAGAGTTTAGCCTCACAGAAAGATTAAATTCTTTGAGTCCCACAAATACGTACTCATAGCAGACTGAAATATTAATACTTTCATACCAGGGAAGAGAATGAATTAAAATGAGCAAACTACATCATAGAGTATTTCTAGGTTTTATCTTTCACTGGTATCTATTAAAAATTCCAGAAAACCAAACTGTGACTGGTAGTAGCTCTCCTAGCATAGTTACTCAGCTGGTTTGTTTGCCCGGTTCTTCTTTCTGTAAAGTATATTTAGGGAACATGTGGGGGAGTTTAAAAGGACCACCGCATACTTAGCTTGTTTACAAGATGTGAAACTCCCACATCAGTTTCATTTAGGCTTCTTCAGTCTTTCAGGATGGTGGAAAAAAATCAAACACAACACACACAGAAAGAAAACCAAAACCAAAAACTCACAAAAAAGATTTTTTAGGATATATAAACCAAAAGGCAACAAACCAGAAAAGAGTACCTTACGCAAACACATTTCTAGGTAGAATAAAAGATCATGGTGCAGCAAGAAAAAGATTTTATTGCTCTATAACTTTTATGATCAAATGCATGTGAATGCAGTAGCTCTACATCTTCAGCACAAATGAATGCCATACCCAGTACCCACAATTCCAGTAACCTTTAGTCTATTGAATTACTTCTCAAAGCTTCCACCTCTCTCTTTTCACACAGTCTTGTTGATTTTTTTTTTTCCAAGAGAAAATAAACAGAATATGACATGACCTTCCTTCTTTCTTTGGCTGGCTTGTTCTTCAACTTTTCCCCTTTTCATCATGTTCAGAGAAGTTTCTCCTTCTCTTTTCTTCTCTCACCTCTCCACTGCTTGAATTCCTATATCATTCATCTCTCCTCTGTACGCGCATATCCATTTCACACCTAACTTTTCATTACCTTAGCAGAGATTGTAATAGATGAGGTTTCGACTAGATAATGGAAACTTCTAACTCATTGCTAATTCTTGATTTTTCTAACATTTTCCCTCTGATGTCTTATAAAGGGTAATGTTTGTTGTAAGAGTGACTTTTTCTTACACTACACCTGCATAACACTGGGTACAAAGAGCTTTACTTCTCACCTAGCAGAAAGATATTATTACAATAACACAGCAGTCCTAATTCAACCAACCTCTTAAATTTCTTCTTTCTCGTTTTTTGTCTTTCCTTTTTTGAATCTCTTCTTTCCTCTTAGCTACAGTTTCCTCAGGTGGGAAGTTATTTACTTAGAGCTGGTTAATAGGAAAAACAAGCAGAAGAGCATTGATTGACTTCAGGCTGTGTGTAGCTAGAGCAATGTGTGTAAATAGGATATATTTATTACTGTCCTCTGCTGATATTTTAAGACTAATGCATCTTTGCTTCTACGAAAATACAATCCCTTTTAGAAATCTGATGAGCTTTTTACTGCAATGTGTGATTCACATATAAACTATGTTTTTCTTGTGGGCGTTTAAATCTGGCAGTCTGCATGCAAAACATCTCTGAGCCACAAGACATCTCTAAGAGCATATAAAAGGCACTGCTGTAGTCTGAACATTTAATTTCTTCTGATGAGTTACTACTGCAACAGTTTATAAAGAAAATAGCAATGCATACATCCATTTAATGTGCAAAGATAGAACTGCCATAGAACAGTGTCATGCCAGTTCTTGAGGGAAGAGCAAAAAACTTCATAGGTGACCATGATATGTGGGTTAACTGGTTTAACCAAGCGAAGTATGACTGTGGTGATGGGGTTCACACCTTCATAACCTGTCTAAAATCCTCACACTGTCAAACTAATGTAGTTAGATTTATTCTGAGCTGAACCAGAAAATACCAGAGCTCCCTTTTATCCCTCCTTGAAGATTGTGATGGTTTAGCCCCTGCCGGGGTCTGAGACCACACGGCCGCTGACCCTCCCCCACAAAGGGAGTGAAAATACAAAGCCCCAAGACTGAAATAAGGAAAGGTTTAATACAACAATGCAATAGCAACACAACCAACAACAACAATAACAATAACAGTAATAGTGATAGCAATGAACAGAGCAAAATAGCTACCAAATACAGCAGTTTGAAGCACGATGTACAAAACCACGAGTGCACCGCGCTCCCGCGCCAGGAAAAATGTGACCTGCCAGGATGTGACGTCCGCATGGTATCTGAATAACCCGGCTAGAGCTCCCCCCCACTGCTGGGGAAACTTAACCCTATCCTGGTTAAACCAGGACAAGATCAAGCTGTGACAAACAAGATGCCTGTTTTTTCTATTACAGCATGTTTCAACACTGTAGATATCTAAAGATATAGTGCTGAGCAGTGATTTTAATCAACCCTTTCAATTTAATTTATCAGTGTGATATTTTTCACACAGTTTTGCAAAGAAAATTTAAGGACTTTCCTTCATTTGTTTTAAAGTAATGATAAATAAGACATAAATTAATCCTAAAAATGCCTGTCATATGCAACGGCAGTGTCATTCAACAAACTTGATTTTCATTTTGTGTTTTATGAACAGGAAATTTTCTGTTGGGTTTCACAGGTATGAGAATGACTGTTCAACTTACAGAATACTAGGCAATTACAAATACTGATGATAATTCAGGCCACAGAATTAATTAATGTGTTTTGTAAATTTTCCAGAAGTACTATTTTTTCTATCTGTTCTATGAATTATTACTGACAGTTAAAAGGCTATATAAGAAATAAATAGTAATAGACAAACCCATTACTGGGACAAAACCTGAATGTTTAAGATTCCACTGGATTGGAGGAAGTGATACCTGGCTTAAAAATTATTGTCTAAAAAGAACCTCTGGGGAAAAAAAACCTCATTGCTTCAATAAGGGTAGAATCTTCTTTCCTCTTTCTCTCCCTTCTTTCTTGCCATGAAAAATATGTGCTGTACTCTGGTATTATACTATTTATATAGAGATTTTGTTTGCCTCCTTGTTCTACCACCTCTATAGTATGATTATATTTGAAATGTGTTATCGAGAGCTGCTCCAGTTGCTCTACTCTTTGCCATTGACTGGGTTTCTATAGGGAAAAAAAAAAATAACACAGGTGAACTTGTAGTACTGTTTTTTTGACTAATTTCTGAGGAATTTCTGAGTAGAGAGTGTTTTCTACCTTGTCCTGAATGTTCATTTCCCCTTTCTGCCAGTCTTAGCTGTAGTTCTTTCCTCAGTGCATGGGGAAAAACTCCCAGAAGATCAGTGATGGAAGGGTTCACTGAGGCAGCTGCAGGCAAATATTTGTAGGTATGACCCTTTCTTGATTTCACATCTAGTACAAGACAGTTAACATAGGGATGGTAGTTTATACATAGAAGAAGAATCTGATCCAAATAAAATCCAAGATGTGTTTTAAGAGCAAAACTGTAGTATCAAAACACATTGGTTTAAGTCAAACAATGGAATACTTTTGCAAAATACACTTTTAAAGAAGTATTTTTTTAAAACACATAATTAGGCTAGCTATGTAGTTGCAACAAGGCTGATATGGACTTCAAGAAGCTTTTGGTTTTTTCATTTATTATCTCTAGTTACAGGAACTAATCTTTTTCTGGGAAATTAACACTTAAACTGTAAGAAACTCACATGCAGTGGTACAGGATGCAAACTAGGACCAAATAAGTAGAAAACATTTTGTTCTAGGGTTCATGAGTTTGTCTCACCCCCTCTGGGTACAGATTATGTTTCAGGACATTTGAATAACAGCATAAAAAAAATCAGTTCCCTTTGTAGCTAAATGAACTATGAATTAAATTTGTTATCAGATGACCAGTAGCTGCTAAGCATTTTCCAGCTGAGTAAGCTAATAAACCTATTTACTCTTTCTGCAGGAGCAAGCACAGGCCCATTAGCTGCAGATGCCTTCAGCAATATTCTCTGACATATAGAAGGTCACTCTCCTTTCATTGTCTTCATATCTTTATAGTTTAATGGTTAGCAAAAGAACAGCTGCAATGGTTCTATTGAGTAGTTAATAAGTAATTTAAAATTGCAGTTGTAGGATTTTCATCCCCTTTAACCTCATTCTGATGGATTAGTGCTTTATATGCATTTACTTTGAAAACTCTTGATTTAAACTGAAATCACCTGTAGTAATTTAAATTGTCAGAGGCTTTATCAGACATTGGTAGCAAAAATACCTTGCACATCAAAAGACGTCTTCTAGCTCTTGTTCTTTTCTTTGTTATTCAATATTTGAGTGTTTGCTTGCAAGAACCCTGTCAAGTGGTGGATCGGGCAGAAGCTAATGGATGATTTAATTTTACCGTGTCTTCTGACAGGTACTGCATACTTTCCCCTTTTGTGACAAGATGGCAGGACAGGTTCAATTTTCTAATACGTTTCTCAGAAACTGTTGCACCCTTGTAAGCTTCTGCAGTAGGGTTACTGAAATGAAAATGCATTATTGCTTTTATTGTCAGTATGGCCATGTTTTTTTCAGCATTTCAGTTATGGCTGTCACACTTGCTTTCTGTGCTCTCTTGCAAATATTTCCCAGAAGGACACAGCCTGTTTGCAGTGCAAGTTCATGACACAAGAAACATCAGTAGGAGACAAAAGAACAGATTTCATTTTTGCTTTACAAGAGTGGTAAGCTTCATGATGTTTCTGGGTGAATCTGCAGAGTGTTGCTCTGGACCTATGAGTTCTGCTTCATCAGAGCAACAGTTGTTTTAAATTTGTATCCTACTTCAGGGAGTAAGATACCTGAAAGGATATATTCCCACCCACTCCATCTAGGAAATCTCTATTGTGTGCTCTTTTCCCTTCTAGGGAGTTTATATCCTGCCTAGTAATATCCAATTGTTCCTATCATTGCCTCAATTCTCAATTTTATTTCTTTTTTTTCTTTTATTACTATGCTATATAAGCTGCTCAAGCTTATATGAGGGATTTAAATATCTGCTTACATTTCCTTGGGATTCTCAGTTTTCATTTCACACCTCAATTTACATAGAATTATTTCCAAGTTTCTACAGTTTTACCATAACCTGGTAGAACCCTTCTGTAATTGCTTGTACCAGGCAGAGGGCAAACACTCATAAAATGTTGTTTTTACTTTTACTGATAGGCTAAGAATATGAATTCCATTAATAAATCTTGATATTTTTACTGTTATTATTGATAAAAGATACTAGAAATACCCTCAAGTTAAATGACAATAAATCCTGTTTTAACTCAGTCATTTTTCTGGGTTCTTCAGAGATACCCAACTGTTCAGATTTTAGCCAGGGGAAAAAAAAGTGTAAAGTAACTTAAGTACTAAATTAAAATTAATATCAACAGTAAACCTTGACACTGGCTGCGAGAGACTTTATGTCACCAGATGAAACCTTTGTGCCTTAGGGTGATTTATTCTAGAAGAAATACGACTAGTTATATTCTTTCTTATTGCTGGATCAGTACTGGGCCTTTCTATATATTAAGAAATCTTTACCTTGCTTAGCTTCCATTTCTATGTGTTCTTGGAGCTCTGCTGGCATTGACTTTTCTGAATGGAAAGGCTCTCCTTTCTTTTGGTTGCCTCACAGCTTTTGGCATACTTGCTTTGGCTGCAGTAGAATGTAATCCAGACTTTGCTTCTGGTTTTGCTTACAGCCTCTTCCTGGTGTTAGTAAGATTCAAGTGGTTGGTCTTGGTCAGGTCCTTAAGCTGGTCTTTCTCAATTCTGTGGTTAATTCATGTGTGAGGAAATTGCAAGTCCTTGTTACGTGAGAAGTTTATAACTGTATGGCATGGTAAAGTGTTTTTCAATGCCTTTTAAACTCTTATCTCAAAACTTGTGAAGTGTCATTTCCCTTCCACAAATGTTTGAGAGTTTGAAGAGCTCTCATATATGAACAAGTCTTATGTATAAATACATAGGACCAGATTATCATAAGAGCTCTACTGACTTCCAAAGTCTCCATCAATTTACATTCTCTGCAAACCTGACCTCTAGACACAGTATTTGAAAGCTCCTATTGTTAGAGTTGTTGTTCAATGCCATAGATTTTGTTCTGTTAAACAGCTATCTAGAAATCTTATTTTATTTTCTGAATGTGGTGACCAAGCTGCCAATAAATAATTCTTCAGTCTGTACATCTAGGGTGAGTAGACATTCCCAGAATTTCCATAAAGAATATACCAAATAACTGATAACATAAAATCTTTGTTTCTGCTGAGAAAGCATAGTTAAAGTAGAAGCAAAACATGTGAGATCAAGGATATACATAAATCACAAAACCTGAAACAAAACGTGGTTTAAGAATAAGAGTAGAGTTTTAAAGAGAGGGACACTGACTACAGGCTGGTTTTCTTTGAAGACCATATCTCTTTTTCTCTACACTTTCACGTAGAGAAATTTACTGGTGTCAAACACTTGTTTTACCTTAAGTATGCATAGTCATGTAATTCTTTAGGAAATTTTTCATAAGAACATTTTGTCAAAATCTGGAAAGGGTGGGAAATTATGGTTCTTGAATCAATCAGACCTTTTGCTGTGTACCTTGTGACCTGTCCTGCACCTTTAACGGCACCTTAGAAATGCTGTCAAGGGCCTTCATGTTCTAAAGCCAGCTTTCTTTGAGCAGATGTTAGAGCAGACGACACTGAAAAATAAAAAAAATATCAAAATGACTGGGCTAAAATAAATGGCATTTGTCTACTGATTTTCCCCCCGTCTGCCATGTCCTTGTAGGTGCCAGGAGTCCTTTCTTGCCATCTTGCTCCCAGCCCAGAAACCTTTCAATTGACTCCTGCACCACATCAAATTGCATGCAGTCCCTTCCTGATCACTAGGAAAAGTCTCTCTTTCTGTGGAGCCTTGCTGGGTGCCTGTGCTCTAACAGGCATACCAACTTGCACCATTGGCTCTGTTTGCTGCCCTCACCCCACCTGTCCTTCCTCCTCTGGCCCTGTGCTGGACACCTCTCTGATAGAGTGCATTTCTGCACTCCCCTGGGGAGGATCGGCTCTGCTGTCCCTCCACACGCTTCAGATGGACAGTGCAGCCACCAGGAGAAAGCAAACAAGGCCTTTCTCTTGGCTGTCCAGCTATAGCCTATTGAAAGAATGTAGCATCATATAAAATAGATAAATTAAACAGATATTGCCTGTCACAGTCAAAAAGATTTTTCTTTTTTAGGAAAGTTCAGATGACAGTTTGGGGACCAAACACTGAAATTGGAAATCATACTATGCTTCCTTTTCTGTAATCCATACCCTGACATTTCTAGGTCAATCCTAGGTTGTCTTATTATGAATATATTATAATATTCACAACTTCTGATTCAAATTTAGCTTTTCAAAGTGTCTGAGTCCCACATATAGCCAGCAGAGAAGCTTGTGTCATTGAAGACAATCAGACAGATTTTTTCTCTCTGTAGACATGATGGTGCTTACTTCCAGAGGAGTGATTCACTAGGTGCAAATTTGGGAGCTATTCAGTGTTTGGTTTTCTCTGGGGACCAATTTGAATTAAAGCTAACCCTCCTTACATGAATGCTTATTCTTGTCACCGTACTGCTATTCGCTATCTCCA
Organism: Strix uralensis; assembly: GCF_047716275.1. NCBI lineage: Eukaryota > Metazoa > Chordata > Aves > Strigiformes > Strigidae > Strix > Strix uralensis. Next base: position 23,160,853 of record NC_133974.1, read on the forward strand.
CAGTCTTTCTCCTGCAGCTCTTAGGCTTCGGTCTGAAAGCTGATGTTAAACTGATTACCAAGATGATCCCTCCCCAAATAGTTTCTTTTTAACTTTGAAAATTTCCATGGTATGATTTACCATGCAGTCCCACAAACTGCCACACACCCAATATTTAATCCATTATAGTACAAGATCATAAATCTATTTACTCACTGCTCCTGCCAGTAGGTTTCAAAAACCTGTAGGTTTCAAAACGAAGCTAAAGCCTCACAGACTCACAGTTGCCCTGTCCTACCAATGTTGTTCTGTTTTAGCTACAAAATATTGAATTTCTCTACTTTTGACACACTTGAGCACAGGTTTTGTGTGAACTGCTCACACAATTTCTATTGTTGCTAGAGGCAGTTTCAAAGTTCTTTCCAGTCAGAAGTATCACCACAATTTTCATACACTTTCATAGTAGCAGTGACACATGGCTTGTGACACATGGCTAACTGGAAATGTAAACTTTAAGAGCAGTGTCTGAATTCTTAGCTCAATGGCATTAACTGAGACAAGAAGGGAAAGTAGGATTGTTGCATTTAACAGAAAATAGATCTCAGAAGTATGTCCTTAATTGTCTTTCTTTTTGTATTAATTACATTTCATGTGCTTTAAGAAAATGAAAAATAGATAAGTGTTAAGCTAGTACCTTCTATGGGTTTGCATCCCTGAAGGCAATGCTAGGGGATGTTCCAACCCCCTGCCACACCAGAATTCTAGGGGAAGAGGGAAATACATTCTCTTGATTTCTTCAAATCCTCCCTATCCCCCTTCTACCATTCCTTGGACTTTTATTTGGGTTTTTTCCCTAATATTTCAGATTAAGGGCTCCAAGAAATAATACCCAGGCAGAACTCCCATGCAGACAAGAAAAAAACCCCTCATACTGTGTCTAAGTTCTTAGTACAGCTTTTGTCCTGCTGATCTTTGCAGTGACTTCCTTTGTTTCTGATACACCAAACAAAGGACTAAACTTTTTCTGTTGACCTTAGTGAAGAGATGTCTAATAAGTCGAAGTTACATTCCTTGAGAAGAGTGAAACTTTCAGAATAAAAATAACAGTAGTGATGTGCTTACAAGTAACAGCAGTGACGTGCTTTGAAACAAAATGATTGTGTTAGTAGATGCTTATCACTTAAGCCAATGAAAGAGTAAACCAGGGCTTTATTTCTACAGCCTGTCTATAAGCAAAGGATAAATTACATTTCTATTGTATCTTATAAGGCAGGTATAACCTTGTAAAAGAATGCAGAACTGCATCTATGTAAAGCCCTTTTTATGTCTATTGCCTTTGCTATGGTATTAAGGTTTCTGTCCAAAACTACTCCTTTCGGTCTCAAGTTGCTTTGACTTTAATGGGGAGCTTCAAGGAAGCACCACACTGTAGTCTGTAAAAGATTTTTTTTTCTTCATTATGTGAGTGCTTCATTTAGTATTTGTCACAATTCTTTATTGCTCTTAATTGTGATATTCAGTTTTCCTTATTTACTCATTTCTTTCAGTTTGGTCTAATCTGAATCAGCACAGGAACTGTGTGGATATGTATTCCATTAAGTATCATTAAATATTCCTTCATGTGAGCTTTAAGGAATGTTTTAAACTTACTTTTCTGTTTATTTTTAAGCTATTTCTACTTCATTGAGATTCCTCTTATGTTGACAGAGTAGAAAATATATAGATCTATCACTGACTGACTGGCAAGGATCAATCTAATATTCCTTCACAATATTGCTAGTAGATCCCTGTAATAAACAGAACATATGCTTTCAGAAAAATAGGGCAAGAAAAGAACTGCACAGAACAGCCAGTCTATCCCCTGCTCCCGCAGGTGATGCTGAACAGATGTTTGGTCTAACCTGGTTTTCAATGCTTCCAACGATGGAAAGGCCATAATATCCCCAGCAGGTCTGTTCCTCTGTTTCACTATCCTTGCTGTTAGAAAGTTCAGTTAATGTTTGACGTGAGTCTTCCCCGTTTCAGAATAAGCTCATTATTTTTTGCATACAAAAGTTGAATAGATTATTCCTTCCCTTTAGCAACAATCTTGCATGCAATATCATGACTGATATTGTACCCTGTTTGTCTTATCTCTGTCAGACTTAAAAGCAAATACTCTTTCAGTATTTTCTCATAGGTCATGTTTTCCAGAGTTCTGATCAGCCTCTCCTCTATACTCTCTCCCCTATCAAATCTGCACGTCTGAGGCCCTAACCTGTACTGGATGTGGAAAGAGAATGATTTTCCATATCTTGTAGCTAATGTTCTTGCTTATACATCCCACTATGATGCTTATTTTTTCCAGAAATAGCATGATATTGTCTAATCCTATTTAACTTGTGCTAAACTGTAGCTGTAGACATTTTTTGTGTAGAACAGACATATGACAACTTGTCCTCTATCTAGTGTCTTACAATTAATTATTCCCCCACGTTCAGTATCTTGTACTTGTCCTTACTGAATCCAATCCTATTTTGTTTATTTTTTCCTCAATAAATTTATTTACCTTTTCAAGATAATTGTAAGCCTGTCCTCATGCTGTCCCAGTGACATGCTGTCTCATCTGACCAAAAAAATTCCAAATTGCCATCACCAGTATTGAATGTAGACACCCCATTTCAACTGTGAATGACTGACTGTGATACAAGATTTTGGCTTTCCATCAATTCAGTCTAAAGTAATTTCATCTAGAATGTGTATCTCACATTGTGTGTGACATGGATGACACTGTCATATGGACAGTGTCAAAAGCCATAAGAAAGTCAATATAAGAGACACCTAAGGCTCCTCCTCACATATAAGACTGTCTATTCTAACGCAAAATTAAATCATACATTCAGTTTGAGACAAACAGACTAAATGTTGCCTGCTACTCACTTCCTTTTGTTCTTCCAAGTGCTTATACAGTATTACTTGTTCTAAAATTTCTCCCTTCTTTGGGATTTCTAATTACTACAGCTTTATGACTAATCCTCCTCTGCTCACTGCCCCCTCCATTTAAAGGTTTAAGAATTTTTTTCCCTTTTTAATCTCTACCTAGTCCATTCCCCACAAGATCTGAGATAACTTAATAGTCTGTGTGGAATAAATGTTCCTACTTGTCGTACAAGCCACAGCTACCAAGTAGCAGTATGCTTTCATCATAGCAGAAACCTGTGAGCCCGCTGCTGCGGGTACCTGTCTCTAGTTACCCTGGGCTCTGCTCAGCCAGGCCAGAAAGAACACACTCAGGGCAAAGCCAATCATGAAAAGCCATAAAAATATACTTGAACTAAAAGGAAAAATGTTCTGTAACTAACAACTATCTTTTTGTCTGCTGTCTACTTATAAATGTGCTATAAGTAATTGTTCCACAAGTTTTCCAGAGTTGTATGCACACAGTAGTGTAGTTGTTTTCAGACCTATTTTCATATGCAATAAATCACTCCCTGGAAAAGTGTCTTTCTCTGTTGGTTATAGAAGCAGACTAAACATATAGCGTATACTAAATAGTTAAATTTTCATAGGGTACATGCAGATATGATTGAAAATGGAATTTCCTGAAGTTACTCAGCAGACCACTAATAGATCTGGGAATAGGCCAATGCTTCTGAATTCCTTCTGGCCATTCTGCAACATTTATTGTTGTCTTTCTACATTGTATTACAAAGGAAAACTTTAACATGCAGATAAATCTAGCAAGGCCAACCTTTGCTATGTCTTTGTATAGAAAATTATTTCTTTTTTTCCTTGAGACTCTGAGAACTCTCAGAATATGAGTATTGCTGAATGTAATGCACTATTTCAATTTTATTTTTTAAAGTTAATTTTTATTCCAGCACCTACTTTAAGTACTAGGCACCAAATTACCAGGTATCATTTTGAAAACTGCCCTCACAGTTAGGGTTTGAGATAGTATATATTAATTATACTAATGGAGATCGATGTGATTCCAGCTTTTTGAAGTATTTCATATGTTACTGATTATACAGTTTTTCCTTTGGTTGACATGGAACAATGAGAGAAAATTTAAAGGAAGGATGAAGTATATTTTTTTTTTTTTTTTTTTTCTTGAAGCATTTTGTTTCCTGGACTCAGGGATAAAGTTTGGCAGAATATTTGCACAAACTCTCAGCATTTTCAGGTTCTTGATATGAATGTTTCATGTCTAAAGGAAACTGTAATAAAATAATTACTTAAATGAAGTGAATCCCTCGGCAAGTAATCAGAAAGGTTGAGGACTCTCTGTTTTGTAATGCCTGGGGATTATTTTATCTGTTCTCTGAGGAGACAGCACATCACGTGTAAAACATGCATCAACCCAGATGCAATGATTTATTTATATACTTTACCTCTGTATATAATCAGTGGCAGTAGTGCTTTCACTAATGGTGGCTGGTCCTTGAGTGTGAGAATCTGAGGTTTAACTGGGAACTTAAACGCATACAGCTGGCTCGTTTGCAGAAGGATGGTGTGATTCTCCTTCAGCAGTCTTGTCAATAAAATGGTACTGATAATGGAGTCTATTCCACCTGAAGGTACATGCACAATACCAAAGACATTTTTAAAAATTAGGAAATCTTATGAGGAAGAGAATTAGGCTGCATGCATATCCTGTAGTTGAATCTAGGGACAGAAGGGAACTGAGACAGAGCCAGGAGTAGTTTTCTGGTGAAGCAGCCAGAGCTGTACATCAGAAACCATTGCTCCATCAGTTTAACCAGCCTGTCAGTCATGTTGCTGTAACATCCTGTTCTCTCAGGAGCCAGGGTGGCTGCCTGCAGAGCAAAGACTTGAAGAGGAGAAAGTTGATGAGTTGTCAATGTCCTAATATCTCTCTGATGAGAAAATAAGTATATTTTATATTTATAATGTGTGAGGAGGAGAGGAAGAAGCCAAAGACCGGGCAAGACTTCGCAGGGAAGAGGAGCTGCAGAACTGTTATGTGAAGAGAAGTGTGGGGACAGACTGTGAATGTCCTTGAGACCTCTAGGGATGGGAGCAAACAATACTTCACCACTGCTGCTCTAATGGCTTAGAACACATTTTGTTTGTTTGTTTTGGTACAGAGCTGAATCTACTGAAGAAACTTAAGGCAGATATGATCGGGATACCTTCAATCATAGTTAAAAACTTATCAATGTTAGCAAATCTTTGACATTACGTAATAGACTTGGGTGAAATGCTGTTTGAACTTATTTAAAATCCATTCAAGAATTGGAAATTGTCTTCAAAATAAAGAAGGGCTTGAAAAACAAGTCTTGTAGTGCTATCTCAGAAAAGAAAGAAAAAGGTAAAAAATTCAAATTCATTTAAGGTTAATCATATCTCTTCTGATATTATAAAGCCAGTTCTGAGAAACCATCTTGCCTGAGGCTGCTGACTTCAGTTTTCTCTCATCATTAATCTTTCTTACATTGTGTGTCATATTCAGTTGCAGTAAGACAATTAAACTAAGAAATGTGAAAGATAGATATTATGCTCTCCACTTTATGTCAGTGCAATAGTTTTTCTAACAACTAAATCATTGCAAGATTTGTAGGACACAGAAAACATAGCTCCCTTTTGTGAAAATAATTTCATTGATAATAAGTGCCTGAAAACAACTGGATCTTCCTGAATCTTTTGGAGCAGGAGTAATAAAAATTACATATCTTATTATTTTAACAACAGGTTCTCTCATAAAATTCAATTGTATCAGGTTAAATGCTAAATTTAACAACAAGACAAGAATCAAAAGTTGTTTGGACTATTTTTCTTGATTTTTGTTTTTCTTTTTTATGTTATAACCAAAGTTCCTGGCAGGCAAGCTATAAAATAAAATGACAAAGCAATGCTACCAAAATAAAAGTGTTACCAGAGTTTTTCTGAGTTTTCTAAATTGCAGGATTTATTTCATTTTGTTTATGGATGGTCTCCAGAGTTGTGAGGGTGGGGTTTTGAGGGGTTTGTTTTTTATGGTTCTCATAATATCAAAATTAATGTTGCATTTCATATTCATAATTTGTAATTCATATTCATAATATTCCTAATATACCCAGACGAGAAGACTTTGTTTCTACAAAGTTTAACCAGTTCATTTTGGAGGTAAATCTATTTCCATATCAAAGTTGTTTTTTTTAAAAAAATATTGTAACCTTCCTATTGTTAGGTACTTTATTAAAGTAAACTCCAGAGCATATAATACATAGATATACTAAAATATGAAAGGAGGTCTTTGTCATTTAGAAAAGATGAACTCAAATTACACACTGCAGACCAGACTTGGTCTTCAAATACAGTTATTTTTAGAATATTCTGCTAAGTCTTTTCCTTCCATTTGAAACTGCTGATTTTTCAAGACTGAGCCTATCCCAGAGAACAAAGCAGTTTCAGTGCATTTTCTTTAGAAAAGCTTTTCAAAGAGAAAGTTGGTCAAAGTGAAAGAGACCCATGACAATTTGGCTGCTTGCCTATTTGCATGTCAGGGCCCAGAATTAACTTGTACCTCATGAATATGTATCCTGGATCTAGACATGGTAAATGGTAACTGAACTGTTTACTCTGTTTTACCTGTGCATTCATGCATTTTACAATAATGTTCAGAAGAGTCATACCAAGGATTTAGGTTATGATTAAATAGTTGTTATTTCATCTAATAGTTGAATATTTAAAATCTACAAAATCAAATACTTTTGATGGTGAACGATATTCCATACTGGAGTAATTCCACTGACTCCAATGAGTTACATCATGAAATAACTTCTCTCCTCTGGTTATATCCCACATGAAAAATGTTGAAAGCACAAAACTGTGCTGAAATAATGCTAAACCAACCAAGTGAAGCAATCAAATCTGGAAATGCCTGTGGGCAAAAGCCAATTCAGCCTTTACTTTGTTCCCTTGTGCACAGAGATTTTAATTACATTATCACGAACTTTTCCCCATGAAATCCCTTCTCCTGTTTCATGGTCTTTTCTTTCTGAATTCAGTGCAATTCTTACCCCTGTGAAATCAAAGGGAGTCTTGCAGTAATTTCTGATAGAACTCTGGTGTTTATCACTGAAAACATTGACAACTTTCTTAAATCACCACTTCAGAAGCTGACTATTGCTCAGTGAATGACACATTAACAGCAAATCATTATAGCCATCGTTATTGTGTGCTGCCTTGTGTTATAGGCTGTTGACCCATTCCTATAGTCTTTTTTCAAATGGTGGAGGTTCCTTTGTATCTTTGTCTCCATGCTGGCTGTGGGAAGACATCAGTTAGTTAAGAACTCAAGTTCTGTGAATTATATTTATTTGTTTTGATAAAAGCTTCCTCTCAGGAAAAGATATTCAAAGAAAGCAACAGCTTGGTGTGATGTAAACTTGTCAACTTGGGCCCTGAAACATAGTAGCTACCTTCAAATGGCTTTGGACTACATTATTAATCTTGAAATGGCTTACTAGCTCAGACACAGTGTGTCATGAATGTGCCTTCCTGACCCTAGTCACTATGCCTGGAGTCAGCAGGGACTTCTGCAACGTGTTCTCCTTTGCTTCTCTTTCTAGCATGCATAAACAGCGGCACACACATGCTTCTTGTGCAGTCCCATAAATTGCCTGGCATTGATAAACTTTCCTAATTTCCATTGCTTCCTTTAACAATCTGCCTAGTTCATACTTCTCTTCATTGCATGGAGTACGGGAACCAGTGAAACAGAGTAGCCTATTTCATGTTTTGAACTTTTGTGGTACCTAAGTTTAACACAGATCTTATCTCCTTCCAGGCCCTTTATGCCCCTGGCAGAGAAAAATACATTTTATATCTTTTTTTTATTATTATTATTTTTCCCCTGCAACAAAATCATATCAATTTTAAAATTAAAAGTTTCTTTAGCATTTTCCCCCTTGAAGTTGTCTTTCACAAGCCCACACCAGAATCCACCTATATACTGAGTACTCTGATATGATAGGACAGAAGGAAAACCTGCACCTGCTGCTCTTCTCATTGACGTCACTCTTGAGAAAACTCAATAAGAGCAGGACTGTGGCTAAATGCTTTCAAAGATTTAATTAATTTTAACACAGTCTCTTCAGATATTGCCACAGGCTCAAAAAGGTTTAACTAAAGTTTGAAGAAGCAGTGAACAGTAATGAGAAAGTAAAAAAGAAAAAGCAGTCACCATTTTATTGTAGCATAATGTTTTAACATCTATGTCAACTGATTCTCTTCAAAATATGTTGTCATTTTCAGAGTACACAAAGCAGTTGTCAGAGTACACTAGTTTTCTGAACTAAAAGATCTACATGAGAGCTAAAGAAACATTTTGCAATGGAAGCTGATTTCATCCATAAGTATGTAATACAGCTAGACCCCAAAAAGGATATTTTTCTCAAACAGAGTCCAAGTATTTGTTGACCTGACATAAACTTTAAACCTCCTACACAGCACTCATGTTGTGACAAAATGATCCTTTTTAGCTTCAATGATTTAAAAGCCCTGAGATGTCTGTGCAATTATTCTTTGAAATACCTTGGAAGCAGAATTAATACCAAATAACATTGCTTACATTTGTGTAGTTTCACTAGTATAGTTCTTGAATTCTAAGTCCAGTGCCATTTAAAACAAATTTCTCATGCTTTCACTTTCAGCCCTGAAGTTTTTTAGTCTTTATATTGGAAATATATTTGCCTTTTATGTAGAAAGTCAGTTTGTAAGTGGTTTTGGTTTGTTTGTTTTAAAATTAACATTTAACAATTTATTTTTTTTCTCCTTTGTATATCTTCTGGGATGTAGAAGTGCTACATTCCTCTAGCCCTAATCAGTCTCTCTCGTATACCAGTTTTGGAGATTAAAAAAATGTATGCATAAACTGTGCCAAATATCTTCTAATTTTTTTCCTTCTGGAAAGGCATTATCTGTTAGCAAACTCCTGGGCTTGTCTCATAGAAATGCTTCATTGCCTGCAATTTTAATGTTTGGGGTTTTTTTTCCTCTTAAGTACTTAAGTAGATATGCTTCTTTTTTTTTTTTTTTTTTTTTTTCCCACTAGCTTTTGCCAATCTAATGTACTTAGAAGACTCAGCTTCTTTAGTATAACAGGAATTGTCCTAATATTTAGTAAGTCACTGAGTCAGCTTTGTCATATAAAGCTCAACTTGGTACTTTACATGTCAATGTATAAACATAGTTATTTAGTCTCTCTGAAACCAGGCAGGGCATCAAAGGCTTGAAAGATTGCTTAATAATAAATGCCTGGTTTTATCTGATAAAAAGAAAAAAAGACAGGAGAATGAATATGAAAAAATACTGTGGCTTGGCCAGCAGAAGATAATGAATGATATATGAAAGACCAGATCAAGCTGAGCACAAACCTGAAAGCAATCTGACATGAGTTAGAGGAAAGGGAAGTTGATGCTGAGGTGAAAATGAAGGAAAATTATCTTTTGTTTAGAAATGCTTGTTGATTCAAGAGCTTATATTTATATAAATTGCAAGGAAAAAGCAAAGTCACTAAAAAACAGGGAAAGTGTAAGAGGAATTTACAGAACAAGAGAAAGAATGAGATGAACTGAAAGAATCTGACAACATGAAGAAGCAGCTTCTGGAAGACATGTCATAGTGTATGACATGAATAGCAGCGTAAAGTGGAACAGTTGAATTTCACAGGATTTCTTGCCTTTCTCATGTGGAAAGCAGATTTAGAAAGGGACAGCAATAAAACTGAGCAGATCCATTGCTTTGCGGTTCATTTTTAAGGAAACTGTTTTAGGTTCTTTTTAAATTTTATTTTTTGGTATAGTATTAATAAACCTGTGTTTGAAACTTCTCACTTGCCCAGTGCCTACCTCCAGATTTTCGTCAGAAGATTTCACAAATATCTCAACATTACATAAACAGGTTGATTTTTATTTAGCATAGTTTTACTTTATCTATTGTATGGTTTTCTGGTCTGGAAAATTTGATAGCTTGATATTTCTGAGAGTCATCATATCACCATATCATGATGTGTATTATGTCATTGCTTCTCCTGAGTCATGGAATGTGTATGCTCCACATTAATGCAAAATTAATTTAAGTTTTAACTTCTCATATTGGAAGAGAGTTTATTGAATACACAGGTCAGATTCAAACACACTCTCAAAACTCTACCAGCTATTTGCTGTCAGATATTGAAACTCTACCTACAAATAACAATTTTTCAGAGGTTAAATAAGTATAAGTAGCCCATGGCTGTCTGTGTTAGCCATCTCCTTAATTTGGAAACTGTGTTGTTTCTGTATGATCTTTTTCAGACAGATAAGAAGGAGTTATACTTGCCTTTTGAGCTAGCAGGATAGGAATCAGCTCTGACCCAAAGTTAAGGCTTTAGGTTATTAGCTCAAGAATAGTACTGTACTAACAACGGCTTCAAAGATCCTGGATACATCAGGCTTTCGTTCTGGCAGGACTGGAATAAATTTAGAAATGTCCTCAAAAAAAATCAGTTAGAATTAAAATTTTCTAAAAAGTTTTAGATATAAGGTGTTGATTGTTCAATGATCAACCATACATCATTTTAAAAGTGCTCCTGAGTTTAAAAGTATTTATAGACATGTTAAGAAGTTAAAATACCTTAGGAAATTAGTTATTTCACCTCTTTCATGTCTAAACCATCTGCACAAGTAGAATTCACCAGGGAAAGTATGAATAATATTTGTACTGATGTTTCTGAGAAACTTTTTCATTTATGTGTGTGAGTTTGTTTTACATAAATACATACTGAACTTGAGTTGGATTTGGTCACAGTTGAGTGCTTCCAGTTACATTGTGCCTGTAGATACAGTGTGCCTTCCTCAAAGTGTTGGGTTTATTGCATGTGGTGAGGAGAGCACACCTGTGACAGTCCTCTGGGAAATCCTGGGTTGATATGGGGCAGTAAGGCTGTGATGAACTGCAGGGGGTTCCAAATTACAGTACATCTACCACTGATGATCACTGCTATCAAAGTGCTAGTGAAGGCTGCCTAAATAAAGTCTCTCTGCACTCGAGTAGAGTGGGTGCTACTGCCATTGTCAGCGCAGCATCCATCTCTGCAGGAAACTGAGGCTGGGATTTCAGCTGTAATGTACTCTAAGTTTCCTGATGAGAGCTACTTTGGAAAGCATTAATGTTCTGATCTTGAGATGGCTGTGTGCAGCTGTACATTCTACAGTGTATTTTAAGATGTTATTTAAAAACCCTGTATTGAGTTTGGATAAACCAGTCCTGAGGCCATGATTATAGTACGAAGCATGAAGCAGGCAGCTTGCTTGAGATCAGCAGAAAGAGAAAATGGATTAATGATGGCTTTCAAAATGTAAGGAAACTGGGTTTGGGTTTTTTATTTTTAATTGTAGTTGCCTTTCTTTAGGTTTTTGGTGGGTTTTTTTTAAGTGAGACAGAGGAAAGAAATGAGGAAAACATAAGTTGTGTAAGAAGAGAAGCTGACCATGATCCGGTTAGGCTGGCCGGGCTCAGTAGATGCCAGGTTTTTGTACTTTGAACTATGTCACCCACTATGGGCCTACTAAAGGGGCTCGATCAAGTCAAACTAGACTTGGAGTATATGTTTACAATCAACTGTGTCCAATATCCCAATATTTTTTTATATAATCTAAAGTTTTTATAAGATTTTTTTGGAATGCAATATGAACTTTTATTCTATATAGAGGGTGGTGACATTTTAACCCAAAAGCCCTAACAAATACAGCTTCAGGAACACAGAAATGAAATTATTCTAAGGGAACTAAGGACAATACATTTAATTAATATTTGCTATCCAATGGAAGGGTATGACAAAAACTTAACTGTATAGTGAGAGAGCTTTTTGTTTTAATAAAACACTTTAGTAAATCTAGAAGTGTATTTTCTTCCTTTATCATGTTGTTTTGAATAGAATCTTTCAAGGTTAATGTGCATTTGGTAGTATTACCAGCTCTTGTGGTTATCACAGCTACTATGTAAGGATAAATTTGCATCTGGAATAACAGGATTTTAGGTCTCTGTTACAGAGGCTCTCAAATAAACAACCAGTCACCAAAAATTAAAAATTTATTGTCAACACAATTAACTAGCCCTTCACAACTATTCAATTACAGGTTCAAATATCTGTGAGAGAACAGAACAACTTCCTATGGTTTAACAACAACCCAAAATGCAGAACAAAGAACAACTCCTTGGGGTTTAATGACAACGCAAAACACTCTATCACTCACCAAGGGAGGGCACTCAACCTCAAGGACCTGCTCAGGGCAGCGTCCTGACCCAAGGTACCTCGAGGAGTTTCCTTGGGCGGCATCAGGACCCAAGGGGAGAGTCCTCAACAGCAGCGTGCTGCTCCAGGGGACAAGCTCCAAATGGCTCCCCAGGGGACTCCATTTATACCCAGGCCGAATCTGACCTGTAGTCAATAGCGGCTCCCATTGGCCAAAGGACCCAACTACTGTGAAGCCCCGAGAGCAAAGGCAGTCAGGAGCTGCTACACTTCAGCAGCCAAGAAGCTCTGCTTTCATTGGGCGGATGCACCTGTCACAGTCTCCCACTACCTTCTTCTGCTAAAGCATATTGCATAGCAGAGGAGAGGCTGCATTGCATGAAAGTGCCTTCTGTTTGAACTTGTGCAAGTATAGGTACCTAGGTGTATGGATGGAGAAATTTATGAGTCTACATCAGTCTGCAGAGAGCAGCATGCAGCAGTCTCCCAGGCACTGATAAGGTCCTGAGACTGGCAGTCTGGCTGGCTCTGCAAGAACTGATAAACTTGAGGCACCAAAAGTTGGCCTCACCTGGCCATCTGCCCACACTGGCATCAACAGCTTGGTTGTGTAAATGGGACCACATTCAAGAGGGTGCCACTGCTACATGTGGCCAGGCTGCAGGATTGTATATGCACCTCATGAAATGAAGGATGCTTTGAGGGACTTTCTGGACACCCACCTAAGAGCCCCTGTGTGCTGTTATGACCCTGCACAAACATCTGGGGTTGGCCTCCCAGCCGTACACTAGTGTGGAACAGTGAGTGAGTGTGAGTGTGCAGGAGTGAACTGTGTGAGAAAAGACATTCATGGGCAGTGTGAATGGTTATCAGCTCTTAGTAGTAATAGATAGATTCCTTTAATAAAACCAGCCTTATTAATAAAAGCTCTCCTAATCAATATTTTTTGTGATCCTTCTCCCTCAATTCAATTTCCTCATCAGTAAAAACCCATTTCTTTCTCTTGGTCTGTCGACACTGCAGCCATCTGCAGCCCTTGGGTTGTTTCAACAATTGTACTATCTCACAGAATCACAGAATGGTTACGGTTGAAAGGGAACTGAGGAGTTCATCTGGTCCAATTCCCCTGCTCAAGAAGGGCCACCCAGAGCAGGGTGGGTGCATCCAGAACCATGTCCAGATGGCTTTTGAATATCTCCAGGGAAGGTGACTCCACAACCTCCTTGGTCAACCTGTGCCAGTGCTCAGCCACTCCCACAAAAAAAAAAAAAAAAAAAAAAAAAAATGTTTCTTGGTGTTTAGATGGACTCTTCCGTGTTTCACTTTGTGCCCATTTTCCAAGTTCTTGCTGGAATAACATTAAATCAGAAAGCAAAATGTCAGGCTGCAAGCATCATCCTGTATAATTATCCTATGATTTTAAGCAACTGGACAAAATGACCAGCGAGTTTTTGCACTAGAGACTGACAGGGCAAAGTTTATTTTTGTCTAGGACTTCTTCTAACTAGCCATTTCAGAGATCTGAGACTATCAGATTTACTAGCATCAAAACAGCTAATATTCTGTGGCTAAGTCATTCCCATATTATTCTTGTGGCTGTCTCAGATCCACATTCATATATGTAGATTATTTTCCTTAAATATATTCTCACGGTGAGATTCAGATCCAAATACCTACACTATAGGTTATGTAGGTTAGCTGTCTAAGCTCCCACTATAGTTATTAGAGATCTTGTCAATGGAAAGAGCTGTTCCAACTATTCATCTGACGAAGTTTGATTTCTACTTTTCGTTGTAATTAATTAACTCAATTTCAGCTACTTCTCCATTGGAGCTAATGGGAGTTCAGACACCTTGCTCACATGAAGACACCTCTACTGAAGAAATGTAAATTCGAATCCACTCTTAATGGTATCACAGAAAAGAAAGCTGGCAAAATGAAACCCTGGATAAAACTGTAGATGTGATCTACCTGTCTCAGTTTGATGCAATTTTTTATCAACAGATTGATGGTATCAAGTTGAATCAGAGAAATAAATAGGCTTCATAACGTCATATTGTTAAGTTTTCACAACAAGTTTTTCAGCTTTCCTTTTCTTTGAATTATCTTCAAGAGTAAAAATAAGTTCCAGTAACCAGTGCAAGTGAGCAGTGGGTTTGTAAGATGGTGATTGTACTGCTATGAATTCTTGAGTGCAACCTTTATACTAACCCTTTTTTTCTTCTCATTGGGGAAATTCTCACAGAAAAGGTTTACATCCCCATTAAAATGATAATTGTGCTGTTAACAGGATTGATGGCAAACGAATGCAATAATATATCGATGAAAACAAGAAAAAGCCTGAAAACAGTTTTTACTGCAGTAGGTTAGGGGCACAGTGGCAGAATAATGATAAATAGTGCAGACCCAAGTCTAGGCAACAGGACTGTGTAAAAGTTGCCTCTACTGCAAAAACGTCTTAGTGCACATCATTTCGGAACTGAAGGTAACTTTCTCCCTCTAGAGGCTAATGCAAAGAACTGCTTACCTACTTCTAGTTTAGCCTCTGGCTTTAGGTTTGGGTAGTACCAAATCAACCCCCAAATCTGGGTGCGGCCATACTCACAATCCAGATCCAATCCTAGGAGTAATATGCCAATAGTTTTCACTGACCTGATTGTCAAAGGTACAGTCATAACTTCTGGTTAATGCAAGTCATCTCACATCTTCAGCCACTGCAGCTATATGTCAGCTCTTCACTTTCTTCTTTGTCACCAGCCTTTTCTTTTCCTCTCCCTTCATATTCCCAGTTTTGTGAGGGGCTGGAGCTCACTCCTCTCTTGTTTAAAGAAGACAGAAGCTTTGCAGAATTCATGCTTCAGGTGTTGTACACATCCACAATGGCTCCTGAGTTCTGCTGCCCAGTTATGGGCTTTTAGTGAAATAAGATTGAGTCTAACTGTGGAAGTTTAGCAAAGCAGAGACACTCATTTCCTGCTGGCAATATCTATTAAACGCTTAGAAGCAGGAAGAAATCTTGTATTTTCAAAAGAGCATGATTTGGCATTCATTTAGCTTCTCCTAACCTTTCTAAGCAGGTATCAGCTCCCAGAGATGGTTTGGTATTTCATCATCTCACTGACAGTGCCATGGAGAGCCCTTAACGTTAAATGACTTAAATGTGCTCTGCACCTTAAATACGTTTTCCCATGCACTGTAAAAATCATCCCTTCCATTTCTTTGGCATTGGTACTCTGCCAGTGCATGTCAGTGGCACCTATACTATGCTTTGATATTTTACTGTAAGCACAGCACTAGGAGTACCATGTGAGTGGAAGTCAAATCTTGTGTGCTGGATTGTGCAGTGTGCATTAGTTTTAAATAGGAGGAACAGGGCCTTGGAGGGAAGATACAGACAGGACTCCATCTTTGCTAATCAGCGCTAGGAAAAAACAATTAACTTATTGGCATGAAAAGCTTGTGCCATCTCCAACGTCTGATTTGCACTGAGCTAATGAAATGAACGTGACGTACCAAAGATACTGACTGCTGAGAAGTGCATCCTCTTTCCCTTTTTAAAAATCTTGCTATGCAATATAACTGGAAGTCAGCTTTATCATGAAATCACTGGTTTTTCTACTTAAATCAATGACTTACAGTATGAATCAGGTATGGATTGCATGAATATAATTCATTGCTAATTGCTACTGTGGACGTACTAGCTATTTTGCCTTAAAAAGGAGATGGAAATGTGTTTCATTTGTATGTACTCCACTTTCATCTCATATTCCTGCTCTTTGTTTAGAAAGTCTTATGTATGAAAATAAAAGTGAATGGTGCCAAATCAGGGCAATTCATTAAATAAATGGAATGGAGGAAAATTGGATTCCAACTGACCAGGCTTACTTAATCGAAAATCAGTCCAAGAAACTGCAATGTCTTCTGAACAATAACAGGAAACGTTGGTTTTTCTCCTGCCCATGGAGTCCATAGAAGAGTAGAAGAAATCTTATGGCAGAGACTGAATACTTCAGTTGTTTCAGTCACAGCAAAGGTTTCATTCCGTTGTAACTGCAGTAATTGCATGTATTGAAGTCTAGCAGGGAAATGCTGCACACTGTATTTATCTTTATATCGGAAACTTTACATTGCCTGCCTATGCGGTGTCAGCTCATATCATTCTTTGTGAAATGTACTGATGGAATTGGGGCATGTGGATCATGATTTGTGGGTTCAATATACCATAAACTCTTCTGGTTTCAGCTAGCAAAGTAGGTCTGATTTTATTTAACAGTTCACACAGGACACATGTGCTCAGGTGACAAACTACCTTGTTTTCAGTTAGTGTAGGTCAACTTGTAAGAAAATAAACACATCCACAATTTATATCATTAGCTTAGCATGGAGTATTACAAAGTAGTGCTGTTTTATGCTGGGATAAGTGCCTAATTAATTTGCATTATGTTATCTGCATTAGTTTCAGACTACCATTTTTAGAATGATTTCTGCTCCAAGCCACAATGTGTACATGCATTTTTCAGAAACAAGTCCCACTTTTTTGGTTTGGTTTGCTGTTTTGTTTTTGTTTTTTTTTTTTTTTTCTTTTAAAGCCCTGTGTCTGCGTAGATTTTGTATCACTGCTATAGGAAGAAGACTTTGTTTTTTCTCCTGTTCTTTTTCTTGGATTTTAAGGTTTTGCATCAAGATACTTTCATAAATAAAATGACATAGAACAGATGTTTTCAAACACATTATTGCTGTGGCAGGATATGTAGCCATAGCACGTGCACAGTGACAGCAGTTTGGGCAATTCAAGTATTACACCTTTTTTTAGGATGATCCAGATCTGCATGGTGGCTGCAACCAGTCTCTGTGCATTCAGAGAGCAGCCACTGCATATCTAGATACTCCATTTATGCATAATCTCTTTTTTCTGGGGTTTTTTTGGTCACCTAGGGGGGCAACAACATTCTTTTATATCTCTGGCTCTGGAAAGAAAACTGCCAAGATTAGTTTTTCTTTCTTCTGTATTTTATGATAAAGTTTGGTATGATAAAGCTTGAGACCCCACATGCTGGAAGTGTTAGGTAATGGATTGTGTTCACTATCTTGAATTTCAGAAAGCAATTCTCTCCAGTGCATTTTTTGCATTTTGAGGAGTTTTTCTCCCGTGTTCACTTATAACATTAAGCATGTTCTCAGCCCTCAGGAAATTTATCTCATTTAAACAATTATTTAATTATTAACGCCAAGCACACTTTCCTCCTGTCTTCCAGTAGTAGAAGTTGCATATCCAGGAGTTAATTGGTAAATATTTTCCCAATAATTTTTAGAATCAGTTACGGTATTACAAGAAGTTCAGGGTTTCTGTGGCCTAAATCATTCACCTAGAATCTTGTATCTGTTGATTGTTGCAATCAGGAAACAAAATCCTTTTTAAGATGAAGTAGTTTAAAAATGAAGTAGTTTAAGATGAAGAAGTTTCTAGTAAAGTGCCTAGATTGCCCAACTACCTTTTTCCAGGCACTGCTAATAAATACATTCAATTCCTGTAAATGCCAAGTGAGCTCATGTGTACACATATTAGGGTAAAGTGGTCAGCCACAATCTGCCTGTTGTGCTTTTCCACGAGAACATAGCTACTGCATCCCTATCCCATCCCATTTGTGAGGTCATGAGAAGGAGGACAGCCTGAGGGTCGCACATGCTATCTTGGTGAGCTAATGGGGAACTGGCAGACTGCTCCTAGCAACAGGCCTTGTTTTTCAAACATGCTCATATCACTGTCTTGCATGACAGAACACTACCTACAAAGGAGGTTTTTTGGCCATGTTTGTTTGAGAATTAGCCTTACACCTTGGTACTGCAATAGCAACCCTAGTTGATATTGTGGTCATACTTTTTCAGAGCTAACTACTCTTTTAGTTGTGGCTATAGATTTACAAGCAAGTTTCTGAGTATAACTCCTCAAAGTTACTAAATATGTCTCTGTTAAGAACATGGAATTTCTAAAGATGGGGCAAAGTACTTCAGAGATGAAATTCTCAATTCTGGTCCCAGTGCAAGTTGGGGAGGGGTCATTCTGGTACCACCAGTGCCACTGATGTGCTTTCCTGCTCTCTATTCAGATGGAAGTCAACCAGTGAAGCCCTAATTTATACTTTTCGGTGTCAGCAAGAATAATTCCAGCTCTCTTCTCTTTTTTTAAAACAGCTAATTTTTGAAAAAAAAAAATTATGAAAGAATGAACACTAGAATAGACAACTTAGGTCTGTTATTTCTTATGATCAAGAAAGAAAATCTTTTTTAAATGATATAATCTAAAAAGTATTCTGCAGATTTCTAATTATTGTTCTTATGTACAACCTCAGAACAAATGCTTATACTTAAGATATAAGCTTCTGAAAAGAGAAGTTCATTAAAAAAGTTGCAAAATTCCTATTTAATTGTGGTATGTCTGTCTTAAACTATAAAGTAAATTAGCTTCTCATACTGTTCAAGACTTTAATCTCTAGATCCTGTTTTATATCTTTACAAAACTATGGAGAAGAAAAACTCCATAATGTAATGTTAAGTGTTCTATTTTTACTTTCCATATATATATGATTAAAATTTGATATTGGTGATAATGTGATATTTGGTGCCAGGTTTGTTTTTGATTTTTTGTTTTTTTGTTTTTCTAATATTAAATTAGTGTTAAAGATTTTTTTTCACTGTTTTAATTTCAGATTTGGATTCTCTAACAGGGCATGCATTTCCAGGTAAAGTGGACAGTTAGATTAGATTATATTATTTGTTTGTTTTATATTGAATTTATTGAGTTGGGGGAGGGGGGTAAAATTTAATTGGTGTTCTTCTGACAGCATTTTGTTACATGTCAAAATTGTACTGTTAGGGTTTTTTAAATTTCAGATAAATGAAGAAGAGATAATTATTACATGCACTAGTTTACAGAATAGAATTGAAAAATGTGCTTTAAATGTTAACTATAGTATCTTTAATATTAAACAAACCGAGGGGGGAGAAGCATTAATCCAAAATACCAAATTGTAATGAAAATAATTTAAGTTAATTTAAACTTGCATGTGATTCTCTAAGGAAGAAAAAAAACCACCTGGTAGTGGTTAAGGAAAACTAAGATTCAAGAAATACAAGATTGAGTTTCCAGTTATTTTACTAGAAATATATAGGGAAAAGGTTTTGAACAGCAAGAACATCATTTTCTTAGAGAATCAATAAAGGATAAGGACAAAATTATGTTAATTCTCTGGATGCTACTGTACACATCCATTTTTTATGCTGTGTGGAAAAACTTTTAAGAACAGTCCACTAAATTAAAAATTTTAAAATCTTGCAATTATAATTACTTAACAATTCAAACATTTTGAGTTGGGAATTTTTTAGCAGAAATACGAGAGCAGAGAATTTGATGCTCAGTGATCACATGAACTTCTGTGTTACTCTAGTAAAAATTTTGGCACAGGAGGAATATAAATGAGCACACTGTGAGATAAGGTAAATCTCTTCTCTGCTGAAAATGTGCAGATGCTTCCTGTACTCAAAATTCTCTTGAGTAATCTTTCAGATGAACAGGTTGTGAAAACTAAGGCATAATTTTTGTATCCCAAAGAGATTTAGTCAAAATTTGTGATGATATTTATCATTAGAACAATATTAGACTTCATTATGTAATTGGCTTTTAATGTGTCTATTGCATAATATAATATTCCTCCTTCAGTTTTTTGTTTAAAAGAGTATTGTTCAAAAATTATGGAACAGTAGATTTATTTGAGGTTTTCCAAGCATTCTTGCATTGTGGGCATTAGGTATTTTATAAGAATCTCGATAGAATAAATGATCAAAAAAAGATTAGAAGTTCATTATCATGAAATTTGTGTGCAGTGTGGAGCAGAGCAGGGTACAGAGTCTGTCATAGCTATTTGTACTCAATGTCGTGTTCTGAG
Organism: Strix uralensis; assembly: GCF_047716275.1. Lineage (NCBI taxonomy): Eukaryota > Metazoa > Chordata > Aves > Strigiformes > Strigidae > Strix > Strix uralensis. The sequence continues at coordinate 23,180,998 of NC_133974.1, forward strand.
AAGTCTGGTTTGGTTTGAGTAAGGATACTCATGGAATAATGTACTGCTTAATAGGGCCATCTTGTAAATATGATCTTCACAATTGCTGTCAAATATACGCATGTATCACCAAGAGAGACAGTTAGACAAGCTGTATCAACGTATATTTTTTTTCTCCTTTTTAAAAATTGAGTCTGCTTTTGTTTTTACATCAATATTTTGTGTTACTTGATAGTACTATCATGGTGTGTCCCATTCTTACTTTGAAATATGACAATCTTAACATAATGATAATGACCAATACTGACAACAGAGCTTTATATTAATATGTATGCTTCAGAATTATGGTAAAGAGAAATCATCCTTATTCTGCATGGAAAATGTCCTGAATTGTAGGGCAGGTGAATTATATGCCTGTGTTACATTCCAAGTGTAGCTGTGCACAACTCTATCAAATGGCCTGTTATTTAGCACAGACAGAAATATCTTTGAATCTAACTCTTTGTCAAAGGGATGTAGGAGAATAGTATAGGTAGCTGAGAAGAATTAAAGCCTAGAAACATGGACTTGACTTATATAGATCTTTATTTGGAGACTCAATAGTATGGACATGCCACTGTGCAGCTCACAGAAATCGCTAGAGGAACCATTTCTTATTTTATGCTTTATTTGACAGAGTTGAGACATACTCTTTTACACAAAACTGTAAAAGCAGCAGAATGTCCTGTCTTGTCTTCAGCTTTACTTGCATTTAATAATTAAGTCATGACAGTATTCTGCTAAAATAGTGTAGAGGGTATAGTTACAGATGTAGCTAAATTAAACAGCAAAAGGGATGCTTATGTATCTAGTTATACTGGAAAATACAGAACACTAAATCCATCCTGGTACCTGTGTGTAAACATGATAACTCTAGGTAGGCTAAAGCATGTTAATTTTCAGGAGACAGAAAAGGTCAAGGTGTTACTTATGCTTCTTCAATAGCAATTAGTTAATTAGCTGAGATATGTCCAGATGATCTTAATGTATTAACAGGTGATTTGAATCTCACACTGAACAAACACAAAACAAACTCAATTGAGAATTCTATTTATCTCACCTTGGGGAAAGTACTCCTTTTGAACTAATCTAACAAGAGTCATTAACAAGACCTCTAAGGGTATGGTGATCCAATAGTTCTTCATTTGACCCTTGGCCAGTGCTCTGCAGCAGCAGAGCCTGAAATGGCTCCTTTTAAAAAGTCATGTAGCTGTGTTAGTGCAGTGCTGAGTGGGTGCTAATGCCAGGCCCTTCACTGGGAAGACAAATCAAACCTGGTTCCGCACTGACCTAATCACACAGTTCCTAGGTCAGAAATGTTTTGCATCCAGATGCCTTCAAATTCATGTGAGCTCACATTAAAGTATGACTGATTGGTGAATTTCAGGCTAAGAAAAAGTACTTTCCCTATCACCGCTGGCCACTGCATCAGCTCCCGCTGTGTTTTCTGTAGATGTGGGCAATCTCTGCTACTTCAGAGACAGATCCAAATATAAACCACACCAAAGTATCTGTCTGTTTTTTATGTGAAAGGAAAAAGAAATTCTTTATAACCCTTGCAGTTGATCAGCTGAAACCCTAAAGTATGAGATTTGATTATAGTCATTGTCTTAATGCAGAGCTGCAAGTGTTATGGGCATGTTGAGAACTTCCAGAAGCTGGATTAAAGCATCTCTTTTACAATGATATCTAATCTCGTCCTAAAGCTCCAAGCAATGGCGAGTCCACCAGCTCCCCTGGTAAGCCGTTCCAATATTTAATTACCCTTAGTGCTAGGAAATTGCAATGTTGTGGAAAGGTTGAATTTGTCTAATTTCAGCTGCCAGTCTTCCTTTTGCTATGCCTTTGTCAGTAAGACTGAAAAGTCTCCCTTTTTCAGGTATGTTTTCTGAACAAGTGTCTATGAAAAACTGATTATTTACAGTGACCTGTTGAAAAGCCTATGCACACAGAAGCTTGTGCACCTTTTCTGGCTCTGCCACCTGGCCTAATGAAGATATTGCCTTGATCTGCAAACCTTGCATCTTCCATATCTTTAGACTATCACAATTTTAACACCCCTATGACTACTAAAAATTTATGTATAGTAGTCAAGGCAACTTTTAACTTCTGTTCTGGTAAATTGGATATGTTGTACTCAAGGCTCACACTGTAAGACTGGTTTTCTGACAGCTGTCCTAGGAACTCTCTCAATTTTTTCAAAACCTATGAGAATAGAGAATATATTAATGTAGAAAATTTCTAAATGCTGTATATAGAAGAAAAGTAATTTCTTATTTGTACATAACACCTCCTTTCTCATTCTCCCTTTTTAGGCATTTAGCTACAGTTCAGAACTGCCAGCTCAGGTTGCAGTGATTGTCTGTGTCAAGACATCTAAGTGGTGATCCTAAAATTCAGATGATAGAATAGAAGTGAATAGCTTTCCCCTAGTTTGATGTGGCTAACGTGAAATTAGAGGTGGAAGGGAATGCCTCTTATGGCAGCACATGAAATCTAGCTTCTTCTAATCTTCTCATACCTGGCTGGGCACCTAGTTTTGGGTGATCATTAATCCAAAGAGGAAGGAGGATTAGCCAGCACATGTGTCTAGGGAGCAGGATGAAAAAAAAGATAAAGTCTTAAAAGTATGTGTCATGCACCAGTTACAACCACTGCACTGGAGCCAGATTCAGGTGGATGTTTATCGCTGACAGTTTATTAAATAGGCAAAAGTCCGTACACAAGCTTGTTTTAACTGTTGCATAGATAATAACTAATGCATGCATAGGGAAGGCGATACAACCTGTCGACGTCTCTTCTTCTCCGCGGGTTTCCGTTACGACACATCAAGGGAGATGTCCAGCGTAGTGGGAGGGTCTCAGGCGAGCTGAGAGGGAGCTCCGAGGAGGCTCATCAGTTTTTCCAACTATATACCCATTTTACGCATGGTGTTTTTTGATAAGCGGGGAGGGTTGACTTCAACTGGTCTCAAGTGAACAAGCATGACTTTACAAAAAAGGGAAGCAAGACTGCTGTTGTCCTTCCAGAGATTTTTCCCCTGTACATACTGGAGCCCTTTCTGGTACCTTGTTTGGATATCTGACCCGCTAGTGTGGTTTTACTTCATTCGCTGGTTGTTTTAACTTCCCCTTTATGGGTACTTCTGGTGGCTGCTCAGGCTCTGACATGAGTGTTAGGCCGTGACTGCTTTGTGGTAGATAAGGTGAGTGGAGTGACAGAGGCATATCTTCTGCACTGCTGGGGCCTTATCACTATCAAATGTAGGCTGACCGTCAGGCCTCTGCCCAGCTCTGTCCTACAGTCGAGCGAATAAATATTTGCCCATCTTCAGCAGCTGTGGGTTTGGTGTCATCTCCCACAGCGTGTTTGGATATGAAATTTCCTCCTAACTTTCAGGATCCTGCTGAACAGAAAATGTGGTTCTGGCAGTCCCTGTAACCAAATGCTTTTTCTCAGTGTTCTTAACTAAGTTACTCTTATTTACTCAGATAATTACTTTCCTCCATAATCCCACCCATGCCTTCATGGCAGAACATTGAAAGATCTAGGTCCCAGGATTATTTTTTTCTATGTGACAGATAAGTGTGCCACAAAACTGGCTCACAGAACAGAATCTCCCATACTGTAGGTCTAAGTCCTTTGTTCCCAGGTGTCCCAGTCTTCTATTTGTTTGCTTTAAAACACATTTTGATGGCAATAGCTTGTCCAACATGTTGCAGTAGTTTGTCCAAAGCAATTATTTCCTTTCCTTATAATATTATTTCCTGAATAGTCAGGAAGACATGGAGTTTTGGACTCTAGTTCTTACTTAAAGGATAAGTTATGTATTTTGTATTACAGTCTTTGGAGAGATGCATAAAACTACAGTGAATATAAAGGCCAAACTGAGAGATCCCCAAGTCCCAGAGGAGTGTCGTTAGGAGTGGACTGCTCACTCATTATGTCTGTGCAGCATAGTTGTTGCATTCCTTGCATTCCTTTTCTGTGCAATAGCCCAGAGATTGAAGGAGAATGACTCTATCCCAGGTCCCCTTGTATACAGAGGCAGTAATAGTTGTTATTTGAAAAAACAAAAGAAATTTTTTTTCAGTTCTGTTACTTTTGCATACTCAGATGTGAACTCATACCCTTGGAATTGCAAAGGCGCCAAGGTACTTATCGCTACATTGAGTTATGCCCTGTTCAAATGCATCCCTCAAACCGCATCCGTATACCTAATATCTTGTATTAATTCAAAAGATTGAGAATATACCTTTAACACATAGGAGCTCCATGGAGCGGGTAGTTAATAGCAGTTGTCTGGTTTGCTTTCCAATGGCTGTGAAGCCTGCCTGTGAATTCCTGTTCTGATCACATATGCATTAACTAGGTGCCACCTGAATTAGGAATCTACAGTAGATAATCCAAATGCACCTTCTGCCTCTCTGTTGAATTTTCTTTCAATTCTGCTTTAGCATGGAGTGTTTTCTCCTTTCCTTACTAGCACTCCAAAGTATTCAAACTCTTCAGTAAGAACCACAGACTTTGTTTTTCATTGTGTTAATGATGAATACTGTTTTGTTGTATTTCATCTAAATAGGCTTGAGGTTTTATGAAATACCTCAGGGACAATGCTGTGGCTGGTTATTTATTCTAACAGTTCTTCATTGTGGGTGATGTAATGCTGGATTTCAACTTCAAAATGTTTCTTTTTTTGTTTCTGAAAGTCATTTAATAGTCTAGGGAAAAGACTGTTGTCTTCAGCACTGTCAGTAGAGCTAAGTGGAATGAGCATTCTCGGGTCTTGTATATAGCTTGAGCTATGGTAGGAATATGGCACATGCAGTCCTGTGGGAAGAATTTAGAGAAAGAGGGTCTCAAATGCTAATCAATGTGAACCCAAATTATCCATTCTAATTCCTGGGTGTATGTGATCAAGGCAGTTGGTTGGTGACCTGCTCATTTTCCAGAAGAAATAACACTTTGTCCGTATAATGAGCATCATTTCACAGGTTAGTTAATAGCCTACTGAACTGTGCACTTTAATATTCACAGATCTGCTAGGTCTAAAAGTTAAGTGGACATTTCATTCATTACAACAGTACTGGGGCTTTGTGGCTGAAATCAAAGTTTATCTGAAAGTGTCTGCTCAGCCATATTATTTGCAGTTATTGTAGCATTGAGTCAGAAGTGCAGAAAGTCTCACATTTATCCTTTTTCTTTGCCTTGGCCCAACGTATGTGTAAGGTTGGGTAGAATATTAATGAAGAATGAATGTTTTAGAACAAATAATGTGGAGTGGAATTTAGTCCAGGAGTATCAACAACAGAATTTCAAAGTTTAATGTTATTTGATTCAAATTGACAGATATTTAAAGAATAAATTTGGAGAAATTATTATTTCACAGATGCTTTTGGCTAGCTATCCTCTTGATTTTATCCAAGGAAATACCTGCCCAGTGAATTTATTTAGTGAATTCTTTCATTTCTGAGCTCTTTCAGGCTCCTGGTCTAAAACAGCTCATGAGTTTCCCATCTGGGTTGCTCTGGAGCCTGCCTCTTATGGGTGATTGAGCAATGAGGATTGCACGTCATTGAGCAAACCTTTCCTGGGTTCAGGGTGCAGACAGCAAATGCACCAGGAAAGCTGAGCTGGGGTGTGCACAGCATGGTGGTGCATCCCTGCTCCAGAGTGCAGACTTGGTCATGGAGTAACAAAGATAGGAAAACAGACAAAAATGATTAATCATGCAGGAACTTGACAGTTGTGTGAATTCCATTCCTTTATTTAAATGTTTATTTCTGTATTCTCAATTTCACCTGTTTATTTTCCACTTAAAAATGAAAGGGATACAAACTTTTCTTGACAATGAGGTAATTTCAGAATTAGAAGGAGCTATATACTCCTTCGAAATTAGGCATTTCACAGGGGCATATGATGCTGGTGCTTTGCCACATGGGTGTGTTTTACTCTTTAGGATTACTTGGTCTCATTTCTTTGGTTCTTCACCATGTTTTATAGACAAGAACTGTATAAGTAGCTGTTGGTATAGAGGTACAGGTACTACAAGTCATTTCTTAGCCATTTGTATAACATGAGTTATACAAAGTCTCGATGAGTTCTGCAAAATTTTTGATTATGTTTAATATCAAGTTAAGGATTTAACTTTTAGTTGTGCTTTAATTCATTCTTTTTTTGATATTTTATTAATTATTGTTTTTAAGTGCTCTGGGGTACTTCATATCAAGAGTACAAGATGAATCAGAGTAATTATATACCTCATTCATTACCACCAAACAGAATTAAAGAAAATAAAATTTAAAAGAAAAAAGATTTGGACTCTACTAGATACTGCAGAGCTACATGATGTAGCTCTGATTTGCAAATACATGAATTCATGGTTTGATTCTTCTTTAATTAAACATTTCTTTTTAGAAAAATTCTGAAACATAATTATTTGAGAGCTTTAAGGGCAACAGTAATTATGATATTGGGTTTGTCAAATTATCCTGAATATTCTATTAAGGCAGCAATTTTTCTAAACTGTCATTCAACTATTCTTGTTCTACATTTAGCCTGTGATGCTTCTGGAAATTGTTTTGAACCTATTATGCTGCAGAATGTCTTAAATAGCCCCAGCACTTCATAACGTTAAGAGAAACGGGTCAAATGAAGACTGTGAAATGTTAGTCTCCTAAAAGAAATATATTCAGATGTTTTAAACTAATTCTGTAGTCCACAAGAACTCATATGAAGAAAGATATTAAATTGGAATTATGGCCAAAGGCAAATCCTTAAGGAGGATAATTTAGATTTTGAATTGAAAAGAGGACAACCATGTTGGCTCAAGGCATAAAATTGACATTAATCTGCCAGTTTTTATAGATTCTGACATATCTATGAAGAACTGTGTATAGCTATTGAGCTTTCCATTGTAGTTATTAAAGGCCAGCTTATTCTAATTTTGAACTAGATCCTACATTTCTTTGGAAAGAAGCAGACTGTTTTCTCTATAATGCTGTCAAGAAGTAAAAACAATTGTCTTAAGGTTGAGGCTTTGGCATTGACAAGGTTTCTATTTACTGTGGTTACGTACTGTCCAATGCTACTCCTTAGGTACATGTTTAGGCCAGTTTGTAGCAGCTGAAGGTTATACCTAGAATATTTTACAACATAAGTAGTTTGTATTAGTAGATATTTTTCTAGGATATATATCTGATTTCCAGGGCACAATATGAATCATGACCATTATGATCCTCAATGGCCAATTAAGTGATCAACAGCACTTCTTTATGAATTTTGTTTGTGTATGCAACAAGGAAGATTTTAAAATAATATTTCTATATTGTAGTTCTAAATTATTTTTTAAATACTGGTTTTTTGAAGATTATTTTCCCTAAAGCAATATCACCTCAGAATATTGTTTAAATTTGTAATTATATTTTTGAAATTTATATTTATTTCAGACTTCAAGGTTTTTACTTCTCTTGAAATGAAGAGTCTCAGTTGTGAATTACAAAAACTATGCCAAGGAGAATAGATGTTCAGATAACTCTCTACAAACCAACAAAATCTGCCTAGAAGTTTCATGTATTGCATAGATCAGGAATCAGGTATTTCATTGCTGTTACAAGATTTTTAACGAGAATAAATCATACTGCTATATAAATGTGGTGTTCTGAAAATATTAAATGACACTACTCAAAGTTAAAATGCCATATGCAGTCTTTACTATTTCAAAATAAACTTGATGATAGAATTTAAATTTTATTTTTGACATAGTTCTAGAACTGTTTCCTGATTCAGATCTCAGCCCAGGAAGTGATCATAAGGATCAGAGATCATAGCAACTAGTGTTTTCCATAGCTGTCTCTACCTCTGACTAGATATGGCTGTGATTCCTATAACCAGAAATTTTGATTGTGGCAGTGTGAGAGTTATCTATCAAGATCAGTGACTTGTGTATGTGTGTTTGATTTTAATGCAAGACTAGGCACTATTAGTTAATATGGAGATGACTTTTTACAGTTCTGGTGATTAACACTCAATCAATTTCCTACAGAAACAGGATATTTACTATTCTTTCTACTTTGGCAGGCACACTCAACTGGCCTCATGGGTCAAGAACTTGAAATTGCTGTGATGAAATCTGTGAGAATTTGTACTTTAGGCCAATAAGACTAATGCGCTATTTAAGTAGCATAACCCAATGCTCATTTATTGTGTATATTCAGCTGTAGGATAAAAATACTGTTGTAATAATTACAGTGGTAGGTGTGATGTTTTTTCTTTTTTATATCAGCTGAACACTTAAGCCTTCATCAAAGTGCTAGATCATATATACCTAGTTGGTATGAATGAAATAATAGGCAGGTTCTCTATATTCGTTTGGATGGATGTAGAAATAGAGGATTATTCCTCTGTGTCATAGCATCTTTGTTTGGAAAAAGGCACACGTTGCATTGTAGTTGGAAAAATACAGCTAGCTGCCATGGTTACTTTGTACATGTGTAGTAGGTGAAGTTCATGAGTGGCATATATTGCATCTCACACACTGATCCCTGAAGTGCCGCTGTCAAATTTTCATGTTACCTACCCACTGGACAGGTGATTGTACTCTAGCACCACAGCCACTTTTCCAACGACCTGTGTCAATTCCTGTCTTTGGTGCACTGTTTAACTCACCAAAATGAGAAAATATCTTTGAAGTCAGATAAATTATCTGCATCCTAATATGCATAATTAATTCTCAGCTGTGAAGTTAACAGCTTAGTGTTTTTACCTTTCATATATTTGTTCAGGAAAGAAGATCTGTGAAGAGATGAGTGTCTTAGGGTCCCTGTCAGGTGCTCAGCACAGGAGAACTTCAGAGACAGCATCTCATTACGGAGGCTATCAAACGCAGTGGCCAATATAGCTTGCTTTCTAAAGCATCCGTTACCCATGGACAGGTGGTGATTCACTGGCTGACATCAATTAGATCTCTCCTCCAGAAGGAATTCTTCCAGCCTCACTGACACAATGGTGTGAGACATTATTCTTTGCAAAGCAAGGATTGCAGGTTGGCAGGCTAGTAATCCTAAACTTCCAGTAGATAGAAATTGATGGTGGTCCCCCCAATCTTTCCATTTAGACCACAGCTACTCAAGTGTGAAATTTCAGAGTACCTTTAGTGAGAATATTAGTTCTGGTGTTCCTTTAAGTTCTTATTTTACAAGATTTTTTTTTTCACAAACTCTTTTTAAAATTGAAAACTATGGAGCCAGATCTTTGAAAAAAACCACTTTAAATTTATTCAGATTAATAACAAGATTCACAGAACCATTGGGGAAGCAAAAGACTTACGGCTATGGGAGTGTGTCAGCAGTGTGTTAAATTAGTAACCGCGTGTAGGCTCAATATGAGATTTAACAGGTGCCCCAGATATGTTATGCTGACTCTCTGCGTTGAAGTGAATCTTATTCTGGTAACTGAGGGGAGGAAGGAGAGAAAGAGGGAATCTGCCAGCAAAGAAGCTGTTTCTGCACATTCTGACTAACATAGGGGCAGGCCAGCTTCAGGTGCCTTTCACTAGATCTCCTGCACTGTAAGGAGAACTAAATTAGTACATGGTGGGCTGAGCATGGTAGAGAATCCCATGAGAAGAGAAAGAAGCATTTTATTAGCCTGCATCTGAAGTGAATGCTATACCTTCCTCAACATGTTTCCAATGTTTTGTCTGTTTACCGTGTCAGAGTCTTAGAAGAAGTACTTTTGTATTTTGTAAACTGCAATGACAATGAAGTCCCTAGAATGGAAAGCAGCTATGTTAGCTAAATTATGTTGCCTGTTGCTATGGGAACGGTAGGTCACAAATTTTTATGTAAGTGCTTGAGCTACAATTCTTATGACATCTTATTCTAATAAAGCAATGTTTATACTTCATCCACCATCAGTTTTTTGCTTTGTTTTATGACAATATTGGGCAGTAATCCCCAGGAGCAAATGCTGAAATAATACACCATTCCACAGAAGTAATCATTAACTGAGCAATTTTTGAATTGTAACATAATCAAGAAGATATCAACCTTTAAATCTGATTTATATCCCCATTGTCAATGGTTTAAATACGTATAGTTACAGGAAAATGCAAATCAGTCTAAGCAAATATTGTTTATTCTGAATGTTGCAATTAAGACACTACCTGCTTCCTTACACTACCTGCTTCCTTTCGGTATACCCTTTATATCATCTTTTGTTGTAAGTTGAGATGTAGCCCAAAATAATCAATATTAAAATAGGCTTTGGAAGTGTAGCCCAAGCCCTCATGAGTTTTAACTAAAACCTGATTTCCTGTTCTATCTTATAAAACATTCTCACTGAATCCAGCCATACATTGTTTTTTTCCCTGCAGAGAATTACCTACATTCTTGTAACTAACACACTTTCCACACCATGCAAGATGCACCCACTGTAACTGTTCATTTCTTACTCAATCAAAAAGTGCTATATTTGTCTTGAAATCACAAATTGGAATTTGAAACTCATATTTTCCCCATGATATTATTTTATCAAATTATATAGTTGCTAAATAAACAGAGGATTATCTATCTGCAAGAGACCAGAAACAAGCCAAGCAAAAGATATTTTCCCTGGAACACTGTATTTATGTTAAGTATGTGATCCGAGTGAAATAGATAAATATTATAAGAAGAAAGCAATTCCTTATGAATATGGAGATGCAGTCACTAACACATTTAAGATATAAATATAGTGTCGTGGTTTGAGCTCAGAGGGCAACTGAGCACCACGCAGTCACTCACTCCCCCCTTCTCCACCAGCACTGAGAAGGGGAAAATAAGCAAAGATGCTGCTCACTCCCTCCTTGCCCCCCAGCACTGAGAAGGAGGGAAGCAAAAGACCCAGAAAACTGACATAAGGACAGGGAGACATGACCTCATCCTTTAAGGCAGAGGCAAAAACCAGACTTGTTGGGGGAAGAAAAAAAGAATATGAAATTTGATACTGACATTAATAACAACACTACTTAACAGAGTAGGACAGTGAGAAGCATTACCCCATCTTGAAAACATCTTGCCCCATTCCTCCCTTCTTCCTGGGCTCAGCTTTGCTCCCGATATCTCTACCTTTTCCTCCTCAGCAGTGCAGGGGGCAGGGAATGGGAGGTGCAGTCAGTCCTGCTGCTTCTTCCACCTTGGAGGGATGGAACTCCTGGCATTCCTCCCCTGTTCCAGCATGGTCCCCCTCTCACAGGAGACAGTCCTCTACAAACCAGCTCCAACATGAGTCACTCACACAGGCATGTGGGTCACCCCTGTGTGTTGCAAACCTCCCAGTGCTGAACTACAACAGCAGGGCCTTCTTCCCATGGGGTACCAACCTTCTTTGGGCGCAGTCACCTGGGTCAGCGTGGGGCCCTCCCCAGGCTACAAATCGGTATCTGCTCCACCATAGACCCCCATGGGTGTCAGGGGGGCCAGCCCTGCCATCTCACCACAGGATACAGGGGAGTGTGTGCTCCGGTACACCTCTTCCCTTTCTCCTCCTTCCTTCCACTGACCTCAGGGTTTGTACAGATGTTCTCCTCACAACTTCTCCTCACAACTCCCAGAACTCCTCCCAGATTCCCCTTCTTAAATACATTGTCGCAGAGGTACAACTAATTGGCCCAGGCTTGGTGTGAAGGCCGGTCCGACTTGGAGCCAGGGGAGCTTTGAGAAGCTTCTCACAGGGGACCACCGCTGTAGCCCCCTTCCCTGCTACCAAAAAAACCCCACTACTCACTCAAACCAGGACATATAGGAAACATTTTCCCCTTAGAAAAGATACTTTTTTCAGTCATTTTATAATGTGGAATAACTTCACTAGACAGAGTGTTTATCTTCTTTAAACTCTTCAGTTTCCATTTGCCTTGATAATTTGTCTTCTAGATTCACTTGTATCATCTTCATCTCAAAGAAATCCCATAACAAGTGCATTCCTTGGGCAAGCGAGGCATCCTCTGACACAAAACATGCACAGTGTGACATCAAGCATTTTGTGGGTCATTGCTAGGATCTTTTGTTACTGTACCAGCAGGAAAGAGAAGTAGTAATAAAAATTAGTTTTCCTTTCTCTTTTCTTTGATTAAATCTTCATTTCCTCCTTGGAGGTGTAGTTATCCAACCTCTCCTATTGTAGGACTGGGTCATTCCTTTTGTACACATCTGATCTGAATCCTGTATGCACCAGTTCAGTGAACCATACTGTACAGTGCCTGTGACTGCGTCTGCCATAGTAAACTGAAGTGGGCTGGAGTCTGAGTCGCCTCACTGGCATGTGGCCATCCACGTAGTTAAGTGCCAGCACACTCCTGGTGCTTGTGCCTGGGCATGATTTAAGAACTAAGGTTGGCCATGCATCTTTCCCAAAAGACAGTTGACAGTTTTGATGCAGGCATCTTATTTGTGGAAGTGGAAGAGGGGGTAAAGTGATTTCAGCAGTACAAGCAAGAGCTGTGAGGAATCAGCCTGCCTCAAGGCCAGTATGATGGCCCAAGCCATCACAACTTATTTACATAAGCCATCAACTTATTTACATATGTCGTGGTTTAACCCCAGTCAGCAACTAAGCCCCACCCAGCTGCTTACTCACTCTCCTGCAGTGGGATGGGGGAGAGAATCGGAAGAGTGAAAGTGAGAAAACTCATGGGTTGAGTTTAATAAGTAAAGCAAAAGCTGCACCGCAAGCAAAGCAAAACATGGAATTCATTCACCACTTCCCATCTGCAGGCAGGTGTTCAGCCATCTCCAGGACAGCAGGGCTCCATCACACATAACAGTTACTTGGGAAGACAAAACACCATCACTTCAAACGTGCCAGCCTTCCTTCTTCCCCCAGCTTTATATGCTGAGCATGACATCATATGGTCTGGGACATCCCTCTGGTCAGCTGAGGTCAGCTGTCCTGGCTGTGTCCCTTCCCAACTTCTTGTGCACCCCCAGCCCACTCACTGGTGAGGTGGTGTGAAAAGCAGAAGAGGCCTTGACTCTGTAAGCACTGCTCAGCAATAACTAAAACATCCCTGTGTTATCAAGGCTGTTTTCAGCACAAATCGAAAACATAGCCCCATACTAGCTACTGTGAAGAAAATTAACTCTGTCCCAGCCAAAACCAGCACAACATGTAAACAGAGCCCAGACAGATAATCCTGAGCAACAGTCTGTACTTGCACAGAGATATTATCTCATTCTGACTATTGTATTAGTTTTTTCTGCGGCCATTAGATAGCCAATTTTTCCCTGTTAGGGCCTGCACAAAACTGTGGGGCTGTTCTTCCCCTGGTATACATTATTGTAGCGCTTTTGAAGTTAATTGAGCCAAGACACTTTACGGTGACTGAGAAATGGATGCACTGCTCTGCTATTTTCTCTCCCCCATGCACCAGGAGGATAACCCTATTCATCCTCACTCTCTAATACCTACGGAGTTTCTGGATATATAATCAAGATCTATCTCAGAATACCCTGATGTATTTTTAAAAGGAAATCTTTTAAAGCCCTTGTTGCATGGTCTCATAAACAACTTTCCTTGCATGATCTGATTCCTTTCCATTAAATAAGTTTTATCACCAGGAACTTTTCTGCAACTGCATCTATTTTCCAGTCATTTCTGCAGTCTTTCTGCTCTGTCTGATTTTTCTGTTATCCACCGTTATCACTTAAGATGAGGAATAAATTTAATTCTTTAAAACAATCCCAGTTACTTTTCCAATTAAGAAAGTGGCAGGACTCCCAGGTCAGGATTTTCTTGATGCACTGAATTCTGCCAATGTGGATTATAGGTGTGTTTCTTGATTGTCACACATTTTAATGATATTAGTGAACTTCATGCTTTGAATAATTGTTACACTATTCACTCCTCCTAAATTCCAACAAGTTACATAGTGTGTTTTTATTTTACTCTTTAAGATCATAGCTTGTCTGTGTTTTCTTGACCTCTTCTATATTTTAGTGCTTAGTCTTTAAAATATTGCATACAGTTTGCATGACCTTTTGCAAACCTCTCCAACACAATATGTTATGCAATGGGAGGCATGTCTGCAATAAGAGTTAGGGAGATGATGATGTGAATGTTTCAAGATTTTTATGTCTTTAAAGGCATCTTTTTTTGTTTATTGAGATGAAAGTACATTTTGTAAACAAAAGTTTTCTCAAATGGATACCAAAATCTTAGTCTATTTGCACATCATAGAATATTATTTTTCTTAAAATACAAGTATGCTAAAAGATTTGAGGTATGTCTTTATAGTTACATAGATGAAGTCTAATCTATTTTCCCATCAGTACGGGATATGCAAAGAATGCTAGATAAGGTTTTAGGTATGTTAGGACAAGATTAGGCTATTACTATCTTAAACTGTTTTAATGATAACCTGTATGTTCTTAATATTTCTAGAAAGTGTGAAAAATAGAAGTTTTATGAATCTGTAGAGGCTTCAGACCAGTCTTGGTACAACCTTCTTCTGGATTGTTACGGCAACTCTTATTGTTCTCAAACCCTGATACTAAGTTCAAAATCCCTAAAAATTACGTTGCTAGTTTGCCTCTGTTTTCATTATCAGCCTTTGGCATGAAAGTAAGTAGCTGGGGCTCTTCACAGAGCCTCCCTTGGAGCAAGTAGGTCAGATCTGGAAGCTGCTTTCCATATGTTAGGCAGCAGCAGCCCTGCAGCAGGACTGTGGATGCTGGAGGCTCTCACTTCTGAGTTTGCAGGTGTGACCCTCACTGCAACCTGCACGTGTGAGTGTGTGAGAAATGGGAGCACAGTGGCCTTCCCACCTTTTGTGCCATGGCCTCCAAGCTTCAAGTTATTCAGTAATACAGGAGGCTCAGCCCACGCTGAGCAGCTACTGCTCCAGATGATCTGTGGGTCAGGTCTCAGGGGCATGCTGTGGCATATGTCACACAGTTAATCAAACCAGGGTCCATAGACTCATCAGGCATTATGGTGTAAGGCTTCCCTGTGTGAGTTAGTGTCCCTACATGCATGAGTCACTTCCTGTAATGGTTCAGGGTAAGAAATAGTCAGCACAGGTACTAGAGACTACTGTTAGCAGCTACAGTCTAGAACTGATTGTCATATTTGTTTTGCTTACAATTTCACTTCTTTTTTCCTAAAAGACAATTTTAAGTCTTGCTAAGTAATCCTAGACAACTATTCAGCTTGTTCAGCTGGGGCAAAATGAACTGGGTTAAAACTGATAAGGTTCAGGTGCAGGAAATGCAAAGGACCAGGAAAGGCAAGGGCTATGGGTATTTCTTGCCAGTATGTCATGGACCAGTGTGGAAGGTTGTGCTATTAGCTGCCAAATTTGGGGCTTACAGAAGAACTCAATTTGGAAGAGGAGACAGCAGAGAAGAACTCTACTTCCAAGTAGTGATTAGTGTGTATGCCTCTTATGTTAGCCTAACTGTTCAGGGGGTTGTTTTGCTGTATTGAAGATACAGAGCAAGAAATTCAGCTGGGGTTTAATGAAATTTGCTTGTTTCTTTTTTTTTTTTTTTTTTTAAGGAATTTCACAATAGGAACTTTGACATGGTTTAGTTGTACATTAAGTATCTGATTCCACATTTGAATTTCTAAGGTGACATTCTATGTTAAAGCTAGTTACCCCAGACTCACTTTACAGTAAATGGAGAGAAGCAAATACTTTCAGGATATGATTCATCTGACCTATTTAAAATGTCTGTTTTAGGATTAGATGAATAGCACCCTATTCACCCAATAGCACTTTATTGCCACATTGACTATATATGGACTCAACACTTTTTGCTAAGATTCATTTAGGCGGTTGAATATTGCTCCTGTTGAGTCAAATAAGCATGTAAGAAAAGTTCAGAAAGTAGTGCTTCTAAAGTACTTGGATGTTGGTATTTTGGTAAAATTCTAGTCTAGTAACATAAATCTCTTTTGGGGGGTTTTAGTGAATGATAAGTAGAATGATTTTTCCATCAGTTACTCTTCATGAGAATTGGTAATGTATTAAGTATACAGGCAAGTATTAATTAATTAGCATGACTGATGAGCAGGATAACATGTACAAAATTAGTTCCTATTTAAGCAAATGGCTGAAGTCTAATTTCCCATGAATTGTGTTCACTGTCTGAATTTTCATGAACTGTGTTCACTGTCTGACTTTTCATCCCCCTCTTCCCAGTGTTTTTTTACTGTCCCACAGAACCACACGTGTCGTAGCAATGCTGTTGCTACCCTGCAACTATGTGAGCATTGCCCAGCTAATACCCATGTGCCAGCTGGGCACTTGGCTTCTGCCAGCTCCAGTGTCATGGCTGGCTTCTGCCTCAGTGGAGACACTATTGTGCATTTCTCTACTTATTTTCTGATTTTCACAAATGATCTCTAGGAATTCTTTTCCTCTTTTAAAACGGCCCTTGAGTTCAGAGTTAGTCAGTGGGGAAGCTGCCAACTGCCAGACCACTGGACAATCTGCTTGCACAAGTCAGATCTTCTTAACATTCTATACTAAGAGTACAAATAAGACATATAAATAAGACTACCAAAATATGTAGTGAAATTGCAGTTGCAGACAACTAGTATCAATCATGCTGTGGAATGTGGAGTAGAGATATCCTGAAAGTAGTATTTATTTGAGTGGCAAATCTTTGTAACACAGGGACATGGGTATGCATCTATACTATTTAAAGACAGGGATTAGTCTGTACAGAAATTCCTTGGGTGAGTCTGCAGCATAGCAAATCCTCAGCTGGAAAAATGTAGGCTTTGCTAAGTGAGAATCCACTGTCTGAAGTGTTATTAGGGACACTTGTTGACAGCCAAGGGGGCTGAGACACACACAGTGTGATAGTGAACACAGGAAACCCAGGTGAAAGAGGACTCTCTGGAGGAACAGTTCAGGTTGGTTCCACGAGGCATGGCAGCCACGCAAGCTGGGGGTGAACTGAGGCAGACCTCGCAGGCTGCCTGCAGCAGGCGCCAGGGACCTTGCCGCTGTTACCCCCTGTTTGGGAACTTATGATGTGGCTCCTGCTCGCCTCTGTGCTGGCATTGGTTCAGCAGGCAACGGGACTTCTGTCCATTGGACCCAGCTTTACCCTGCTATTTCATGCTTTTTGTGATCTTTGTGCATAATAAATTTTAGCTGAGATACGTGGCCCTTTCCAACACATGGCAGATCCTCGGGTACATAAATAAGCTTAACAGTATTAAGTCAGGTCAACTTAAGGTGGCTGAGGCTGCCTCCCACACTGTTTCATGTTTCTTCTGTATGTCTGTGTCTTTAGTCATGCATGAATTCTGCTCAGGCTCTGAGTTGGTCATTTGTGAGCAAGTTTCAGGACAAAAAAGCATGTAGCCATAATTAGTGTGATATTGTATGGAGCTAATAAAGCCCTTCTGGAAACAGAGATGAAGCCCAGTGCTGTGCTAATGACAACTTACATGGCTATTGTGTAGAAGCTGGCTCAGACATAATCATTGGAGCCTGCATTTTTGCAAAAAGTTTTACAGAGGCCCTCAGTACTGATAATCTCATGTTGTATTTTACCTGCAGTTTGTGTGAAGGAAGAGCTGACCAAGACATTGGGCTAACTAATAAGCCTTGTAGAAGCACAGGATTCAGAAAACACCATTAAAGCTGATGATAATTGTGAACAGCACTTCTTCAAATATGATCTTTAAAACTGACTAGAGTGCCACTTAAAATGCTCTTTTTAAAAGTGGGCTCTGTATCCAGCTGCCTGAGAGAAGTCTCACAAGTACTTCTATGGCTCTAATCAGGATGCTGTGCTTTTCAGGCCTTTTTTTGCTGATCCTGGTTTAAAAGGTCAGACAGTTCATGTAACATTCATTATTTTGACCTAGCAGCATCAGGCAACTGTAGCAGTTAACTCTATAGCTATTATTCTCTAAACCTTTGGAGTGAGGGCTAGAAGCCTTGAAGTCCTGAGCTTTTAGTTTTCTTATGTTTCAACAAAAAGATTTTGCTATTGAAAATGACACAAACTATACCCCAAGTATATCATTAAGGCCATAATACGGGGTGGGAATAGAAGAACAGAAACTGACTGCCAGCAGTAATTCTTACACAACTAGAATACACAAGTGCATATTAGAAACATGGGATTTGGGATTTTGGGTGGTTCTTTTTTATTATTTTATTTATCTATTTATGGAATAATATCTGTCACTAATGCTTAGTGAAGTGCTTCTAATCTGTAAGACATCAGGCTGAATAAGAACTCACATTAGACATTTCACTTTTATTTGTCTCCATAGAAACTGAATGTTCAAATGTGTTAGGTTATTTTTGCCTTTGGAGTCTTTATGTGCCTCAAAATTTGGACATGTGCTCAGAGGGAAAAGCTGTGATCTCAATGAAATTGTGTTGCCTTATGTACCATCATCAGGTGAATGAGATGTTTTTGAATGACTGGTGTAGCAAAAATAAACTCTGTAAAGAGAGAAATTCAGAACTCTGTATTGCAAATAAACTAACCCTAATGTCCCATCAACTTGCAAAATCTGTACAGTGAAATATATCCTACTTAGAATATCCAGAGCCAGCACTTTGTTGCTGTTGTGCCTTTGAAATCTAATTGAAATAAGGAAGGCCACTGAAGAATGGTTATCAATATGGCTGTGTGAAATTTCATCTCAGTATTTCATTTCTCAGCAGAGACATTATAATTCCTCAGAATCAAGGAAAAACGCCACTGCAGCTGAATTAAAGCTCAATTTATTTGGCTTTTTAATATAGAGTTTTATTAAAGAAAAACTGTCATCCAAAGTAGGAGAGCTCAGAGAATTAATAGCTTCAGAGAATGCTTCAGTAGTAGAGGGCTTCAGTAACACCTCTTCAGAGAATGGCTGCTTTCAATCCTATGATTTAGGAGAAAAGCTGGTATTTATTTTTATTGATTTTATTTGGATACAGATAATGTCTGAAATTCGATTGCTGGGTGGTGGTACTGTACTGAATTGGTAGATATTGGTACTAAAGGATCATCTTGATACCTAGCAGGTATCAAGACTCATTTTTTATCATGTGAAGGACAAATAGAACAAGTGATGGTAAAACAACAGCAGCTATAAACAAAAATGAAGACAGTATGAAGCCACATTCGTTGTGTCGTTTAATAGCTTACATTAATTTGTTGGTTTTTGTTGCAAATCAGAATGGCAAAAGGAGACAAAGCAAAGGGAAACCATTAGGCAGTACAGGAAAGATGACACCTAGAATATAGTGACAGACAGAAGGAATACCATACAGAGCCAGAAAACTGTCAACATACAGCCGAGAACAAGCTTGATATTTATACAGATGCTGTGACACAAACACAGGCACACATTATATCTCCATAGCAAAGAACTTTGCTGCCTCCAAGCTACTGCACGGTAGAGTTTCATTTCTCTTCAAAGTCTTCAGGTTAACTAAAGCACAGCCACATATTTAGTCTGCAAGTAATAAAAACCCATGGGGTGTTAAAAAGCAGTTTTAAGGAAAACATGGTAAGCAGAGTTTCATGGACAGATACACTGGAAAACCGGTCAGTTAGCAGAGGAAAGGAGTACAGTAAACTTTTATGTTCCAGGTAGTCGTATACACTCAGAGATATGCCCTTTAATTGCATGCTACTGTCAAAAAAAATGCCATGTTTTATAGACTAAATCCAGTTGTACAAGGTTATATTTTCTTAGGGTATACAAAGTCATTTTTTAAGACAAGTAAATTTGTGTTATCAAATGAACAGAAGGCAATCTATTTATTAAACACACTGAGCAAAGAGCATATGCTACGAATTGTGTGCTATCTCTGTGTGGAGGGTAGTCACTAAATCATATAAAACAGACACTAGCAAATATCTTGTTAGCTAGAAAATGGCTTATGAGCATGCTGTACTTTCATTGTTGCAGTGTCAGACTTGCAAAACTGTTTCTTGTGTTAAGAATGACAAATATGCCATTTTATTTCTCTGAAATGAAAACTGAACTGGATATTATGATATGCAAGGATACTCAAGTACAACTCTATTCACTCATAAAAGATGTCGAAAGGTCGATGTAGTGTGCAACAGAGCTAATATTTTTGTAATCTTCAGTATAAATGTGTAGTATTCCGTATTTTTATGAGCAGGTTGTTAAAATCTAGAATCACAAAATAATATAAATTGTAAGGGATCTCTGTAGAACATCTGGTCCAGGTCCCACTCAAAGCAATGCCAACCTGGAATTGCTCAGGGCTTTGTAGAGTCAAGTTCTGAACATCTTCAAGGGTGGAGACATCTGCAGCCTTTCTAGAAAACCTGCTACAATGTTTGACAGCCCTCAAGGGTGCCCTGTTAAGTCACATCCAACTTGGTATCCGCTAGGAACCCTAAGTCCTTTTCTGCAAAGCTGCCTTGTGATTTGCCACCAACCTCAGCTGTGGCAAGAGGTTATTACATGCTGGGTGCAGGATTTGGCATCTGTCTTGAACATCCATGAGTTTATTATCAGCCTGTTTCTCTAGCCTGTTGGGTCCTTCTGAATAGCAGTCCTAACCTCCAACATACTGACCTTTTCCCTTAACTGATACTATTGCTGATGGTGGGCTCTGTCCCCTCATCCAGACATTAATGAAAGGTGTTAAACAGTACTGACCCCAGTTTTAACCTCTGGAGATGCCACTAGTATCCAGCCACCGACTGAACTTTTTGAACACTGCAAATCCAGCTGGCCAGCTGATTTTCCATCCACCATAAGAATGGGTAGTCCACCTATCCAAACCCGTGACTATGGATATATCAATTGGGGTTAATTATACTAATAATACATGTGATATTCATGAATATTAATACATTGCATTTGTGTTATTCTCACTGAAAACAGTATGTTTCTAGTACATGATTAGTATTTAGTCAGTATACTAGGATGTTTCTAGCTATGCAGCTGTTTCCACTTCAATTGAAAGTGTCTTTGGAATTGGGTAGTTTAGACACAGATATTATCTTATTCTGCATTTGAGTACTGTTCCAGATGGACTGATAAGCGATTATTTCTAGAAGCAGTATTATATGGCTAAATTTCTACAGGCCCCATCCAAGAGTGCTAAAATCAATTTAAAAAGTCCCATCAATGTTTCTAGGTTTTAAACAAGACTCAGTGAACTCCCAAATTGATGTTAAACAAATGTACTTACATTACTGAGGCACTGGTGAGAACAGCAGCAGAGTAAAGTATTAAGGAAGCATCTTAAGTACGAATAACTGTAGTTTAAACCTTATCCTGCTTTATTAAATTTACAAGATTTCACTACAAATATTCCTGATACTACTCATCACAAAGAGAATTCAGATGGGGGTGAGGCAGTAATGCTTTAGGCCAGGATCCCAAACAAGATACTCAAAAGAATTTTAGAAACACATGGGATATTTAAAATATGCATTATAAAATGCATCAAGCTAGATTTGGGTCCTTGTCCTGAAACATCTACCCATCCCTTAGTGCAGAGAGAGTTGATATTGTATTAGTATTGAGATATTATAGTGAAAAATACCGAAGAAATATAAATACATGCACACAAATATAAGCTCTGGTACTTTGAGAAATATTCAAGAACAACAGTTTTGCCCTGTGGCTACCTTAGCTGTTTTGGAGAATGATTTTTCCTTTTCTCATCAAATTTGAAACTTGCTCACAGCAAATTTCAGTCCTATAGGATAATCTCTTTCATAAAGAATCTATAAAAACATTGTTATCTGCATTTTTAAAAATATGTGCTTGTATGCATTCCCCTAGAAATTTGAGGCTTTTCAAGTAATATACAATTAGAGATGGTTCTGGAAATTTTGAGTCACGTATGAGCACTTACCTTTATATGTTAAGGCCAATATTATCCTGCTCTTAAAGCCCTGCTCTATTTTGGAGAAAGATTTATATTCTTTCTTTTAGGATTAGCATTCAAATTTCAGAAGATATGTTCTAGCTGGAATCACCCTAAAATATATATAAACCCAAACCAGAAGCTAATGATGGAAAGACTTTGGTAAAAAAAAAAAAACACAAAAGAAATATTTTGATGGGCCATGGGAATAAAATGACTCAGCCACCTTTTTTTAAAAAAGACAAACATTATTTAAATTAAAGTACTTGAAATTTTTCATCAGGTCTAATATTTGCTTAGGCTTTTTTTTACGTTGTTACTTTTAATTATCTTTCATAAAGCCTTTCATTAACAATGAGACTCATGCACTTTGTACAGGAAGGTGAAGTACCTGAATGAAAAGTCAAAAGAGTAATTTCTCTGAAAGAGGTTTTGTAATAATTTGAGCTGAATTCTTGTATTCATTTGGTCAACTCCATCCAGCTTTCTGCACCAGACAGCAAGCTGAATAACTCTGATGTTTCATATTATTATGACTTAAAAGCTACTTGTTTGTACACTTTGATATTCTTATTCTAAGGTATCATAAGCACACATGGAAAGAGCAGGCCAATAATATAATCTGCTTTATTTCTGGTATTACCTTGATTTTTCAAAAGTTGCAGTTGTTCTTTCTTTATTGTTTGAAATTGTTCCCACTAAGAAGCACTGTCACGGCTGAGGGATGATGGGAGAAATTCGGCATTATATGTAAGTCATTGTAACTGCACTGAGTTGAGGGAATTTATGATCGTTTACACACAGCAGCTTGGCTATCAGTCAGGACTGTCATGAGCTGATGATGAGGGCACTATATGGTCATGAGAAAGAGCTGCCTCCCTCCTTTCTCTTTGCTGCCAGTCAGAAAAGGCAAACTGAATATCAGTAGTACAAAACACGCAAGGAATATAATCAGTACCATTACCTGCCCAACATTGCCAATTTTACCATGGGAGAGTTATCACAGTTATTCCTTTGTTTTTAAATAGGAATAGCATTTGTGTGGCCGCTGATAATATCTGTTTAGACTGCAGTAGTTCCACATGACTCCCCTTCATATTCAGTGGGGGAAAAAGTAAGAGAGGAGAAAAAAACACATTTTACATAGTCTAATGACTTCTGTATATTGAGCTAGACCAAATTTGGAAATTTCTGTATCATGAACATGAAATATATAACTTTCCCAGCCACCATTTTTTCAGTTGTACAGACATACATTAAAAAACTACATTGTACATGGGTCTTTTACGACATTGATTAGATTTTTATGTTCAAGTAATACCTCTGTGAAGCTATCATCTTGAGATTAGATTAAAGCTCTTTGTATTGCTGAGGTAGTGGGAAGTGTATCCTCACACAGCTTTTGAAACTGTTATTCATGAGCCATCAGTTACTTCAACCTCTGCAGTAGAGAAAGAAGTGTGACATGTTTGTGTTTTGTAGTTCTTAATATGCTTTATACATGTATTATTAAGATAGGAAAAAAGTGAAGATGTTTGTTTTAGGCAAGTGCACTTCTTTGCTTTAGACAGTCACAATTGCTTTAATCTTTTTAGATTTCCCATTATACTTGAAGTCTGAACGTAAATTGAAGATATGTTATTAAAAAACTGACAGGTCATACAAGATCTGATCCTGGATTATGAACATCTCTTAAAAACTGAAATGCTGCAGTTGCACAGAATTAAATGGACAATCACATGCAAAGAGTGAAGTGAAAGATTTTGTAGAAACGTCTCCTTTGGTTTGAATCTCAACAGTCTCATGCTTCTTCACTTAATTTCTCTGTTTCAAGTTGGAACAAATCCCAAGTTTGTCCTGAATTTTTTATATTTGTGTTAACATTGCACTTTGGATTTCAGCTTACTGTCCAGACATGCCAGAGTTTCCCCACTACCTGGGCTTTAGTTTAGGACATCTTTGGGTATGGAGCAGGAATAAAATCTGCTTGTGTGTGTTTTATTAAGACCAATGTGTGGGTTTTCCATTTACTTCAGTGAAAGAGAATTTACTGTTTGTCCTCCTGCGTGTTTTGTGCAGCATGGTCCTGATCCTAAGTCATAAAAATAATTTTCAATAAGTTGTTTTTTATTTTTGCTGCATAGAAAAGATAGATTTTTTTCTCCTTTTTCTAGTCTCTTTATATAGTCTTCAGAGAGAATTACTTCTGCAGTGTGAGGAAGAATAATGCTATTAAATAAAAATAAAAGGAGAAAATAAATACATATGTGGAGTCTAGATTGCAGTAACAGTCATAGAAATTACAAGTCCTCCTTTCTAAGGTTTCCCTTCATCTATTTTTTTTAATTCCTTTGAAATAAATCCTAAGAAATCATATGTAAAATGTAGTAAAAAAATCTCACAATGAACCCAGATGTTGGGACATGACAGCGTCAGGACCTCTGCCTCTCCACCTTATAACTAGTTACCTTAAATACTTAACATTTTCTGGTTTGGGCTGACAGCCAGCTTTCAATCAATGATGTCAATATAGTACTTGTTCCTGTCTTCTTATTTCCCCACCAATTTCTGATGTGACAGTTTATCAAATGCCTGGGTGAAATACAGACAGATTGTTTTCATCACCTTTCTATCATCTATTTTCTTGGTCACCCTTTCAAAGAACTCACTTGGATTTGTTTGGCAAATAAATATTAGTTGGAGTTTGGGGGGGGGTTTTCTGTCTGTCATCCTCTGAGAAGTAGACCCTTTTTTCCTTAATGATTTATAGAAGTGTTTTGCCCAGGGGATAGGTTGGTCTAAAGAGTTGCATTTTTCACTCCTGTTCCTTTCTTGAATAGAGTGGCTAATGTATTTAACCCTTTTCAAGTTGCTAGTCTGTAACAGCACAGACTTCAGCAAGAGAGTCTACTTCTAAAAGGCCCAGGTGGATGCCATTGCTATCAGGGAGAAGGAAAAAAAACCCTTAAAAAAATAAATCTGTTCAAGTCTACTGATGTTCTTTTAAGCTGACATGTCACCTGCTGTAGCAACTTGTACAGAGAAAGTCTAGAAACCTCCTGTTTGCAATTTCAACCAGTTAACTGTGTTTTGCAGCTGCTTACACACTGCTGGGCTTTGTATGCATAGCATAGAGAAATCAAATGTTAGGCTCTACTTCTGAAAGGTTAAAGTAAATAATGAAAACTGAAGCTGGGGCTGTTTCATGGGGTGGTGATTTTTACTATCAATATCCTGCATGCCACTGAATGTAGGGACAGACTCTTAAATGGCAGTCCCCGTCAGGAGACCGGCCAGCTCCGCTTCACAGATGGTGGGTGTCACCCTCCAGTTCTCTGTGCCTGCCTCTGGAGCGAGAGGCGATCAGAGAACGGCATGTGTTGGGGGATTCAGAGGGGGAATGGAAAGAGCATGTGATGCTGACAACAAGCTCCCAGTTGCTGAGGATTAGGATTCATGCCTGTTTCCCGACAGAGCTTTGTGCTGCACCCCGTGCTGTCAAAGTGTGTTATCATGAGTGTCTCTAAAAGATCAAGCCCTAGTGGAAATTCAAAAAGAAATCAACTGCCTGGCCTGTGATTTTCAGATGGTGGTAGATCTCAGGAAGGATCCAGAAGTCTAGTTCTCCAGCAGTAACATTTCAAAAACATTACCATATTACCATGAAGGGAATTTTCTGACCAATCAAGAAGCTACCAGTGAAGAGCAGATGATGCTGGATAATTTCTAGACCTCTCTTAGCAGCTGATTTTACTGATGTCCATCCTGAATCTCATATCTGATTTCTAAAATCTAGGTCACACCAAGTGACACACAGTATAATAAAACATTCATACGCATTAAGTGGGTTTCTTTCTTTTCACAGTCTCCAATATCGTTACAACTGACATTTCGTTGACTAACTCTTTCAGGGACTTTTCTCTGATATATGCTTACATCAGTCCTGTAAGACTCCCATGCAAATTTCTGGAAAGTTCAGTGTTAACTTTTCTAGTGCTGAATTACTGGCCTACTCCTACACACAAGGACAATAGGCTATATGACCTTCTTAGGTAAGGATCTCATAACAATGAAGGTTTGATATTACTTCTTTAACATAATGCACATACATTGTGCTAATGAAAGGTATTACTTTGAAATTAATTCTATAATACAGTTCAAGCGTGTGGATGGTTAGAGAACTCTCATAGTGCAGAGTCGCCAATCAATCACACCCAATCTATTAATTTCCATCCCTTTATAGCTAAGAAAAGGATCTTTTTCTGTTATTTTATCCTTTGACTATCCCTCTGTTTCATCTTGTAAAGAAGGACAAAATTTAATATTGTTCCTTAGATTTGAATTTAAATACAGATATGAGCTGGCTTAATTAATCATCAGTGCGTATGACTAAACTGTATAATACCTACCAAACCAATTAAAAGATAGCTAGCACTGTCTAAGCAACTTGGCAGTATATAATGGGTGGAAAATAAGAATAAAGACAAAGTGTTCAGCCTGCAGACGTTCTATGGCTGTTTTGCCTGCCTGTTTTCCCAGGCAGCAGGGAGTGCACAGAGCACTGGATAAGGTACAGTAGTTGAGTCTGCCAAATGATACAAGCAGAGTTTTAAGATCTCTACTTACACCCAGTGTACTATATTCCTGTAAATGTTTTAATTTATTTTCATGAAGGAACAGATATAGAAAAGCTGCATTTGTTTGCTACATAAAAGTGTGCGAATTATAATATCCAGACAGATCAATGTCTACCTCCCATGTCCATGTCCTCAGCTCACTCACAATCCATATAATTAAAAAAATTACTTAGTCTTTCTACCCTTTTTGTTTAATGACAGAGGTACAAATAAAGACTCACTCTTCCTGTGGGTTTTAGTTTCAAACAATGCCCATTATAAAAGCTTCAAAAACCTGGGGGGAGGGGGTGAAAGAGGGGCAAAGAGATTCACTGTCCCATACACATTCTTTTAACTAACATTTGCACACTGCTTTCGTGTCATTAGATTTAGTGAGTCTAAAAAGAAAGTGACCTTCACATATTTGTATGTTTCTCCTGTATCATTTTAGCATTACAAGATGGGCTGTAATACTGAAGGATAAATTCAGTAGCATCTTTCATTGCTAATTAATTGTAAATATTGAGCTGCAAATTCTGTCCTTTTCATGGAGGCAGGAAGGATTCTATGTGATTCTAGTTGCTATATAAACAAATAAAACAGGGATTAAAAGACCACGCTCCACTCACTCCCAAAAGTCTCATTGAAATTGCATATTTAACAGCACTGACATAAGGTGTCTTTGTATCAGGTAAAAAAATTGTGATTTAATTGAGGTAAGTGTTAATTCTGCTTCAGTGGACAGTTCAGACTTGAGTCTCCAGGGAATTCCAATCCCTGAAAAGAAATAGAATCAGCTGTAAATGAGGCTCAGCTTTTTACTGTGCTTTTCAAAAGACAGGCTATGCTTAAATACAGCCCCAGGTTCATGGCATCCGGTGTGCTACCAAGTCATGCAGATTTTACATACTGCAGCACACTGCCATTCAGAAATAAATTAAATAAATAAAGTGCAAAATTGAGCTTCTCTCCATGGCAACTGCTGCATTGCTTGAGCCTCATGCCACTTCCCGAACAACTGCACATAGGAAAATAAGCCAGCAGCCAGCACAGGGAAAAATTATAGGGAGAGGTTTATAAAATTTGTCCAGGCTGTCAGGCGTGGACTTTGTCTAGACTTTTTAGGGATGCATTTTTTAAATTTGCTTCAGTATGTTCTGTAGTGTGTTCTAGTTTGTCCTCACTGTAGCATGGGAAGCAAGAGATGGGTGACTAATGGGAGAACTAAAGCCCAGATGATGCAGACAGACCCTTCTTCCCAGCAGTGGCCTCATGAGACAGCCTTGCCCTGCTGCAGGTCTTGTGGGCAGGGAGGCAGGAGAAAGGGCAGTCTGCCCTGAGTCTTTCCAGATCTGTCAGCACCAGGTCACTGAAGCAGTTCTTCCCAAACACATATGTAGCTGCACTTGAAACCAAGGTACAATAGCTAGGTAATAATAATAGCAGGCTGTTGGCAACAAGTGATACAAATTCCTGAACTGTATTCAGCACTGCAAAAGTTGTCAGTTGTACCTACTTAACCTTTTTCACTGAATCCATTTTAGTAAGTAAAATGGGCCTCAGTAAGTGGCTAAACTGTCTCCTCTCAGGACAGCGTTATCCAAAATGCCGTGGAGAAAGGGCCTCAAAACATGGCTGATTGTTGCCTGATGAGAGGCCAGTTGAGAAGGCTTCAGCCCATCCCAACAAGTGTACTAACAGTTTAATCCCATGGAGAAAATTGGAATACTATTTACATGCCTGCCCCAATCCTCTTTATGAGTTTTCAGATAAAAATGTTGGGAACAGTTAGACATCATGATGGCATAAATGTGGGCTGTGCTTTTTTTACAGTTTTGCACTTTGAGCAGAGACATTTAAATGGAGCTGGCAGAGTGAGCATCTGTAACAGCCAGGTTTGCTTTCCATTCAGTGCATTGATTTGGCTGGGAACAGGTTGGAAGTCCCCTAGCAAACTTTTTGTCTTACTGCAGAGATGTCATTCTTATAGTGTTTCTGATATTTCTCCTGCTTGATAAAGTTCATAAAGGGATTTAAAAAAGTGGTACCTCCTGCAGGAGCAGAGAACAAATTTTGTGACCCGCAACTACACCATATGGAGGCCCTCCAGGTCTAATGGGTTTCTCTGCTAAAGCATTCTACATACTCCTCTAGATTACTTTTTCATACTTGATACCATGTGAGAGATGGGAACTGTATATACAGACTTTATAAGTGTACACCGAGCAAGTGTACATAAGTGTATAAAGTGTGCACTTTGCAACTGTATATATATGCACCCTTCCTTAGCCCATTTTCAAACGCAAACATAAGATTTTCAGAAGTAATAATTTTAAATCAATTTAATGTTATATATAAAATGTTAGGCCCATTTTTTTTTAGGCAAATATTTTGTTACACTTTGCGAATGTGCTACATAAAGAATTGGTAACTCACTAGTGCTGTGGCAACCAGCAACCGGTGCTGGATCAGAACATAGGTGACTATTGAGAGAATTAATGCAGGGATGAAGAAAAAAACTAACTTTCTCCTTTTTTGTTAGGAATGAATTGACTACAAATGTCTTTGCAGAACACTTACTTATCAGATCAATGGGTCAATTTGCCAGGCGAATGCCCTAGTCACTGGATTAGAGACACACTCTTCTGGGTCACTGGATACTTAATTATTTAAACAAGATGGAACACCTCCAACTGGAGAGAAAATAACATTATCCTGGTGGTTAGGGTACTCAGCTGTCATTGAGAGATGTAGAGTCAAGTCCCTGCATCAAAGCAAGCAGTGTATAGGCACCAAGCGGGGCATCTGATCATTTGCCTTTTGGCTGCTCTTTAATAGCAATGTTTACATCTCATCTTCCTCATGAAAAATTTTTAAATGTCTTGATTTTTCTTCAATTAAGATTATAATTAAGGCCAAAGCCTCATTTTAAAAATATTATTTATGAGTAAGAAGAGGCTGGCTAGCTAGACTTCCTGATTAATTGTTCAGAAACAAATAGGTCATTTTTTTTCTACTGAATATACAAAATTTGGTGGATTTAGTCAATTGAATTTATTAAGGGAGTGTAAATATGTGCATGTATGATTGGGAGAATGGGGGGAGGAAAGGGGAAAAAAAGGGGTCATGAGGACAGTAGTCAGAAACATCACTTTACTGATGCCATTGTCCCGCAGCTGCTTTGGAATTTTTCTTTTTTCAGTTCAGAGAAACATCTTCATAGCTTCAAATTCTCTATAGCCCATTTCCTATTGACAAACATTGAACAGCTTTGCTCTTCTACCATGCCTTGTGTGGGAGATGCTCTCTGCTAGATGATCTGCTGCTCTTGGGACTCCTAAAGATTCAGGTAAAGTGGCAGCCTGCTTGGAAAAGAAGAAGGAACAGTTGAAGGCAGTACCTGCATGTCTTCCTATTATCACTGAGGGTTATTCAAACATAGTTTCAGGTCATAGCTGTATGACAGTTTTCTACATGTAATCAGGTACAATTATCATTCTTAATACAGATATTTTTAGAAAGCTGTGCTGCTTCAGGTTCATTTGGGCTGTATATTTTACAGGCTGGCTATGAGAGCTCTGTGCTATAGCATAATTCTTGAAAGTTTTTCTAACGTAATTTCTTGGGGGGACAGAAAATAGATAACACATAATCAGGGTGGAGCTTTAGAGATGTGTGCAATATCAGTCTCAAGGTGTGGAAACTTTTCCTTTGGTTAGTGTGAGGACCATATGCAACTCATTGACTTCAGCAAGAGCTGTATTTTATGTCCAAAGGTGGATTTGAGCCTTCAAGACACAGTGTATGTATGTTATCCTCATATGGTTCCTGGAAATGGCTGTAATGGGTGTATTACAGAGATATGTGTAAAAGCTCAAAATCACTTCAAAGGATAGTTACTCTTTGAAGTAGTCAGCCAAGACTAATCACCTTATCAAAAATCAAAGTGACATATTGAAGTAGTCATTTGGATGCTGTATCCAGATAATGTTCAGAACGAGACTTACTTTGTATATCTATACTATTCTAATGTCTCTGCAAGTCACGTACATATCCTGAGCCACCTTTAAGCTAGTTTTGTAAGTACTGGCTGCCGAGTAGCCATGGTAGACTACAGCTTTGTGTGGCTTACTCAATACACCTGTTTATTTGTACCCTGTGCTCAGTGTTTTGCAGCTGCAGCAAAACATCTGGAAACACCAGCTTGGAGGAGCTGTTGCTGACTGCAACTTTATGTGAAGCTGAGGGAGCCAGTTGTTGGTTCTGGGTCTAAAAGACTGTTTTCTGGATAGACACAAGATTGCTGTGTCCTGTTGCAGGACAAATGAAAGCTATTTGAATGTGGCTAACAGCAAGCTGATCCTAAGCTGATATACCCTCCCTTGCAACAGGCTTCTTAGCTCAGACTCATCACCATGCTAATTGCTTTTCATATCTTACAAACATAAGCTATGCAGAATGGACAAGTGAATGCATATCTGCTTATAAATAAATATTCAGACATTGAATGAGCCAAACTGATGTGGTGGAAATGCGAGTGAGACACAGCCACTTCTTGAGCCCAACTGTCTCCTCTAGTTTTCCTACAAAACCCTGAATGGTGTGTGTCTCAGGTGGGACGTGAAAGGGATTTGGGATATTGATTTACCTTAACTGAGTTTCCCTCTGCTTCATTTTCATCTCAATGGAAAGCATCCCAAATGTCAGGTTTCCACTTGGCATAAAAGAGCAAGAGTAAATCCCTTTGAATGATTTGTCTGTTGAAACAGAGAAATAACTAGAGACTGTTTATTAGTCTGTGAAGAGCAACTGGCTCATTGCTTCTGTCTTTAACAGTTCTTTTGTGTTCATAGCTTATCGGAATAGTACATTAACCAGAGATTCAGGAGACCTAGTTATTAAAGTAGCCTGTGGCATGACTTGTGGCAAAAACCCCTTATTTGCCATTTCCCAATTCATAAATTGTGAATAATGACACCAACTATTCCATCAAGAAATCTGATGGTACTGATGTACCGATGAAGAGAGAGGTACATATTAGAGAGAAGTATTATTGTAATCATTATTTATTTCTTGGTTCACTGAACAATAATTGTTGGGTAATATTTAATGCATTTAAGTATTAAGATAGGAAATTTTATAGATATCTTGAGAGGGCTGCTCAGTGCAGAACATTAGAAATAGAGTTTGGGGGAGTAGATTAAATAGGTGAAAAAATGCCTATTTTGTGTCTCCTGAGGGGGTTTAGATGCTTCCTACTCACTACCTAGTACAGTATGTTCAAGAAGAACAAAATTAGCGTCAAAATGTTTGGTTCTGAGGGAACATTAGAGATAGTAACATAGTGTGGATCTGAATTATAAATCTTTGGACTCTTACTTAGGTAGAAAGATGGAGAGATCCTGCTTAGATAGATAGGCGGCATTTATATTATATATGTATGCAGTCAGACCAGATTTGAGAGTCTAGATTCCCTTGTAAATCTAGCCCTGAAAGTGAGTTATCTAAGTTTGAAATAGGAAGTCTTTGTCAAAATAATTGCTTAATTTCTGGTATCTCACATCTATACTAGTGCCAGAAAAATTATGTGAACCATATTTCTTTTCAGAACATTGCCAATTATGAGCAAATTTGAACTTCACAAGAGTAATATAAGTGTATATACAGTTGTGCACAAAGATGAAACAGATAGTAATTAATGCCTGTAGAAAAGGACACTATCACACAGAAACTTTCTGAGACCCTTTTCATCTCCACAGCTTTCAGTCTTATATTTCTATTAAAGAAGAAACGGCAAGCAGGAAAACCAAGAGAAAAAATTGGAGGATGCATTTTGGAACACTATGTAATTTAGTACAGATTGCCTTTATCTCCATGTTAATAATGTTTTTCACATGCCAAAACATTATTTTCTGGTGAAAAGTAAAAAGAAAATCTAATAAATGAAGGTTGGGAGGGGAGAAGGATTGCTGCTTGATTTCTTTAGCAGTAGTTTCATAACAGCTGTAGCACAGCTGAGTTCTTATATGTGGCGTGGGGAAGAGCTACACTATTAATGGTATTTATCTTATGTTGTTCTCCAGGCTCTGAATATTATCTAAGTGCTTTGTGCCAAATGTAATAAAATGGCCAGGATTCTCATTATAGAAAGCATAAATGGCTGAAGGCATTATATATAATGAGGGAAACTGTCAATGTGATAAATGTGTACTCCTGTCACTAAATTGCATAAAATATATGTATTTATGAATATGCTAACCCTCTAGACCATTTACTGGTAGAGTAACTGGAAGAGTGTGCACTGGGAATATTTTATTTTTTTGTCATTTTTTTTAATTGCTACATAGCCTATAGAGATCACACATTACAATACATTTGAAAAGTATTATAAATAGATCAGGATGCCACTATTTGCCCAGTCACACTCAGGCATTTGTAATAATATCATTTTAGGAATTACAAAATCATTTGAGTAATAAATTAACTTGCAATTCAAGGGAAATAAAAATCAGTTGATGTAAGTTGGGCCTTTGTTAAAAATATTAAGTCATCTGGTTTTACTGATGAAACACATGCTTCTCATATATAAATCTTTTAAGTGCTTGGGGTGATAATCATCAAAGAAATATGTCTAAGATCATTTTAGCAGTTTAATAGTAACAAGTAGCTAGCTTTCACAGATTGAATTAAAAAAATTATTTGTTATGAAAAATCATTACATTTAGTTATTTAAAAAAAAAAAAAAAGCATTTGTATATTATGAATAACTTGGGCTTTGGTATCTCCAGCAGGAATAGTTCCTAACCATAAGAATTAAGACGTTAAAACCAATCTACCATTTCTCAATTTTAGGATTTTTTACAAAAAACATGATGCAATTATCATGTATTAAATAAAATGATGCATCAGAAATAAATTCCCCCAAATAGAAAGTCTGGAGAAGATGTGGATAGGATGGAAAGGAGGACAGAAGAAATGGAGAAGAGGAAAGGGAAGAACTCCAAGTTCTTCTTGGCTACTGTCAGTGAATGAGTTCTGTATTACTTGCTACCTTCGTAGCAACCATGAAGGAATTTGAAATTAAAGGGATGAAAAAGAGAAACAACAGTTTCCATCCTCACCAAAATGGAGAGAGGAGAGTGAGACACATAGAGGGTATCCACCAAGTATTTGGAGTACTTCCCAGCTCTCTGTTGTGGGTGCTCCATCCATTTGCATGCTAGAGGGACCTGCTTTCCTCATGCTCTTGTTCCTGTACATTGATGAGAGCTGGAATATTCTCCAGTCCCAGTTTTAAATGAGAGACACAGCTCAGCTGAGCTATGCACTGAAGCTGCCTGGCCTTAAAGTTAGCCAAGATGCTAGAGCAGAGGAGAAGGAAAGAGATTTCATGTCAAAATTAAAACTGTGCTTTCTTGATTTATCATTCAGTTCTTTAGCTTCACTTAAAATTTTGAAATCAAGAAAATTACTTTGTTTCTCTAGTGTCCGTATGTTTAGAATGAGCTTAGGTAATGCTGACAAGCACAAATGTGTCGGGCAAAACTCAGTTCAAGATTAAAATGTGAAATACAGGTGTCTACGGGTGGACTAGATGTCTAAGTTCCCATTATAATCAGTGAAGGTCTCATCAGTGGAGCCTCAGCTCACAGTGCAGACTGTTGACTGTATTGACTAAGTCTTTGAGTATGCCTAGCACACATGTAAACACCTTCATTAAGTGTGTAGTAAGTAAGGAATTAAATCTCATCCATTATATCCTACAAAAGAATAACAAATTATAGCCAGATGTTTTGAAGTTTTACGCCTTTATATAATATAGTCAGATGGCTGTCAGAGCCATTTACTGCCCTCAGCATTCCAGCATGGGCTGCATACTGTAGCCTCATCTATGTAAGTAAACTAAACATGCCCAAGAATGGTGCTGAGCAGTGAAACCACGCGTCATGATCTGACCTACCTCTTGTTCGTAAATCTGTCAACCTCCAAACCTTGTCTGTGCACATGGATGCTTGCATGTCAAGTGTCCATTGGGAAGAGCAGAGATCTGCTCATCTCCCTGCAAGATTCTGATCCCACACCACTGCTGGAAACACTTTAGGACTTTTTGGTTTTACTAGGTGGCACAGGCAAAAAAACATGTCCCAAACCAGTCTAACAAGTTATCCATATATCTGACTACACACCAGAGCCTGGGAATGTTCCTGGGCGTTACTTAATTTATTAGTGTACTTATAGCTTGTAGATAGTACTTCTCATCCATATAACTTGCAGCCTTTTCCTTTGAATCCAGCATGATACAGCTGCACTGGAAGAGCATTACAGTGCTGTGAATGAAATGTAGCAATTTGATTACAGATGAAGAATAAAACCCCACAAACAAAAACTGATCCAAGAAATCAAGAAATAAGGTTCACATTGCTTTGTTTCCACCTTCCCACAGCTTCTGATGATAACTCAGTATTGGTACAATGATACAACATTTCTCAGGATTTTCTAGTAATGCACACAGAACAAGCGGCATGGGAAGGTAAATGGTGCCATGGAAACAGAATTTAGATATTACCTTGGGCAGGATGGTACCATAGTGTAGGACTAACAAAAGCATGCATAATAATTATATTAAATACAGTCTAAATGTGAGTGATTCTTACGTGGAAATAGAAGCTAACTCAATAAATTTATGTTTGCCTATTTTCCAACCTGTGTCCCAAAAGATCTGTCTCACAGGACAGTGAAATATGAGATTGTTATTCTATAGTACCGTGCCTACTGACTTTTACAGGTAGCACATGTATTTTTGTACTGTATTCGAATGCATTCTCTAGTCATATTTCTTGCCATTATTTTTACTGTAGGAATAATACAGTTAGCTGTTAAGTGTGCCAAATATCAGCAACTTCAGTGCAAACTGAAATTTTGACATCACATAAAAGAAGAAATTAAACTCAAATGATCCTATGCAGATAGCCTAGTCAAAGGAAAACAACTGGCTTTTGTAGTAAAATATAGATCAGGTAAATAACAACATTTTTTTTTTAATACTTGTGTTACCAACTTCTCTTAAAATTACTTCAATTCAGATGAAAAGCAGATTGTTTCCTTTATTTCACTCTTTTGTTTGTTTCACACATGACTTCTTTTTCTCCAAGTATTGCTGAAGTATTGCAACTACCAACAGATTTTGGTGTCTGCATGCTGAATCTAGTCTTTACATTGCAATGTCTTTATTACTGGAGGCATCTCCTCCTGTATGTTTGAAATTCTCCATCTAGCTGTTCTGATCTATAAATAGCATCATATGGGCAAAATAAAATTCTGTATCTGAAATAATTTAACAGCATTTAAGTTTCTGTCCCTGCTGGTTTTGAATAGGCTGTCACAGTGCTAAGATGCCTAGAGTGTGTGTTTTAGGATCTAGGACAGGAATATGAAAACAGTTCACTAATAATTGCTTTGTATTACATTTTATAACCATCACATTTGCAATCATTATATTTATGAGTTTACAAGCCAGAGAGGGCCAGGCAGAGATCAGGGGAGGTGTAAGGGCATGAACTGTCTCAATCTGTAGGAGCAGCTGCTGCCCTGGTTGCAGCACAGGCGGCGAGCAGCGGTACAAGAACAGATGGATGGACACACAGCCCTTGCACAAGTGTTGTCCACTCCACTCCACTCCACTCCACTCCACTCCACTCCATCTCAGCACTGCTTTCAGTGGGCACATCGCAGCCACTTTGGCAGGGAAGGCCTGAATAAACTCAGAAATAGAAACTCACAAGCTGTTTTTGAAGAGTACAGCTGTATTTCATGTTACAGAGATTGAGTAGCTGAAGCAGAAGCTGTCACTTGCCCAAGGTTTCAAATCAAACCAGCAGCAAAACCAGTAATTAGGACCCACGAGTTCCTGATTCACAGCCTTCCCTCATTTGCCCAGATGCTGCCACTTCACCATTCTTTTTTCTTTTTTTCTTTCATTTTTTTTCAGTAAGTTAACTGCTATTGCAAATTTTGATTCATCTCTCTTTGGAAGATGAGGACATGAAAGCCTCAACATGCACTGGAAAGCATGGCCAGTGGTACTAACCTGTCTCTTGAAAATTCAGAATAGGATATTGAACTCAGTTTTGTGTATTAAAATGAAATATTTATCACAAGAAATTTAGGGAAAAGGATGCTGAAAGGTCAAATTTTCCATTATGGTCTAGCAGCAGAAAGGACAGCACTGATCTTCAGAGAATAGCTGAGGTAAAAATATAACTTTATTCTTAACCTTGCCATTTATTTCAGCAAACTGTGTCCTATTGCTATTCAACCCCTTGGCCCCACTGACATTAACTTACAGGAGCAATGTTGCACAATTCCTACTTATTGTTTTTCCTTTCATTAATTCTTCACACTTATAGGTGTGGGTTTTTTGCCTGCTCAAAACCAGGTCTGTAAAAGTAAAATCTTTGCAATGGGAATTGGTATGTAGTTTTTTCTGCAACTTCCAGGTGGCCTATCTTTAGCCTATGGTCTGGGTAAAACCTGAAAAACATGTTTTGCAGATTTCTGGTTGCTCAGCCATATCTAACTTCAACCTTCATAATTTTTAATCATTTCAGACTTTCAGTCAATGCTGTGTTTAACTCCTGTCCATCCTTTCCTTTCATTTTGATCATTGTCATCAACTCATATTTGGTTTTAGGAATAAAGGAACCCCTCACCATGAAGGAAGAGGTCTTTTATCATGAGGTTCTCTTCTAGTAACTAAAGCACTGTTCTCCTTCTCTTGGATTTCCCTTCACATATTTCTTTACCTTACAGAGCATGATTAACCATTTTTTATTTCGCCTTTAAGGCTTTGTAACTTGCCTTGTCCTTGTTGCTTTTATCTGTAGAAAGGTAACACCCTAAGTCTGGCATCTTGACCCTTTTGCACTAAACTACAGATGCAGAAAATCAGCTCCCTGTTACAAACATGTCATTCTCCATATAGAAGACGCAGAGAGAGAAGGTATATGGTATGCACTGCAAACAGAGTAATGTCAGAAAGCAAAAAATGTGTTCCAGTTTTTTTAGTATGGTGCAGCCTGTATGAATCATGAAGAGGACTTATCAATAGGAATACCAGAATAGTAGGGAAAAGAGAGTACTAAAATGAAGAAATGAAAAGGGAGATGAATCAAAAAGGTTTGTAAATTGACCACATTTCATCTCATTTAGGTTTTAATTTTGATGCACAATGATAGAAAGTTGAACGTAAACATTTTGTTATAGCAGAAATAGGCCCCAAATAAGTAGTGACTCACATTAAGGGGTACTCTGAAAAATACTCTGAGATCTAAGAAAGCAGCAATAGAAAAGACCTATTATTTGTCTGGTGAGTCATTTCTAATGCGTAATATTATCTCTATAGTATATTCTTCCATTGACTTAGTTACTTGGAAAACAATTTAAGCAAATTTTTGTTTTCAAAAGCTGTCTTCTGGGCTTTGTTTTGTTTTTATCACAAGGTTGACTTTGCCGAGACAAAAAAAAGACAATTGGCATATCTGAAGACAGAAGTCTCAGGACTTCAGTCATGTAGTAAACTAAATTCTATTTTTATTTCTAATGATTAAAAGCAGAAAAACAAAAAGCAGATGGTAGCACCACCTACTGCAACTTTGTAACCCACACAGAGCCACTAAAATTCACATTAAGCTAGCAGAAGCCATTGTCAATTGAAAAAATGACAGGTTCGTTTTGGCCAAAAATGTTATTTTGTATACCATGTAGAATATTGATACTAAAAGATACCTTGAACTTAAAAATATTGGGAAAAAACCCCACTTTTCTGTAACTTTTTTTAAAGTTACCTTTTACCTTAAGTTTTTTAACTGATTATTGAGTTGGAAAGTCTTTCCAATTGTCTTCAGTTAGACTTTTAATAATTAAGGGAGAAGGGTAATATCTAGTCTTTAGTCATCTAGACAAATAAAATGGAACACAAAAATAAGACCCTCCATTCCTTAGATCAGACTAGATTCAGTAGCACATACTTCTTTCATGTCCTAGATACCTGACTGTCCATTTGCATCTAGTTCTTGACTTGGGGGTGGGAGATGGACACCATTACATTATTCTGTGGTCCAGGGATATTATTATTTTAAGAGGTAAACTGGTATCTTACAACAAGCACTGTTATCAGTCATCAGATTCTGTTGACTAATATGTAAAAATTGTTTAATGCTTCTTTGGTTATTAGATTTATTCCAGTTCCTTTAAAAAGACATGCTCACTTGTATTTGGCACTATTCTCCACCTTCTTTTTCTAG
Organism: Strix uralensis; assembly: GCF_047716275.1. Lineage (NCBI taxonomy): Eukaryota > Metazoa > Chordata > Aves > Strigiformes > Strigidae > Strix > Strix uralensis. The sequence goes on from NC_133974.1 coordinate 23,219,799, forward strand.
GAATATTTTTTTTCTATTTCCTTTCAGAAAAACTCTGCTGTTTTTTTCAGGGGGGGCTTTTTCTCCTTCTTTTTCTTTTTTTTTTCTTTTTTTTTTTTTCCCAACACAATACATTTTTTAGACACGTAAAAGCTGAAATTCTGTTTAACTTTATTTCAACATAAAACCCCCCAAGTTTTAAATTCTTCAGCCAGAAGAATTCTATCGGATTGGGTAGTTCCCATGGTGAGCCTGTGTCAGAGCTGAAAATGCTGCCTGGCTGGGTCTCTGGGCTGCAGCCACACTCCTAAGGAGGGATCCAAGGGAAAATGAATTTGTTTCCCCTGCTGAGTTCTGGTGAAGCTTTGTTGGGATCAAAACATCTTCATAAAACATCTTGACTTCAGTGAACAGGAGCCAGAAAATGCTGGATATTTTCCTGAGCAGCATTGGTGTTAGCAAGATTTCTTTTCGGTTTTACCATGAAGGCTTGGCTTTATACAAGTGCTTGATTGGTGTGAACTACTTCATTTTTATCTGGTCGTGAGCTTTTTTACCTCATATGCTGTACTTGTTAAATACTTTTCAAACAAATGTTGGCCTTTTGCCCATTTCAACAAATCCAGGCAAAATAATATTCTGTTTAATTTTTCTGGTATCAACATTTTTCTCTCCAGTGGTATGTGCATAAGCAACTGTTGTAATAAACATACTGAATTTTGGGGTATATCGATACATCATGTTATAGGAGACTCAGAACGATGAAATAGATGTAAGATTAATGGAGAGAAACAATGCAGTGTTGATAGCTAATGAGAAAATCTTGAACATGTTTAGATAAATAATCTCTGATATAAAAAATGCAGTTTAAATGCCTGGGAATGTTAATTAGTTACTGTTTAATGAGGAAATTAATTAAGACACAGCACAAGTACAAAGTAAGAATGCCTGTTGCTTTTCTCAGCAGATAATTGATAGCTTTGAAATACTGAGAAAAGCAAAGCTTGAGACATACAAGGCTATTATAGGGCCTAGTATTTTATGTAGAGGTGAGTTGTGGGCATGTATTGAAAAGAAAGTTAACTTCATAAAGGAAGCACCAAGAAGAATCTGGAGCCATAATAAAAATGATACATGTTTTAAAAACAAAAACAAAAACAAAAACAAAAACAGAACTAAAATCTAAGAAGGAAGTCAGTGAAATGGTACATGCAGTGAAATCCCAGCAATGGAAGTAAGCTAGACATATAATTAGGATGATGAAAGATCCTTCCAATTATCTTCTGAAAGGTTACCCCCCTATTTTTTGACTTCATGTCTATGGAAAATGGAGAAGATTAAGCAAATATATATAACTTCTTAATGTGAGTTATCAACAATAGGAGGAATATATTCTTGGCTAAAAATGTTTGGACTAGTTGTGGGAAAGGCTCTTAGGATCACGGAGGCTGTCAGTGTCACATATATACTCCTACAGTGGGATGTCTTCAACATTTCAGACAGGAGGGATTCCAGTAATCTGTTATAAATGTGATGCTCCTGCTTAGTATGCTGGCTAGAGGTTTTTCCAGTTTGCACTTGGCAGGAAGGCAGTAAGTTTCTACCACCATACCTGTAAAATTATGTCTGATGATCCAATGAATCATGATGTAAGGAAGTTTTATTTTTCAGCCTGATTTTCCATGGTTTTCCATTCTATATATGTATTGTATTCCTCCTAATTATGGTCAAATGGATAGAAGAAAGGCAATAAGAGTGGAAACAACCAAGAGAAGCAGCAGTGGCTACTTGTGAAAGATTCCCAGAGACTCTTTCAGAGAATTTATTATGCACTACATAATATAAACATCAAAATAAAAAATCTACAGCATTTTTCATAAACTACAGACTGAAACATTGAAATTACTAGTAGAATAAGTCTAATATTAATTAGTTCTTTCATTACTTATATGTTAAATCTAGCATTGTAACATCAGGAAACCATGAGCTGATCAATGCACACATACAGAGGTGCTGTAAACTTAGAAGACTAGTATTTATAATTCATAATCTCAAAATACGCAAGTAACAGAAGAAATGACTAAAACATGCAGACTGAGCAGTGATTTAGAGGTATCATGTTATTTCTGTGTTTGGGAGTTCTTTTAATGAAGTTTTACTCATTATTTACAACTTTTAATTCGAGTTTTGAGAAGAAGAGAGATGTTGCCAAGTGAGAAACCAAACAAAGGAAAACAGCTGAGGATGTTTTAGAGGCTCCTGGGTCTACTTGGGTCTGGTTCCGTGTGTCCAGAACACCAGTAGCATAACTTAGCGAATGGCAAAACAAGCCCTGTCATGCTTGTCCTGCACAACATTATCCATGGACATATTTATACTGCCATCAAGTGTGATTTCCTTTAATTAGTTCTGCAGATTAGTTGATGTAGTTAGCTCCAGTACTGATGGCAACAAAGCTGCTGCTGCTCAGGCTTCAGTGAAGGTTTTACCAGGACCCTGTGTATATTTTTGGTGTCTGAAGCCTGAGTTGCTATTGCTTAGCAACTGTTGATTTCCAACCAGATTAAAGTTACACGTGCTGTAATCATTCTTAATAGAAAAGCATATGATATTGAGCAAGTGTGTGTATGTATGTGAGAACAGAGGGCTGAAGATGGACGTAAGCCGTTAATGAGCATGTGTGAGATGGAAAACTACAGAAGTGAGCTTTATAGCATAGGAGGCCCTGCCTTCACTACCTAGATGTTGCAGTAAAATTCTGGGGAGAAAAAAAAAAAAAAAAGTGGATTTGAGTATAACATTCAGTGTCTTTTTGTACCAGTGAAAGCATTCCACCAAAATGTGTTCTGTTGCATTTCTTTAAAACATGGCAAGTTTTAGTCACTGGTAATTCCCCTTTTATCCATAAATCTGAAAACTTTAGATGAAGTTCCATGGAGAAAAGACCCCTTCTCCTTCCCTTTCATGAAATGAGCTGTAAAATAATATCCTAATATTTTGGTATTTGAGTGGTGTAAATGATGATAATTTCAAAGTAAGTGCAGAGGATGTTCAAACAGGTACTGGTCTTATTTGGAGGACTGAACATCTGCTTTGTACTGGTCTGAACAGAAAACAATTTTTCACTATCACAAGACTTGTTGGGATCACAGTTTTCAGAACTGCAACAAAACTCTGCAGTGGGCTGACCCCAGCCAGCAGCGAAACATCCACACAGCTCCTTGCTCACTCCCCTCTCCCATGGGACAGGGAGAAAATAGAAGGAAAGCAAGAAGACTCATGGGCCAAGATAATGACAGTTTAACGGGGAAAGCAAGAGCTGCATGTGCAAGCAAACAAAACAGAGTAATTCATTTGCTGCTTCCCATCAGCAGGCAGGTGTCCAGCCACTGCCTGGGAAGGGGATTCAGCACTTATAATGATTACTTGGGAAGACAAATGCCATAATCACTAACGTCCCCCTTTCCTTCTCCTCGTCTGTATGGGCTGGCATGAAGAAAGTTAGCTCCACCCCAGCCAGACCCAGCAGAAATGGAAACTTTGCTTTTTAATTTTTATTTTTTCTTTTTTAAATGAAAGACTGAAGAGGGGTATCGCCCATGGTGGCAATATGAGAAACCCAAACACATTCTTCTTTTTCAATTCCACTTGACATTACTTGACTTTTGGCATGCAGTACCAGCCTCCCTCCATCTTAACAAATATTTACTCATTTAAATTAATTTAAATAGCTCCAACAGAAGAAACTAGGAAAGATCAAGGCCAGAACATCAAGATACTTGAAGCACTTGATCAGAGTGTGAGGGACTTGCTTTCTAACCCCAAACCTGACCCAGATAAAGTAACAGCTGACAGCTGCTTCTCCTAGGCTGAATCAGTGTCAAAATTAGCAAGTTCTTCTAAGGCAGATTTCCTTCTCTTTTTGACTGGAAGAGAAAACCTTCATCAAAATTGATACATTCCTGCAACAAAACTTAGGTCTCAATGAGTTGATATTTTCTAAGAATAGGAAAAAAAAATAAACCAATAACAACAAACCCCCCAAACAACAAAAACAATACATGACTTACCCATTAGTGATTAAGTCATGTAAAAATTTCTCAGGAAATCCAGAAGGATGGGATGCATGCAATAAGGCATGCTCAGAGGTTATGATTTGAATAAGAAACTGCAGTCATGCATACAGCACAGACCATAAGCCATCGGTGCTCCCATAGGGGATCATCAGCACTTACGTCCTGTGGGAGATAATTTCACTTAAGAACTGAGGGTGCAGCAGTCAACTTTAACCCGTTAAATGCTTTCAGTGCTAGAAACTGATGTATAGAAACTCACTGATATATGCTGCTTATCACGGTGATATCTTTGTGCTCTATTTAGTTTTAGCTGCTACTTTCACACAGTCATGTTCTTCCTGCCATGTGTAAATACATGGTGTGTTTTCAGTGCCTTTGCCATTTTCCTTTGGTTTGACCCAAAATAGTTTAACCACCTGAAGGTCTTGTATTAACAGATTGCATAATTCAACTCAAATTAGCTTTTGCTCAGAGTCTGGAGAATGAATACAAAAAGTTATATTACTTTCAAAATAAAGTCATTAGTAATCATTAAAACAGCAGTCAAATGCAGACAGCATTACAGCTGCATTAAAAAAATGGAACTGGAAGTTAAACATTACTACTAATCACTGCCATTGTCCTGAAAGAGCAGAAATTAAGCACTGATTTAAACTCATTTTAAATCCCATTACTGGGAGACCAAATTGCTAAAAATGTGGAGGCCTTACTCATGGATTTCTATAGAACAAAACCAGCTTTGCAGTTTGAAACACTCACAAATGTCCTTAAGAGATCGAAATGACAGTGTAGGAACCATATCCAATTGCATGGGTGAATAATGGGTACGTGGAGGCAAGATTCCCAGCACTGTCTTGCTGATGTGACTTGACTCTGATGGGGTGAGAAGCTGACAGTTTATTTTATTCTGCTTGCCCTTTCATTCTAAGACAACAAAGGAGAGGTGAAAGTTTTGTAGTGATGGACAACTCTCCTCTGGGAATTGACAGAATTCACTAATTCATTTTCAGCCAATGAGTTTGTCACTACCAGCCTGGGCTTGATTTGAGCAGTGCTTCAGAAATTAAAATCTCAATATTCCATTTGCAGCTCTCTGACCTTTCTGGTGGCCCTATTTATGGCCTTGAATAAACAAAGATATGGAGAAGCAAAATGGGCCCAACAGTAATAATTTGTTTTCCATTTGTAATGTGAGCTTGAAGACTCTTATACAAGCCTTTCTCTTCCTTCTCCTGAAAATGCAGCCATGGTTGAAATACTGCATGACTATGTGTAACATCCCAGCAAACAGCAAATGTTTATGGATGTCCATAAAGTAAGATTATACAAAAAACAGATTACAATTGAAAAATACTGTGTTCAGCCAATGATACTGCTCAAATGTAACTGTAAATTCAATGATGTGTTAGTTCTGTGTATATTTTGTGTCTGTGATTACCAGATCAAAGTGAGGATCCTGCCATACCACTGGGTTGCTGTAGCTTAGCAAGTGATCATGTGTCTTCTAAGCCTTGGTAACTGAACTTGTTTACACCATTATACTATTAACACATATGAACTAATTCCAGGTACTTTTACCCCCAGGCTATGGCTTAACTAATTTGACTTACCTTGCAGGCAGATGGATAGTTACACCAAGAAGAGCTGATATGCTTAAGCACATTAAACCATCAAAATTTGATCAGATATCTAAGACATTATTATTAAACACTGTCTTGGTTGAATTTGTCAGCTGTGTGAGTTCCTCTAAAGAACAAGCTGGATGGAATCCTGACCATGCATTGTTGCCAGGGCAGAAAAAGGCGGGGTTGACATATGCCCAAAGTACCTTTAGTGTATTGCAGATACAGGATTAGAAAGAGCCCTCATGCATAATGTCAGTGACTTTGGTTCTGCATGGGTATTTGTCCATGTACAGACCTCAATGAGAAATTCTACTAGTGAACAAGTTCTGGAAACTGTTTTACTTGTGTCGCTCAAATAGCGTTAGCAACACCTAAATGTGGAAGAAATTTCAGTTGTCCCCCTCCCAGTGTAGCAGCTACAAACATAAATGCAGATAGTGAAGTGACCTGAACAAATATCATCTTTGCTGAGAGAGCAAATATTTGTGTTCAGTTTATCAATTCCTTTTTGACTAATCGTGACAATCTGGCTTAATGTCATTTTGCTTTAAGCCCTCAACTGAGGAATGGAGGTGAAGAGCCCAGCCACCCAGCACTCCCCTCAGTCCCTGGGGAGGTGGCCTGGACAGCAGTCAGTCCAGAGCTGTCCGTCTCCTCTCCATTAACAGTTGAAGACAAGGGTGCCCACGCTCCAGGGTGCTTCAGTGAAAAGCCTATGCTTGGGAAAGAAAAAATTCATCTCTTCTGGTGAGATCAATCTGGCAAACTTTAGGATTAGGAACTGGCCAAGCATCTGCACACCTTTTTGCAACATCCTAAATATTGATTCTGCCCACCCCGCAATAGAAACCTTATTATTTGGCTTTCTGATTTCACTGGCCACATAGAGAATTGGTTCTCCCTCACCTTCATTTCTGTTTGTGTCATGGGGAAAGTCCAAATAACCCAATAGCTGCACAGATTGCAGTCGAATGTCACAACCAACAAACAGAAAGGTCTACCTCAGCCCCGGTGTAAGTGGTTTTGAAATGTAACATGTCAGTGTCTCTGTGTATCCTAAGCAGTCACAGAAATATGTGCTATACATTACATGGTTTCTAGAGCAACCAGAGAGGACCTGAGGAGGGTTGCACCCACTGTGCAGCGTGCTAAACAAATGCATTAGTGAGAAAGCTCTCTGTGGTGAGGTAGCTGGCAGAAGTCTTTTATTTGTAAAACACAACCTTCCTGAAGCTGAAGCTGTTTATGGGTCACTTCCAAACAAATTCCTTCATTAAGTAAAAATGCAGGGGGAAAGCAAAGTTTTTCAATTGCTGCAGCACCCTGTTTTGACATTTTTAGAAGTCTTATTTTTCCAGCTTGAACATGTGTTGCTTCAGATCTCTTTTAACTTGTGACAAAGGTCAAAACTGTATGGAATTATTTTGAAAGTGTAGAAGTTTCTTTCATTTTAGATTCACACCTAACAATTTTATTAATCTTAAATCAATTCTAAGTTGGAATTTTTTTACTTTGTAGTTGAAAATTGCTGTGGGAAGGGAAAAAAGAGTCTTTGCTCATTCTAATTACTTGCAGTCCTTCATTAAAGACCTTGTGGTATAAATACCTCAGTAGAGCATACAGTTGGGAGTACACATGCATGCATAAAATCTTCAGGTAGGCTTTAACCTGTGACGTTACTTGCACCTCAATAGTATTATGGCTGACGTAGAATGAAGAGGAGGAAGAAAAGAAAGGAGAGACTTGTGGGGGAGGGTTAAAAGGAAAAAGAAGAAAAAAATAAAACAGATCTCTGAAGGAGATGAAAAAAGAGAGATATGGGACAAAGGAACAGGTTAAAGATGAGAAAGATGAAAGCAAGCAGATGAGAAAGCAAGACTTGCATTGCAAGTGCATGGGGAGAGGGGGGTGAGGGGGACTGTAGGAACTAATGACCAATCACTGGAAAATACATTAGGTCTGAGAGATGGATCTGAGCCACTAAGCATAACTTCTGCAGTATCCACAGGATGATGAAAGCACAGGACAAAGAACTGAGGCATCAGACTTTGCCTACTACAGCTGCTCCAGACCTGTGATTCTTTCTAGGAGGAAACCTTATTGTGGTTATTGATATTTTTGAGAGGGAAAAATGGCTCATTTAAAATGTACTGGCATTCTATATCTGCTTAAATTGCCAAAAGGAAGCTACGTATTATATTTTATGTAATCATATTTACTAAATAAAAAAAATCCCATCACCTATCAGTCATACCACCCCAGCATTTCAGTGTTCACAGAAATCCTCACCAAAATTGACTTGTGTAGGAATTAATATATTTGGGTCCTCCCTCTGCTCTCCTTTCAGCCTTTCACGTACAGAAAAACCCATATGCATCCCATCTCGAGTAATATAGAGCTTCATCACCTAATGTCAAAAGGCCTTATTGAAGGTTTTCATGGCTGCAGCTACTAATAGCTAATTTCAGTTTTCAAGGGAACTGCTGACTTTGCCCTCACAGCCCAGTGGAGTCAAAGGTTTTTCATGCTGAATGTCTCCTACCATGGTAGTAGATCAGTGTAACAAATGCAGTTGTTCTCTAATGTTAAAAGATCTTATTTATTGAACATTTGAAAGATGGGGACAGTGCTCAGACCTTTCGCCCTACCATAAAACAAAGCTGTAATAACAGAATACCATGACCCGCTAGTAGTAATTGTTGTAGATCAGATTGTGGTTTTTACCAAATCATAGAGTAAATATAGTGTGAGCATATCTTATTTGTAACCTGAAAATGGAAAGGTTACAAAACCCATGTTCTGTCAAACATAGTTTAACATTAGCGATCTCAGTCATTTTTAAGGAGAGTCTTAAAGAAATGCTTTTCATCAAAGAGCATTTTAAATATATTGAAAAGACTAATTTTATCTAGTTTATTTTTCCTAAACGTCTGTTCCATTTTCCATGTATATGTGAGATAGATAGATAGATAGATAGATAGATAGATAGATAGATAGATAGATAGATAGATAGATAGAAAGAAACATCATTAAATATCTACACCCATCCAGTAAGACAAACATCCTGCGTTTTCTCTTCACAAGCCAGGGAAATCCAGGGACATTTTTTGTGTATTCTAGGAAAGGTGTAAGCCAAGTTTTCTGACTTGTATACTCCTCTCTCACTACTGCACTTCGTCCTACACTTTGTCCTGGCATTCTTCCTCACTTTGGTCTCTTTTAAGTATGTTTTCATATAATTTCTGCAGGTATTTTAATAGAGTCAGTAAGTATTTTACTTCTCTGGCACCACAGTTAAGCCTTTGCAGCTGTGCAAAATCATTCTGTGTTCCTGACTTGCATTTTCTATTTACTCTCTGCTAAGGCCCAAGATACACTTCTTGGACCTCCTCAAGTGTCCACTGTGGAGGCAGCTGCAAGTCCTTCCAAGAGCTGTCACAGCAGGTGGAAGATGAATGCATACAAAAGGCAGTTGTTGCATTTTACCTGGGGGGAGGAAAAAGGATGGATTCTGAAGAGCTGTAGGACGGAGAGCTAAAGGTTTTTCTGGGGTATCCAGAAGTCTTGGGCTCACAGAATAAGGGTCATTACTCACAATAATTAGCTAATATATTCTTTAATATTCCCACTTTTTAATATAGAAGATTTGGGATTCCTCTCACAGATCCTGAAAAGCAATAAAAGGTAAATGGCTCATTCAGGAGCTTGACACAGTCATTCAGCTGTGAAAAATTGAGGAAGAAAGGGCTTTTAGGTATTTTCTAGGCTGTTTGAAGTGCACGATCACATGGAGCTGTGTCTGAACACAATGTGTTATCACTGGCTCGCTCTTTTTGCTTGCAGTCATTTGTTAATTTTGATAAGGAGAGATTGAGTTATTTAACTGAATTAGTCATTTAAATTCTAGAATGACTGAAAAATGAATCTGCTTTAACACTCCACAGCATTATCCAGCACCTTTTTGCATTTATTGCTTGAAGAGGGGCGGGGAAGAGGAACTTGTAGATCTCTGGGGTGAAAGGGATAAGGCATTTCAGAAAAGTTTCCAAGGAGCAAAACAACCCTGACTGGCTCAGAAAAGGCTGCTGTGGGGAACCAAAGCCTTTCAGGGTGATCACCACAATACTGCTAAGGCAACTTGTGTTTTGTGGATGATTTTCAGTTGCCAAAACCTAGGAGGCAGCAGTTGGTGCTGCCAAGACCAAGATGACCCCTGACAGTTTCTGTGACCCCCTGCAATATATTCCATTTTACACTTTTTCCAGATAGGACTTGAGGGATGCAGCCAGTTTCCTCTCCTTGATTTAATAGGCTGTGTGCCTGGCTACACTCTTTGATAGCTGAAGCCTGGTTTCACAGTCCTGCTACCTGGAGTTATGCTATATAAAAGTAGACAGGCTGAATGAGAGCAAGAGATCAGGAATTCCTCAGTCCTGCTCTTCATGGGGTGGGGAGGGTGATTGATTGGTTTTAGCAGTCTTAGTAGTGACCTGACTTAAGTAAAATGCTGGGATTCTTCAATATTTATTAGAGTAATATAAAAGAGAAATGTGTTTGTGTTTAGAAAGCCAAACAAATTGTCTCTCTTGGGCACAACTTAATATGAATAATGAATTCTCTGAGTTATGAAATGGGCAGATGAAATTATTTTTAAAAAAAACAGAAAAAAAAGGCAGAGAACCATATCATGCCACTAGAAAAAACCATACCATAAAGCTGTTTGAATTTCTGGCTGCTGTGTCTGTAAATGGCATAGCAGAGTAACAAAAATGTATAGAGAAGAGTGAAAAGGATGATGGAAGATTTAGAACGGCTGTGCCATAATAAAATACTAAACCGATTGATTCCTGGGTTTGGAAAAGAGAGGACTGAGGCAGGGATATGGTAAATGTCCACACAATTATAAATGAAATGGACATAGTGAATAGGGATCGATGATCCATTATTTTTCACAACCAAAGAACTAGGGGCACCTAATAAAATTATCAGGCATCCTGATAAACAAACAAAAAGGAAATTCTTTTTCAAATAAAACATAATTAAATTGTGAGGTGCATTGGCACAGGATGCAGTAGAGGCTATCAGTATAAATGGGCTCAGAGAAGATTAGATGAATCCATAGAGGATAAATCCATTGCTGGCTATTAAAAACGATGGTCTAGATTAAACTTCCAACTCAGGAAGTCCCTTAAGTGCTGATTGCGGGAAGTTGGAAAGGTATTCTAGGCTATCTACGTATTTGCCCTGTTTTCCGCAGCATCCATTTTGGGCCAGTGCTGAAGCCAGCATACTGGGATGAACAGATCTTTGCCAGATCCATCAGGAACACTTTTATGTGCGTGTGTGAGAAAAAATAAGAACAAAAAAAAAGAGAGGGTGAGATGAGAAAAACAAAAGCAACTTAATTAAAGAATGACTTCCTCTTACTGTTAATACTTTTCACACAGGCCTCTTGCAAAGGAAACCTCAATAACCTTAAATCTCCTACTATCATCTTTAATTTTTACTTCAATCAGAGTTTTCCCAGACCTGCTTTGCTTCTGTGTATTTGTTGCTTACCAGCATGCTATCAACAATACACAAGACAATAACAATGCACAAGAATATTGTATTTGACAATACTGCCACCTAGGCTACATCTGTAGTAGTAAATTAAACAGCTCCAGGACAAAGGCCCAACAAATAGGAATCTGAGTATTTATAATGTTGGTTTGAGAGGTCCCTGTCTTGGTTTTAAGCTTGGCCAACTAATTTTTACTGTCCCAGGTAATTTTAAGGCTTGACTAGGGAGTTAGCATGGGCAAGGAACAATTCCCAAACAGTTTGTATGGAGGCAGCCTGTTCTTGAAGATATGCTAGACCACGCCAATTGGCGTCATGGCCAAAGAATGGGCCTTCGCCATGCCTAATTTACTACATAGATGTTGTAATATTGATTGGGTGTAACATCTTAGAGATCAGGTGAGAAAAGGAATAGGTTTGCCACAAGTGATTTTGGCCACTTGGGAAAGGTCCAAACCAAGCCAGTTAGCTGTCTCCCAGGAGGGGTGAGGGGTCCATAACAGCACCCAGTCATGCACACATTTGGTCATTTCCCTTAGGTCAGGATCAGCCTAATGACAGTTCTCGGTGATACACACCCTGTAGCAAACTGGAAATATATTTGGCTAGGGTCAAAGGCCACCTTCAAGAGATGGTTTAATTGGATAGCAGTCTAGTGGACTTGGAGGTACAGGAGATATCTCTTCTAGATCTCTAAGTATCTCTAGTCTGGAAAAGGTGATTTGGTTTTCTCAGATCATGGAGTGATGTGGTGAGAGACCTGTATTCATACTCTGGACACATTTTATGCTCTGTAATTATGTGATCAAATGAAGTTGCACCTGCTGTTTAATCCAGACATTTTAGGGCCTGTGTTTTCTTTCGTCTGTTGTCAGAGTTAATATGCCAGGTGCTATATAAGAGAGAACTAAAAGAACAACAGCTACCATAGGGAGTTTACAGGCTGAAAGAAAAGCACATGTAGAAAAAAATCAGTGGGAGGTCTAGAGCAAGCCAATAATAAATAAATTAAAATCCAATGAACTGAGAAGTTCAATATCAGATGTAGTTCAGTCTTACTCTTGTATTGTGATGGAGAAGACAGTTAATTGATTGTAAATCTTGCTGATGTAAGCCTTTTAAAGTATGTGAGCAACAAGTCCACTGAGAATGGGGCCTATTTTGTGGACAGATAGGTTATGGAAAGAGTATGCTTAGGAGATGGAAACATCATGCCTGGTTATTAAGGGCAGAATGAGTGCGTAAAATATGAGGGCCAACATAGAGGCATATCTTGGTGCAAGACTTTACAGGTGAGAAAAAAGAATTTAAACTGATAGATCAGGCTCAGAGAGTAGATCAAGAGGTTAAAACTGAAATGATAAAATTTGAAGGATGGGTAAAGTGATTATCAAACTGAGGAAAAGCAGCGATATCAGATGGTTTCTGTGTAGTGACTGAGCAAGTGCTCTCTTAGAGCACAGGCAGACAGGAACAGGATAGAAGAGAGCATGTGTCCGTTAGCTCGTACAGAAACCTCACTTCCCTGACCCAGAACACAAAGTAACATCCTACTGACCCACAATCCAGTACCAAATGGCAGCTCAGGCATGATTCAGAATTGGCTCCCAAGAGATTAGCTGCATCTCCTTTACTCAAGTTTTACACCAATGTAATTCTGTGGCCTTCAGCAGTTTTACTTTGAATTTACATTGGACTGTAACCTATTCTCTAGACAGAGAAAACTGAGCAGAAGAAGCTAAGGCTCCCTCTACTTGTAACTCATCAGGAACACACCACATGCCTGAGCAATGGCAGCAATCACCCCTACCACAGCGCATGCCCTTGCCCAGATTTGGCCCATGTCAACCAGCGCTTAGGTAATTAGGTAATGTCTCCTTAGCAGGGTAAGGAACATCAAAAGCCGGGGCGCACTCCTGACAGACATCCAGCCTGTTCTAAGGACAAAAGCTATATCATGCCAGCTTGATCTCTGGTGCTAGCCCATATAATTTCCCACAGTACATGTAGTAGCCTCAGGGTTGAATGAGCCATCTGGATCTGTCAAGCTGGTTCCATCTCAGCAATGTCTCCTGGTGTTTCCAAGCTTAAGTCTGGAGAACTTCAACTGTGAAAGGTACCTCTCACAGTCTTGAGTGTCGTCTGTGCAGTGTTGCACTGGAATCCATGACAAATCCATCACATTTTTAGAAAAGAAAATGAGTGTAGATGTAAATGACAGTTTGTGCTCTCCTATTTATGCAGATCACAGCATCATTTCACTATGCATTCAGCTTTCACAGAAGCAGACATCTCTGCACTTTTAAAGCCTATCATTTTTTGTCACTATTTTGAGCCCTGTTGAGAGTGAAGACTTCTCCCACTATTTTTTAGTTTCAGTTTGAGGCAGGTTTTTGCTTTCTATTTAGACTAGTCTATGATGCAGTAGTTTATATGTATATTGAGAAGTGATTTTAAATGATAATCGTGTCCCTTGTCTGTGGACTGTGTTCTATGCATTGTTTAAAACCTTAAATTGTAAATGATCCTATTTTCAAAATCTTTTTGTTTGTAATTCATTGCCAATCAAAATATTCCATGCTAAGACTACCATTTTCCTCTATGTCCATTGGTGCAGAACATTCTACCAGTAGGCCCATCTTGAGTAAAGGGCGAGCTGAAATACTATGGATCTATGAGATAGAGGAGGTGAATAACATAAAATGAATGCATGCAGTTTATGACACTGGCATGCACAAGAATTCTGTGATAATCTGCCTGACTTCATTATCATGAGATATGAAGGTTGCTGCTGTGCTCATGAATGAAGAATATGCTTTTCCTTTCTATGGTCAATAATAAAAACGGTAATTTCTAGGAAAAATATAAACTGAATAAACAAAGACCATGTATGTCTGTTGCTGAAGGAATAATATGATTTCGAAGTACAGTTCAACCTCACACAAAGATTGTCTTTATAATACTGCAAGAGCCACTGAGACTTTAGATTAATTTATGCTTCATAAATGTAGAACACAAAAATTGAATCTCTTCAAGGGCTGAAGGAACTGACAGTAGCTTTTTGAAAAGACAGTCTAAGCAATGAATTAGTGAAGTGACCAGGTATATTCATAAAATATAAAGAAATAAGAAGTCCTCCTGCTTAGGAAGTAAACTAATCACTAAGAGCTGCTCATATCCTTCATGCAGATTCATAAACCTAAGGGAATCACAAAGGAATTCTAAGTTCCTTTGAAACATTTGCAATTGACTCTATTCAAAACAGATTACAGCTTTTTTGCGGGATGAAAATTCTAACTTTTTTGTGCTCTCTGTAGGCTCTTCTAGACAACAACCTCACTGACACTAAAAACTATATTCATATAGTATAGCTACAAGAAATAAATTAATTCTAATCCTAATTCTCCTGGATAATTGAGGCAGAAAGAGATTAGCTGAATTGTCCAAATTTGCACAGGAATTCCAGTCAGAATCTGACCTATGGATCCCATTGCATAACCTTTCCCTTTCATTTTGAAAAGGAAATTTATTTTCTTCTTTTTTTTCTCAATCATGCCAAACCCATAAATGTTTAGGCTAGTTTAGTCTACCCCTAAAATTTTAGTCTCATTTTGGGCAGAGTTTGTGAGAATGATGCCATCTTCTTGCAAGGGAGAAATAATGTTATGCATTTTATTTTCTTTGGATCATTCTATAAGTGTTTCTGAAAATATGTACATGATATAACTTTGGAATAAATTAATAGCTTTTTGCAAAAACACAAAACTACTGTTTCAATATAAAGCTTCTTTATTATGAAGTTAACAGTAAGATCTCCTAGTTTCTTGCATGAATGTAAAGGATTCGTCAGAGTATTCTCGTTATAACTTTCATTTGATTCCTTACTCCTGTGCAGCCAAATTAGAGGACAGGCATATGAGTTATACAATATAGGCAGATCATGTGAGCAAAGTCTCCATGGAAACTGCCTAATTCATGCTTTTATTTAATTAGACTTGTCCATTACCTCTCCAAATGAAATTTAATTTAAATTCATATGCCAGTCATTTTTTAAATTGTGTATGACTTTTTATCCGTCACTTAATGAGATCTCTAGTAGGCTGTATTTTAGCAGAGTGAGTTTATTTAACAATTGAGTTTATAAACAAGATGTTTATTTGACAGCTCAGATTATTCAACATTCTTAACATCCTCAGGACTTATTTTCTATGTGGTACCTGTGCTATGCTACCCATTGTTATCAGTTGTATATTCTTAACCTCATGAATTGTCAAAACCAGGAACAATTGTTTGAGAGTATCCACATGAGTATATTCACTCATTTTGCTTGCTGTGACATAATTGGGAAAAATTCATAATACAAATAAAAGGTGCAACCAAGCCAAGAAATATACAAAATGCACTGTTAAATGGAGCATTGAAACAGGCAAAACAGTGTGCCTGTTGTAAGCTGAACCACAAAAAAACCCCAGCTGGTCTGATACAGGGATTGAGGTACTCTTGAGAAAAGTCTGAGTTGGTTCAAACTTACAGGAATGTCTGCCTGAGAATATGAGGAACATTAACTGATGTGAGTTCTTTAAAAGTCATCAGTCCTTGGTCATACACTACAGAAACATGGTCTGCAATACCTGATTTTGTCTTTCTCTGAAGTATTGTTGGTTGAACGTATAGTGAGAGGCTATGGAGTACTCCATTCTTTTGCTGTTCTTTTGAGGTGACTGTGCTTGTAACAGGCACAGATGGTAAGAAAGAGTGCAGTGGAAGACTACCTATACTCAACTTCCACTCAACTGAGACACCAGCAAATATGGATAATAGGGCAAAAACATTTAAAAAAAAAAATTAAAGATAGTATTGTGTACTTGCATGAAACACATTGCTGTGATATTTTGTATCCTAATATATGTATTCTCCAGCCAATCTTGTACCTTAAGGAAGTGTTACTGACACAGTTTTCCATATGCAGCTCCATGTTAGAAATATCTGAGCTACATGCCGTGTCCAAGTTAATTTGTATGACAGCATAACAATAGCGCAATGCGGAGGCAACAAGCTGCAATTCTGAAAGTGATGTAGGCAGGGTAGCTAAAGGCTGCACTCGGGCCATTCAGCAGGTTTCTGCATATGTCACTGAATTCACACAGCATAGACATATCATCTGAGTTTAAGTACTTTTCCAGAATTACAGAAGTTGTCTCTGGCACAAAAGTAAATGTTATTGATAGGAGAAAGTCACCATCACAGCATTATCAGAGTTCAGAATTGCAGAATTGAAATGGCTGTGAATAAAATGTAAAGAAAGTGGCCTGAGAATCATGAGTGGCATTATTATCATCAGAAGTGGGAAGTGCTAAAGGTACCACTGGAAGACTGAAAATAATGATTCTTCCTGGAATGAATACATTAAAGCTAAAAGGCTGTAGAATTCAATGCAGCTAAGCAAGGATGAAAAGAAGAATGCAAAAGGTGTTATAAAAAAGCATTTATGAATATTATGACACTAGTGATGTGAAAACGTCTGGCAAAATTAAAACAAAAAATATAGAAGAACACTAGAACAACTGACAAAGAGGAATAGATACTGCAGATAATTTCATCTCCACAGCTTCACAGTATCAGAGATACTGAATGGTAATAAGTATCACCGAGTGGATTTAAAAACTAGTGGAGAGTTTATGTCTGGGTATACAAAAATATCAGAGTTATTAAATAGCTACTTTGTTTCTGTCTTTTCAGAAGAAGAGGGTGGCGATCTGCTCAAGTCGGGCTTCAGTTTTCCAGGGACGCCAGAGGAGGAGCTAGGTACATATATGATCTCTCAGATAACTTGTACTGCTTGTACATCCAGAGGCTGGGTGCAGCCATGGGGGTGAGGAGGCAGTAGGCTGCTCTGTGGTACAGCCTTTCTCCAGCCAGAAAGTCCACAGCAGGCATGGCACCAGACCATGTTAATGAGAGTGGCCAAAAACCTCTCAGTCCAATCCTTCTGGGAATTTCTCACCTACTATATAAGGTTAGAGAATTAAAAGCAGAAAAACATCAGATTTGGGTAACATCCAGGCAACCAAGAATTCAAAAGAAGTTGTTCAAAGAAATTATCAACTTTCCTTCTTTTGTCTTTTTCTTTTTGTCTTACCCCTTAGAAAACATAATAATTGCAGAAAGAGTTTTTGATGTTATCGTTTAAATTTAAAAAAATAACAGAAGCAAGAAGAAATCAGAAACTCATAGATCCCATGAGTGAAATCTTGATATCTGCCTCACAAAGCTAATAGTAAAATGTCCCACTGGCTTCAGTGTAGCCAGATTTATACCTTTTAGATTGCAAAATTGAGTTTCTGTTCCTGGAATTTCATATTCAGATTGCCACTGTTTTATGTGAAATCCATCAAAATTTTGATTTATATGCAATTACTCTATGTGGTTATTTTTGGAAGAGAAATATGGAAAGTGGTTTCTGTGTGTTTGCTAGTTAAAGCTCCCTTTATTCAAAGTGAGTATACTTACATTTCAGAAGTTAGTGTAACAGTAATTTTCCTCCTTTTATGCATATGCTTATGTTAATACATTACAACAGTTTATTTTGTGTTATTAGGATATTTTTGTGTTTGACAAGAATATTATAACGTCTTACCCTGACCTTATTGTTGCACACTGATAGGAGGATAAGTCATAGTTGCTATGTTAAGGAACAAACCCAAACAATTTGAACAAGGAGCATGATTTCAGGCAGGGGATGTCATTATGTTTAAATAATCTCTTAGAACAGGATTTTCTAAAACAAGTAGTGTTGCCACTGAGTTACACTCAAGTTAGGGAGTTCCATAAACATTTAGTGTAAAAATATGTGTATTATTGGACTTTTTTAATATTAAAAAACAAGTGAAAAAAGCTATGGGATACATTCCAAAGATCAGATGAAAGGATGTGTTAAGGAAGAGATTGAAGAGCCTTCAGGCAGCTTCTGCCTTAATTAAAATAGTGTAAGAGAGGAGTTATGGTTAAACATGAGGCTCCCTAGGAATCTCACAAGTGAATCCTATGGAGGAGTCATGGAATGAGCACATCTTCTTGGACATTTGGGCTTTTTTCTCCCTGCTGCCCCATTTCACAGCACACAGGAAGGAGTTCAGATGCCCTGAGGTAGAATTCATCTCATCTAACGGTTGGAAAGTAATTCAGATGTAGATGTCTAAACTGTAGATATCTGAACTTCCTTTAGAGTCAATGAAGAGTGATAGACTTTTCTAGGACATAGCAGACTTGGCCTACTTTAGAAGCTTAACTTAGGGTGAGATGAATCATGCCCTAGAAGTAACTGTAAGAAAACTGTTTTCCTTCCCATTTGGTTGAGAAAGAACTGCAGGATTTCTGAAGCCAGATGTATAAATCAATAGCATTAAATGTCAGGTATCTACAGGAGTAAGGACCCTCATATGAAAGAGGTAATCAAAGATTAACACAAAGATGCGCTAAACCGATCAATCATCCAGCATCCTGATTAGGAAGAAGATGGGGAATTAGTCAACAGACTAAAAACAGGAAAGTAAAAAACAAGAGTAAAATTGCAACCAGACTACAAAGAAACTAAGCTGCTTTCAAAAAATTCAGCTCTTTATGACCAGAGGACCAAAAAAAACCAACCAACCAACCAAACATGCTAAAAGCAAGGAAAGATCTGCCCTTGGTCCTAAATTTTGGGTCCCTATTAGCATCCTCTGAAAGTAAGTAACAAAGATCATTAGGTAATGAATGGAGAGAGGTGGATGTCTTGAGTATTTTCAGAAGGAAATCCTGTCCTCCTGACTTAGTTGCCAAACTGGAGATGGCCAAAATATGTGGACTGGCTACCATCAGTAATGTAAAAACATATGATGTCCCATTCTCCCTTAGAGAGAATCACTGTAAAACAAGAAGGAGCATACTATGGAAGATGGAAATTGGGAAGACTTTTATAAAAGTTTTGGGATAGTCAGTTAAGTTCAGAGTAGACAAGCTCTATAGTTACAGCTGTTGTAGTGATTAACATTTCCACAGACAGCTGGGACATATCTATCTGTCTGTCCCCCAGTGTTGTGTTCTGTTACTTGAAGATTTGAGTTCAAATCCATGAACTCAACATAACATTAGTGAAAAAGCTACAAACTATTAGATCTTTTTCAGACTCCTCTTTTTCTTGCTGTTGCATGTGTATAAAGTTAAATATTAATTGGAGAGAAATCTGGATCTGGGTGGATACTCTAATCACTGGGCTATGGAAATGGGCTCTCTCTCTCTCTCCCCATCCCACGACTGTGTAATTATTTTGTATGAATAGCCTCAGTCTGAAGCACTGATAGAGATATTCATTCCTGAAAAAAACACAGAAAGGTCTTTCCTTGAGAAGCAAAATGATTGCCCCAAGTCAAGGCAGAGTAGAAATGATATTCCTTAAGGTAGCTTTAACTGCAGGGCCATTCATTATTCTAGACCCTCGTACCTGCTCACTGTCCCAAGAAGCTTCAAGTTACAATCTCTCTGGTACTGAAAAATCTCTGGCTCCAGGCCCTTATTTGTAAAATGGGTTTAATATTTCCCAGTGAGGTTTCAGGACTTTGGTGGAGATTAATTAATGTTTGCACAGTATCTCACCAGAGTGAAAATGCTGAATAGTCACTAAATAATATTATTAATACAATGATCCACTGCCTTAATTGGGAAAAGGTATCAAGGGGTGGGACTGATCTCAGCTCTTTTACATTATTGATTCTATAAAAGACTTCATTAGTTAAAACAGGCAGAAATGCAATGGATTCCTTAAAAAAAAGCTTACCCAAGCATTCATAGTCTGTTCTCAAGAACAATATTTCATAGCTTTTCTGTTAGCATTTATTTGTTAAGAGATTTCAGGGTGATAAGTATTGTCACGGTTACAGGATTCACACTCACACCAAAAATTCCTATTCTTTTCACTAGGAATATCTCAAATAAGCAACCTGATAAAGGTAGCAGGGCATGGTGGTAGGAACAAGAGATCTGACATGCGTGATCTCAAGCAGCTCGCTCTAAGTCTCATGGAAACTGGAGTTCTTTCAATCCCAAGCTTTCTTCTGGCTGGTGGTTATAAAATCTGAACAATGTTAATGTGTTAGACGATAAACATTTTATGAAACTACTCTTTTCTATGCATCTGGAAACTTCTCAGAGTCTTATTTACTTTAGGCATGTATAGGGTAAAGCAGTATTTGCTTTGGGTGTCAAAAAACAATAGTGCAATCTAAACAAGAAACATATGGAAAATGTGCCATGTTTAAATGTCATTCAAATAGTAAAAGAAACGTGAACAGGGAAGATGGGATGAACTTTTCCTTAAATATAGATTTTAATAGATAGTACATGAACAAAATAGAGAAAAATATATTATTGAAAAAATATTTTAACTCCTTTTTATAGGTATCTAAACATTTATTTTACACAAGTTTTCTTAGCTTCTGATGCTAAGCAAAGAAAGAGAACTCACACTAAAGGCTTTTTGTTTCAGTAAATTACTGTTCTCTCTTCAGGAAAGGATATTGAGTTGATGTTAAGAAAAAGGTTAAAACGTATGAAACAGGTTGCAGTTACTAACAATGCTCTTAGCCTGCCCCAATTGCAAAGTAAACTGTAAGGGAGTTTAAAGGCAGGTTACATAAATGTATTTTTATTTCATAGTTGTTGCAGTCATGCTTTTGATTAATTGGTATGGTTCAAGTGTCAGATAGTAACTCATGGTTATTCAATCACTGTTGATTGCATGATCACATTTTTATGACCTTATGTGTTGAAAGGAAGAAAAGATATAGCCGTTCTTGAAAAAAAAAAATAAATAAAGGAATGACTTTCCAGTCTGTCTGTCTTTCTACCTAATGATCCAGCCTTCCTTCCTCAGTGCAGTCAGCATCTGAACACTTTGCACTTTTCATGGAGTTTAGCTTCATATAACAGGCATGACAGGAAATTTTTCCCAAGGACAGACAAGGGTTTGGCTTTCCTCTGTGCCAGATCCATGCCTCAGCCAACCTTCCCCCAGAGCATCTAGGGATGGTTAAACAGCTGCAGACATTGACTGGAGCTGGTGGGGCTTCAGTCAGACACAGTGCTTGGCCACACAGAATAAACTGCTACAGTGACACCACTAATTAGTAGGCACAGTAACAAACACTTTATTTTAAATTCTTAGATGGGCATTATCCCAGAGACTGAATGTTTCCCTGCTTTCTGACACTAACCTGAGGTACAGAAGTTACTTTTATTCTTGGGCTGTGGGAAACTGCAGTAGGGAGTATACAAGAGATATCCACAAAGGTTAACTTTAACCTAGTGAGGCAAGGTCAAGACTCTCTGTGGCCACTGTCATCACTTCCCATGGCCTTACCCTGGATCATACAAAAATTCATGGCTGGACAGGAAATCTTGACTGCAGATTTCCCAAGTTAATCCTCTAACCACAGGACTATCTTTCTTCCATATAATAAATATATGTAAACAGGTGGTTTGATGTGGAGATATAAAAGTCTTTTAAACTTACAAGAGGTTTTAAATATGAGATGCCCCAATATGTCTCAGTGTCACTGTTTTATTTGCTTATTGGTACTAGCTGAACAGATACTGCAAAAAATAGCCTTTTTTTTTTTTTTTTTTTTTTAAATTCCATCATACCTTTAAACAGTTCTACTTCAAATCCTTCTTTTTCCTGTACCCAGAAACTGTAGTGTAGAAGTTTACTGATGTGATGATCAAGGCCACAGAAAATGTTAATGGAATAATGAGGAATGTTTTTCAGAAAATAAATTTTGAACTTTAAATTCCTTTTAGTTATGCTTATTTAGTTATGCTTTAATTAGAGCTTATTCTGTGAATTACTTTGTCACAGAACAAAATCATATCATATGGCCTGAGTATCATATAAAAACATGCTAACTATCCTGCATTTTAATTATAGGCTGTTGGCAACAAATGCTTACTAACAATCTGCAGACCAGAAGCTACTTCTAAAAATTAAACACCTCATAATACCAGATAACTCTCCAAAAATCCCATTAGACCTAAGGTCAATTCACAAACAAGAGAAGATATTTGTAAGAATGCAAGATTAATCAAATAGCTTATTTGTTATGAATTATTCATCCATTTCTACTACAGAATACAAAGGGGCTTATGCATTTGCTACTTTGCTAAGAAGCAAATATTTTTGTTCTAAATGATTTGTGCATTCTGACAGGGCTGTCTAGCCAAGGAGTCTTCTAAGTTCAGTTGCAGAGGAAATATATTTTTCCAAATTGGGAAGCTTCATCCCATTGTTAGACCACATCTAGACTACTGATTCCAGTGTCTGCACTGGAATGAACAAAAGACCTTTCCAAGGAAAAGAAAGAGAGGGAAGAAGTGGGGAGAAAGTCAAACAGCTTAAGTTCCACATTTGGGATGTGGGATGTTAGCACAGGAGGGTTGTCTTCCTCTCCCTCATGCCCCACTGACCTCTGTAACACCTGGGTGCATAATTGATCTGCAACATTTACTTTCCCACAGAGAGGGTGACGGCTGCAATGGAGATGAAAGACTGACTCATCTGACTGCTTTGCCATGCCTGTCTTCTTCACTGTCTTCTCTGTATTGTCTTTTTTCAAAAGGATAAAATGTGCAGCCTTTTAAATGTATTCCCATGATGGGCAGCTTAAATTATGTGCTTTCCATTTCCCCAGAAAAGTCACCATTCTTTACCTCCATGTTCATTATAGGCTGCTTGGGCTCCATTGAGGGTAGGACAATTTGTATTGGCACAACCAGGGTGGTGGGGGTACTTCCAGCGTGAAGGTACAATGACCATGGCTGTCTCTTACGGTGCTGGCCATGAAGGTCACTGATTCAGTCTGTCTTCCTAAGGGGATATGACTAGCGTAAGTAGTGCAGCAGGATAAACACCACCAAATATTGCTAATACAGTCCAGGCTTTCACTGGTGAGTTCAGTTGTCACCTTTCATCGTGAATTTCTTGTGCAATTCCATTTGTTTTTTAGAACAATAGATAATCAGACAGCATCATATTAAGATGCCCTGTCTCCAACTTGCCAAGGCTGTGGGTACTTACACCACCACCTCATCTCAGGAGCAGGGTTCGCAGTTTGACCCTTCACTGCCACATGGAAAATCTGGGTGCTAATGGTTGTGGGAAAAGGTAACTAATATTTGCAGTGTTTCTAACAGACCCAAAACAGAGCTCAGCCAGGCAGAAAAGAGATGGCACCCTGATTTGAAAAATTCCCAGTCTGAAGGTTATGGAAAGAGGGAGATTTTTCTGCCTGTTACTATGGCAACAGGTTTAAAAGAGAACTTGTCACCAGGCTGCTGTTTCTTCCTGTACCCCATAGGAAAATCAGGATGAGACCTCCTCCATCTCAGTGGGTTGAGCTGAGCAGAAAAGTTCACAATACAATGACAAAACAGCAAGAGGTAGTGCCAAGGGTGTACAGCTGAGCAGATAATGATGAAGTCCAAAAAGTAAAAGAAATAATTGTTTTGGGTCAGACCAAGGCTCAAATTCTGAAATTTTTGGTGAATCAAAAGGCTGCAAAGAACTGATGCTGAAGCAAACAGAAAATCAAATCATTTTCTTCAGTTCTGACAATTTAAAAGCTGTATTGAAAGTTTAAAAAAAAAAGTAAACAGTATTTTGAAATCAAAAGGTATTTTAAATTGCACAGTCATATGTTCTGTGGCAATAATCAATGCTTTTGAGAATTAATGCTTAGATTATTTCTTTCCCAGAAGAACACTCTATAAAATAAGCAAAATCTTTAAAATATATCCATGTCTTAAAGAAATAATAAAAGGCAAGTTAGGAGGAATGTATAAGAAATATTTTTGCTTGGGTATAGAAACATTAGTTCTTGCAGCTCCTTCAGTATTACAGAGGATGGTAAACTTCCTCCATGATATATCATCATAAATAATGGACATATTCAGAAGAGTTCCAGAAATACTAAGCAAAAATAATTCATTCAAGGAAGAAGTTCATAAATATCAGCATTATTTCTTTTGTTTGATTTTCATTTAAGAATCAATTATAAGTATTTCTTATTAGAAAAAAAACCTTGGAGATTTGCTAGTTCCATTCAGCTGAATAGTTGGTCCAAGTGGTTTGAATCCTTGGGATTAAATCTTGGCCCCTGTGCTATCAATGGCAATATTTCAACACAACCAGTTTCAGCCTTCCATACCATTGTCTTCCTGACTGGGGACCCTTCCAAGCTTCTAACACATTTATTCCAGTCCAGCATGAATTGTGCTTTATGTGAAATACAGCCCTGATTAGAGGTGATCCTCCCCCAGGGATACCAGGTTTCACTGGTAAACTGACCAAGAACTTTTCTCAGCAAGTTAGTTTAGAACTAACCCTGACTCCAGTGAAGTTAACGGGAGATTCGTCATTGCCACCAATGTGACAAGGATTTCCCTTTTACTTCTAGAGTTGTGTAGATTCCTGTGTATAACTTTGACCTGTGAGACACAATTACTTCGGCTTTCTTTAATTGCTCAGAAAATTGCTGCAGTTCTAATGACACTGAGGGAAACTGATGGTCTCCTGTATTTGACCTAGTAACTGCAAGCAGCAAAATTTTCTCCTTTAGGAAAAGAAGTCCATAAAACCAGGCAGAATAAGGAACAAAAGTTTAACAGTGTTGGGCTAGCTTTTCTGGTCTGTATTTGAAAGCATTATAACCGATTGTTCAATGGTATTCACATAATGAAGCCCTGATTGACTTGATACAGCTGTATTTCTCCAGAAGAAAGTTTAACATGTTAGCTAGTTTAGGTCAACCTAATCTTATACTTTATATGTTTTTGAAAAGCTTCACTGTTCATACAGATTCTGTGAAAAAATGTTACTCATAAACCATTTTGTGGGCTTACTTCTGTCACAGCACTGTTGGAAAGGTGAATAGTGGCAATGTACTTCAAACTTGCAAAGCACTGTGAAGGTCTGTGTGCTACATACCACTCAATACTAGGACATCATACACTTCAAGCCAATGGAAATTAATTTTGCACCATCCTGAGGACTCCCTGCACCCCTCCACTTCAAACCCTGGACCTTCTTGCAGATCCCATATTGCCTCTCATGGTTTTCTGTCCTGTCCTTTGTCATGGCATGGGCACAGTGCTGTACCTCTCATCCTCCCTATACAGTCCAAGTGACCATTCTTCCACTCATAAGATGTGGGATGTCATAATTCCTCAAACACTGTTTCCACATTTCTCCTTTTTCACATATGGAATGCCCTATTCTCCATGCCAAGCAGTCAGTGTTGTAAGCCTATTTAACACATCCCTGGTCACAGCTTTCTCCAGTGATCGCAGTTCTCTGTGCTTTTCTTCCTCCCAGTATATTTTACTATGTGTCCCCTGAAATTCAATACCCCCACCTCCCACTCCGCCAGCTGAAGGATCCCATTCTTGCTCATTGACAGTTATTCTGCACTCCTTTTAGTATGTACCCTTTTCTCTGATCATGTTTATTTATCTCAGAATTAAATCTCTTGGGATGTTGGGTTGACAGTCTACTAATCTGTATTTGAAAGATGGATGGAGCTGAAGTCAGAGAATAGTTGTGCTGAACAATACAATTGGGTACCATCAGATATTTTTTCCACCTGCAGACATCTGTGTCAGTGCTCGAAACTGTGACTATACTGCATAAATGGAAGCACTCCATGTGCTCCCTACTTCTCCCTTTGGGTTTTCTGACTTTCCTCCAAATTGGAACGTTCTGGTCACTGATGCTGTTTTAGGAATAGCATTTGCATGTCCATTTTTATCTAACACAGGGGTTATAAAAACCATCTTACCCTTGCTTATTAGCTTGGGCTGTCAAATCATTTCCATGTTTTAGCATTAGACATGTGCCTCAGATCACCTACATTTATATATTTATGATGTAGTTTTCTGCATTGGAACTTGTCATCCCACAGCTTTTGCTGTAGTCAGCAGAGATAAATATGTACACGAAGGGTGGTATTCATCTGACATTTTTTAGATATGTACTTAAGGCTGGGATGAATCATGCCAGTTTCTCACACTCCAGAATAAAACCACATCCAGACAGCATATTTGTAACAATCTTTGGCCCATGTTGTTCTTGAAATCATGTCTATATATTTGTTGGAAGAGTCCTATTTACGTAGAATGAAACTATGACGGCAACGGTTTAACTGTACAGACTGATCACATCCTCTAGCTCTGTTTAGTCTGCTAGTATAAACACAGCGTATGTGCCTCCCACAAGGACCACTCAGGATCTGGAATAGAGAGGTATTTCATTTTCAGGCTTAAGTGTCAGAACAAGACAAGAATCCACGTGCAGCCCACGACTAGTGTTTGTGTGACAGCCTTGGGCATTTTGGTGTTTGGCTTTAGGTCCTCAGAACTGCCTACTTCTCTCATTTGACTGTGCAAGGAGACTGAGTACATAAAGTACCTTGTTGCAATAGTTCTGATAGGGCTGATAATACTTATTTTTGAGGGGATGCTACCCCTCAAAGTTCAATATTTCAAGTAAGCAGCCTGAGATGTTAGATAAGAATTCACAGATAGGTGAACGCACTGCATGCAGTGGAAATGCATCAACTCTGTGTAACGGAAAATACAAGTCAGATGATTGTAAATCTAAAGTTGGAGGTTAAAGTCTGGTAGTCACCCAATCTTTGCAATTTTATGTAAATTTTATACAAAGTGTTGTGCTACATAAATAGATTGGAAATCTCATGAGACTAGAAGAGCAGTTTAAGGCACCTCCAGAATTTCTTCCTGGCACTTGGCAGGTTAGTCATGCTTCTCAATCCCTGGAAATACTCATTTTCAAGGTTAGAATAAAACAGAAGAATACTATAACAAGTTAATGAGGAAACAGTGCTCATTAATGCTACTTACTGCAGTCCTTGGGCAGACAAATCTCCAGCTAAAATATTTTATTTATGCATTTTAATATTTAATATGCACTTATTTGATTAATACCCTTGGGTTTACATTATTTAATATTTGTATTACTTATAGGTTAGACTGTGAGTATATTTATTTCATAATACATTGCAGCACTAATTGAACTGAGTGAAACAGCATAATGCATCAGTCTGGTTTTTTGAAAGCTACATTCGGTATCTCTATTCAGCAATGCATTTTACTGGTTACACTATGCAAAAGAGCTGTTTCTTCTCCAGTGAAAACAGCACAAATGTTTCAGATGGGTAAGCAGTTTGCCAATAGGCTTGCAAGGTGAAAGCAATTTAAATTAATTTCTCAAGAGAAAAAGAAGTGCCTTGCAAAAAAGAAATAATTTTTAAAAAATTAAAAAGCAAAAATCAGGCACCATTTATTAGTTCCAGGAATTATTATTATGCTCCAAAAGCTTCCTTTCAATACATAACTCACCAAAAGATTTGTACAAAAAGATTTGTGGAGACATGCACTTCTTTTAAATGTCAGAGAGGTTTCCAGTGTTTTTACATTGATTGTTTTTAGCAAAGAGCAGTGTTCCAGGAACTCTAGAAATGCACAGCCCTTATTTTTCATTGCTTAGAGGTTTTTAGCCCTTCTGTCCTTGAACATCAATACTAATTCTAATTAATTATTTCAACCAGGATTCTTATTCCTTGAACGTCTCTTCGCTTGATACTGGCACAAGGGAGAAGCTTGAATGCTCTAAAAGTTGTGTCCAGTCCCTGAAGTCAGGCAAACTAACATCTGCTTGGTATCAGAAAGTCCAGAAGAAAAGACAGGGGAAAAAAACGGGGAAGGTCATGGCATAACATGGAAAGTGTTGAAGTAGACAGGAAGGCATGCAGAAATCCTTCCACCTGTCAAAGTTAAAGGTTGACTTATATCTGTATAGTCTCTGAAAAGGAGAGCTTTAGGGGATTTTCAGGATTTTGGAATGACTGGATTCTTTCTGACATAACAGCCTATGTCTTGGTCTAGGTCCATCCCCCTCCCCCACCCCCCCCCCAACCCTCCTCCAGTATTTATGTATTATCTGGTTATCCATTCAAAACAATGGAAAGGTTCCATTTTGCTCTGATGAAGCCTAGAAAAACACCATTCCTGTGCTCACATAGAATATATTTTTTCTCTGTTCCTATTCCTCTGTCTGCTTTGGGTTACATTTATTTGCTTTTCTGTCTCCCTTCTGTTCTTTGGTTCTGATGGTGGCAATTTCTTTAAGGGACTAGACATCAGTATGCTCAATTATTTTTACATTTTTAGGTTCATTACCCTAAGAAAATATAGGAGCTGCTATAAAAAAAAAAAAAAAAAAAAAAAAAAAAAAAAGAAGAAAAAAAGAAAAAGAAGCTTGCATTTTATTCTAGATATCATTATCTTCAAGACATAGACTAAAATTCCAGTCCAACCTGTCATTATTGGATAAATCTGGCATTATTTTGCTATACCAAAATCTTAATTTTTTTTTAAAGGATTGAGAATAAAACATGAATACTGTAACTTTAAGAATTTTTATGAATCAGCTGAGCTGTGGACATTGACTGTAGAGTCACTTTTAGCCCTTTGCAAATGCTAGAAAAGCACGTTAGCTTAACTGAATTTTAAGCTAGCACATTTTTCTTTGCATTTCTGGCAGTCCAAGAGCTAGCACATGGTCAATTACACTGGTCTGGTACCATACAGTAAATCATTCAGCCATAGCTCAACTGTTTCTTTGAGCCCTGAAACTGGCCTTCTGAACAAAGTTGACTGAATAGTACAAAGCACAGATAACTTGATAAATTTAGATTTTATACTGCAAAATCTTGAAGATTTTCAGATGGTTTGTAAGAAGTAATGGTGCCTAGGACATGAAACACGTTTGATGTCCCAAGCAGAGCCCAAACCTAATTGGAATGATAAATTTAGATGATTCACATGTAAGTAATTTGGGATTTTATCTAGTATCAGTTACTCTCTATGGCAGATTTAAGAGGGGAAAATTACTTTTGGAAAATGCCCCCTTCTTAATTCACTTTTTAGTTATTTTGATTATGCTTATTAAATGTCTACAGCAGTTTCTAACTACTGTGTTTCAAACCAAAAAATTCAGACATTCCATGAGGCACATGAATTGCTATAAGACTGTGAAAGCAACGTACAGAAAATTGTATTCTTCTGTAGTTACACTGAGCTAGAATCATAAGAAGTCATGAGGGATGGAAAAGCTGTTGTTAGATTATCCATTGCAGTGCAATCAAATCATGATGTCTCATACTCCTAGGGATGTAAGAAGATGAAATGTTTGAAGCCTTCTGGGATATGTTTGGTGCTGCATCAGGCCTAAAGAAATCACCAGGGACTACCAGTTCTGTGCTAGGAAACTCATTTAAATGAGTTTCTTATTCCTGTCTAACTGCTTTTGTTCTGGATCTCTGCCATGCCCTTCCATTTTTTTCTCGAATGCATTGCCGAGATGTAGTGCAAGAGATACCTTCATTCATAGATGTGCAAGATTGTGACGAAAAGACTCGGGGTTGACTCTCATCGTGCTGTCAGTTTGACGGAAGAGCCTCTTTCCACCTCCCTCTGGCTCATACCACTGTGAAAATGAAAATCAGCAACTCCACAAGCACTTTGGAAAATGTTGCCTGTATTCCAGTTTCCTTTTCTGTAAAAGGAGAACAGCGCCTTCAACATCTCATGGGACTGTAAGAACTAATGCAGTAATCTCTGTCAGGTGCATTGGGAACCCTTCATGGGAAGCACAGACTAAGTTCAACACATGGACCATTATTATTCCCCTGATAATGTTTGGTATTATACTGGGTTAAGTACCATTAATTACGGCGCTACTTATGTGGCTGAATCCCAATGCACTGTTATAATTTACTACCTTGTCTATATATAGCTGTACTTTTAATTGGATAATCAAAATTATGTTATATCAGAGAAAGAGTTATATTTCCTTTTTGTAACTACATTTATGCAGGGTATTATAACCTAAATAGTACAACAGACTGAGTAATCAACAGTAATAAGTTTTTATTCTAATGTGAAAATCACCAAGAATAAAGTAAAAAAAACTGGCATAAAACCAAAATAGAAGCAGAAAAGGAGATATGCACACACACATCAGTCTGGAGGTGACATTTAGACCTTTAAATCCATCTTTGACTTTATTGTGGCAGGATTGTGCCTAAGATGAAGAATATTTTATTATTAGTTTAATGTTACATTCATTTTAAAACATTATGCGGAGCTCTAAGGAAATTAGGATGTAATAAAATTATCTAAGCATCTTCCACTATAGGAAATTTAGAGCATTTAGGTTATGAGATTGCTGATGCTAAAGACTTGCAACAAATTGCATTCTGTACTGAAGGTATCATGACGTAACACTTACTAATTGAATAAAATTAAAGACATATGGGTATTGATCTGTTTCATGACTATATCCAGGCACTGAGTTTTCAACAGCAGTGGGAATATGATTTAGGGTAGTTTTTTCATATATTTAGAAACCCCTCAAAGTTCTGTTGGCTACTGCGTTATCTCTACAGGTTGGTCTCCAGTGTCCAGTTATGTTGTTATATATAATGAGTACATATTCTCTGGCTTCCATTCTGGTTGAGGCCTTCAACATCCTTGTATCAGGCACCTGTGCAAGATTATTTAGATTCTCTAGAGCAAATTTGCAGACAGACTGTGCTAAGCGGGTTGTATAAACACTTATGCATCTGTCTGATCCTCTAAAGGATCATCTTGCATCCTATATCTTTGTCTGCTTTTGAAATGTTGCTTAAATAAGCTGAAATTAAAGAGGGAAAGTGAATGCAAAAATCAAATTGAAGCATTTTTGGGTTTTTTAATTTTCTGTTTGTAGCATTTGACAGCTGCAAGAAATTGCATGAGAGGAAAAAAAAATGACTTGAGTATCAAAATCTTTGCTTACAAGCTACTTTTATTTAGTAATCATGCTTGTTTAATAACCACAACTTGGAGCACATGATCCATAGGAACAAATAATTGTGTATATCAAAACCTGTAGCTTGTACCTAATGATATTTGTTTTATCAGGAAAAACACAGAGTTGTTAAATAAATATTTTCTAATTTGGACATAAAAAGGGAAAACTGCTTAATAGACAAGACTTTACATATATGGGAATAGCGATAATACTTCTGGACTAAGGATAACATTTTCAAATAGTATGAAATGCTTATTCATAAACTGT
Organism: Strix uralensis; assembly: GCF_047716275.1. Classification (NCBI taxonomy): domain Eukaryota; kingdom Metazoa; phylum Chordata; class Aves; order Strigiformes; family Strigidae; genus Strix; species Strix uralensis. Next base: position 23,251,271 of record NC_133974.1, read on the forward strand.
TTAGTGATACAAAAATTAAGCTTCATTTCAACACGTTCATATTCCTTTTCTCTTTGCTGTTTATTATTTATGTTTATGAACAGTGAATTTGGGATCCTGAAACTGAGATTCATTTAAGAAAATGAAGTTCAGTTTGTGATATGGAAATGGCTCCATGGAGAAAGGATACATTTAGGTTAAGATATCCAACTGAGAAATCACAGAAATAGAAACTAGGCACATGTAACTCAAATGACTAGACACAAAACTTGACATATGAATTCCAAATATCAAATAATAAACTGAATATTGAATGTATGCATTAAATCTACTTGAGTAAATTTGCATAATGAATAGCTTCATAAAATTTAGAACTGTTAGCAGACAGTTTTGCAAACAAGAAGGAGACTGCATTCACCCCATAATTTGGTCATAGTGAGCAATTTTAACCAGTTTTAAAATGGTGAATGAAATTCCATGAATGGTGAGAGTTTCCATCAAACTCATAGAGAAAAAATGTTTAGTTTTGCAATATACTTGGATTTTGCAAATTAATATTTTAATCAGACACATAACATAGGTTTATGTGTTCTCCTGACAGACCAGCAGTACTCATGGTCGCCTTCTCAGCACTTCAATGAAGAAAGATACTCTCCTGCTCCGAGGAATATGAAAGGATTATCTGGTAGTCGCAACCAACCACAGTTATGTTCAGCTCATACTTGTGGCTTAGCATCCCCTGAAGATTGTGAACACACCCACGACCATATCCACCATGGGCAGGAGCCAAGGCAATCATATCTTCTCAGCCCCACAGAGAGTTGCCCGATGGACCACCATCGTTGCTCACCACGCAGCTCCATTCATTCTGAATGCATGATGATGCCCATGGTAATGGGCGATCACATGTCAAGTAGCACTTTCCCCAGAATGCACTACAGCTCACATTACGACTCAAGAGACGACTGCGCCATGTCTCACGGTAACCCTAAGATTAACCGTATTCCTGCAAATCTTTTGGACCAATTTGAGAAACAACTTCCTCTTCACCGGGATGGGTTTCACACTTTACAGTACCAGAGGACCTCAACAGCTGCGGAACAACGCAGTGAGAGCCCAGGAAGAATACGCCATCTTGTTCATTCAGTCCAGAAACTTTTTACTAAATCTCATTCTCTGGAAGGATCATCCAAGGGCAATGTTAATGGAACAAAGGGAGACAGTCGAGGGGATGACCATCATCATGGCCACCATTCCAAGCATAGCAAAAGGAGTAAAAGTAAGGAGCGAAAACCAGAAAGCAAACATAAATCTGGAATGAGCAGCTGGTGGAGCTCTGATGATAATTTGGACAGTGATAGCACTTACCGAACCCCTAGTGTGGTAAATAGGCACCATGCAGATCATATATCCCACTGCTATCCTGAGGCGCTCCAGGGGCATTTTGGGGATCTCTCATTGAAGACTTCCAAAAGTAACAATGATGTGAAGTGTTCGGCTTGTGAAGGGCTAGCAATGACCCCCGATGGTAAATATATGAAAAGGAGTTCTTGGTCCACACTCACAGTAAGTCAGGCTAAAGAAGCTTATCGCAAATCATCACTGAACTTAGATAAGCCTCTGGTTCATCAGGAAATCAAACCTTCCTTGAGGCCGTGCCATTACCTTCAGGTAAGAGGAAGATTTTCTTAAGATTTGTAATGAAAAAAACATCAGTTTATGCCACAGCCATCATAAAAATACAAGGGTAATCGGTATATCTCAAAGAATATCTGTATGGATCACCTAATGCAGATATTCCATGAACATGAGAAAATTCTAGTTTTTTTCTTTGTTTATGGGGCACAGATTAAAAACTATAAAACTGGTGTGATATAAATTAGTTTAAGGTCAGTGGATGTGTTTTCATCTTTGGAGTTCACACTGAACATCTTGATAAAATCCATGTATCAGACTGAAAAAGGGGCAGTTCTGCCAGCAGCCAGGGGTCTAGAAAAAATGTTTCAAACACATCTGTGAATGAGTGATTTTAAAAACAAGCTGCGTGGAATCCTATTTTTGTGTTCTTTTATTCCTTTTCTCCGGGTTTTTGTAAGTAACAGGAGAATGGATTTACTGGTGTACTCAATTGCTTTGTCTTGATGATGATTACTCACAAACTCCCTTTTAGTGATTGGGTCACCCGAGGTCATATTGAACTGAGTCTCTTTTGAGACCATACTATAAGCTATCCTTATTGAAAGTTACATGGGTACCTCAGGGAGATAAATATTTCAGGACTGGCATTCAGTCTATTTGTGGTTGTGTTCTTCACACTTGTTTTCTCTAGCAGCAACCAAGAAGCTCCCACTTTTTCCTACATTTAAACTCTTATACCTGCTGCTTGCTGCCATTTGCCACCCCACAGTCATGCTAACGTAGCCTTTTGTGATGCTGCATGATGATCTGGATCTTAAAGTGATACGGGTTTAAAAAATAGCTGCCAACATACTTTTTTTAGACATTTACATCATTTACATGGTCTAGCTCCAACACAGTCCCATGACAAGTGACATTAGCACATCAGGATGTACAGAGAACTGCAGTGGGAGCAGAGCAGAAAGGAGGGAGTAGTGGAGAGGACTTCTTCAGCTAGCTTTGCCACTGAAAAAACATAGTATACAAATATTTCCTTGGGTATTTTTACCATATACAGCCTTCAAAGCGTGCATTGTTCTGAGTACCTTCTCTTTTATTTATTTTCAAGGAACTTCTCTTTCTCCAGAACTTAACTGATTCTCACATTAACATGGGCAAATCTCCACTCCAGATTTATGTATCTAGAGATTTTTAGCTCCTGTGGGATCTGCAGAAACCAGCAAACACAGGCTAGCAACAACCATTGTACTTCTGTGCAGAGCTCTCTCCCCTCTGAGCAACAGAGGACCAAAACTAATGAGTCACACTTGAAGAGCCAGATCTTTTCAAACAAATATGCAGAGATCCAGCTTCAATCTTCCCCTCTGAAAGAGGGAAAGTTCCTCATTGCAGAGAAAAGAAAATAAATAAATTGCAACCCTCATAGCACTACCGTGCAAATGGATTCCAATTTAGACTGGCAGGTGTGATATTTTATCATATCCAAGTAGGGTTCTCATGTATGTAAAACAGCCTGCACTTCCCTGGAATTTTTTAATCTATCTCAATGAGCCAGAACTGGAAGTGCATCCTGTGCAGAGAGTTCCACTTGTGTGTTCTAAACCCATGTGTACATCTGCAATATTACAGAGAGGTTTAAGTATCGTTAGCTTTATCCTTACTGTGACATACTCCTACCTCTACACAGACAGCTCTGGTTCCTCTACATCTCTGCTGGGGTTTGTGCTTTCCTTCTCATCATGTTTCATTGTTTCTTCTTCTTTACATCTCATTTTTCTTTGCAGAAGCCACCAGTTTTTACTTTTTCATGGGCCTTCTCTTTACTCCCAATTTATATCAGCATCCTCAAGTGAATGTGAAACACTGAGTTCACAAACTAACTTGATTATCACTAAACTTTAGATCAAGCTCCCTGGCAAGCGTAGGGAACAGGAAAGCACATTTTTTGCAGTCATTGTTTTATGCTTTTTGTGAATTGGGATGACTACAGAAAGGAATTTTCATCCAGTAATTAGGTAGGTTCATCGACTGGCAGGTTTATCCAGCTGAAAAACTAGGAGATGGGAATTTAAATTTTTGCTGCACCAGAGACTTTCTCTGTGATCTTTGTTTTTAAGCCCCTTTAAAAATGGGATAATAGCCCTAGGGATCCTATAATGGAAATTTGTTAAGAGTCGAGTGCTCTGTTACTACCATAAAGAATCTACAGTTGTGTCCAAAGCAATAATACCAGGAATTCTATAACAGGAATATTCTCATTACAAAATATTAAAATAAAATATATGTTCTATAGAATCTGAATATGCTATTCAGAGCATAAATATCCTTCAGACTGAGTGGCTGGTTTATTCACTAGCCCAAGGTCAGCAAACAAACTGAAGGGACCCCATTCTGTCAATGTCATAACTAAATGTTTAGTTTTGAAACTTCTGCTTTGAGGGATGCTGTGCTGTCACACTGTAATCATTAAGACCAGAGATGTAAGTCCCATTATTAGCTCTGCCATGAACTTTCTCTCTGACCCAGGAAATGTAATTTGTTAATGGCTGTACACTTCAATTACTCTATCCGTGAAACTGAGGAGGGATATTTAACTTTTCTTATGGCAGTGTAAGAAACATCACTAAATAATGATTGGGTAAAAATAACCATTAGGTTCAGAAACTGAGAAAGGTGGAGAAACATGTCAGGTTCCCTAGCCAGGAGACTTTACTGCTTTGCTCCAGAATATCTGGCAATGAGAATTCAAGGGATTATGAAGTTGATTATGCAGCAGCAGATTTCCCTAAGGTGCATAACTGCACAGATTAGTGAAAAACCCCAGGCCCTTCATGGGATCTCTGTGTTTATAGCATTACAACACATGATATTGAAAAACATTTCTCCCAAGTGATGTCAGCTATATATTTTTTAATTCATTTTAAAACAAAGCTGTGAAATTATAGTCCTTCAGTGATCTGATACCTCAGAATAAGATAAATAAATTTTCTATGGTTATCTATTAATATTATAAATTTGTAATATATATGTGGCTTTTATTCTGCCACCTATTTATATGAGGATTCACTGTACCCAGCTCACTTTTCTATCTACTGGTCTCCTTCTTGTTATTTTTTCTTTCGACACCTGTATAAAATATTGCTACTTCTGTTTTCCACTGTAGAGTTTTGGTATACAGAGTCCAAACTGGAAGATGATGGCAGTGTCTTAAGCCTTTGCTTGAGACCATGTTTTCTGTGTTGTGTTTTGGGGCTTCAATTTTGTGTTCCATAGTAATTACTGAGCTGCTTTTTCCTTAAAACTGAAACTCTGAAGAGTGAACAAAGGAAATTTCTTTCTAAGAAGGGAGATTTTACCAAATTCACAGATACCTGAAAACAGGAGACGAGAAAGGAGGTTTTGAAGGCATCTGCACATTATATACTTAAGTCATGTCCTAGAGTTGAAAGCAGGTATTTCTTTAACCTGGTAAATCTCCAAGCTTGGTCTCTGGCTCCTTTCTTAGAGTATCACATTCCCTGCTCCTCCACAAACAGTCCTTGAATCTGGGGGATCTTCTCAGACAGAGAGTGTGCTCTTGTTAGAGGTGATTCGGTCAATGTGCCCTCTTCCAGCATGAGTGGTCATCTAGCCCTAAAGTGGACACTTTCAAAGAACTAAATTAGTAGAAATAAAGCTGTATAAAATAGTGGTTATTTTTCCCATCTAAAGCTTGGATCAGATTTGCATCACTCCTGATACAGTGGAGGTGGTGGGTACATGCAGAGAGAAGGGAGAGGGGAAGGGTGGGAAGCCCTTTTGGCCTCCGGCTCATTGTTAAATCATCTTAGCTGTAAAGTTAACCAGATGGTCAACTAGCACGACAAGAGCAGAGAGCAGCCATTTGTAACTATACACTAATAGCATTTATCAGATTCTTGTGAATGATTAGCAACAGTTTTTATGTATGGGCCTTTAATTTCTGTTTTGAGTGCAGACAAATTGAGCTACAAATGCCTATCTGGGCACCAAACACTTCTGTCATCTCACTCAGCACACAGAATAGCCTAAGTACATCACACATGCAGTAAAGTGCATTTTTGTATAGTTTTAGTTATAGCAGCTGCTACTGTTTTCCATGTCATTTTAATTTTAATATAAAATATGTTAAGAAAAAGATAAATGAGTTGTGAAATCTCTTCTGTCTTCATCAGCTGTTTTGGCTAATTAAGTTCAACATGTATACAGTGCAATGACTTTGATTAATTTCACTCTGATATGTGTACTAGTGAGGAGCAAAGATTTTCAACAGGAAAAATGGATACGAACTAGATAGCTGTGCTAAAATGATGAATACAAAAGTGTTGCTTACAGTTTCCAGGACTGAAATACCTGTGAATGCTAGTTAAAGAGAATTCCTACAATAAAGCCAAAAGACAGGCAAGAGCAAAGCACTCACCATCACTGAAGTTCTGGAGCACAGTGCTACGTGTCACTGATTAGTATTCCTCCCGCAGCCATTGAACAGCCTGCGAAGCAGCAAGCAATCAAGGTAAACATACCACAAGGTACAGTGAATGAGTCAGCACTAAAAAAGAAAATAGCATGTTGTTCTAAAAATGGTTTCAGCCCACTCCTGACTTCCTAGTGCATTTAAGTACTAGCGTCATCTGTTACAGCAGTGGCACTGCTAAGCATGTGGGTAATAATGTCAGCTGTGTACTCTACAGAATGAAAGAAAAGCGCAAGAGTTGATCTCTTAAAAGAGAAAAAGAAAAAAGCAGCAATTTCAACAAGGCTGCTGGTTTAAGTTATGCCTACATGGAGAAGAGATTTGAGGACAAGCTAATGGATAAACAGGCATTATGCCCTCAGTTACACTTTTCCAGGAACTCTTCTTGGGGACAGGACAGATTCCCACAAATGACACTGTTGCCCTCGAGAGGCATGCTACTGCTTTGCACTCTGGTTTGTGAGGATGGATGGATTTGAACTCAGTGCACCTTTCTCACCACTTCATCTTTGTGAAACTAGATTGTATCTGTTTGCTTGACATAAACCCCATATATGAACTACAGAAACTATATCCAATACTCTACCAACTGATGCATACTGTGGAGTTAGCCAGAGCCAGCAGAGTTTTGATACTAGCAGCCAAATCACTACCACCCACACTGCCTTCACAATGATTTATGACCAGTCACCACTCAAGAATTAACTGGGTTGTTTCCACAGCAGGGAAAGCTAGTAGCAATAGTAGGGTAGCAGGGTAGCCTGCACCCTAAATCAGCATGGACACATGCTGTGCCGTTCTGATTTCCACGGCCCATTACAGTCCCACATGGACATCTCAGCTAGCCCTGTGCCCTCCTAGTCAGGAGTGGAGATGTGCAAGAGACCTGTAATGCCCAGACAATAAGGGAAATGATGGGACAGTTAATGCCCCACAGTCCATTCGCAGTGTTAATGTCAGCCTGCAACATCTGGTACAGCACCAGGGGCCACTCTGTGGAGTTATTCCCCAGGTCAGTAAGGTATAATCCTGCCATACAGAGCAGCAAGCTCAACCATTCATACTTGTTCCTTATAATGCTCTCTCTACCCATCGTATCTCTGAAGTATGGCACTACAATTTTAAGAGTATTAAATAAAAAGGTTTTAATACACTTCCCTGTGTTTACAGCATGCTGACAGTTTCATGTGTCACAAATCCCAGAATACTTCTTAAATGCCCCTTCCAAGGGAAAAAGAAGGAAGAAAAAAAAAAAAGAAAAATGATAGTGTAAAGCTCTGACCAAACAGTTGTCTCAGATTACTGATATCTTGAATTACTGTTTTAATCAGTGATTAAACAGCACGCTGCTTCCATGCCCATGTACTAGGATGCTTATATTGGCTGAAATGAATTGCTGAAGTTTTTTCCAAAAAACAGTAGAAATTTCAGAGTTAGTATTTTCTTAAAGCTGCCAAAGCAAGTCCCTATTACTGTAGAAATGTCAAAGCTAGGAGCAGAAAAGGGAGGCTGTGATCCCACTGCCCTTTAATCAGGGGGAATTGTCCTTCTTTATAATGTTAGTACAGCATGTTGCCAAATTGTTTTTCAATGTTTGCCTCACCGAAGCTGAAGGCTGACCTTTGCAGTTGTTACCCAAAGGTGTCACTGAGTCTGAAGAAGTTTTCAGCCAGGAGTAACTTATTATTTTATAGACCCAGGCCAGTTGCATCCATCTGATGAGACAGCCAGGAACACGCACTTGGGGCTGTAATGACCGCACTCTCTCCTATGCTGCAGGCTTGCTGCCTAGGGCACACCCAGCTCCTGTCCTGAGCAGTTTATACCATTTTTCCTACAAGGAGGTGACTGTAAAAAATGATGAAGAATTCATAAATTTTGCTTTGATTTATGTTTTTTTCCATCTGGTTTTGGCCATTTTACAGGGCTGTGCTTAAAGGTTGTCTTTTAAAGTGGAGTTGCAGGTGTGTTTAAATGGCTGAATGTCTAGATGGACAAGGTCCCTGGTACTTTTGGTAAGGAGAACTGGTCTTTTGAAAAGTGTGCAGATAGTTAAGCATTACCTAGTAACTAGACAGGAAAAAAAATTACTCATTTCGTTCTGTAAGCTAAATTATTGGAGTCATCTGTCAATCATTAGTTAAAATGAGAAAAATGGATGAAAAGCAAATGTGTATATATATATTTTATATAGCTTTTAAAATCATTTTTTTTTAAAGTCATGCAGTTTTTTTCAGTAGTAGCCCTATAATAAATAGGAAAAAAAAGGTGATATCATTTCCTGCTTAGATTAAATAAGACACTGTTTACTACAGGCCACCTTTTGGGTCAGCCCTGGGACAGCTGCCCTGTCTAGCATTATAATAGCTCTGCAACAACGGAGTCCTTGATACATCTGCAGTCTCTGTGGTTTTAGAGGTACTGTGTGCATTTTAAGTATGTTCGGAGCACCTCTTCTTCCTTACTCTATACTTTTGTGACCATGTCTGTGGGGTCTTGCTCCACTCACACAGGTCACAACTCTGAATTTTCCTTAGTGTCTGCAGTGGCAAAGGCAAAGATATTTCCAGAGGGACCTACAGGTGATTTTGGCTAATAGGTCATGCAATGTTGAGGGTCTGGGCTGAAGGGTCTGATGATACTTTATTTTCCCATTTCTGAAAGTGGCTAGAAAAGGACGGAATAGTAAGGCACTGCAACGCCTGCGCTGTGCTGCACAGAGCCCCATCTGCCTGTGGGAGTGTTAGACGTGATACAGCAAGGCCACAGGGAAGTAGGTGACCTTCTGTGAGCAGGAACGCATGCCTCACGCACTCAGAGTCTTGTCTCCCACAACTTCATCAGTCACAAAAACCTGGGCTCCATTGTTTTTCAGGCAGTTCAGTCTACCTCTCCCAAAAATATCTGTCAGGAGAACTTGTAGTTAGTTTCAGTTGCTGATATTATGGTTCCTTGGGGGAAAGATTTCTTTCAATGATTGCTCAATAGCATGGGTGTGGAGTGCTGCAGGCCAGCTGACCTCCAGGCAGCTGAAAACTTACCTTTATTTAACTTTATTATGAGGGTCATACAGAATCACAGAATCACAGAACCATCTAGGTTGGAAAGGACCTTGAAGGTCATCCAGTCCAACCGTTAACCTAGCACTGACAGATCCCAACTACACCATATCCCTCAGCGCTATGTCAACCCGACTCTTAAACACCTCCAGGGATGGGGACTCCACCACTGCCCTGGGCAGCCCATTCCAACACCTAAAAACCTGTTCTTAAAGAAATGCTTCCTAATATCTAGTCTAAACCTTCCCTGGCGCAACTTGAGGCCATTCCCTCTTGTCCTATCACTTATTACTTGGTTGAAGAGACTCATCCCGAGCTCTCTGCAACCTCCTTTCAGGTAGTTGTAGAGGGCGATGAGGTCTCCCCTCAGCCTCCTCTTCTCCAGACTAAACAACCCCAGTTCCCTCAGCCGCTCCTCGTACGACATGTGCTCCAGACCCTTCACCAGCTTCGTTGCCCTTCTCTGGACATGCTCAAGTCATTCAATGTCCTTTTTGTAGTGAGGGGCCCAAAACTGAACACAATAATCAAGGTGCGGCCTTACCAGTGCCGAGTACAGGGGTAAGATCACTTCCCTGTCCCTGCTGGCCACGCTATTTCTGATACAAGCCAGGATGCCATTGGCCTTCTTGGCCACCTGGGCACACTGCTGGCTCATGTTCAGCCGGCTGTCAATCAGCACCCCCAGGTCCCTCTCTGACTGGCAGCTCTCCAGCCACTCCTCCCCAAGCCTGTAGCGCTGCTGGGGGTTGTTGTGGCCCAAGTGCAGCACCCGGCATTTGGCCTTATTGAAACTCCTACAGTTGGCCTTAGCCCATCGCTCCAGCCTGTCCAGGTCTCTCTGCAGAGCCTCCCTACCCTCGAGCAGATCAACACTCCCACCCAACTTGGTGTCATCTGCAAACTTACTGAGGGTGCACTCAATCCCCTCGTCTAGATCATCAATAAAGACGTTAAACAGGAGAGGCCCCAAAACCGAGGCCAGGCAGAACTCTAAGTCACTTTACCATTACTAGCACTGCTTGAAAAGCTGGATATTGCTTAAGGAAAACCTTCCCCACTTAAGTTGAAGGTAGTATAATTTTAAAGTGGCTTAAGCTGACCATGAAGCAGCATCCTGGGTCACTTACAAAAGGAAATATGCAGCCAGCTGGAACTCAGGTTTCTTGGTTGAATCCCTACTGGGTTTGTGTCTTAGACTGAGATATATATATATGAGATATATATATCTAGGTTCTCATTTAAGTACAGGCAAGGCCCTCCCTTCAGTCCAAGCTCATCTCATATCAAAGTTCTGGCACAAGATCTCAGTGAACTCCAGGCTTAGCAGGCTAAAATCACTTATAGTGTGGACAAGCCCACCACTGCCCTCTGACTGCACCTTGCTCCACCATGTCAAAACAGCACAAAGTCCAGAGGGTCCCAGAGAGATCCGGCAACATAGCAGATGATTTGGAGGTGGCTGAACTGCAAGGGTCTTTGCCAGCAATATGAGCACAGCAGGTCATGAGGTAGGCATTTGGCCCACATTCATCCAAACAGTATAAACAAAGCCACAGTCCTCACAACACTATTTACAGTATTTAACCATCCTCAGATTGCAATTCATATTGTTGCTGGAGACCCAGTTAGGAAACATAGTGCTGGTTCTTTTTTTTGAGTTCATCACTGTTGAGATATGAGTTATAAATTATAATTTAAATTAAAAGAACACTGTTCTTTAGAAAATACAGAAGTGGTGACTAAGCAATCTTCTTTCAATCAAGGATCAGTCAGTGCAGCTTTGCTTGGAACTACATGTGAAAAACTAAAATCAGGCAGTAAATAATGCTGGTACTGGTCTGCCTATTCGAACATCTCCCAGCTGGAATATTATGCTTGTGTTCTGTGATCTGCATGGGTGTCCAGTTGTTTCAAGTTGTTTTCAATCCAATGTAAAACATATATTGTTTGCGATCTATGTAATTTTCTTTCTCTTTCTGTGATAATATGACTGTTCATAGCCTGGAGAGAATGGCTGGCAAGGCTAAGATGTCTCTTCCTTTCTCAGATTAGCTCCTGCCTTGATGGACAGACTTTTGGGGAATGCTGCAAGAATTCTCTGTGCTTTTGAGCTGTCAAGGAGTTCAGGGAGTAGGGGGTGGCATGTGAAAATTAAAGCTAATTACAAGGACTGGCAATGCTAGTGGTGAGGAGTCATCCCTGGCATATTTTGTAGATATTTTTGAATGGCTTCAATGTATAATTCATATTCTTTGAACAATGAATCAGCACATTAAAAAAAAAAAAAACCAGAGAAAAAACTAGTTAAAAAATGAGCACTGAGAATGGTGTTGAGGTGCAGACACAAGGTTAGCTACTGAGAAAACAAAGTTTTATTTTCAGATACTGCACTCTTCCCTCCTGCAAAAAGCTAAACCAATAGGGTCTAGAGTCCACAGCCAGTAAACAGGTAAATGTCATTACTGTCATTAACTTCAGAAGAAAATTCTAGTAATTGGTCAGTGTTCCTTCTTCAGCAAAATTTTTGAATACACAGGAGGTCCAGCTCCCACCTCCCATTATAATATCAATGAGACTTTCTATCAAACTAAAAAGCATTTCTGTCTGTCTTGCAAGATTGTCATCTACTTTCATCTACTTGCAGCTATGCACAAAGGCTGTTTTTCTGAGGCTCCTTGAAGAAGGCATGATTTAAGAGAAAATCTCTTACCTACATATCAGATTGTGACCTTCTTTTTTGGGGAGGGACGCGTCATCTTCTTGACCAGGCTGAGAAAGCATAAAATTACAAAAATTACATACCTACTACATAGTGTTTCATATCTTACCTTTCTTCATGTCATCTATAGTCTAATTTCATGCACAGACAGCTTCTGCTTCTAGTAAAATATGAAGTTTATATTACTAAAATAAGATTTAGGTCATAATGAATATTTCAGTGGATTTTACATCTGCATGCTAATTAAATTTCACAGGACTCCTATGAGGTAGGTAATCCTTATTTTAACCTTTGAGAATAAGAAATATGAAGAAGTGATAGTCAGCTCCCTCAGCTGAAGCCATGTATTTAGAAGTGTTTCATTTTAGATAGTAAAGTGATATGCCAAATTTTAAGCAGATCAGCAGTTTAGTGGTAGGTCACCTTTAAAATTCTGGGAGCTGGGAGCAAATGTCATAGAAGTGGGTGGAACAAGAGGAACAGATCTTTTTTGAAATGCCAGTGGCTGTTGACAGTTTGACTTCTTTAGCTAAATCCTAAACTGAAATAAAAAAAACTTGAATTAACAGTGGTCAAAGTCCAGAATTAATATTTCATTGGTTCTTCAAGTTTTGACATAAGTATTTCTTAGATACAAGGTTGGGTATTCACACTGCTAGCACTAGTTCCTAAATGAGAGCCTAGATTACCTATCTCTGATTAGATATAATGAAAAACTTTTTGCCCCTGAGTGTGGTCAAACATTGGAACAGGTTGCCTAGAGAGGTTGTGGAGTCTCCATCTTTGGAAACATTCAAAATCCAGCCGGGCACCATCCTGGGCAACCTGCTGTGCCTGACCATGCTTTGAGCAGGAGGCTGGACTAGAGACCTCCAGAGTCCCTTCCAACCTCAGCAATTCCATGATTCCTAGTTTGTTCCAGAATTTTGGTGAACTCATCCCCGTTTTCCCTGACAACATGCTGTTGTTTACATGCAGAATCTGTGCAATCTGAGAATCAGGTTACAGACTTACTGCTGAAGTCCAGTATAACTGAGTATAACCAAGCTCCCTCATTCCAGGTAAGTGCCTGGATCACAAGGCTGCAACGCACCCTGTCTTTTACATGAAGTCCTTCTCTTCTAACCAGCTCTCCCCAGGCAATCTGTGAGTGTTTCATGAAAAGACCATGTGTTACAAAAAGATGAGGAGAGTATGCAAGCTTATTTATCAGCCCTAAGTCTTCTCCTTCCTGAGCACTCCAACCATTATTGATTGGTGGGCAGTAACATGTCCCCGTTCCACAGCCGTTTTGTCATGGAAGGAAAGAATAAGGCTGCTTAGTTCTTTGAAAAAAAAAAAAAATCTGAATTTGTTCTTTAGAAGATGGTTTTAAGCTGTGAATGGAAATGACAGAAGGGCTTTTCTGCTGCCTGTAATCAAATACAATAAACCCACGAAAGGAGAAGCATTCAAGATTTTCTTCATGTTTTGCATTTTGGTTGCTAACTAAAGGGACATTTTGGTTCCTTTTGGATGCTACTCTGAAGGAGCTAACTCTCCTAAATGCCTTTTATGGGGAATTTAGGGTCCTACCTAAGGTTCTGGAGTTCACTCTCAGGATCGGCTTCATAAAATGTATTAAGTTTTAGGTACCAGGTGCTCTAATAAATTTGGCCCTAAGTGACTAATATCAGATATCACAATGAATCAGTAGCAGAACCATTAAAAGATCCCAAATTTCCTGAACTTGGTTGTGCTCCTCACAGCAACAGTGCATGAAATTTATGAAAGAGACTCATCATTCTCTGTAATAGTTACAACCAAATCAGCAGCCAGTGACAGAATTAAATTAAAAGATCTAGACCTTGTCAGCTCGTTGTTCTTACAAAAGGAAATTCATATGGTAATATGCAGTCTAATTCCTATGTGGATAGAAACTGCATATACAAAGATTCATGTTAACATCTAGAACAGGAGGAAGGCCTTTTTAGACGTTATAAATATCAGCACTCATCACTATATGCAAGTAGTTAATTAGGGTAATTATTCCCAATTAGCAGCTGCAAGCCCTGCAGATGGGAATTTCAGGGGCTGGTAACTATTGTAAGAAAGCATTTCTGCAAGCTGCAAAGCCCTTTTCATGTTTTAGAAAATATGCATTTAATGACCCTCACGCATGCTGTTAAATATTTTTGTTAATATTTCAAAATAAAAATCTTTCCTGCATTATTATAATTCTTCTGCTTTTCTTTAAAGCTATGTTGGGGTCTGAGATGGCCTGGATTTGGAAAGATTTTTCCAAGTATTTAACCTTTCAGCTAAAGTAAATGATGAACCAAGCTAAACTGTGACTCAAATTTTGCTTTTATTCTCAGTCCATGAGGAAAAACATTGTTAAGGGCCCTTTCGTTGGTCTTTGAAGACAGCAAAAGGACTCCAGCTGTTTTCCTACACTCTGCGTGTAACCTAAGAGAACACATTGCCAAATTTGCTTGCCAGGCTCCAGAAACATTTTCCCTGTGTTCATTGTATTCTGCTCCTTTGAATGGCTGAAGGGTAAAAAATGACATATTTTAATTGTGAATATGTTTTTCAACCATAAATGCTTCTGTGATAGTCAATGAGTTACTCTGATTAGAAAGGAATTCTTGGTGTATTTTGTACATCACAAGCACAAATGGAGCAGGGCCTCTTCAGTTTTTAGCTTTTATGTGAATTCATTTAACTTATGAATTCAGAAAGCAAAAGAAATGTAATCAACAAAAATAGTAAGGCACATAACTGTAAGATTTGTCCTCATGAAGCTCCTTATCACAGTGAAGAAACTTAATTTTTTAGATACTTTAATGTAAAAAATCAGTCATTCCTATCTTTTAAAGTAAGATTTCAACTTCAATCAACAAATAAGCCTATGTTTACTCATTTAAATCCAGTCATTATCTAGTTATTTGAACATAGAATTTCAGATAAAAGAAAGTTGAGAAACTAATAATTTTTTGCATTTGTGTAAGTAAAGTGTTATTGATCAATGTATTTTTAAACTTTCTATCTAATTATCTTTGAGCTAAAATGAAGTGATTTCAAACCAAAATAATTATTCTATGAAAAAGTTATGAGTTTTTGAAAAAATAATATTAAGACTGAACATAATAATTCAGCTTTAGTACAGAAAATTGAACAGTATAGTTTGCAGTGGGCCCATGTGTGTTGCATTTGTGTGTGTGTGGTGGGGGTTTGGTAGCAGGGCAGTGGGCTACAGAGGTGGATCTGGTGAGAAGCTTTTTCAAAGCTCCCCCAGCTCCAAGTCAGACCCACCTTTGCACCAAGGCTGGGCCAATTAGCAATGGTGACTGTGCCTCTGTGATAACATATTTAAGAAGGGGAAAACCTGCAGTAAGGAGAGGAGTGAGATGTGAGAGAAATACCTATGCAGACAACAAGGTGAGTGAAGAAGGAGGGGGGGAAGTGCACTGGAGCAGAGACTCCCCTGCAGCCCGTGGGGAGAGGGCTGGCTGTGCCCCTGCAGCCCATGGACGTCACCCGTGGAGCAGGTGGCTCTGCCCGAAGAAGGCCAGGACTGAGAGAAACCCGCACTGGAGCAGTCTGTTGCTGGGAGGACTGCAGCCCACGGGAAGGACCCACGCTAGAGCAGTTTGTGAAGAGATGCAGCCTGTGAGAAGGACTCATGTTGGAGAAGTTCATGGAGGACTGTCTCCCATGAGAGTGACCCCATGCTGGAGCAGGGGAGGAGTGTAAGGAGTCCCCCCCCTGAGGAGGAAGGAGCGGTAGAAACAATGGGTGATGAACTGGCCACAACTCCCATTCCCCATCCCCCTGCACCTCTCAGGGGAAGGAGGTAGAGAAATCAGGAGTAAAGCTGAGCCCAGGAAGAAGGGCAGGGTGGGGGGGAAGGTGTTTTTAAGATATGGTCCTACTCTGTTTGATTGGTAAATTAGTAGTGGTGGTGGTGTTCAAATTAAATAGATGTCTTTTTTTTCTTGACCATAATTAGTGCATAAGCCCTCCCTGTCCTTGTCTCAACCCCTGCACCTTATTTTCTCTTCGCCATCCCACTGGGGATCTGTGCGATCTGTTTCATCTCTTCTTATCTGACTTCATCTTCAGTCTCTCTTTTTTTCTCTCCTGATCTTGCTTCTTTAATTTAATATCTCTATCTTTACTTGTTCACCCTCTTTTAAAACTGCATTTCCTCCTTAAATCCTTTTTGGGACTCAAAGCTCTAGGTCCATTCACTTGGTGTGTGGCTAATTCATGTACCCTGAAAGGGCAGTAAAGATGACAGGCAGATCTTATTTAAATCTGATCTCCAAGACTGCTCGAACCAATGGGAGCATTTTCTTCAGCTCTGTAGTGAACTGTCTGTAGAAGGTCTCAGATATGACTTGAAAGTCTTTATTAGACATCCTGGTTTGCAGAAAGTCCTCAGTATATGTTTAACTGGAATTTCAGATTTATAGTATATTGGTAAATAATGTCATTGCACTGTTTAATATATATGAAGTCATTATGTTGATCAAGGATTTGATGCTGCCAAGTACATCAGTCCTGGTCCACTGGTGTACTCTGTCACATCCTTCTTTTTAACCATGAGTCATTATAATGGATTTCAGAGAGTTGCTTATATACTTCAAGTTAAGCAAATGCTTAAGTGTGTTTCTGGATTAGGACCAGAGGACTCAGCACCTTGGAAGATTAAACAAAAAGCAAAGAATGAGCAATACTGGCAGAGACAGTCTTGCTGAATTTAACCATAAATCTTAAAAGAAGGCTGATTTCACTTTGGATTGGAATATTCCTGCTCAATTCTCTCCAATTTGTGGTGCAGAGAGCTATCCATCCACCAGCTGTGGATTATCTGACTACCAATCTTATTATTTGAAAAACCACATCAACTGCATGAAAGCAGCTTCAACAAAATGTATTAATAATTAACTGGCTATGTTCCTGATATTTTAGAATCTCTATGAATTATTTTTCAGTTTCTAACTAAGAAAAACGTCAAATTGCCACATTTTTTTTTTCACAAAAGTTTGCCCTAAATCAGAATCCTATCCATTTATGCCAAAATTACAGCTTAGTTTAATTTAAATACTTCATCCACCTTCCTGAAAAGCAGCCAAAGGCCCGTATAAGGAGAATTGGTAAAAGACTTTAAAGTGCTCAGTTTTCATTGAGTTTTAGGTCTGAGACACCTGATCAACTTACTGTTTATCAGCTGGAAACCTGTGTGTAAACTTTTAAGAGGTTGAGCTAAGCTCCTTCCTGCAATTTAAAGCATGTCTACAAATAAATATTGCAGCTCAGCTCACAAACCATGACTTGATTGTTCCTTAGGTTCCAACATTTATAAATGGAAAATTTCCAATCTTGAAGTTGGAATTAAATTGCCAAATCATTTGGGAACCTTAGAAATGTCTTTCTAAGTGATCTGTTTCTGAAGAATAAAAAATTCATTACTTGTCTTTGTAAAATGAAAAATTGAAGGAAGTATTTAAGTATATGAAAAATAAATGCACATTTCATGTGTGTGTTTTATGGTCTCCATTAGGTACCTCAGGATGAATGGGGAGGATACCCAGCTGGTGGGAAAGATGAAGAGATCCCCTGCAGAAGAATGAGAAGTGGGAGCTATATTAAGGCCATGGGAGATGAAGAAAGTGGAGACTCTGATACTAGCCCCAAGACATCACCAAAATTAACAGTACGACCAGAGTCGCTATTAAAATCCATTGGACAGAGACCACTGGGAGATCATCAAAAGTAAGTTTCACTATACCATGTTATACACCTTTTTGAAAGTTGCCATGACTTGGGTAATTTTTCTTTGTGTCTTACTGATAGTGGTTAGTATCCATGAGAAAATATGATACTGTAGTTAAAAAGCTAACTTTTGAGTCTTTGTTTTAAATTAGCCAGTTTCTTGTGATTACTGGATGAAAAACTGCCATCTTCCTCCATTCATATAATAAACCTGCTACTTCAGAAAGAGTTTGTTATATTTACTGAAAGAAATATAGCTATATTTTTATCAAAATTTTAAAATTCTGAATATTTCTTCTCTAGAAGGATTGTTTTATATTATAAGTCTTTGTTATTTCATTGCTTTCTCTGAAATAGAAAATATATTCTATACTAGCTATAATAACAAATATATAATTGTATCATATATTGGGCATCTCACACCTTCTTTATCGGTACAATGCTTTGTGTATCAGCTGTGTATTTAAACACATTGTGGAGGATTTTGTTTGACTGAGGGTTTTTTTCATTCATACTACCTACAATATGATCTATTAAATAACTAAAGCAAATTTTAAAACTGTAAGAAAATATGCAGTTATATAGGTTTTCAAATAGATCTTTATTTTTCTCTCCATTTTATCCTCTCAATCATTTTATAACTAAACTCTAAGTATACTCCTGAAGACAGTTTCAGAGTGGTACCTGATTTCAAATCTGAAGCTTCAATTAATGTGACTGGGTGTTTCTCACGGCATAGAAAATTGATCTTTTTGCCTGGAAGAAATGCATAAAATGAAGAAATTAAGAGTGCAACCTTTGATCAAAAGTTGTTTATTGTTCTGTAGGTAATACCATGCATAGTATACCAAAGTGACTCACCTTTTCATAAAATAAAACAAAAACCTTAGGCAAAAATCTTTTTGGTTTAATTAAATTGAATTATTTAGCTTGCAATCTGGAAGAAACCCATCAACTTTCACTATTATTGAAGAGAACATTTTACAACTCTGTAGTTTTGTATAGCTTACTCATGCATCTCTGTAGGCTCAATTCAGATGCACAAAGGAGTCTGTACCATGAGCTGCTGTAAGGCTTCTGAGATACCATGAAACAAGACTGACAGGTCTCTGCTCTCGATTGGCAACTAAAATCCAGGCAGGATACCTAATGGCATCTCAAAGAGTGTCAGAGACCTATGTTTAGGTAACTGAGACAAATTCTGAACGTGAATCTGAAGGACTTGCTAGAATATTAGTTTCAATGATGAAAACATGGTCTGTAATGTAAGTATTGCTGGCAAACCTGTACCTGGCTGATTTCCAAAGACGAAATTATGAGCTCTTAATGACAGTGGTTGGAAGTAACATTTGAATTTTTTATATCCTCAATCATTGTATCTGTGCTGAATTTTGGGTTTGAGGCATGCTGGCTGCATCAATTGGTTCAGTTCAAATTTTGAAAGTCCACAGAAAACAAAAAAGGTGGTTAATTTTCAGCTTGTGAGCATGTGTCAGTGGGAGCAGAAACCTTTCAGAATGAGAAGCCCATAATTTCTGAGCCATGTTGGAGACATGTGTTGCGAATTCTTTAGTCTTGTATTTTCTCATAAATGGATCTGAAAGCTGTGGGTGTTGCAAAAGGGCAATTATCCTTGTGGGATAAGATGTGCTAAGGGAGAGTGATCTAATGTCTGTGGCTTACTAAGAATGACCCTTCTGGAGGCAACAGGAAAAGAGGAGACAGGTGACTTTGTCAGACTTCCGCACATCAACCAGATGTCTTCCTGATGGTAAATTAAACATTTCCAGAACACAGACCTGAGTACAGAAACCTGACCATGTACACTGACAAGGTTGTGGAGTGGTCCCTTGCAGACTTGTTGCCTGGGTCTATTAGCACTGTTCCAGCCACTGCCTGGCCAAGTTCTGGTCATTGGTATAGGCCAGGGATCATTCACAGAAGGCAGTTTGGATGCAGTCATCCTGTTTTGGAGGGTATGTCATATCCATTGTAGTACCACAGACTTAAATATTTTCTCAGAGACAGTTCTAACTTTTCAAGTACCAAATAAAATATATACTATTCTGGTTTATGTTTTCAGCTATGGTTGGTCCTCTGTCATGATTTGAACTTGGCTGGCAGCCAAACACCACGCAGCTGGTTGCTCACCCTCCCCGCCTCCAGCCCAGGAAATAGGGAAGGGTCAAAAGGAGACCTGTAGGTTGAGATAAAAACCAGTTTAGTGATGGTAATAAAACAAAACAATAACAATAATAGGAAGTACAAATAGGTAAAGTACAATGCGCTTGCTCACTAACCACCAAGTGATACCCAGCCCGCTCCGGTCCAGCAATCCCGAAATAATGAAGATCCCACCATCACAAACACAGAAGCGAGAGAGAACCTGCCTCCTTATACACTGAGCATAATGTCACATGATATGGAATACTCTGATAGCCAATCCAGGTCTGGAACTCCAGCTGTGCCCCTTCCCAGCTCAACAAAAATTAACTTTATCCCAGCTGAAAACAGGACAGCCTCCCACAAGTGAATGTAGATAACAGCACAAATTTTCCTGTGAGCAGCAGGTCTCAGTGCCTGCCCTAGACACCTACAGCTTATAAAGAGATCCAGACAGCACCGAGACATACATACGTATTCAAACAAAGAATATGTTTCAAGAAAAAAAGTCTTTCTGATCTGTTAAATCCTGAAGGCAGGTGGTTATTAGTAGGCCAGTACTAAATGTTGTGTCTTCTGTCAGTTTTCCATGTATTGAAAATACTGCTCAAAATATAATTGATTAAAACATGAGTGTGATGCTGATGCAGTATTCTAGGATTGACAGCTGTGCCTGTTCATGGTCCCAAAGGATTTAATGGCATAGTTACCATGAACTGGAGTCGGAAAAGGAGGAAGCTTTTTGTAATACTGTGAAATATTATTAGGGGCTCTGTTGAGAATTTGTCACAAACACTGCACTAGGAATAATTGAGCAGCCAGGCTGCTGCTGACAGATATCTTTTAAATCCTCGGTTTTCCCTTAAACTGAGGGGCAGCACCTTGAATCTGCCAGCCTAACATACACACTTTTTTTTCTAGTGAACTTCAGGCAGAAATGTGACAACTATTCTGGTTCTTGTATGTCTTTCTTGCAAAAATCTGTGAATTTCAGCAGTCTTAAAGCAGACAGAAAATTTCTTGTCTGACAGGAATACAAAGCGCTGATCCTAAACCTGGGTTTTCACCACAAGCCATCTTCTCCCAGTATGTCTCCATCTCCCTGTCACTGTGGTTACCTTCTATGTCTGTGATTTCTATGAAGGTTGTAGCAAGGGATGATGGTTATAGAGTCTTCCTTCCTCCTCTGGCACAGCTCGGTAATCCCCACTGCATGCCGAGTACTCTTTGTACCACTGATCGTGCTGCTGAGCCAGAAGCCAATGTTTGGAACAGCATTCCTGCATGTATAGCAGGGCTGAATAGCATTTCTGGTATGTATTACGAGAAATTACATAATTCAAGATGTCAGCTGCATTAGCTGGCTTTTTAGCTTGTTTATCAGGAAGGAGGGAGCTAATGCACAGAAATAAAATGGGGCTTATACTCTCTTAGTCCTCTGCTTGGGTGACAGAAGAGCTCAGAACTGAGGTTTGACAGAGCACCAGTAATCCTGTAATAAAAACTGAATATTTATAATTTTGGCGGTGTAAAAACATGCATTGGCTGCAAAACGTATGTAGGTGGATTTTATAAGAATAAACCTAGTTTGCTATCGCTATCCTGAATAGGATAAAATGAAAATTAGAAAAGCCTTTACTTAACCTTCAACAGACTTCTGTGTGCATGTTTCTCCTCTAAGTTTTATCAGGCATCTTTGCAAGGAGTTCTTTTCCATTTAAATTCTGTTTCTACCTTGACAGAAGTAATCCCATATTTTGTCGGTTTGTGTTGCTCAAAGATTCAGCAAATTGAACATTAAAAATTCATAAACAATAAAAATTCATATTTGTATCTGAATAAATGATTTTATTTAACAACATACAAATAGGTAAATGTAACTGATTTAAAAGAAGCATTAAAATTCTGAAATAATTTCTTTTAAGTTACTCTTGGAAAGGACTATATTTTACTCTGAGCGGGAATAAAAAAGAAGTGCAGGGTCTGCCACTGCTGGTTTGCGCAGACAGCAGAAGCAGGGCATATATCCAACCACCATCATCTGATCACCACCTCTGTCAAACTGCCAGTACAGCCAGGATGATCCTCAGCCTGCTCTCTGCCTAGGCCACCTGGCTCTCCTCTAGATAGTGCCCAGGCATGCTTCAGGGACTAACCCTGTTGGATGCATCTGCCCTCCCTATAGGATAAGGAAGTTTAAGCATACAAGTCAGTTGGCCAAAGGGTCAGGTAACAGACCTAGCTTGTTTCTGAGTATAGCTGTAGCCTAAGTGAACTGAAGTTTTGCTGTATTTCTCAAAAATTAAATGTGCCTAAATATCTACATTACTGACTGAAGATAAATTCATTTCAATTATTTCAGTGTGAATGCTGTTTCAAACTAAATAGTATGTTGCACTACTTAGTCCTATAACATCAAGTTGAAGGCCAGTATAATTTATTATTTTTATGAAATTGCATTTGAGTGAAATATAATGCAATAAGGCTTGCTGTGGTGGAGATAGGACACATACTTGAATTTGCTTCCTTTCCAACTTTTTGCTTTCTTGGAACAGTGCCAGCAATCCCATTTATTGTGGAAATTATCTTGACTCCCAGTAGTCCCAGGAGAAAAAAAATATTTTTTATTTGGCATTTTGATTAGACATACGAAATTTTTCAGATGTCAGTTTTGGTATTCTATGAACAAATATAGGTCTTCTGGAGGTGAAATGCAAGCCCTTCCAATTCAGTCCACTTTTCTCTGCTGTGCTGTGATGCTGCTGGGGATGGAGTTAAACTGTGTTAGAAGGTAGTTTGCAGAAGGTAGCTTGTAGAAGGTAGACATGCTGCTAGGTATTTTCATTTACAGTAAAGGTCAAAATAGCTGAACAGTTTATGGAACCAGTAGCTGAAACAAAGGGAACATCTGTCCTAAATAAGTTTTGTGCAATCCTGGGAGAAAGACTGAGCCATGTGATTTGTAACGGTGTCCTTCCAACCTAGTACATGTCATTTCTCTGTGACAAAAACAAGTAAAGCCAATAGATGGAAGCATCAGAGACACTGGGATCCAGAAAGGAAAGCTGAAAAGAGGTCAATGTGATGGAAAAGCATTTTTATTACTGAAGATAATATTCTGGTTATTTGGTGCTTCTTGTTTTCAGGAAAAGAGTACTTAATATACTGATTATATAATGAACAGGATAGCACTGTAGAAATAGCAAGTTCCATTTTCAGTATCTCCTTTTTAAAGTATTGCAAAAGACTCTGAAAACTGTCTAACCATTTAGTGAAAAGGGATAACAATAGCATTTAGCCGAAAGTTAACACATTCTATTTGAAGATCAAACTGGTATCACTCACGCAAATGAATAGTCGTGCTGTGCTGAAGTTTTCCATTATGCTCTGAAGTGACTCATGGGAAACTAGATGCTGCAAAAATGAAGATGAAATAGGTTAAACTACAACAAAACAAAATCAGTGACAGCAATGTGTACTTTTGTTTTGTGAACCTTTAATGGCAGACTTTACTGTGGCAGCTGATAGTCCAGATACCTTAAGCTGATGGGTAAGCAGACAGGAAGGCATGTGAGCAGATAGTACAAAAAGAAGTTTTGATAATGCAGGCTGTAGGTAAGCATGCACATGTGGAGGAGTGGGTGTGCTGCAAAAACGTAATTGATTAAGAGTTTAAGCAGAGCATCCTTGCTGGAGAAATTAATGTCCTATTTCAATGCTATCCATTGCTGCACACTAGTGATGCAAGCCTCTGTTAATATTTAATGGTAAACTTCAATTTACCATTAACTCTTCTTCCGCATTT
Organism: Strix uralensis; assembly: GCF_047716275.1. Lineage (NCBI taxonomy): Eukaryota > Metazoa > Chordata > Aves > Strigiformes > Strigidae > Strix > Strix uralensis. The sequence continues at coordinate 23,274,892 of NC_133974.1, forward strand.
TAAATTAGGAATCGTTTTGAAGCCATTCCCGAGAAATATTTTCAATAAAAAAGATGGGGAAAATCACTAGAAAAGTAACCCTCATCTTTTATATGCTTTTTATTTATCTTTGTTTTTTCCTCAATCTTCTGACTCTAAAAAGCCTCATTACACACTTCATTAGTAGCTTTCTGAGGCCCTATAGTGTAGTAGCATCTACTCAGAGTCTCTGAGGGGTGAAATTGGAGATTTACTGAGGAGAGTTTGAGGTCTAATTACAAAGCCTTATCAACTAATAATGCAATCAGTGGGCCACTGGCACAGTGGTAGTGTTCTCTGCTGCAGTCAGTAAGATCTGGGTTAGATTAGTCCACAGGGTTAAGAGGGAATGCTGATGAAGGGCAGCTAGTCATCTGGCTACCTAGGAAGTATCTTTTATGGGGTCAGAAGATGGTGCCCATCCTTTCTTCCTTTGCAGAATAATAGGAAATGCTCTTAAGCAGTGTTAGGCACCTTGTTCTCTTAGAAGCAGCATAGTGTGAAACCCAGGCAGTAATTGAGCCCAAATCTCCTGCCTCATTGTAGTGAATACCAACTTTTTGTTGTAGGGCTGAAATGTATTACCCTGGATTAGTGATGGAAAGGTGGATCCCAAGGCTCTGAATAAAGTGCAGAGTCTCCCTAGGAATAAAACAGGCTTTTGTCAGAAAGATGCAATTATGTGATAGATGGCAGTGAAAATGCAGTAAGATTCAGGCCAGTCTTACAAATACTGAGATCCGAAAGAAAATATGTTTCTGGTTTCTAGTGCTTATTCATTCCTGCTTTCAACAAATGTTAGTTTTACTTTTAATCTGAAAAGGATCAAGACCTGCCTTTCTCATTTGTTTAGCTTTTAATAAAAACTAAATGAGACTATAAAGTATGTGTGTAGAAACACTTTTTCAGGCAGTGATTTGAAAATTAAGATGCTTTTGGTTAAAAAGCAGAAATCTTGTATATATTTTCACTTCTTCCAATTCAACTCTTATTTTTTCCACAGAATTTACATAGTCTCATTAATGTCTTCAACTTCAGCATGAAAAGGTCACTTATTTGCTTAAGACCTATTGTCTCTAATGGACTTACTTGTATGTTTAAATTAAGCTCATGTTCTGATGCTTTAGTGAGTCCTGATGGTCTGTAGTCTACATTTGTTCTGCCTAGTTATGTTTTTTTGCATGTGTACATGTATATATACCAAAACCAAATAAAAGAAAACAAAAGTCAGATAGCTTCCTGAAGAAAATGATGAATATTTCAGTTCCATAAAGGGATTCAGGAACATACAACCAATATTTGAGTTCTGCCTAGATCCTTAGATCCATTTCCTGAACTGATACATGATGCTTTAAATGCCTCTCAGTTTTTGCCATAACATCTGCCTGAGTTTTGTTGTTGCTGACCAGTTTGTGGCCTACTCTCCAGGGCTACTCAAAATAGGATATCGGAACAAGGCTTTTAGGATTAGCTATGTGTGCACATCTGTCACCTCTTACAAACAATAGCTCTGAGTTTAGATTTCCCACATCAGACTTTTTTTATTGCATGCACATTCTGCGTGATTTGGAGTACAGGCTTGATTGAGCCTACATTCTCTGTATCTTTGCAAGCAGTGATCAAGCCACCAGACTGTTTAACTATTCTGGATGATTTCCTCTCATTCTCTTCTGGTTCATGTTGTACAAAATCCCTAAATACTTACCAACAAGAAAGGTTCTCTCCTACCAGTGATTAGTAGGCATTTCATAAGGACAGAAACGGCAGTCTCCACCTCTTTCCTAATGTATTTCTGTAATAAATCATATGTTCAATATCTTTCAGGCACCTTTTTAAAAAAAGGCTATGGGTCAATGGTGAAAAATATAGGCTTCTTAAAAGTTTAATTTGGCCCAAAGTCTCATATCTATCACTGATCAAAGAGAAGCTCTAGTCTGGCAAAGATTAGAAAAGAAATTCTTCACTACAGATAAATTCACCAGATTTATGTGTACTTTCAGTTGTGCTATTTTGAAGGGAGAATCAGACATAGTCTATATTCTAAGTTCCCCAATGTTCCCCTGCATGCAGGCACATCTGTGCCCCTTTGCAGAGCTCTATTGACTTCAGCAGGGATTCACGGAGACACAGTATGACTTGCAGCTGCTATACAATGACATTGCTAGCTAAGCTTAATCATTAGATTCTGGTCGATGAGTTATTTCATGTACCTACAAAGACATAGTTAAGATAGATCCAGATAGATAAATGAATATCCATTGAAATGCAAATCTCTCCGTAAAATAGGTTTTGATAACTTATGCTACCTTGCTAATCCTAATGCACCTCCCTTTTAGGTGCTCAAGATGAATTCTTTTACAAATTTTATCTCTTTGTCCCAGAATGATACTTCTGAATTACATATACTGATTTAAACAGAAGTGATTGTACTTTCTTCAATGTTCCCATTCATTCTCAGATTTTTGCACAAATGCGGGAATGATCATGGAAATAAAAAAGTACGATCTTAGAATATTACTATTCCAGAAATTAATTTGATGGAAAATGGACTTTCTTTATATCTGATGCTCTTACTAAACCTGATAGACCCATTCAGAGTAAGGAGGTGACTTTCTTGCTGCAACTTTTAGAGGCCTAGGAAGATTTTAATTCACTTTTGGTACCTTCTTAACCCAGGGTGCACTGGTGGCTGAACATCTGACAGAGAACAGGTACTCTGGGGAGTGATCACTATTTTGAATGTGAGTAGATCAAGAAATGACCTTGGCAAGTGTACGACATTTGCTGCATTGTTGGCATCATGTTCATACTTTTTTGAGCAAAGGTTTATGACAAAGTATATAATATCAATCACTTATTAGAAAATAAAATACTGACAGTAAAAAAAAAAAAAAGCAAAAAAAAGCAGCGTGATAGAGATCCCTTTCTTAGGACTCACACACCCCATGTTCCCACTAGGGTTGTCTTGACTGTCAAGTACTGCTGCTCAGGAGTCTGAATTTGTAGGGATAATTTAGGAGGCTTCTTTGTTTTGTTTTGACCCTGGCTTAGCCATAAGCTGTAAAACCATGTCAGCCTCTAAATCTGGCATTTCAAGGTGTCCTAAAAAGTGAAAACATGTTGTTTTACTATCATATATACCTTTTCACCAAATGGCAAAAAGATTTGTCTTCTGCAAAACATGCAATGGTTGCATAAGTCACGATACAGTACTGAGTGTTGTAATTCTAGCTTACAGTAATACTTGTCATACAGCAATGACAAGAGACTTCAGGAAACACACCACAAACCATCCTGGGTGTTCATAAGCATCTGAACTCAGTGATGACAAAGCTTGGGCTGAGTGCTGCAAAAAGTGATATAGGTCAAGTCAATGGTGTAAGCTGTATGGTACAGACCACAGCAGGAATGCCTCAGAGCCCCCAGCACTCTACGCTGAAGTCGTTGGGCTGCTTCAGACACTATCCATGGTCATATAAACTTTCCAAAAGTTATATAAAACAATGCAATGCAGGAAAAAACCCCCAAAGTTAGCTATTTACTGTCTATAAAGTAAAGTAAGCATCTTACTGCTTTTAAAAATACAGTTAATAGAGGAGGAAATAGATGCCTAAATAGATGCCTAAGAAATGGATGTCTAAAGATGAGGAAATAAATCCTTCCCTTATCATTAGTTAATGCTTGATTGCAGCTATTGGATTAGTTTACGTGATTGTTCCTTTCATTAAAACATGTTCTGAATATCTTTACAAGTCTTCTGTTACAATGGCATAATTGGGAAAAGATAAGAAGATGTAGCTGTGCTCTTCAATCTCTGGAAATCTCTTGACAAACATTATCTAATACACTTGAACTTCTTCCTACGTTTTTACTGTACTGAGTCCTATTAAGGACAGTTACAAGACATGGCAAAACACAGAAGGAAATTTGTTTTCTGGAGTCAAAAGAGTAAAAAATCATCCCTTTTTGGTTTGGTTTGGTTTTTTAGTGCATTTTGTTGCTTGTAGGGCTAAAGTAACGGGTATTTTCCAGCAGTTATTTTCCACCATTCTGTTCCTAAATTCATTCTTGGTGAGATGTGGGCAAGAACCATTAGTTTGTACAGGAGAAGAGTTTGTGCTTTTGTGGAAGCCAGTGTCCCCAGTGAGGGAGTAGGGTTAGATGGCTGTAGCAGGGGTGAGCTGTACTCTGCTGACAGGTAGAGGTGTTAAAGGTACTTTTGAAATCTGCAAAGAAAAGAAGTAGGATAAGTGGCCCAATGCTGGCTTCTGTGATGATGTTTTGGAAGATCTTGAGCAGGACAACTGTAAGCTGGGAATTAAGAGGATTCTACGGAGCAGTAAGGATTAGGATCTGAACTGGTCAAGAATGAAGGAGAGCTGTACTTTGGGGTTTTGGTAAATGAGAGTTCTAGGGCTGGAGGAAGGGACAGCTTTCAGATAGGAACAGCAGGGCACATGAGGTTTGGATATAGAGGTCTGAGTTTCTGCAGACTAGGGAAATGCAAGAAAAGAAAGGCTGTGATGCAAGACTCTTAGAAACTGCTAAACAGGAACTCTTTTTTGAACTGATGCCTTTTCCCTTATTCTATATCTATTTTTTGCTGATGGAATATGCAGCCTAACCTCTTTCCCATTCACTGTCTATCAGTGTGACATGCTATCCCAGATATGTTATTGGATATGCTATCAGATATACTGTCCCAGATAAGCATGCTGTGCTGTAGCTCACTTTATGTGGTTATAATACAGTGTTTTGTGCTCCCTGAATACACTCATGCAATCTGCTGAGTGCTGAAAGTGCTGTTGCAAATTTAGCTATCTTCACTGGGAGTCCTAAAGCTTTGCTTTTAGAGTAGAAGTTCTCAAAAGCTGCAAGGTCATTACATGGGACTGTCTTATACCCAAAAGTTTCTCTAGGCTTTCAGCCTTGCTTGCAGCTAAGATACTTCTTAAATTTAAGACCTCTTCCTAGCTGCCCTGGACTTCCTCTGAAGCCAATGGAAAATGGAAAGCAACACCTGAGGGCAAAAACACTTTTAAAGGGGAATCCATTCCTATGATTTCCACTCTTTGGAAAAGCAAATGCAGAGAACTGACATGCCAGTTTAATTTTTCCTATTAGTCTCATCCTCTTCCTCCATAGTACCTTTTCCATAATACCAAACCTCCTTGATGTCAATGTGTGTATTTGTTCTGTGGTCCTGGAGATGAACTGTCAAACCATCTTATGTGCTCATGCTTGTCTTGCCCTTCTTCAGTGATCAGCTGAGATATAAGATCATCTATTACAGAGCATAAAATAAAAATTATTTTCTTTTATCAAAGTGATAAAATTGTAGTGTTTTGGAAATGAAAGTCACGAATTTTGTTTCCAAGCTTCTAGATAGAGTGGTTGTCATTAAAAAGCCAGCATTTATCAATGTCACATGTGGTGTGTGTTTTGTAGTGTTGACAAGCACAAAAGTTCCTTGAGCAACAGATAATGACATTTGAGAGCAACTTTTCCTTGTAACTTTTGGATCTATGGCATTTTGGTTCTGGATCATGTTTATACCAAGGTCATCTTTTTTACCACCCATTGACACATTTATCCTAGAAGATAACTTTGAATGTATATCTTAGAAATGAAAACTAATCATTTCTTTTTATCAGAAAAATTTCCAAGTATTAATCAAATGGATGTGAAATTGATTTTACAGCCTAATATATGTAACATTTCTTTTATTTTGCTACAGTCTTATGAATCAATTGCTCTCCTCTGATAAATGAAAGATTATTTAACTATCAGGTAATGTCCAAATTTGTCCATCAAAACTCAGCTGCTTAGCAGTACCAGGGAATACTGGACTTCTTTCCCTAAGAAATTATTGCTCTAGAAATTGTTGATTGTATTTAATGATAGCAATACCTCACAAGGAACCACTATGTGCATAATGAAATACTAGGTTGTTGAGCATTACTTAGCAAAAGAGACAGTTATTAGGAGCCAGTTTTAATTAGTTAATTCTTAAGTAGTTTATAAAATAATTTATAATTTATAATTTAATTCTATTGCTTCTATCTTTTCTTAATGTGGCCCATGTTTTAATGAAGAAACCTCAAATGTCTCTTTCACAAACCGTTTCTGAACTCAGAATCCCAGATTTTGCCACCTGATGACAAGTAGAAGGTCCAGATGGGACTCATCTAACTCTTTTGAAAAATACCAAATTAACAATACCAGACAGATTTAGTAAAGCATATGCAAAGAATCAGAATGACACAAAGCAGGTAACAGTTATCAGCCTGCTGCCTATAGAAGAAAGGAGGTTTAGTTACATCCAGCAACTAAATATAGATAGGGAGGTTCTACACCCCTTTACCTAATCTATTTGTCTTCATACCTATGGGAACAAAAAAATGCTGCTACAGTTCTTGTTTTCATCATCTAAAACCAAATTAGACTCACTATCAGACAGCTATCTTAATCTGCAAATCACTTTGTAATGACTTAATTAACCTCAGATCACATGCCTACATCAATCTCATACATTTTAATTTTGGTTTTAGCAGTTATAGCATAGTTTCTACATAGTTTACCTCTGCTGTGAGGTTACAGATGTATTCCATAGAAGGCACTGAATAAAGGCAGGAAGAAAAAATGTTTTTTCTCTGGGGAAATTTCTTAAGAATTCAAAAAAATGCCTGTCTTTCACCAAGATGAAAACAAAGCTTGTCCTTTTTTATTGAAGAAGAAGGTGGCAGCCTGCCTTAGAGGAGCAGATAACCCAGCCATTGGCAGATGCTCTGAGGAAGCAAGGCTATGTCTATGTTGACTCTGAGATGGCCAAGTCAGGGAGAACATGTGGAAGTGCTTGGGAACAGATCTCCCAAGTATAAGGTTGAGTGGATCCATAAATCTCATCTGCTCTTGCAGCTGGTGATTGTGAAGGGACCCTGGGTCATCACATGTCCAACATCAAAGGACATGGACACCCAGGGAGATGGACCTCAACACTATTTGCTGCTCTAATCGGAGCCACTATAAAAGGTCTGAGATTCCTTCCCAAGTGCTCCTCAGGGATTGCATCCAGCCCAAACTCAGGTTGCATCCACTTAGTGAGGAAGGCTGGATCCTTCCTCAAGCACCAACCTATGGTGACACTCAATCTTTGATAAATATAGACTAAGAAAGAAGATCCTGGTTTGTGCCTTATTTTGCACCAGAAGTTGAACCTGTGGCTTTCTCATCCACTGAGTGGTCTGGTCCTTCCAGAAAGGAAGCTTCCCCCTTCACAGGGAAATTCCCAACAGCCTGGGCATGTGTGACAGCCACGGCTGGGCTGAGTAACTCTGCCAGCTCAGTTTGAAATAACTGTATTGCCAATATTGACAGATGTTCAACTGGCACAAATCTATTGTTTCCAGAAACTACATTTTTGTTATAGCTACCTTTAAGGAATGAATATAAGAACTGCCTGTTTACTACCTGAAACAAAACATTTTCTGAAATATTAATTTATGCACTGATGTCTAGGGATAAGTGTCACATGACTTCTAAAATCTGATTTTTAGAGGTTCTGAGAGCTCTGGTAAACCTTGTCTGCAACTAATTTTTTTTTTTTTTTTTTTAAATTTTGTATTTTAAACAAAGTATTGTTCTTAGGCTTATTTATTTTCCTGGAATGATAGATAATCAATATATTTAACATAAAACATGAAGACTAATATACTCTTGTAGTGAAAGCATACTGTAAGGGGCTCAGTGTGGTGTTAAGGTCCCAGTCCTCCAAACTGGGAGAAGTGCTGTAAAAAAAACATTTCTAGAGCTTTGTGCAGTTGCTCTGAGTACCTTATTAATCTATTTTTTTAGCTGAACATGGGATATTTTGATCTTTTGTAAAAATATACCAATCCTTTGAAGATAAAAGGTCTCTTGATGCCTAACACCCTGATGAAAACCAGATGACAAGTAGCAGATTTTATCTATGAAGAAAGATTTTTAGTTACTTTGGTTTGTGCTTTAGCTCTGATTCTTGTTCCTGTTGACCTAGACATTCTCTTTTAGTAAAGTTCAACATTAACAGCCAGGAGGGTTGATGATGTTTAAATACAGTAAAGACTTAAAATTTCATATCATCTAGGTAGCAGAACTGCAGACAGATTCTCTGCTTGTGATAAGGCATGTGACTACAACAGATCTATGATACTTTATACAGAGAGACATCTGGACCCTGGGGAATGGATTTGTGAGTCTCATAAAAATTACTGGTTTTAGTGTCCTAATTGATTCCATCTGTAGTTTTACACCCTTTCCTTTTTTCTTCCTCTTTCCTTTGTAGTCAGAGCTACCTTCAAACTGCAAGTGACGTGCCTGGGGGTCACAACCTGGATCCCTCTGCAAACTACAATTCCCCAAAGTTTCGCTCAAGGAATCAGAGCTATATGAGAGCAGTGAGCACGCTCAGTCAGGCCAGCTGTGTTAGTCAGGTGGGAAATTCTTGTTATAACTTTTCTTATAGGTTAATCACAGATGCGAGAGTTGTTACTAGTGAATGGTTTTAGGGGTTTTTTTTAATTAATATCAAACTGAGGATGTGAATTGTCAAAGTAATTCAGTTCTAAGGAATGTAATCCTTGTTCAAAATTTCAAGAAAAATACTGACTGCTAGAAACAAAGGAACACTGTCACGCATAATATTTTCCATTTATTTTTCATTAAAAATATAAATACTGATATTTTCATTTTTCATCTATATTAAATATTTAAATGTTAAGAAGATTCAGACTGAGCATAAGGGGCACACTCCTACAATACTCATCCTCTGAAAATATCTACTCTGATTTCACTAAATGTGGGTTGTCAGATTAAGATATAGATTGAAATAATTATGCTCCAAAGGAGCAGTGATTCATCTCTAAACTCAATCTCTCACTCTTCTTGGGTGAGAGAATAAGTCCCATCAATTATTCTATGTACGGGGACTTCTGAAAAGAGACGTTTTTCCACCCTGATGTTTTTATGTTGCTTAGTTAGTACTAATTCATGTTAGTGAGACCTGAATCAGGCCTGAAGTGCAAGCAGCCTTATGAAGTATGCACATGTTCTGTTTAGCAGAGGACTTACATAAAATTTCCAATGTTTCTAATGTTCATTGATCCTGACATTTCTTCCCTCTGTTGCTTCATGACAGGTGGGCCCTGACCTCTTCTCAGACATGTGTTACTTTATTTTTCTTTGACCATTTAGTGAGGCACCTAAGGGTATAGTAGCTAATTATGCACAATGGTTAGTGAAAAAAATCTTTTTTAAGAAATTTTATATTCATCCACATTCAATTTGCATTGCATGGCTATTCAGGCCTGGATTCAACTCATCTAACTTGAGGCTTTTAACTGAGGCAACAACTAAAGCTTCCTCTGTAGTTAATGGAGTGAAAGAGTTTCTTCCAGGACAATGCACATCCCAAGTGGGCTTAGAGCCTTCTGGAAATACTTGTCAGTCTCCACTGACTGTAGAGAGTTAGAAGGCACCAGTCGCCTGACTAATGCCCTTCAGTCAAATTCCTTAATTTACGTGGGATAAACCTAAGTATAATCTTGTATAGCACACATCAGAATTAGAAACAGACAGTCAGTCATTTTCCAAACCTTTCATTATTTTTCATAGCTCCCTTGTAAACCTGTCCTCATCATTCTCATGCCTTGGTGTTCATTATCCTGGTTTGGTTATTTTCTATTTTTATTACACTCTGGTTCTGAGAAAGTTTCACAAGAATTAGATTCTGCATTCAAAGCAAGTGCTGTTGGCTGTCACCTAACAATGCTATAATATAGAACTATTCTGCCTCTTTGACCATACTTGTGCACAGAGGTGTTCACTGAGCTGTCCATAATGACTAATTGGTTTCAGCAGTGGTTAAAATTCTTCATTCAAATGTGCATTACCTGGAAAGATGTCCACAAGAGATTTCACGTACAGGTAGATTGCTCAATTGGCCAGATTAACTAAACCTGCTGGATATAGTTCCTTACTTTCTTTTCCAGTATTCACTAACCTGTGTTCATTTTGTGTCAACCACATGCTTCCTACCTCACAGTTCAGCTGTTTCCAGACCAGTAGTAAATGCATTTAATTGATACTACACAAAGTAAATGTATTAAAATAACAAGTTTTGAACCTTTGCTGTTTCCTGTTCTTTTTCCATGAAACCATCATCTTCTCGTCCCATCTACATAATAGCAGTTTGTATGATTCGTGGTATTTTTAATGCCTTTTTTTTTGTGAGATCCTTCCTTTTTCACTCTTGACAAAGAGTGAAGAAAGATGCTGGGTTCCATGGTTTATATTTTAAATTTAAGTTTTAAAACTTTTATTTTTCTATTGGCAGTGACCTTAGTTTAAAAGAAGTGGTTAGGATTTAAAGTGTTTATGGACTACATTACCATAAATTTCCTGATCAATGATGTACGCAAAATATTTCAGAGTGAGATTTTTTTTAAATATTTTCCAGATTGCATTAGTCTACTTAACTTTATTAGAAGCAAATTTTGTGAAGCGTAATGTAATTCCTTTCAGAAGAGATTTAGTAGAAAAAATGTCTTATATGAAATTTAAATATCAGTTATTATAATTAGAAGTTCCATATGAAAATTCCATTTACTTAATCAAAATCCTAAAACATTTGAAACATTTGCACTCATTATGTTTCCATAATGAATAATGTACTAGAAACAGTAAGAAAGAAAAATGCACTTAGCAGCTGTATAGAAAAAGTAATATCAACTGGACATGCTGTTTAGTGACGCAACAAATTTAACTTGGTATTTATACTGTTTCTGATTTCTAGCACTCTCTTTTTAAAAAAATTATCATCAGGAGTACATAACAGGAGGCCATGCATTTGTCTGTCCAGTGTCAACTTCCTATCTGATTTTGGATAAACATAATTTTGAATTATTCAGGTACATTTACAGGTAGGGCTGACTTCAGAGAACCTGTTAAAAATGATGTAGGTAGAATTCAGGCACTCATCTTCGAAACTGGAATACACAGTTCCCTACCGAGAGGTTCCCTAAGCCTGACCAGCCTGACTAAACCCTGTTTATTATGAAAGCTACCTAAAAATGTACAGTTTTACATCATGCCCAACCTGCAGGGCAGGGTCAGCAGGTAGATGCTGGCTACTGCTCAAACCCTGCAGGAAGCTGGAGGGTGGTGCTGAAATCCCCCAAAGGGACATCCTTGGAGGTGACACAGGTAGGCACATCTAGGGTGCTCTGACAGGCAGGGCTTCTCAGCACACCTCATGGCAGAAGTATCAGACTTAAAATAATGCTGCTGAAGAAAAGACAGCAGTAGTGGCTGCATCTTGTTTTTCCACAGTAGTTGAATGGCTGACCCAATTAACCAGGAAATGAGTTTGGTTTAGGGCCCTTCTCAGCTAAAGCTGGTCCAAGATTACTTTCTCATCTGACCACTTTTCACTCTATTATTTCAAAGATCCTTTCACATGCTTCATGGGACACAACTCTTGATGTAATATTTCTCAAACCTTTCAGAAGCGTCACCTCCTCTGAACTTACATATCTTCAAGTATGAGATACTTGCTTGAGCCCCTTTATAGTGAGAGGAAGATAACAACCTGACACACAGCTAAATGTCCACATAAGTGGACTTTGCTGACAACTTAGGAACCCAGGCAATCCACCCTTACCTTTCGAGGGCTAATATTAGTATAGATTATTTCTGTTCTCCTATCCTGGCAGAACATGGATTTCTATCAATGCAGAGTGATCTTGTTAGTTACCATTAAATCATGTATTTACAATCCTCTGAATATGCCAAAAGACATTAAATGTAAAATTAATTGTATGGCATGTGTAATATACTTACTATATACATATAAACAGCTGATGTAAGTTAAAAAATGTGAATGTGATCAGAAGGGATTACTACATTTTAACTATTTGCTAAAACAGTTCTTCATCAATGTACAGGTGTCCATTTGAGATGTTGAGGCCGTGATGATCACAAAAAAGCAAGTCAAAAATCAAATGCATTGTTGTTGTTTATTCAGATGAGTGAAGCAGAGGTTAATGGGCAATTTGAATCGGTGTGTGAATCAGTGTTTAGTGAAGTTGAAGCTCAGGCAATGGATGCCCTTGACCTCCCTGGATGTTTCCGAACAAGAAGCCACAGTTACTTGCGTGCCATTCAGGCAGGCTATTCCCAAGATGATGAATGTATACCTGCGATGGCATCTTCCAACATCACCTCAACTATCAGGTCAACCACAGGTAAGCAAATCTACACTGACCCTTCCATTGTTCTGTATGTAAAAATATGTCATCTTGTTTTGTAAAAGGACGTTTGACACTGGAAACAATTTCCCTGTGTAGTGATAATATTTGATACCAGTATTCTTAGGTTTGCAATACTGTCCCATTGTGGCTACAGCTTGGAATAAGCTCCTTCTAGGGAGAATCCTGCAAGCATAATATAATGGACCTGGATTTTTGACCCCCATTTCCCATACATACAGTTATCCAGGCACAAATATAAAAATGCAAGTGTAAATGGTATAATTTAGATATTGTTAGACATTTAGGTATTCTTATTTATCAGGTAACTGATCTTCTAAACAAGATCAGCTGCACTGATTTTAATTTAGGTCCTTAAAGTAGAAAAAGAAAAAGAGAAGCAAGATTTTAAATATTTGAATCTGAATCATAAACATTATGGCAAGCTTCACACATCTGCTATTACCCATCAGTAACCATTAGCATGCATTGTTATACCATTCACATTTAGGATCTTTCAACATTCTTCTGGCAACTTTCTTTTCTCTTATTAATTACTTAGCAAAGATTATAGCTTTATTCATTTTAGAATATTAGTTTCTAGTATAGAGAAAAGATTGCACAGATAGAAGTTAAATAACTAAAATGAAATCGATAACGAATACATATTCTTTGTTAAGTGATCCAAATTCACTTTCATGATTCCAAATATGTTAATTTTAGTTCCTAATTATGATATTGTCCTTGCCATGTACTATCAAATTGAAGTGCAGGCCACCCATATAAAAACGCAGAGCTCAGAATGTATCATGCAAAAATACTTTTTTAGTTATTTGCTTGACACATCTGTTGTATAACAGAACAGTGGGAGCTTAGAAAGGAAGTAAGCTGAGGTTGAATAAGATGAATTTGCATTCCAGAAGTAGCACAAAATTTTATTTTATCTTAAGCATAGTATTTTAATTGCTATATATAACTTTGTGTAAAACCAGAAACTGTGGTTTGCAATGCCACCTCTAGGGATGTTTCTGTCCTATGTTTAATAGAGGTGCTATCATAATATAAAATAAGATTTTATTGCTACCGCAGAGACTAATTTTCATCTTTGTCATATAGTACTGTATGAGTATTATGAAGAAACCTTCCATGGCAAAAGAAACAACTAAATGTCTATTTTGGTATCTGACTCCAGGTACTGAATTGGAATACTTTCAGAATTACTTTGGTTACCAAGTTTATTGGTTTTAACCTAAGCTGTCTTGAGTTTATATGCTAGATAAGCCCAAAATTCTCACTGAAAGGAATTTATTTTCTCTAGAGCAACAAAGCTGAATAATAGAATATGTTTGAGAAAATAACCAGATTAGGGAGTAAATATGTTTGCATCCCAGTGTTTTCGTACTTATGAAAAATGTTTTGCATTGATTAGCAGTCTGCTGGTTAAATACTGTGGGTTTGAAAACCTTTCTTTCACACATGGCTTCTCCCTCACCTCAGAAATTATTTATCAAATAGATTTTCTTATGCAAATATATAATCTTACTGCTTTGTTGTGGTGAGGTGATACTGACTTCATGGAGAAAAAAGATTATTTGAGATGTTTTCCTGAACCAAAACTCTTTCCAAGCCTATGGACTGTATACAGTTCTGAGTGTGGTTCTGTATTCAAAATATTATCCCTGTACCACTGAGCAAGTTTGTCCTTAGCTTCTATATAAGATAAATATTAAAATTAGAAATATTTATCTGATTTACAACAAGAATAAGGATTATGTGATTAACTATTAACTGAAAATTTCAGTTGCCAAATAAGTTCTCCTTTTTAAAACCCTAGGGGTAACTCTTCCATATTTCTCTCTTCAGACCCTGTCACTTTGGAGGGAGGTGCTTCATTTCCTATCATTACTATAATTGAAAAAAAAAAAAAAGTCTTACTTCTCTAGCCCTCTCTGAAAATTGTAGAAGCTGTTGCCTGAAATGCGAAAATGGCGTTGGCAGATATTTGACGTTTTTATGGACTTCATTCAAATAAATGTCAAAAAGGTCGAAGTTTCACATCAGCCTTCAGTTCCAATTCAGTCTTTTGAATTCTTAGGAAAATTACATTACATTAATTCCTTTTTTGCTTCTAATGTAACAAACTCTTCTTGGCAAAGAAACTAAGGCAATTTCTTAGAAAATTAACAGGCATTGCAATTTAATTATTACTTGAAATTTTAGTGATATAGGTCATGATTGCCTCTTATCGATGTTGTAAAGCAATTAAATCATAACACACAGGCTTAGCTAAAAATTAATTCATGTAACTAAAAATGTAAATCTAAAATAAAAAATGTAATATTTGATCTATTAATTCAATTACAAAAGTGTGGAATATATATTTACAACATGCAGTTTCTTAAAACGTTCCTAGATGCATTAACAGCTTTCAGAAGGTAGGAAGGTTGTAACTATAGTAAATATTATGTGGGACAATATTAATGGACTCTGTTAGCAGGGTTTTCTAATAGATGGAAAAAGAATGATCAGTAACTAGCTCTTCTTAAATGCATACAACTTTATAGAGAAAGCCCAATGGTAATATCTATGGTACTAATTAACACATAACTTTTTCACGGACCCACATAGTTTAATTTGTGGAACCAGACTTCTTCACCTCTGATGGAGGCTGTGTGACAAGACATAGGGCACTGCCTGTTGCCCCAGGTGTAAATGAATGAGACAAGTGACAGTGCAGAGGAGGCAGCCAGCATTGCTGTCTCTCTGTAAGCTAGACCTGGACTCCGTGTGACCCATATTTCATTGTGGTTAGGGCATTTCTAGCCATCCTGTTTCATTTTGTAAAGAGATAATGAACACAGTAAAAAATATTCATGTTAAAAGCCCTGAATGACAGCATATGCTTTCTGTCTCTGAACTGTATCCAGTCGCAGCTGTCAGATGCACAGCTGAGAAAATACAGCTCCAGCTGCTGCCGCCTCCCACCTTGTCCCTCCATCACTGACAACATATAATTTCCTGAATGGGAAGTCACAGAGTGCAGTAGTCATTCTAACTACTACTGCCTTACATCTTTGCTACTCTTGCAAGCAATGCTTCAATTCTCAGGAAGAGTTCATAAAACCTAGGTCACTTTTCCGTGTTGTACCAGCTTGGTTCCCTATTGATTAACTATATCTGCACATATATATGCTAAGCTGTCAGCTTCGAAGGCTCCTTCCTGGTAACATCTGGGTAGCATAGCAGAGTGCTGCGGGGAGGTACGTGAGCTACCTGAGGTATCACTGGAGTTGTGTCACCAGCAGCTCAGTGCACAGAGCCCTGGCTGTTGGGAAACAAGGTGCATTAGGCTGGGAGCAGTGCCACAGTAATATCCCTCCTGCAATACCCAAGTTGTTTTACTGAAAAGTAACTCAGATACCCTGGTACAACACTGGATTGTACTATGAAAACATAACCAAGGAGGTCTGGAAGATATTAATCACTCTCTCCCTTGTTTCCTCTTTGCCTGAGAAGGTCAACTTATTTTTGTTACATGTCCTATATGTAGAGAGATTCCTGTATATGACTTACTTCATAGACTAACTTATTATAGAATATTTCAGGATGTTTTCTCACGTTTTTTTTTTCCTGCTGCTGTTGTTTGGGTTTACTGTGAATGCAGAAATATTTACTGTATTGCAATGGTACTGGAGATAGCAGTTAGGATGGTCTGTTAT
This sequence comes from Strix uralensis, assembly GCF_047716275.1. Lineage (NCBI taxonomy): Eukaryota > Metazoa > Chordata > Aves > Strigiformes > Strigidae > Strix > Strix uralensis. Next base: position 23,290,913 of record NC_133974.1, read on the forward strand.
GAAGCAGAAGAACATGTTAAAGTCTGTTCTCTGAGACAGAGAGTAATTTGGTATTTGCACATTTGGCCATCCAGGATAACCTGAACACCAGTTTATCATCTGTTCAGATGGCGGGGGGCACACTCAGTTTCTTCTGATGGCATTACATTGTACATAGAGATTGCATAAAACCCTTTCACCTTTATTGAGAGAGACACAGCCGCTCTAGCCTGCTGCTCAGGACACTCACCCATCAGGTGGGATATCTGCTCAGTGAATATTGCTTTTATATGCAAATTGAAACAGCTAAAGCAGTAAAGACTAAATATGCTATAAGGAGGAACTGAAACACTCCAGTCAGAGGTACAAAATCCTTCTCCAGCAACAAGCACTGAGTGACTGGCCTCAATTAAGTTCTTCAGCTTTTAGGCTGATGAATAAAAGGGACCATCATTTTCAGTTTCTTAAAACTAGTTCATATTTTCCTCTAACTCAAGTTTTTTTGCTAGAACTGTATTTTTTGATGAAGTAATTAATGACAGAAAAGATACACCTAGTTATGGACTTCAGCACAATGGGAATTGGGTCACGGTACATAAAGACACCTGGATTTCTGTCCTATGTTAAGTGTAGTCCAAGATCACTTCTCCCACTTCAGGGATTTCCAGACGATCTTGAGAGAAACTTAGCATAAAGCACTGCTGATTTCACGGGGTATAGTTACTAGCCTTAATTGTCCAGTGCACTACTATGACTTCATTTTTCTAGAAAATGTGGCATAATGCAAACCTGTCAGATCAGTTGTATATGCTCTTCCTTTGATCTAATTCATAGTAGGTAGCTCTACTAAATTCATGTTTACTAAAGAGTCCACTGGAAAATATGAGAAGTAGGGAACTGTCTTTTGTCCATTTTACTTCTCTCAGCCAGTAGCCTCTGCTTGGCAATGAGTAAACTTCAGAGAATTCCACATTTACTGAACTATTGAGCACTAATTCCAAAACCAATTAATTCAAACAAGGTCACATTGCATGAGGGAGTTTTCAATTACAGCTCATACGATTACTCAGATGCCTGAGGAATTGCAGGTTTCCTTTCTCCTGACTTAAAGCTATTTTCAGCTTTCCAATTTTTAAATAAGTGGCTACGTAGGTTGAATTTTTAGACCACATGTTTGATATTTAGCCACAAATCTCTCATTGCCAGTAAATAGATTGCATGGTCATGTACCTACAAACATAAAGACATGAGGATACGGTATTTCATCAAGAAGTTCCATAGCACAAATACCCCTGCAGACCCAAAAAGGACTGATTCTCTTGTTGCTATCTCAACACTAATGACAGTATTTATTCTTTTTGGTTTTCTGGGTTTTTTTAAAGATATGAGGATACCAAGGGCGGGCAAAAGCTGTCATGCTACTACATGTGGAGCTAGTGGAGTTCAGTGAAGGGTCACTAAGAAAACAGAGGGTCTCAAGCATCTGTGGCATGAAGAAAGGATAAGAGAGCTGGGACTGTTCATCCTGGAAAAGTCTCAGAGGGGATTTTATTAATGTATATAAATATAAAAATTGGAAAAACACACTCCTCAGTTCCTAAAAGATCAATAAATGCATGATTTTCTTTTATTTCCTCAAGAATGAGATACTTCATCCAAGTCGCTGCTTGGATCTTCTTAATCCAACACATTATGGCTAGGAAAACCAAGCCTAATGGGGGAAAACATATGCATGAAATGACATCTCCACAATTTCTGTTCTCTCTATAGAAATAAATGCTGGGTCTTAGAGGTTTTTACTGGTACCCGTTGCTAAATAATAGCTAGCACCGGTATCCACAACAGGTATGTTTAAAACCACAAAACCTTAAATCCAAATAAGATATAGAAGGCTGTTTTCTCAATTATAATTTGCCTATTGACTTTGCTTAATTACTGTTGGGGCTCCATGGAATTATCTGGCACTCTAACTCTCTGCAGGAAACATACCATCTATCTGTGGGAGCACTTGGGGATCCTGAATTAATACTTTGATGCTGTGCCAACTTGTGTGCCTATACTGTGAGAATTAATCTTATACTAACAAATGACGAGGCCAGTTCTACACTTGGATACGCACACATCATTTTCATTGCTCTGGGTGTATCTGGGGGGAATAATTAGTCTTTAATTCTTTAGCTCTGCTGCTATGCTGACACTGCTGTTTAATAGCAGCTCTACATGGTGGAAGTGGCCCAGGGAGTCACTGGGATGAAGGTGACACAAACCCTTCAGTTCAAGGAGTTGAACAGAGGATGGCCAAAGGGCCATTGCAACTGTTCATAAGTCTGGGATTCCCTGAGATGGAGTAAGACTGTGCTAATCAAGGACTGCTTGGTTGCCTGGCCTCTTCAGGCTGATGAGGCATGAAAACAGTTGGAGCAGTAGCCAGGAGCTTTTCATAATTTTCATTCTCCTTGGTATACATGATCTGCAGAGGCAAAGATAAAAAGTGAAGTCACAGCCTTCCATCTATGGTTAGTTTAAAAAATGTGTAATGAGTGTTTCTCCCTTGCTCCTCCTGTTCTGTGCTTAACATAATTCCTCCGTAACCTATTAGGTTTACCTGACAGCTGGTTCTTTCTTTATTAAAAAGGACACCCCTGTTCCCTCCCCTGGCAGAACTTGGCTTCAAAGCTGTTCTGTGGGATCAGTTTTCACAGAGTTTTCTCAGCTCCATTTTCTGTATGATATCATACAGTGGGAAAAAAAAAAAAAAAAAAAAGAATGTATAAGAAAAAATCATGCAAGGAAGGTGATTCACTGCTCAGTGTCTGAAGTCTTCCTGACATGATAGAAGCTAACAGTGGCAGAAGTAATTCTCAGCACAGCTATTTAGCTTGAGGTTGCCAGAGTGTTTTGTCCTCAGGTGGGTCTGTGCAACTGGGGGAAGCTTGCACTTGGGTGGGTGAGCCTGGAAGCACCAGTTCATCATGCTTCCTTGTACCTTTAGTAAAAAAGAAGATACGACCCCTCTCCTGTCTGTGCTTCTCCTTCTGTGTTCCTCTGTGAATAAAAAAACCTCTAAGGAGTCTTCTCAGAAGCTCTGCATGTATTCAATCCTGGATTTTGTTAAAGGCATATATGTCACGAGCCATAATGGTGACACATGCACTGGAATTACAATGCTTGCTGTGCTGGGTGTACAGACATCATTTTGACTGCATTCTGACACTAGTTTTTATTAGTTCGTGTGTAATATTTCATCCATCAGGGCTTAGTTAATGTGACTAAGCATAACTCTCTTGAAGTTGACCCAATTTTGCTTGTTGACAAATTAGCCCTTAACTTTGTTACGTTTTCGGCACAACAGGGATGTGAGCTGTGTTCTGCTCAAACCTCTTTACAATAAGAAAATTCTCCCAGAAAACTGTGTGTGCAGCCACAGGGGAATTCCTGTGGGTCCCAGCAGAGGCACAGGGACCAGGAGAGTATGTGTGAAGAAAGAGAGCTGCACTTCAAAATGACAATAAATTCCTTTACAGCACGTCAGGTCTTGCTGCCATAGGGACCCTTCCACTTCTAGAATGTCCATTGGCTAGTAAAGCTATTTCCAAAAATGTATTATCAGGCATTTAGGGAGGCAAGTTCAGGTGCTTTCGCTACTGTTCTGCCTCACAGTGAGGACATTTTTATTAATGCTCGCCACTTACAAATGTAATTCTCCTGAAGGATGTTATGTCTAACCTGCAAAATTGCCTTTTCCAGGAGAAGAGAATGCTAGCGGGCAGCTGCTACCCAAATCCTTCCCAATAACACAAGAATCTGAAGGTAGAGACAAAGCAGGTTCTTCACTAAATAAAACAGTATCTGTATTTCAGTGGAGAGGCACAGAAGTAGGAGAAAAACTTTTATAGTTACCTTTAGTTTTATTTCTGGCAAATTCTGTTTTGTTAATATAAAAAAAAAAAACCTCTTGGGATGCTTGCACATCTCTGCTGGCTTCTCAGCAACTCCCATCCTCTATTTTCACTTCCCTGAAATGGAGTTTCATCAACATAAGCTTGTACTGAAGTCTCCATTTCTGTGTCAGGAATTTTATTCAGACTCAGGTCTACCCTAGAAAGGCAACTGGTAAACCTGATACTTAAAATGTACTTGAAAGAATTTTTTCAGAGGATCAGAGAAAATAAAGATACTAAAATTGGTGACATTTCTAGGGCGTGACCAGACAGAATTAGCCTTTGGCCAGACAGTTTAGTTGAATGGTGTGGGGATTGCGTCCAGATCAAGTCATCTAAACATAGATGCTGTTGTGCAAACTAGTTGTCTATGTTCCCATGCAATAAATTCAGATTAGTTCAAAGGCAATTGGCTGGTACTGTTTGAGATATTTGAGACATCCACATGGGATCTGTGAGAGAATTGCATCCTTCTGGACAAGCAGCTGTAGGCTAGGCAAGAAAGCCTAGTACCTCTAAAAAGGTCTTAGATACCTATGTTTAGGTGAGTTTGACTCAGACTGAATACAGTGTATGGAACCTATTGTGCAACAATAGTCAACAAACCCCTACCTACACTGAGGTGTCTTACACTCACCTAATAGAGCCCGATACTTACCAACAAACTCTGTACTCACTGTAAGGCCAAGGTTTAATCTCAGTTAATATAGTCAAATATAGTCAATTAAAATATACACACTGGAATCCACAAATATCAGAGCAATCCAATCAGCTCATTACTACTCAAGGGCAACTAGAAGACATCCAAACAAGGTTAGGGAAGGTATTGAGTTTGAAGTGAGTAACCCACCACTTGGCTTTCTGAGGCTGAGGACAGAATATCAAGGACATATCAATGAGTCATGATTTTTATATGCATTTCTTTACCTTTTGGAATAGTTCTGTGTCCAGAAAAATACATATATTTACGCTCTTTGTCTCCTTCCCCCAATCAAAAAAACCATAAACATTTCAATCATGAAAATTCATCTCATCTAATACACATATCTAAAATGTGGCTGTCAAAGGCAGTCACATTAACATCCTATTACAGTCAATGGAATGTGATTTATCTCCTTTAGGATTGGTATCTGTTATGAAAGAAGTTGTCCTCTGGATGTCCCTATTTCTCTCTGTTGCCTGTAAAAGTAGTCTACAATGATAGCATAGTATAGTTAGCTAACTTTTATAGATCTGAGGTAAAAGTCAGGGCTATTCAAATTGCATTATAGGCTGAAACGAAAGATTAAATCCTGGTCCCACTGAAAACAAGGATAACTGAGAGACCCATGCTCTCACTGATTTAGAGGGTTGAGAGCTCAAAAAACAGCAGCATCATTTGCTGCACCTAAATACAGGGCCAGCAGCCTGCAAGTAGCTTTCTGAGCACTGGTTTTGACACTGACTCCATCTGCATCTTGGGTAAAGTGATTTCTTGCTTTGACTATTGCCTGTATTGTTGCCACTCTCAAAAGTTCACTCTGAGATTGTGTCCAGACTTGTCACTCTCTGTGGATTAAAAGAAAGATTTAAAGGCATTAAATTATCTTCAATTAAAATATCTTGCAATCATTTAAATTCTTTAATGTAGGACCATTGTCATAATACACTGTTAAAATGATTCCATTGTGCAACGCTTCCTTAAGATTTACTGAGCAAACTTTTCTTGTGCTATTCAGTTTGGAATTCCTTACTGTAAGTTAAAGAAAATCACAAGCTGCACGTAGTTACTGCAAAAATGAGAACAGAAAATATAGAAATAAAACCAATGATAAACCTCCATAATATGTCTGTAAGTGGGTTTAGGAGGCTAATGGAAATTATTTGACTTGAGTGATAAGGGTATGTGGGAAGTCAAGAAGAGATTTCTTTTTTTAAGTACAGAAGTACAGCAATATTGGTTTGATTCTATTGAAAAATGTTTTCAAAATTCCTTTTTTTTTTTCAATGTGAAAAGAGTAGCCCAGTAAGAATGACTCTTAGCTTTTGGAGCTCTTTTTTCTCTTTGTCTCTTACTGTTTTGATGACGTGACAAATGCAATCTGTATTCCTGAATAGCTGGACATACATTCTGTAAATGAAATATAGTTGAAGGTACATGTTTCCTTCCTGCAACTGAAAAACTGAGATGGTGTTTTTTAATGCAACTTCAGTATTTTAGAGGCACATAGGAACTGTTTAAAAGAGCAAAACAGCTGTCCGCACTTTGCCTTGCCATCTACAGGATGCTGGCTATAATTTCTTGCTAATTAACTGATCTAAAATAGAACCCTTTGTAACTAGTCCATCAGCAATCCATGAGGTTTGTGTTGCCCACATCTCTTTTAACTTTGGCAAAGCCTTACAGTTTCTGATCTTGATGTCTTGTTTGATTTGCATTTCTGTTTTGAGACTAACATTAATTACACTGTCAAAACAGATTTTATCGTTTATGTAACATGGGCTGCCTACAGACTTAAGTTTCCTCAGTATGGAGGTAACAACTTATGCACTGAATGACTTGATTACAGTAATTCCTTTTAGACTGTTCTCCTCCTGGGAGACTGTAGCGTGTACTTAGACTCCAGCTTTTTTCAAATTTAATGGTCACATTTCCACTTAATTGTTAATTTCCTGTACAAAATCAGATAGATGTACAAAACTTAAGCCTAAAAGGATCTACTCTGAATATTGAGTCTAACCTGATGCACACACAGATCTTTGAAAAAAACCACAACTCATCCAGTAATTTTGCCTTACCCCATTAAATTCTGATTGAGGTTATGTGTCATGTTAATGATTTCAGTCTTTTTTCACAAGTGCTATATATATTCTGTTTAGCAGAGAGATGTCAAAAACAGATGCTGCTTAAAAAATAGCATTTTATATGGGATTCATATGACAGCAGTGTCTCAGTGACATGCTATTTTAAAAAACTCTTTAAAAAGTCATATATAAGAAGTACAAATCTTGCTTATGTCAGTAATGTTATGATAATGTTCCAGATACTGAGTTCGTGTGAATTGGTCTGATTCCACTGACTTCAATATCAACAACTTCAGTGGGATTAACAGCATGTTCTAGTCCAGTGCCTAAAACTGTAACCAATTTAAAACTACAGAAATACAGAAGGTTTGCTTTTAATACCTCTGTGGAGCTACAAAGGAACCTTGGGCCAAGCTATTACTAGCTTCTATGTAGTAGCTGCAGCGGAAGGGATCAAGAAGCAGGAAATTAAGATTCAGTCATGAATGCAGGCAAATTCCACGCAGGCTTGCTTTAACAGACAGCTCACAGGGGATGTGGAGCAGAGGAGATGAAGCTCCCACCTTTCCAATGAACACAGGTTACAGAAGACAGGAGAGGTTATGTCCCAGTGCATACCAGAGTTCTACCAGTGCTGTCACAGGGACAGAGCTTTTGGCTAGAGTTTATCTCACCCCTTCAAGCATTTCAAAATTAGATGTCCTGATCTGAGCTGGTTGTCCTTGGTTCCCTTTATGGTTGATGGAGAAAAGTAGGCACCTACATAGAATGATTCATTTCTGGGTAAAATAAGCATCTAAGATGGATGAGAGTTGCCCCAGAATTACTTATTTTTCTCCCAGTAATGCTAAAAGAGATCAGACAACTAACTTAGACTTGGATGACTGTTTTTTAAGTGACTAATGTGAGGTGAGATATATAGTTCTCAAATACTGTCTTGAAGGTATGATATAATTCATTGTTACTAAAAGACCCTAGTTAAAAAACTGGCATAGGATAAGTGCAGCATCTTGCCCCCATGGACTATGGCAACATGAGACCATCTCAATTAATATCTGACTTTAGGGTGTAAGAAATATCCAGGTTTACCTAAACATAATACATGTAAAATGACCCATCATGGAAAAAAGGTTAGGAAGTTATAGATACCTACCATCCAGACAATGCTTTGGGTTATTTAGTTTAAATAAAATGCAGCTCATCATATAAACTGTTCTGATAAAACTCATCTGGGTGTAAGCAGTCTTTCCAAGAAAATATCTCACAAAAGTATCACTGTGAATATATCACTGTTTTTTACTACTTAATCTGGAAAGCAAGAAACAGGGTTCTTTTCACTGATACCCAAGCTCAGAATGACACTCTACTGAGAAACTACCTGGTCTCTTTACTTGCTAGGATTCATTGTAAAGGGCTGAATGAGAAAAGGGAAGAAGCAGGAAGATAGGTTAATAACCAAAGTATCTTTCTGATTATATTTGAGAGAAATCCATCCAAGATTCGATTAAAAGAATTAAATAATTTAAAACAGTATGACATTGGTAAGTTTTAATGACTATTTTTGCAAGGTTTGAATATCCTTACAGTTCAAAAAAACGCTCTCATTACCTCACAAATGGAGAGACTCTTGAACATGGAAAGCCCTCAGAAATGATAGGACCTTTCACTAGCAGAACAGCAAGCAAAGGTGTAGACCTACCCAGGGAGCTGCAAAGAAAAGGACTGGAGAACCCTGGACTGTATGAGGGTGTGATGTGTCTTCCCCACCTGTCCTGCATTCACATACAGCTGATGTTTCAATTTAAGTGCAAAGTGGGTGTGTTTGAGAAGTACTTTGAAAGACTTGCATTTATATTCAGTTAGCACTGCCTAGGGTCAGGTAATGGAGCAAAACTTTTTTTTTTTTTCTGTGCAAAGCCTGAGCACATACTGCTCCAGCATTGAAAAGAGAAAGTAGACCCCCAAATCACCTGTGTAGGTCTTTGAGGTGGCCACTGATGGCACACATCAAAAACGTCAGACTTGGATTGAAACAGAGTAATTTACCTTAACATTTTCCTCTCATTCTAGATGATTACTTTTTATTAATTAAGTAACCAGAGGCTACATGTGTCAAAACTAAGCATTTCTAAATCATCTTGTTATGACTCAACTTTAAAGGTATTACTGATCCAAGAATGAAACCCCTTTCTAACATTTCAGAATTTGACTTTAGGAAAAGCCTAATTGCTTCATAAAAATTAAACTGGCCTGTTTGACACTACAGTCTCCTTTTAATTATGTTTGACATTGGAGAACAGTGTATAATGGAAGTTGGCAAGACACATATATAAAAAGATGTGTCCCAACATCTTCTCTTTTAAATAAGGACTTGTATTCTTATTTTTGACATCCATGGCTTGGTAGAAAAATCATCAAAGACTTCATTCTTTTTGTGGGAAATAAACTCTTTTAATGGCTGAGATTTTTTTTTTCCTTTGATTTCTTAACAGTCTCTTAATGTTCATCATTCTTTGTTTTGAGAAGTAACTGTTATGTATCCACACAAACATTTTTATTTTAAGAGTAGCTTAGAGGTCCTGATGGCCATAATGGAGCATAGTGAAGTGCATTTCAAGGACAGCCATGTTAGCTGGTACTGTAAAAGCCTTTGGCTAGAACAGTATTCATGATGGTCAACAGACTATACCAATAACTGAGCACCCTTTTCATACAGGATTAGATTTAAATGTGGCCTTTCTTTATGAGAAGGTCTCTTTTTCCTCTTCTGAAATGGTTTCACGGTTAGCATTCACCTTCTCTGTGCAAAGCAGAAGATCTAGCATCAGCCTGGGAGTCTGCACAGTGTTTCTCTCTGTGCTGTGGTTCCCCAGAGAAGCCCTGTCTGCCTGCAGCAATATGCCCCTGGGAGCTCTGCCTCCAGGGCAGATCCATACTCCCTGCAGAGTAATTATCCTCCTTCAGAATAAACCTCCTTACAAAACAGAAAATCCAGTTTATTTCTGCCGTGTGTCATAAGGGACAACTGTTTCCTTTAATTGATGGTGCTTTCATGTAAATTCATCATCCATTTAACTTTGTGATCTCAGCCTAAATAATGTTATTTTGACTAAGTGCTTAGTGGTTATATTGATTTGTAAAAACCCCTCAGGTGACTCTATCTTGCAAATGGACCAATAGCAGTGATTTATTAAAAGGCTGTCTTTTGAAAGGTGTTCTGTATGTCACCTACGGCCACTGATATTTCATCAAATATATCATGTCTCTCCTCCTGCCTTTTGTCTGTGAATCTCTATGGATAACCTGAAGTTATATCTAAATTGAATTATTTTAGTAATTTTATTTCTAGTACAAACTGTGTTGGCACTGAAATATGGGCAGAGTAACTGACTTATTTCTATGGCTGTAGCAACAGTAACCTTAAGCAAGTTTAATGAAATTCAGCGTAGATTAAGAGGGATATTCTGCTTCCAGTTACATCAATTCAATAAAAAAACCCTGTTACTTATGAATTATTAGGAAGCTTTCCTTGGATTTCTCTTGTATGTGTCCAAACCATCAAATTGTCAGTTCTCCAGTGCTGGGATTGTCTTCCTGGTTACTCTGCAGTATTGCCATAATGCCTGATGCTCTGGTTCTGACCGGTGCTTCCCGGCTGGGATCACAAAGCACATAGGAGAAATTAATGCCGTTTACAAAACAGGTCACTTGTAGCCATCTCTGTGCCAAATTCAGCACTGATAGGCAATTTTGTATATGTGAGGGTCATCTGGTAGTTAAGGTATCAAATGTAAGTCATGTATGTGCTAGGAGAAGATAACTGGAGTTGGTGTAAATGTGCACTACAGTCTTTATATAAAGGCAATGATCCTTACAAAAACAAATTGATGTGTTAAACGTTTTCCTGCCTGAGTGACAAATTAATGCATTGCTACCTGATCCTTTCTCCTAAACAATTTATACCTGGTTTTCATCATTGTTTAGTCTAGCCCACTATGAAACAGCACAGAAGCCATTTTTGTGTTTTCAATCCATTTCTCTAAGAATGTCCTTCCTTAAAGGAAAATACAGTGGAACCAATTGCTCATGTTTATGTTGAGGCGAGGCAAGTACCTGAACAGTTAATACTTTGATTCAAATGGAAGTCTGAAATACCCATAATAGTTTAGAATTAGAACAGTTTTTTACCATTTTTATCATTTTTGGTTGATGATCATAAGCTAAAAGATGGAGATAGACTGCATCTTATGAGCTCAAAAAAAATATTTTTCCCACTTTATTAAGAAAGACAAAAAATAAATTCTTCTATGTTGAGATAGCCTTTGAATACAACTGAAAGGAAAATCTTAGTTTCTTTTTCATAATTCCTTCTGTGTTTAGTTTAAAAATTAAAATTATATATTTACCTCTTGTGCCATCTACTTTTCTTTGCATTTAAGAGCAGCTCTAGATTTTACAAATTGATTAACAGCATGGCAGAAGGCTGTTGCGTTTACTTTGCCTGAGCCTCACTTCTCAGCAGCAGAATTGGTGAGAGAAATATCAGGACTGCCCAGCATATGCACACTAAAACTACTCAGAAAACTAAAGAAATCGGAAATCTTTGGTCATCTTCTGTGAGCCACAGAAACAACAGAAGATTATCCAGGATTGATATTTTATATGTCAAAACACAAAGCATGTCTCTGCTTCTGCTGAAGTCCACATTTTAGATCAGTCTAAAGTTGCACTGCAAGAGCTCTGCCCTCCTGGCACTCTGCTTTTGCACCCCGCTGTCCTCACTCTGTGCTTTGCCCCCAGCTGTTGTGCTGGCTCTGACACCCAGCCTGTCCTGCTGTGACTGAAGACAAGGATCCTCCATCCCAGTCTCCTTTTTCCCAGTTCAGCTTTCAACACCAGTGCTCTGGATGCAGTTACTCAGGCACTTTCTTTGGCCAGCGCTTGGTGCCCAGGGGCTGCACTGCCCACCACCAGCCCTCCCTGCAGAGATGGCAAAACCCACCACAGCTCTGGAGTTTGTAGAATGGTGGACCAAAAAATGGGGAAGGCATGAAGCAGCGCTGAGGAGGTTTATGTTGCTTACTTTGAAATAATGACCACTAAGGCCAAGAAAATTTGCAAAGTAGCAAATGATGCAAAGCTGTCAGGAGCTCCTGTCCATCAGCATAAGAAGGGGATGATAAATGAAAAGGAAGTTAATTTTCTATTAGGAAAAGGAAACGTTTCCTCCCATATATAATATGTGGTATGTACGACTGCTAGACCAAGAATTGGCCCTATCATCAATACTGATGATAACAGGAACATTCATAGACATAACAACTAACAGAAAAAAAACTTGAAAGTGACATAAAATTTCATGCATCAGACCTTAAGCCAGTACTTATTTATTAGAGACTTAAGACAAAGCATGAACAGTAAACTATGGATTACAGGGTTACTTTTCCCCTTTAACAAGCCCCTAATCTATTATGTAGTCATCTCTTAAATCAGCAACACATACCAAGTTTATCTAAGACAAGTCTTGCTCACATTATTCATCTAAGCTATCCCATTTACTTCACTAGAACTGCTTGAGTGATTAAAGCAAATAGAATTTGGTGTCAAGATTTGTCTCGCAAATTCACACTTCCATCCTCTTACCTGACTTTGTTACAGTCTCCAACTAGTCCCAGATCTCTGTGGCTCTCAAACTGTTGTTCCAAATATGTATTCATTAACTGTGTAGAGATGGATTTTTTTTTCTGCTCAATATTTGATCTCTGTGACTGTACCTTAGAAATTAATCGTATTTCTTCATGCCATATTTCACTGTAAATATGTTGCCAGTTTCTCACAAACTTTCAGTCTTTCTCCTGATTTCTTCTCCTTATTGAACATCTGTGGGTTTTTAAATTCCCGTTTAGTGTTCATGATCAAATGCTTGCCAGAATACTGCAGTAACTGTAATACTTAGTGGCTTCAAGACATGTCACTCCACCAAAACAATCAGAAATTTCCAGAATAAAATATTCAATCCTAGGGGAAAAAAAGAAAAAGAAAAAGCAAGTGACTATTTTGGTTTTGCTACAAGGAGAATTTTTCTTTTTTAGAAATGTAAATGAAGATTAAGTTAGCTATGAAGGGTTGCAACAGAAGTTTAACATTTATATGCATTAGACGGAGAAGTGATCTGCTGCCTGAGTAGTAGGGACATACTTGCTTGTGATGTTTCACTATCACATTTGCCATGTTTCATTATTCATTATTTGCATGAAGACAGACAGTTAAAGACAGTAAATTAGTTATAACAGTGATGACCTGTCTTATGTTATAGGTAAAAATATCTTCCTGTTCTGGATTTCATTCACCCTATTTCACCCCATTGTCTCTATTTCTAATGTTTCCCAGCACTTTGATCACTTGCATCTACGTTTGCAGGGGGAAGGTGGGGGAGCAGTATTATGGCAGCTCTCTTAGTGGACATTCCTTAGAGCCACTGCTTGAGCTCATAGGACACTGTCTAAATTTCCAAGCTTTACAGCCTCTCCCTTCTTTCATGAACTTTCTGTATTCCCTAAAGCATCTGAAAAATATTGGTTTTTTCTTTCTTCTTAACTGCTGGTTACAAAACTGACAGGAGATAAGATTGGTGATAAGACAAAAAGACAGCACTTCAAAAAAAGCACACAGTCTCAGAATCTGAAGAGCATGTTTTCACGTGTTTCACTCTGTTAGAGCAATTTAGCTCAGAGCAAGACTCTCTAAATCTGTACCAGAACTGAGCAGTGTCAGTAGTAATTCAAAACGTGCTTCAAATGAAGGTTTTCAATTCCTAGCTCTGCCTGGTGCTCTTTTATTTATGATCACCCTTTTATTTATGATTATCAAGAAAGAAAATTTAAAAGCAGTCTTCTCTAGTCTCACTTTTCCCACAGGCTAACCTGGTGATACAGGCTCAGCAGTCCCAGGTATTATCAAATTCCTAAACTGGTCTCTTTTCTCCAGAGAGCTACAACATAGCTTCATATCAAAAATCATGACGAGAGAGGCACTCTTTCTGATGCATTGCTCATCGGCCCATATTTGTATAATGGAAAGAGGAACTCTTGTAGAATCCTTTTTGGACTCAAGTAACCCCAATCCCAAGGTTTTCTGAGTCACTGTTGCAATGTCCAATACATTTAACAACAGAAAAAGGCAAAACTTAAGTCATTCATTGTCCTGGTCTCTGCATGTTACATTATGCTACTTCAGCATTATTGATATGGGGAAACATAATAATTTTCTTTATCTTCCTGAAATTATACAAGAAATGAATTGGACTTGATTTTCCTGTACAGGAATAGGGAAAGCTATATCATGATGCATTTTTGTATCAGTTGCAGATTTTATGAATTATGATTATATGTGCTTTGGGGAAAAAACTGTTCCATAACATAAATGATCTTATTAGTAACAAATAAGTATAGTGGGCTTAGGCAATTAGAAAATTCAGCTGTGTGATATTAATGACTAAATATCTATCTCTATGAAATCTCTAAAATTTTGAAAGGAAGCAGTATTGGCACAATTCTGCATCTGTAGAGCTTTCTTGGATGTTTTATTGAGCCTTTTGCTGCAAGACAGCATCTATGTTAAACCAGCCTCAGACCTGCTCTGCTCATCAGACTAAAAGTCTTAGTTCTGCTTATGCATAACCAGTTCTCCCAGTGTTTCAGACCCTTTTTGATGTCTATATTTCCATATTCTCTGTATTTAGGTATATCCCTCTTCGATGTATGTTCTAAGGATTTAAGGCTTACTGCAGAATAATAGACAAAACTCACTTGGTATTACTTGTAGTTTTTGCTTGTTGTCCAAGTGTCTAGTAGCTTTGCACATATTGTAACATTTTTTGCATGCCTGGGATTTCCTTTTATTCACCATATTGTGGATATTTTTAAATCATATGCTTCTTCTGTAAGTAAACAATCTTGCCTAATTCCAGTCAGTACACCTGCAAGTATTTTTAAAGTGTGGCATACTGTAATGTAGAAGTTTCTGAATAATATTTTGTTCCAGTATGTTGTTGCTACTTTCTTAATATACTGTATCAATACTGAGTACAGCAGAAATGACCTTAGAAGCCCCAGTGTGTACCTACCCAGCACAAGTCTTAACACACACAAATCCTCACTAACTCTCTTTCATCTTCACTGTAATCTGGGACTCCAGTTTCCACCCCTTGCTTCCTGGTTGAAATAAAATGGTGCTGGGGATATTCATCTGACTCTGAGACACTTTCAACTAATAATGAGGTTCGCAAAGAGTGCTATGTTGCACTGTCTTCATTTTTAAGTAGCATAATCTTAATGTTAAGGTGATTTCTGTCGTGAAGTTTCCATCAGATTAATCTTGTTTTTTCTTTTCCTTTTTCTTCTTTGTTTTTTTGGGTTTTTTTTGGTTTTGGTTTTTTTTTTTTTTTTTAATTCTTTCCATAGCTGTAACTTACACAAGTTACAAAAAAACACCGCCACCGGTACCCCCTCGTACCACTTCCAAGCCACTGATCTCAGTCACAGCACAGAGCAGCACAGAATCCACCCAGGATGCATATCACGACAGCCGGACTCAGAGGATTTCCCCATGGCCACAGGATGGGCGAGGGATGTACAACTCCACCGACAGTTTGGACAGTAACAAGGCCATGAATCTCGCCTTGGAAACTGCGGCTGCGCAGCGCCATGCCTCTGAGAGCCAGAGCGCCTCGATACGAACCAGTGACAAGGCCATTTTAGTGACAAAAGCAGAGGAGTTTCTTAAGAGTCGACGTTCCTCTATAGGGATCCAGGTAGCCTATCATTAACATCTGTTCTGTGATGAATTGCTTGCCTTCTTTCTGTAAATAGCATAGAATGACTCATTCAGCTTCACTGGCTCTAATAATCTAACAAACAACCCCTGGCTGCTTAGCGTTAATTGTAATTCACATCATGGCAATGTGGCTGTGCAGAAAAGTCTTCAACTAATATGCTGTACCTGGAAGAAAATGAATGAATAAATCTCTAGGGAGGTTCCCTGTCATTAACACTTGATATGAAAATTATACTGCAGAGCTACAGGTGAACAGCATGTTCATCTCCTGCCCTCCATGAATTCACAGTCCTTTTTATAGAATTACACCAGCTTTAAAATGCTTGACTGTATTTTTTCCATTATCTTTCTCTTCTGACCTTGGAAAATGTGTGATGCTGCTGGATCTTCAAGTTATTCTACCTAAAAAGAGCCCACTCCACCCTTAATTTCAGTTGTGCTGGGGAGAAGGTACCAAGGAAGATAAAGAAATGTGCTGGTGTAGATACAGCATAATTATAGATGGCAAGTAATGAAAGAACATTAATAAGCACAGTCTTTCAGCCTTCCTCCATTTGTACACCAAATGGAATATTTATTTCACCTGGCAAAATGTCTGTCAGGCTATGGAAACCTCAGTTACGTTGTGTTGTTTCAGGTGAATGAAATAAGATGATTCCAAATGCAAATTCTGAACCCTATTTCTTCTACTAAATGGAAAACCCTATAGATAGCAATGGTCATTGGTTTAGATCTTGAGGAAGTACCAAGTAGTAATAAAAATCAGAAAGTTGAACTTGCACAGAATGCAAAGTCCTTTGAGACACAGGAGTAGAGGAAAATTTAGGCGTCTGTTCTGCTGTTACTTAGAAACATATACAATTTTAAGTATGTGAATATTCCCTTTTACATCACTAGGCTCACTTCTGTGCTTAAAAATCTCTATTTTTGCCAGATCAGCTATAGAGAAAATGCCATGTATTTTGGCATAGTTACAGGTATTGTGGAGACAGCAACATAGATCTTGAGCAGGTAATAGTCCATGTAACAAAGCCCAGTGAGTGACTGTCCATCTACTAGGAAGTATATTATTTTCCTTATAAAGTAGTAATTCCACATCCATTAATGTCCAAACACAATCAGAGAAAAGTATTTGGGTTAAGCATGTCATAGCTATTGATTGAACTTCACTGTTTAACATCTTAGTGTGGTATAATTTTGCTGTTTCACAACGTATTAGACTGCCAGCAAGTTGCTTGTCCATTTCTCAACATAAAAGTATTGGCTTCTGCTTCTTTAGATGCAATTTAACAACAATAGTAAAATATTCAGATGGCTACTTTTCAAATGTTTTACAAATTATCCTAAAAAAGAGCCTTAGCAGATAACAGTGAAAATCTTAAACAAGCAGTAAGTCATTTTTGGTACCTTTTAGTCCATAACCTGAAACTTACTCTTCAGAAAGGAATAGTATCTAGTGTTGTTCTTATCTCTTCTTTACAGCAGCTGTGCACAGTGGTATTTAACAATGTTGGTGTCTTGCTTCAGTCAGTCCTGGTATTTCAGCAATTAATCCTGAAACTTTGATTACATCACTTGATCCTGTTTCTTACTGCAGGTGATGACCAGTACTTTTCACGGGGCTCTGACCCTTCTTGGTATGTGGTGTTTAATAATACATGCTTATAATCCGCAAAAAACATCTGGGCAATGATTTCCATGGAGGCAGCAGATCTTCTGTAGCAACTTATCATCTGACGCTTGGCCCATAATACTGGTCCTCAGGTGCACACACTGAAAAAGGCAAATATTGTTTGCAACAGCGAGTCTCAGAAGGATGAGCTGTTTGTTATCTTTTGGGAAGTACAAACTGCTTGGTTGTACCATTTGGCATTAGATAACGTTAAAATTGCAAAATTACCCTCAACACAGTATCCTGAGAATACATTATAGTTGTCTGGGTTTTTTTCAGCAGTAAGTTTCAAACTTCACATTAGTGTGAAAAATACCTTTCTGCAGCATTTCTAAGCAGAAAATGCATTTTGTTGTATGTCTGTTGCCAGGTTTGTAAGGAATAAAAACACAGGGTAAAATATTCTTATTACAAACTACATAAATAATAATTTATGCCCCCAAAATACAGTTGAAATATTTAATTTCTTTTAGACTTCTGCATCAAAGCACCTTAAAAACCAATGGTTTTTATTTGCATATTTCCTTGATTGACTAAATGACTTGTTTTCTCATTAGCATGCCATGCCAGGGTAATGCATTGGATTTGCATTTATTTGCATTAATTAATTTGCTATCAGGATGGTTAATTTGTGCATTTTTTAATGCTTCATTCCTTTAACACATTGGTGTTAGAATGCTTGCCAATGGAGCTTCATACAGGATCAGAGAGGTGCAAAGATAAAGAATGACCAGCAATGCCTCTGCATGTGGACCCAGCCTAGGGCTCCCATGTCTTAGGTATAGATGATTTGTGTGGTGTACATGTAATGAAGAGAAGTCCTTTTAAAAAGTCCTGCCATACTAGGCATGTGCCGTAAGATTGGTATTCACATGTACAGGGAGTCCAAGCTCCTAGGGGAGCATTGGACTTACTATGAAGATCAGTAGCACCCCATCTGCAGGGACAGAGAACAGCACAGACATGGTAAGCCATCTCATGGTATGTTAACCGTATCCCAGATGGGGATTTTGAACAAAAAAAGCCTCAGAAACAAAGCTTTTCCCGAACATAGCTGTTGGGTTTTGTTTTTTCTTCACTGCCATACCTAAATCAAGAGGAAAATTGTCAGACGTGTCAGTAGGCACTGGAAAAAAATGTTGATTCCTGAATTCAAATGAATTGCAAAATACTGCTTCTGGGATTAAAAATCTAGTCAGCATTCTTAAGAATATATATACAGAAAAAAGAACAAAACTCTAGTAATACTAGTAGCTATAGTCTTCATATCTGTCTTCTATCATGACAGCAGAAGACTAACGAAAGTATTGGAATTCAAATGGAGCATAGAGATTGTCTAGAGTAAAATAACCACTAAGTCAAGAACAAAGTTATTGCTAATATATTTTCAGGGATTTTACTTGCTCTTTTGCACAACCTTGTATATATGCTAATGATTAACATTCAAAAACTGCTCTAGTTATAAATCATTTTATATTAAAAGCATTTAGATTGCAAAATATATGAGAAAATATGTCAAGAAATTGTTCCTTATTTATTTCAAGTATTTCAAAACATGCAGTCCTTTGTTTCTTCTTTATTTAAAAGACATCAAGGCTTCTCAAAAGAACAGAAACCCCGGAAGTAGATGAGATGGAAACAAATCTTCTAAGTGTGGAGGCTGATTCATGATGGTATTTTTGGAGATGAGCACTAATTGTAGCATAGAGAATGGATTCTGTCATCTTCATTTATCATCAGGAGACCATGCTTCAAAATATCTAGGGTTTTTTTTAATCTCCAGAATCTTCATTAAACAAATCGTTCTTGTAAATCAGAAGTTGTATTCAGGAGGATTAGTGCAATAACTCGCCTGCCTAATTTTTTGTGTCAAAAGAGGATCTTCTGCACAATATTTATATATGTATTTAGTGAAATTATTAACATTGTGTGGTAAAAACTTTTTTTCAAAAAGCTCTGCAGTCTCAAACTGGAATTTCCCTTTAAGGCAAAGCATTTTGCACCCACATGGCATACTTACTTGGCCTGTAGAAGTCAGTAAAAGTTTTGATAACAACTCCATGGTACAGACACTATAACCTGGCCTTTAGAGTTGGAATTGACCTATACATATATATATATATACACACATATAGATATATATAGAGAGAGAGATGAGTTAGAATTCACAGACTTAGCTAGTAGTTGCATTTTGGCATCCTCAGTTATCAAAAAGCTTAGCAGTTGGAATTGTAGTTAAAACAAAGCTATGATTATTTTAAAGCCATCTAATTTTTTACTCTTTTCACAAATTACTGTTTCTCATTTTCTTAAGTGCCATCTAACATAATGAAACATTCAAAGTGGGGAAGACACAGACTGCTGCCTTGCAGAATATTTGTTGGTTCAGAACAATTTGCCACTTAGCATTAAATGCACCAAAAAAGTTATGAGCAACCACAGCTTATCTTGTTGTTACTATTTCATAGTAACTTAACACAAATCCTGTTTCTAAACTCTAGCATGCATTTTTAGCAAAAAGTGCTTTCTTAAAAAAACAGCAGAAGTTTTCAACCCATTGTAGGATATTCTTGTGGTAATTAGCATTTACTGTGCCACACAACATATTTGAGTAGTCCAGATGTTCTGCTGGAAACTCAAGCATGAAAGTGTAGGTTTATTTTGGTGGGTTTCTAAAAATTATCTTGAAGGAGTGTATGGTTTTTGGCTGATAAAAGTATTCTGTCAGTTAAGGAAAGCAGTAGTAGTTAGTACTGTAGTTTTATTTGAAGTATTTTTCCTACTCACTGCATACAAATGAGATCTCCCTGTACCTAAGAATGGTTATCTGCATTCACAATTACATGTTCCTGATCTAGTGTCAAATGTAGTGTTTTCTTCCCTTTTTTCATTCTTGTTATCACTGAGAAGCCTACGCAAGAGAGGTAAGGTGAATTATTTCCCTTCCTGTGCATCATCAGAGATTGTTTATTAAATTCTAATTATAGAACAAATTGGTTACAGCAGTGAAAACGCACTGAGGGCAGTGAAGTTGCATGGGGAGAGATAATGTGGCCTGAAGGGCTCTTATTACTGATGCTTATGAGAGAGAACCAAAAGACACCAGGTTCTGTTTCCCTTAGAGACAGTATGTATAGAAGGTTAGACTGGAATTTTTAGGACACCACAATGTTATCACAGAATCATAGAATACCAGGTTGGAAGGGACCCCAGGGATCATCTGGTCCAAGCTTTCTGGCAAAAGCATGGTCTAGACAAGGTGGCCCAGCACCCCGTCCAGCTGAATCTTAACAGTGTCCAATGTTGGGGAATCCACCACTTCCCTGGGGAGATTATTCCAATGGCTGATTGTTATTGTGAAAAATTTTCCTCTTGTGTTCAGTCGGAATTTCCCCAGGAGTAACTTGTACCCATTACTCCTCTTTTCCCTGTGACTCCTTGTAAAAAGGGAGTCTCCATCTTCTTTGTAGCCACCCTTTAAATACTGGAACATGGTGAAGAGGTTTCCCCTAAGCCTTCTCTTCTCAAGGCTGAACAAACCCTGTTCTCTCAGCCTTTCCTCATACGACAGGCTTCTCAGTCCCTTGATCATCTCTGTGGCCTTTCTCTGGACCCTGAACAGCCTGCCCACACCTTTTTTGTATAGCAGGGCCCAAAACTGAACACAGTCACATTTCAGTGCTCCTGTCTAAGAGCAGAATAATACTTTAACAGAGAAATAAAGGTTCCTTTTAAGTAGTTATAATTATCAGCTAAAAAAGCTTACTAAATACTTTGAGGGAATAATTTAGTCTGTTCATGCATCTTTTTCTAGAATGAGTGCCTATAAACAAACCAAGATTGATTATAACAAGCAAGTTATTTGCATTAATGATTTGCATCTATTCAAATAATTTTATGTTAGTATAACTTACTTGTGGATCATTTATTACCAAGCCAGTGCCACTATCTGATACTTAGTTTTCAAATTTGAGCTGGATCAGTCATCAGTGACTGATCACAGAGGATTCATAGTATTGTCTGCTCCTTGTATTGGCAGCAAAAAAACATGGAGGAGAGTGTAATGCCTTTGTGAAAGGTAAGACAAATAAGATAGACATAATCTCGAAATGCTCCATTACATTTACTATTAATATTATAAGCCTCATGGGCATACTGTAAGCCCATTAGACAACATTTTTCATGGCATAAAGTGCCAAATTTTTAAAGAAGTTTTAGTTCTTCATTTGCAAGGAGAGAGGAAGATGACATGCTATATTAGATCTACTCCTTTCTTCTGCTTTTGATCAGTGTCTGGCTATTTTCTTTTTTCCTCTTCTGTGTGAGATTCCCTCATAACCAGATAGACATAATTTGTCACATTATTTTGCTTTACTGAGATTGTGGGCCAGTTTGCAAATATTAAGGCTTTTAGAACCCATGCAAATATTAAAACATAAATGAATCGTGGAGAATAACAACAGATTTATTAAGACTTATTTGAGTTTCAGGAGCCACACAATCAAACCAAATGCATTACTTTTTCTCCTCTGCTCATTTGAATCTAGCCTGGCCAATCTGATTAAACCTAAAGAGTTTCCTGCTGTCTTCTAGCAGGAGTCTTTATAATATCTGTCATTCAGAAATGCAATTTATTTGTTCATTTGTTTCTTTGTAAGTGCAAATTATTTTGTTGTTTCCCAATTTTACTTGTGTTGGCACTTACCTCCATTTCCCAGATGTATTTTTTTTGTTGGTTGTTACAATATTTGCAATCCTAGATTGCGCACACACACAAAAAATTTGGCATTCTCCTGCTGTTACAAGGCACAGTGAGGAAATGAAAGCATTAAAATATGAAAGCAATCATCAGGTCATTTAGTCAGTGTCAGCCTTGGCAAGCTGAAGGGAAGGAAAATTTGGCAAGAGTTTATATTTAGAGGTAACTAATGTCATTTTTATTTTGATACCTGAGCCATCATTTTTCTGATAATTTTGTTTTGAATAAAATTTTAGAGCAGATTACTTCATTTATGTCTGTAAATTCTAGGTGTCAATTGTATATTGGGCAAATTATTCAGAATATACTTCTAGGTGAAATACCAATAAGAAAGCACTTGAAAACAGGAAGATGAAAAAGACTTTTTCTCGCTCTGTTGTATCAATGGAAAATACCAGCCCATCTAAAATATAAAAGGGAAATATGCCTCCACACATCAGAAGCAGAGTTCAAAAGAAGACATGCTATCTGTTACTAAACCAAACAATGTAGCTGGCAAAAACAGATATGCTTTTGATATGCAATACAGAAGAAAATTGTGTGTTGCCAGTCTGCCTGCTTTGTTCCAGCAACATCAATTGGCCAAATTGATGTTCTCTGTAGGGACCTTCCCTTGTTTATATCTTTAGACCATCATGTTTCCAACAGCACTACGTCTGAGCTGCAGAGACATCCTCATGGAAGGCCAAAGTCTCTGTCCATTAACCATTGCTCACCTCTTCAGTGTTACTAGCTGTATGCTAGCCCCACAAGGATGATACCATCGAACTTCCTTAGCCTATTTCCATGTCCAGCAACCTGGGCTCCACTTCATCCCTCAGGACTCATTCAGTGGGTCCCAAGGAGCATAGGATGTAGAAATGGTCATCCTCAGAATATCAGTCTATGAAGGAAGTGCAGCGCTTTAGAAGGAACTGAAGACAAAGACTGACACATGGGGAGATGTCAGCTTGGTTTCTTTTGTCTGGCTTCAGCTTAGGTCTGGTCTGGCACACATTGTCTGTCCCTCCATGCTGAGTCATGTGAGTGAGCAGGAGGCCCTGACGAACCCTGTGTTCCCATCTGTTCAGCTTCTTCAGCCTGGCCACCCACAAACCTCTTTTCCCTTGTCAAACCTTCAGGCTTGTAATGCTGTGAAGCCTGAGCCTGCAACACTGACACCATCATCTGGAGCTGTGGTTCATCCAAACAATTTCAAGGATCTTGATCAACAATCCCACAAATGGAAGTAATGATGTTGGTCCTTTCCTTGGACCCAGTCCAACAGAATCAAAGAATAGAATAGAATCATAGAATGGTTTTGGTTGGAAGCATCCTTAAAGATCATCTAGTTCCAACCCTCCTGCCATGGGCAGGGACACCTTCCACTAGATCGGGTTGCTCAAAGCCCCGTCCAACCTGGCCTGGGACACTTCCAGGGAGGGGGCATCCACAACTTCTCTGGAATACCTTTTCCAGTGTCTCACCATCCTCACAGTAAAGAATTTCTTCCTAGTATCTAACCTGAATCTACCCTCTTTCAGTTTAAAACAGTTACTCCTTGCGCTATCACTTCCCTCCCTGATAAAGAGTCCCTCTCCATCTTTCCTGTAGGCCCCCTTTATGTACTAGAAGGCTGCTACAAAGTCTCCCCAGAGCCTTCTCTTCTCCAGGCTGAACAACCCCAACTCTCTCAGCCTGTCCTCATAAGGGAGGTGCTCCAGCCCCTGATCATCTTCATGGCCTCCTCTAGACCCTCTCCAACAGGTCCATGTCCTTCTTATATTGGGGGCCCCAGAGCTGAACACAGTACTGCAGGTGGGGTCTCATGAGAGCAGAATAAAGGCAGAGAATCCCCTCCCTTGACCTGCTGGCCACAGTTCTCTTGATGCAGCCCCAGGTCCGATTGGTTTTCTGGGCTGTGAGTGCACATTGCTGGCTCATATTCAGTTTTCCATCCACCAGTATCCCCAGATCCTTCTCCACAGGGCTGCTCTCAATCCACTCATTGCCATTTGTGCTTAGGATTGCCCTGACCCATGTGCAGGACCTTGCACTTGACCTTGTTGAACTTCATGAGGTTTGCACAGGCCCACCTCTCTAGCCTGTGAGAATCCCTCTGGATGCCATCCCTTACCACACCACTCAGCTTAGTGTCATCTGCAAACTTGCTGAGGGTGTACTCAATCCCACTGTCCCACTGTCCATGTCCCCAAGAAAGATGCTAAATAATACTGGTCCCAGTGTGGACTCCTGAGGGACACCACTCATTCCTGGTCTCCACTCAGACATTGAGTTGCACTCTTTGAGTGCAACAATACAGCCAATTCCTTATCCTCTGAGTGGTCCATCCATCAAATCCATGTCTTTCTGTTTTAGAGACAAGGATGTCATGTGGGACAGTATCAAATGCTTTCCACAAGTCCAGGTAGATGAAGTCAGTCACCCTTCCCTTATCTGTAACTCTGTCACAGAAGGCCACCAAATTTGTCAGATACGATTTGCCCTTAGTGAAGCCATGTTGGCCATCCAACATAGTCCTAGCTGTGGTCCAAAGCAATCCAGGTATACTGACTTCATCATACCATCAGCATCTTACCTGGTGTAAAGAAGCCTTAAGAACCCCGACAGGGTCAATGCCTTTTTCCATGCCTTGGGATTGCCATTCACAATCAGTTATACTGTGATTCTCCTTTACACTGCCACTAGACCTTGTCAGAAGCATTGCCACGTGAGGCTGTGCACAAAGACCCAGTCTCTTCTCCAACCTTTGACTAACTGGTCATAGCACTTTGACATTTTGTCCTGCTTCTATAAGGAGAGAGATGCAGGCTCAAAATCACCCTTACTACTTATTGTCCAAAATGTCCAGGTTGGCAGTTTTATCGATTATACTTCAAACTTCTGAGGCAGGAGGTATAAAAGGAAGTCCGTGTTCCCTCTGTCACTGCCCTGAGAGGTATTACCCTCATCACTGGGACGCTGTGAAGTTAGAGCCTGCTCAAATAGTTACCTTCCACTGTGTTCATTTTGCAGAAGATTCATCCTCTGCCTTCTGTCAGTCAGAAGTTTGTTTCTATGATTTAGGAAACAGTGCTCAGACTTTCATGCATCCTCCTGAAGAATGAATGAAACTGAATGTTCCCATAACCTGACATCAACACTACCAGATATCTGACTATCTTTGTTAAATCTGTAAGACCATAATGAAATCCACTAATATTCCTTGGTAATTGCCTGTCTTCTGCCTGTTCACTACAAAGACAATAGACTGGAAATGCTCAGGAGATCAGATTTCCTCTATCACTACCACCTACTTTAATAGCCACTGCACCTTCTCAACATAGGAAGAAATCTTGATTTTGAGATCATGGTCTTAAGCATTCCTCCAGTGTCACCTTTCAAACTGCCAAGCACTTACTGTTCTTTAATAACAGAAATTACAGTCTCCTTTGTCACTCTCTTCCTCCAATAAGTGCTTTATAGTGACTCCATCTGAGATCAAGATAATTTCTCTGGCTTTTTCACAGGTGTTACATGATGCATCAGATATGGCTTGGAAGGCCATGGTCTCTGCAACTTTAAAAAGATCTTCCAGTCTTCTTATCTCCAGAAGGAGACTAAATCCTTGATTGAAGATGTGCCCTTTGATGACATTATTTATTGTAGTTTAAACTCACCAAGTTCCTAAATTATGTCTTTTAACTCAGACTGAGTCTGATTGCTTTGGGGATGAAGCCCAATACCATAGCTCTTAACAACAGTTGAGATTTCCTGACTGCTCCAGATGTTGCTATGGATTTCTACATCAAAAAACTTCCTCCAGAAAATTTTTCCCCACCTTAGACATCATCTTCCTGCTAGCACTCATACAGGTGTACCCAAAAGCCACAGTCTAAACATTTCGTGTTATCTGCTCTTCTTCACTACCTACCGTCTTCTGTCCCTTTGAGAATAAGTTGACTTCATTCTTCAAAACATGTCTATGCATATTTGACAGAGATCTCATCACTGTAGTCAAGGCTGCAAGTGTAATTTCCCTCTCCACTGCCCCTCAGCAAGCTAGATGAGTATCTCATTCTTAGCCCAGTTAATTCATTTCTGCTCACCTGTCACTAATGAAGATGTTTTATATGCAGCTTTTCTCACATTCCCTGAAAGAGTTAAGTGAGTGCCTAGTCCCTCAATTATACTTGAACTTATTATTTAAGACTCTTTTGAACCCTTCTATGCTATAAATAATGGTGTCTATCCTGACAGATCTCTCCTGTGCTAAGAGACTGGACCTTATGGCTGTTCTACTTATAGCAGTGTTCTTTCGGCAGAGGGTGACCCTCCAAGTACAACTTAAGCTTCTCAACCATGTTGCAGCCAAGACTCACCTTAACTAGGAAACCAGCTTGCCTGTTTTTTGGTTGGTTCTTGTGTTGTTTTTTCTTCCCCAATATGCCTACCTCTGTGGTTGAGGGTTTTTTTCACTGTCAACATCAAGAGGGATCTTTCTTTTTATATTGATAACACCAAATCCTGGAGACTGTTACCAAATCTGATACCTTAGTTCTCTCAATGTTTTGCCTGTCCAAGTTAACATACACAGCTTCCATGCATTGCCAAGGTGGAAACAGACAGCAGCGCACGCTTTCTCCTAGACCTCATGCAGAATAAATGGTATGGATGGTAAATATGTCTTTCCCTGACAGTTTCCACACTGAGCTTTTGGCAAACCTGTGCCTGACACTACACTGTACAGTTATTAACATGCTGTTAACATTTACTAAAGGGTTTCTGCACTAGTTGTTTTCAAGAACATCTTCAGTACCCACACCCAGGTAAATATGAATGTGTACTGATTATTGGCTGGAATTCCCTTCCATGCAAATGTACATGGAGCTACAGTTTGAAGATGGAATCAGAAGTTACCAGCAACTGGCTTCTTCAAGTAGTCCACATGTACATTCACTTTCCACCTTCCTTCCCCCTTCCAGAAACCTGGTGGGACTGGGACTCTGCAGCTGAGATACAGCTGCAAAGGCCATTGGGCTCCTTCCAGAGGTGCCTGTGACTGCTGCAAAGGGAAAAGTTACCTTGTCTTCATCATAAGATATACACTTTGAATTCATGCATGGAGTATGCAAATTGAAAAACTGGTTGCTGATTTTTGTTTTATTTATGAAAGTATCATTCAAAATGAAAAGTCAGTTCTATTTTTTTTCTTTTTTCCTGACTCTCCCTCGATTCAGTATAATTTGCATACTGCAGCGCTCGTTATGTCTATGTCAAAGACTTGGGGGCGGTATGGTGGTGGGGAGTGTTATATAAAATCCCACAGAAACTTGCAAAAGTAATGTGGTCTCAGTTATG
This sequence comes from Strix uralensis, assembly GCF_047716275.1. NCBI lineage: Eukaryota > Metazoa > Chordata > Aves > Strigiformes > Strigidae > Strix > Strix uralensis. The sequence continues at coordinate 23,318,223 of NC_133974.1, forward strand.
AAGAAAACTCTACTCTGAATATATCTCAGTAAGTGTATTTCAGATGGGAATACTATAAAAAGTGCATAAATTAGTTGCTTGATATAGCATTTTCAGGACCATGTTATTAAAAAAGGTAAGATATGGCATTCTGCTGTATCCTTCACGTCATTTAAATGGTTCTGTATTTGTCAACGCAGTTGTCAATAAAATTTCATTGCAGCATTTCTTTTTATCACTTGCAAATTTATCAGGCTACTTGAGATTTTATTTTGTTTTGTAAATCAAGGACTATAATGAGACTGTTTTATAATAATATAAAAAGAGTCTATCATTTGGATTCCTCGTTCTAAGAAAAAGCTCTTCCAGACCAAGCTTAGTCCCTGCTTCCGCTGAACTGAGTAACTGCATCTGCTTAGGTTTGAAATAGGGAATTACATAGAAGAAGAGAAGTACTTTTGCAAAGCTTTATAAAACACAGCACCAAAACTATTATACCAGGCTGAATACCTATTTAATTTATTTTACTGTTCTAGGTGTTTCTTAGCATTAAGAGAGGAAATATATAATTAATTTTGAACAAGTGCAGGTAGAAATAGGGCTGAGTTGTTGGTCCTCACTCTGCAGATGTATCTTTTGTGTTGAATTAGGTGGAAACAGCAACTGATTCAGATACTGAAAGCAGAGGCCTACGGGAATACCACTCTGTTGGAGTACAAGTAGAAGATGAAAAACGGTAATTCAAGAATGTACAAAAATCTGTAGTCTTTTATAACACAACACACATTTGTAAACAGAGTCAATAACAAACATCTGGCAAGTGCTGCCCCTAAATAATTCACAAAGCCAAATTTCTTATAGGCAAGCTGGTCATTCGGTAAAATTTTTAGATATTATTTAGCAGTTGCTTAATATTTAGTTAACTTTCCAGTTTTTAATTGGAGGGAAGGTAGTAAAAGTTTTAAATTAAAGTACTGGATTAATATAATATGTTGGCATAACAAATTCAAAAAGTTGTATATTAGAATACTCTTCCTTTGATAGGACCCCTCACACTGATCCAGGCTTTCCCAATCCACACAGAGTGATATAACAGTTAGGATGTAAACCATGGTACCTTTATCCTAAACTAGAATCAGCTTTTATGCTTGTTCAGTCCTTCTCTAGCTTTGTAAAACTGCTGGCCCATGTACTAACCCACAGTTTATCCCTGGCAGGCACTGCCTGTTAAGTACTGGACTGGGACCATTATCTCATTTCATGGCAGCTGTCAGACAGTATCTGACTGCTAATTACCTTTTACCATCATTGACTAGAAGTAATTTGAAACAATAGTCTCAGATGTGAAAAGATTTCACAAATAATGTTTGCTTCTCTATCTAACTTTTTAACATAAAGCTTTTCTAAAATGTCATTATTCGGTGGCATATCACAATAGAAAATCAACATTTAATAGCTGTCCTATGAGGCAAGTAAAAAATACCACAGTCTTAAACCTGCTGCTATTATTTTTCTTTTATTAGAGGATTCTCAACAGTCCTAACTTAGGAAATTTTCAGATTTTGTCTAATTACAATTCTTAATATTTAAATTCTTTTTATACATGTACTTTACAGACTTCTATCAGGAGATGTAACCTTGTGGTTCTGCTAGTTAGTTCCAGTTCATTTAGTAATGATACATGGTATTTTGTAGTATCACAATAAATCAATATATGCTTCCAGTGATAATTTAAATTATTTTCTTTTGTATCTTTGCACAGATCAATGATGCCACTATGCATTTTGGTTTTCCTCTCTGTTTTTACTCATTGTCTTATTTTAGTGTGTCACGCACAAAGAAAAAATATTTAACATAAAGTCCAAGGAGAAAGCCAAAATCCATTCACTGAAACATTATTCTGTGCCTCTGTATAATCACATATGTATTTATATGTCTTAGTCTCTTTTCTTTCTTCCCTCTTCACCAAGACACGGTCGATTCAAGCGCTCAAACAGTGTAACAGCAGCTGTCCAGGCTGACCTGGAACTGGAGGGTTTTCCAGGACATATCACCATGGAGGACAAGGGACTTCAGTTTGGTTCATCGTTCCAGCAGCACTCAGAGCCCAGCACGCCCACCCAATACAGCGCAGTGAGAACTGTACGGACACAGGGACTGTTCAGTTACAGAGAAGATTATAGGACCCCAGTTGACACCTCAAACCTTCCACCACCAGAACCCTGGCTAGAGCCAGCCATTGAGACAGTAGAGACTGGTCGGATGTCTCCTTGTCGACGAGACGGATCTTGGTTTATGAAGTTGCTACATACTGAAACTAAGAGAATGGAAGGATGGTGTAAAGAAATGGAAAGAGAAGCAGAAGAAAATGATCTTTCTGAAGAAAGTAAGAACATTTCCGTATCTTTTCTTATAGATGTCTACTAAAATAAGAAATTGGTTAGGATAAAGTTGTGGTCTGTAGTTTATCCTTGCTCATTTTGTAGTAACAAAGATACTATACAGAACCATTAGATGGAAGACCCCTGTCCTGCAACTGACTGTGCAACCTCCAGTTTTCCGGAGTAAAGTTTTGTAGAAGTAGTTGAGGACCCAACTGTAGAGTCAGGCACATGTTCAAAGTCTGGTATTAGAAATGGCTCAAATGGTGCAATAGCTCCATCCACAGCTCCAACTCTGACACAGTCTTCCCACTCACTTCTATGGCTCCAGTGCTTGACCCTTTGCCAGAGCACACAAGGTGGTCCTACGTGAACATTTTTTGCTGTTTTCCTGAAATCTGAGAATTTGCCTCTTATTGATGAATAGTCACTTTTAAAATGTTTTCATTCCTTTACAGGCACTTCTGCCTATCATAAGGGGTCTGTTGGAAGAACAGAAAGGAGTAGGCAAGAACAGTAGTTAAAGCACTTCTGCAGTTACACAGGCATACGCACTATTAGATAGTTCAGCTGCATTTTCTTATTATAATTTTGTCAAGAATCGTTATTATTCTCTCACATCTTGTGGACACCTTGAAAGGAGTGATGGGATAAAGTGAAAAATAATGTAGACTATTTTGGAACAAGATCCAAGACAGCACTAATGATAGTAATATATCAAAGTGGTCCTAACACGCAGTAGCCAGCTCCCCGTGATTCCCTCTGAGGTCAATTATCCTTGTTCTTCAGGCTCAGTTTTAGAAATATTTCAATCCCTGCAATCTGAATTATTGTCTCAGCTGAGATTTTCTCAGATCACAAATTAGTTCATACTGAGTTTTTTTACTAGCATCTTTTCCTGCACTCTCACGAATCTCACCATCGCCTCCAAAAACTCTTTTCTGATCATCTTCTTTCCCCCTCACTGAGCTCTTGCTATGATCTACCCTCAGGTCTTGGGCTAGGCCTGCATGGTAACTAAAGGGCAATTTCTATTTCTTGAGCTGACCTCTTCAAAAGAAAGGATGTCTACATTTTTACCTCATCATTTTTTATTTTACAGTCATATTTCTTCACTTTATTGTGCACAAGTCTGCCAAGTAACAACATAGGATTTGAGGTGGGGGAGAGCATGAGGCTGTTTTTCTTCCTTCAGCCTCCAGTGCTTTCTGGAGTGTAGGTTTTTGTCCTTATTTTCATCATGGCAGAGCTGAGCTGAGAATTTTCCCTTTGCATTGATACTGTGAAGACTTTAATACTCTCCTAGGGGCTGTTAAAGTACGAATAATAAAATATTTTGCTTTGCTTAGCCTGTGTGAGGATTTCCAACCCTTCTTTCTTAATGGTTATTTTTTTAATACTTCATTTTACTGTATACATCTTATTTTTCAGTTCTCCAAATCTTTGCACCGGTGAATACTGACATTTCTCTGCCATCATTGAGTATCCCAAAGCACCTGCTTCCAAGGTTGCCTGTTACAGATGTGGGGACATGAGTGCTTACAATCTGAACCAGAAGTTCAAAGAGCAAGACTTTAATCTCCTTAGAAAGAGTAAAATTATTAGGGAGCAAAGGGGAGAAACACACATGCAGTTAGCCCCTCTCTTCCCCTAGGAGGCTAGTGAGGACTTTGCAGGCAAGGGGTGGACTTTTCCCACCTCCTCTCTCTGCAAGCTCTTCCTCATGCACAGCCCTAATCAAATCTGCAGCCACATGAAATAAACAGTGGAAACACTCTCACGTCAGTACTCCTTCTTCACTCAGAAACACAGATAGGGAATTAGCAGTGTTATTCTCTGGAATATGAAGCTGTGTACTATGTTAGGAAAACTTGGAGGAGCTGATTTTAGCTGCCTATCTGTTCCTAGGTGCAGAACCAGCCTCCCTCCCACCATGTGAAGCTATGCTCTTGCACCCCAGAAATACTCTGAAACACCTTGCTGAATGGGGGAATGGCAATTAGGAAGATAGTTTTCAGTAAATTGTACAGAGGACATAAAAACAAATTGGACTTCAGCATTTTTTACTAATATTTGGAGTTAGTGACACCCCTTTAACCTAGAACATTTCAGTCTGAAAATGAGATGGAATATCAGGATTTTATGTTACCCTGTTTGCAGAGTGACTCTACTCTGTAAGAGAAAAAGAGCAATTCTCTGATACAGAGTTACTAAAACACAACTAAAACAGACCCTTGAAATCCCCTTTTTAAACCAACTAAAATGGGTTAATTACTTGTGTTTGGGGGAACATTTTGACCTCCATAATAGGTTAGAGAAATTATTATAGAATAGGTCTATACATATGCAAAATCAGATGTTTGTCTTCAGCTGATTGTCAAAAGTATCAACCAGACTTCTGACTTTTCATTTTGTGTGACTCATTTCAAGAGATTTTCCTCAAATAATTTCCAAATTACATTATATTTGAAATGGTATCCCTTCACCTAATATAGCTTACATCAAGTAAAAGGAACTTCTCAAATAATTACTTTCACCGAGGGAATGAGCTTCATAGCATTTTAAAATTTTAGTGTGAATAATTTTTTTCCTGTTGAGTCTTTGACATATTTTGTATCCCCAGTTTGAGCTATGGAGGTTGAAAAGTATGTATCCACAAGAATTGAAGTTTAATGATATCCCAATATGAAATGTGTCTTGACATATTTAAGCATTTAGCAGTTCCCTGAAGAAAATACATGCAAATGGGGGAGCCAGAAGCAACTAAATATGTTTTTCCATCTTCGAGCAGGAGCTACTATTCCCAAAACACTTTGCAGCAAAGTTTGCACATTCAAACTGTCATTGTTAATGTTGAATCATTCATTTTCAGCCTGGGTATATTAATTGTACCTGAAGACCAAATATAGCTTTGCATCTCATAGGAGAAGGCTGTCTTTATCAGATCATTTCTATTTAGTTTTAATCATGGGAAGAGTTAAAATAGAACTGCATTTTAGAAAACAACTTCATTTTCTGCATTTACACAATAGCCCTGAGATCACAGACTGCTGTCTGATTGCTGTATTGATTTTTTCTTTCACTGTAGCTTTTCTCCCATAATGTTGTTTTAAGAACCTCACTCACCAGGTCTTAGAAAAGGAGAAGATAATCATTGCAGCAAAAATAACCTCTCTTTCTTTTCACAGAATTTGTTTATTTGGTCAGTTGCCATCAGTTGTGTTTTGGAGTCTCTGTAAAGTTCATATGGTTTGTGGGGGCAGTTATCTGTGTTCTTAGTGTTTATTATAACATATATAGATATATATATATGTGGCTGTAACTGTTCCCAGGGTAAGTCATCTGATCATTTGCACTAGCAGGGTGCCTTCAAACAAAAATATGTGTTTCTCAAGGGTGCTGACTGGAGTTTCAGTTTTACACCCTGAAAATTGTGTTTGGCTGTGACTGGTGTGTAGGTGATGACAAGAAAAACACTCTCAGTTGTCACAAAGCTATTGAAAACTAGGAGGGCCAGGACTGTGCTGCCCGTGAGCTCTGTGATGGGAGCAGAGAGACTGGCACAGGGAGGGGGAGAGTAGGCGAGCCCAGTGGGGAGCCACAGTCCCTGCCCACAGCTTGTAGGCAAGGACTGGCAGAGGGAAGCAGAAGACATCCCGGGCTTCTGAATGCTACATGTTTGGCCACTGAAATATTTCAATACACAAGTCGAATGGAGAACAGCCACAAAGAGTTTACTCTCATATAGAAGTCCTAAGACAGGTGCAAAAAAATTAGCTGTAGTATAAGCTATGCCAGCAGATGGTTGTTTTGCTGGTATCTTCTGCATTGTGGTTAGGAGGTCTGCTGGCATAGCTACATAGTAAAGTGCTCTCTAATGAAAAAAAAGGTATTAGAGAGTGAGAGCTCAAAATATCACTTTTCTCTCCCCCTACCCCTTCATTCCATGGATGTTGGATTTTTCCTTGCTAATCCTCTGGCTGATATTTCCACAGTACTGCAAGGGTTTTACTAACACGGCCGAATAGTAACAGAAAACATAGAGTTAAATCTCCCATACTTTGGGGGAAAAAAAAAAATGCAACCAATTTATTTTAGTATATTCAACAATTAATCATCCATAAAAGCTTTTTTAGGTGTTTGACCAAATATGGGTTATCCTTTATTCAAAGAGAAATTACTGACATAATTTCCTAATGCTTTTCACAAACCTATCCTTCAGGAAATATTGAAATTTACATTTGGAGTGTTGTGAATGACTACAGAATGTCTTAACTGCCCTGAAACAGTCTTTAAAGTCAATAAAATACAGTCCCATAGTGTGGAATCTAAGAATTCCTCCTGGAATTTGTATTGTTCTGCTCAAATTTTCTCCTCTTTGAACTCAGCTCCATTGAGGTAAAAAGCAAATTTGCCGTGAGTCCCACTTGGTGCACAAAGATCCCATTGCCCTGTCTACCGTTCAGAGCACTACCAACTGGTAGCTGTGTTGTCCTAAAATGTCATCTCACTCTGAACATTATACATTTATTATTACACCTACCTGCTGAGTTGATAGTGAAAAAGACATATATTTCTGAAGATTACTAATTGTAGGTTTAGAGATTAGACAAATATCATGTCCTGCTTTGAGTTAGGAGGATGAACTAAATGCCAGTTTCAATATTTTTTCCAGGCATATTTTCGCAGATTGTTTGTATAGCAATTTATTTACAAATATAGAAAAAAAAAAGTAACAATCAAATTGAATGAATATTTCAATTAATATGCATCTTTTAAATAAACAGTAATTAATACCAGCGGCAGATTTATTGTTAGTAGTTTCTCACTGCTGATGCAATAGTGGCACAACTGAGCAAAACTTTTAACCTGTCAAGAATAGAGTTTCAGCATCTGACTATAACCTTTGTTTCATCAGTATAGATCTAACTTTCCCCCCTCTATATTTGTGCTATGAAACCGTTTTTAATTACAAGACTTTGTAGCATTTCTCAAGCAATACAACACATATATATTACTTGCAATTTTGTAATATGTTTATTGCAGGGGAAAAGACACCATTGTGTTAATTATGCATGTTGTACACAGGCAATTTACACAATCTCTATCCAGGGTATAAATCCTGACTCTGCTCCTACTGCAGTCATGGTCAGAGTTTTGTATGTCGTCAGAGTAGAAGCCATACAGGATCACACAACAAAAATGGAGTGCTTCATACACTTCAGGGAGCAGAATTAAGGTTGTGTGACTCTTTCGTGATATTCAAGTAAATATAACATTATCTTAATGAAGGGAGGTATATGAATTATAAGAAATTACATATATTTATGTGTGTTGGTAGATTTTATCATCATTTATTTACAAGCAAAATCTTCTAGGCATCACCAAACATCTCGATCTCTCCAGTCTCTAACATTCATCATTCTTTCATGGAGATAATCAATCTGCACTCATCAGAATAATTCCCCAATGCATGAAATTAATAACAAGGCTTTGGCTGTCTATTAATATTGTGCTAAAGATTATGAGTTGAAGTGTTTTAATAATTTAATTACAGCACAGCAGAGTAGCATGAATATGAGAGATTTTAACTTCTATGTTTTATTATGTCTGATTTACTTGTTGAAACAGAAATAGAGTTAGAACTTTAGTAAATAGTAGGGCTGTAATTATACATGTGTATTCACCACTGTGACTCAGTGACACATGCAAGTAGCCCAGAACCACTGTCTTTCTTACACCCCCAACGGATATGTATATCACACCAAAATGCTGTGTTGCCAGTGCTGAAGTCTTGTCTGGTCTGACTGGGCTTTAAATCACCAATGCTTGTTGACATGATCCTTCAGGATAACAAAGATAAAACAAACGTTTATTTAATATGAGGGTTGGGGTAACTGTGAGATTCACTAGAAAATATCATTCATGTATAGTCTGTCAAGGTCTACATTTCTGCAGTAGGGCTAAAGCCAGTGCCTCTTACTCAGCCTATGTATTTGAGCTATGAACTCTAAAATTCAGCAGAGGAAACTAAAACTGAACTTTACTTACTATGAGACAGGTACTATGATCATCAGCCTACAGAATCATCCTCATTCTCTTTCTGCCCAGTGAATAGTTGAACGTAGCATTGAACAGGCGATGTGAGGGACCTGCTACAGCACAATTCCCTATCCTGGCAAAGAAAAGACTCTGACCCCATGTTGGGAGTTTGTCTTATGTCCTGAGCTACAGAGCACTGAGGGAAAAGGAGGATACCAGGCTGTTTGTCACTTAAGTCTTTGCCTTTATTAAAAATGCTGGAAACCAAATTAAAGCAATTTGTTTCAGATTAAATGAAACATTCCTTTTTTATTTAGGTTTTTGTATGATTGTTCAGGTTTTAACACCCAAAACATTACTATCCATATGCCAATAACTCCACAGAGGAAAGTGAGGGGTTTGGTGATCAAAAACCCCAAACCAATTAAAATGTTTTATTTCATTTGGCCAACAAAACAAAAACAAAACCCCAGTGAATTACTCATGCAGCCCTGAACTACTTAACCCTTTCACAAATGAGTGCCACACAGGACTGATGAATTATGCATATTGCTGTTTAATTTAGTGTTGTGGCGCAGCTGTACTGTTTGTCTAACAGAAAATGGAATAGAGTTTGAGAACTACAGCTCTACATATTAACGCATGCTTTTAAAGTTACAGAGTTTGTAAGCTTCCACAGAACTGGAGTCTAAAACTTCCAAATTATCTCTTGCTGCTACTTGTGGTTAAGCAGATGTTTCACTTGTCTGGAGAAAACAGAATTAAAATGTAATACCTACTACCAAAATAATTCTGTTTTCACATGCCATTCAGTCCCTTCCTATACTTATTCTAAATAGCAACAAAGTATTAAGCCCTGCCAGAGTTTAATGTTTTCTATATCACAGGCTGCAGATCAGTTCTGCTGTACTATTGTGGCTTAATTCCACCCTCTGCACCCTGTTTAAATTATCAATTTTGTTTCTTCAAAATTAATTTCAAAATGTCAGAGACATTCCTGTCTCACCCCTGCCCCTACCTCTCTCTATCTTTACCCTAAACATTATTTAAAGACCTGGAAGTTCTTTGGATAAAACCAATTTTCTGCAGCTTATAATGCTTTTTAAAGAGTTGCTTTTTCAGCATAGAAATGGATGTGGAGGAAAGGAAGTGTAAGAAAGGATGTGTAGGAAGGAGGTGTAGGAAAGTGTATTGCTACCTACCAAAGTATGGTATTTATCCCAGCAAATGTGGGAGTCCAGGAGTTAGTTTCCTAGGGATAAGCCAGTCCCCTTAGGCATTTGTCAACAGAAAGAAATAGGCATCTCCAGGAAGAGATTCAGTTCATCTAAAAATAAGTGCTTAACATGGCTGAGCTGAAGAGCTCAGATTACTGATTATAGAGCACGCAGAAATTTTGATTTAGAGATGAGTCTTGGAAGCAAAGTCAAGTAAAATGAATTTGGTCCCTTTCCCTAGTGCTTATACACACTGTAAATGGCAAGTACACTGACAGTGGGGAAGGCCCAATAAAACATGTGGGCTGATCACAATTCAGCAAAGTCCTGGAGCACCCGCTTGTGCCCCACTTTGTCTGAAGCTCCTGTGCTTAGGACTTTCTGTATTTTCCTGCTTAGGCAACCTATAACTCCTAATGGGGAGATAAGACATGTCTCAGAGACGTGATTCCTCTGAGGATCTCATCCTTATGGTAGGAGTATCTTATGTTATAGTTTAATGTATTAACCTTAACCGCAGAAGAGGCAGGATAAAGAGTGCTCACCCAGGGATCATCCACACAAGTGAGTGGTCATCTGTAATTGCAGAACCAGAAGATATTATGTGAGGTACATGTAGAGCTCCCATTGACATCAGAGGGAACAGGCATCTAACTGGTTCTTGGGGCAAGGCTATTTCAACAATTTTCAATTTATATGAGCAAATGTGAAGGGGGAGGGGGGGGGGGGGGGGGGAGTATCATCTAGTTTGAAATTTAAGATTGTTCTCAAAAACATAGGTATGTATGTCCACTTCAGGAAGCTGTTTGTGATCTTTTCTTTTTTTCTACTTCCTTAGGCAAATACAGTCTTAGCTGTTCTGAGTTATTAATATATCATTTGTTATTGCTAAAGGGTAAGATGCCACAGAGCTTTCCTATATCCTGATCTTTTTCAAAAATATTTTATGTATATAATCACAAGAAATAAAACCAAATATTTACTTCCCTTATAAAATAAACAGTAATTTCAGCTACATATTTTTTGAGCTCAATTTTGCATTTACTGCCAAAAGACATCTATTGGTAATAACACGTCTGTATGTTTAGTCCTAGGTAAGATCCGAAGTGCTGTTGGAAGTGCTCAGCTCCTCATGTCTCAGAAATTCCAGCAATTTTATTGGCTTTGTCAGCAAAATCTGGTAAGTCACCATATCTGGTCATTCCTGAAGAGGTTGAGGCTATTGATCCATAGATATTCCACAAAACATAACTTTAAATTTTAGAATTTAATATTTTTACTTCAAAGGCAACAACAAAAACAAGTGTAGTGTACCCAAAGAGTAGCATTCTGAAATGTCATTTTTAAGTCTCACATTTTGTCTTACTGCTCCTTTTTCTTTTTAACTTAATCCTTAAGTATGGCGTTAGTACATTTTTTTGTCAAAGCAAACATGTAATTTCAGTGATTTCAGTCTGGCTGTGTTTTGTCTTCTTTTTCTGTCTTTATTAAAGAAAAAAAATGAGAAGGGAACAAATGCAAGTTTTCTGAGACATAATATTATGGCTTATTTTTGTAATACCCTAAAATAGTAACTATATTTCTGGTAAGAAAGGAGAAATTTTTTACATTACAGTAAGTGGAGAATAGTAAAATAGCAGAATAGTGGAGAATACGTGATCCAGCTTTCTACCTACCTGAAAATAGGACTGCTCTTGGAAATGGAAATATACATAATGTTCCTAAAATTGAGTTTCATAATTTGCATTGCCAATTATATATAAGATGTCCTAGGGCTAAAGGAACAGATGCAATATATTACCTATGAGAGTTACTGCTATTGTTCTGGAAGTTCATTATAGACTAATTCAATTCTAAATGTTATCTTCATTAATATGACAGCAGCCATCAGTGATACAAACGCTGTGGCAAGATGGTACTAATCAACAGAAGAACATAATTCTTGTAGCTACAGTTAGTGGTAGAACACCTTTCTTTGGCTCACTCGAAAATCAAGTGTAACTTTCACCTTTCGACTGCCCTTACACCTCATATATCAAAAGTGATGAATTCGGTTGCATGCATGACAGCAGACATGACCTATATGTCTGGTTAGATACATTTCTTTATTTTTTAGTATTTGCCACATAAGTTTCTAAGGCAAGCCATTAATTCTGCAGAGACCTACTTGCTACTTTCCATCCATAAAGTTAAACATCCAGAATTTCTGAAACTGCAATCAAATATTACTGAGAAAGTCATGCCAAAAATGTCCTACCTTCTGATAGAAAATGCTAAGATACATGGTCCTCATTAGGAAAGAATCCAATTATCCACTTCAAAGACTCTGTCAAAACAAGAATTTTAATAGCTGTTACAGAATGACAGAGGAAATATGCAAAGTCAGGCAAGCAGGAGATGACCACATTTGTAGTATCAAATACATCATGTGTACTCCCTATCTAGTCATTTGTTTCGTAGTGAAAGGAGAAAATCATCAATGTCTAAAAGTTTCTTACTGCAAATTTGAAAGTGCTCTCCATTACCTGATTGATTAAGCTATGCAAACTAAGATTTGGAGAGCCACTTCATTTATCCTCAAGCGGGTCCAGCACTTGTGCTTGAGAGCATTACTGTAATAACAAGCACAGCTCCTGCTCAGCACAGCCGTCAGCTGTTTGGAAGTGTGAACAATTCATTACTGCAAAAGCAATAGGAGCACAAGGAGAAATCTGCAGCTTTGCAGACACCACGACCAAAAAAACTGTCAAGATTTTATTTCTCTCCTTCTTATTTGGAGAATAAACCTTTGAACTTCATAACAGCAGCTTTATCCCACCCTGAAGACTTAGGCTCTGAATATTCTTCAGCTTCATTAAATCAGCAATGGGCTCTGCAGAAAGCAGCAACTGCAGAACTGGACTTTTACCTCATTCATGTTTTGAGGCTTTTCTTCCTATGCCTAACGATAGCGTTTGTTGCTAAATAGTCACTTAGTGCATATCCACAGCAGGCTTTCCATATGCTCTTAAGGCAGCATCTTGGTGCCCCATGGGAATGCTGCCAGATAGCAGCCAGTTAGTGCGTTCCCCCACTCAAAAACATATAGCACTTACAGGGCTACCACATGGCAGTTTTTCTAACAGTGTTCAACAGCAATAAGCATAAATGTAGGACAAAGAACAATGGCATTTACTTCTGCCAATTCAAAATGCAGCAAGGGTTTTGGAAGAGCAATATACTTAAACTGAAATTTAACTAGGAAATTCACCTATCTCCTATGGACTTTTCTAAAGGGTTGGGGGAACTTTAAGGGACACATTTGATTATACTCTGGGTTGAGATCTCTTATCAAAGACTCTCACTTAGGATAAATTCATAAAAATATAAGCTTCAATGAAGTTTTTTTTAAGAATCTGGCTGGCTATCTCCTACAGTGTACCGTTCCCACTAACTGCTAGAAAAAAGCCATCACTGATTAATAACTACTTCCTTCTGCATTATTCACATTATCTCTTGCAACACCCTGTTTTTTCTTTGAAGTGTCCTCCTCCATACTCTCTAGTCAGCATAGATCCTACTCAGCTTGTGAGATGATCGCTCAGTATGTCATGGTTGCAGGCAAAAACAGAGCAGCTCAAACACCGGCTAGGTACTTTTTGCATGTTTTAAGGCTTCCTTCAGGAGGCCTGCAGAGCTGAATTCCAAATAAGATACAAATAAATGAGCAGCTTCTGAGAAGAAACAGGTTTAAGCCAATCTTTTCAAAACTTAGGTCTAATAGCAATCCTTTGTGCCAACATTTATTTGTGGACTATGGATCTGTAAGTGATAGCAGCGGGAGGCAGCCCTCTTGTGTCCAGCCAATGCACCGCACACTCCGCTGAAAGCAGCCGCACTGAAGGCTGCCATCTTCCCAAACATGATGACCGATGGGGTGCACAAAGGTACAGAAGAGCAATTAGCCTTGATTCAGTGGGCAGTGGCATTTCAATGACTAGCATCAATTTATGGCTGTTTAGAGGGAACAGTTTCTCTTCTCCCCAGAGAAACTGGGGAGAGGGACTGAGGAGACCAGGCTGGAGAGAACAGATTGCAATATAAGATATATTGCTGTGGGACTGTCCTGACAAATTTCACACAAGGAGTTGGTTCCTGAAGCCTGAGATTTTGATCTCTGTAGAGTAACTAATACCACTGACATAAATTGGTTTGAAATAAATTGGGATCTACCCGGTCAAGTAGTTTTCAGTGAACACTAATCTGGGCTTGTATCATGATTCCCAGAAGTCTGTTATAATCTATACGGCCGGTTCTGTTAAGTCCCCAAAGCTCCCTATGAAAAGGAGACTTTCTTCTAGTGAAGAAAACTTCCAAGTGGATAGACTTTTAGGCTGGTTCTTGGTCCAGATTCCCAAAGGGGTTTAGGTATGGGTGACACTGCATGTTGTCATGCCCAGCTCTCACATTCAGCTCCCATAGTGGCATCTGCAAACCCAAGTTCGAGTAGCAATTCCTAGTTTAAGACCCCTAGAAATGTGCAATTCAAGGGACGAATTAAATAGAAATGCTGACTTATGTCCCAGATTTTAGGCAACTATGTGGGGATGTGTTTAATATCTAAAATGCCTTTGTCCACTAGATTTGTAAAAATGGGGCACAAAGCCTTTCTTCAGAAACAATACCAGTGTTTCTAACATAGTAAACTAGTCATTACAGCTTTTGCCAAGGAAGGGGGAGATCCAGAGTCCCTTTGGCCTGGTTTTGACTACACCTCTTCCAGCTCCATTCTGTAGACCATTTTAATGGCTTCCTCCTGCCCTGGAAGGGAAGAGACCTTTCTCCATCATCTTCACAGAGTTGTTTACCAATTAAGCCCAGTTTCATTGCGGTGACAAAGCTGTCTTCTTGAACTAGTACCAATGCTCATAGAGCATAGGGTTAAGAGTCTGCATACCACCTTCTAACGTAAGTTGTATCCAGCACTGACATCAGATGAATAGTCAAATGGAGGGTCATCTTAATAATTGGTACCACCAATGTTTGCTCCATTAAGTCCTGTGCACATAGCACCACTTAATTAAGTACCTGGGAGTAGTGCTTTCCTAGTTTCTGAGTGTGATTCGACTCCCTGGAGAACAAAATCCTACTATCCCCATCAAAAGTGTATACCTTATGTATACATTTGAAAATGCAAAACAACGTAAACATCAAATTCAGCATAAGTTGACAACATCTTAGTGATGTTGTTTTGCCTTCTAATCAGCTATCGTGAATGTAATTATTAACCATAAAGACTTCAAGCTGGCTAGAATATGAACTATATTCTCCTTCCCTTTAATAACATCAGGCAGAGGCTGTTTGTTTCTTTATAGAAATGCAGGTCAGCACAGCATGTGATGCTAAGGAACTTCTCATGCCACACAGATTCAGGAAGGCTCGCGTATGACATCCAACTCATTCATGTTTGGGTTGTGTAGGAGGCAAAACTTTCCAGTCACAGCTCCCAGCTGTAAAGCACGCATAGCCTTAGCAGCACTGCAGCAATGTAATCTGGCGTGCTGCCTTTCCCACCTCAAAGCACGTTGTTTAAAGCCTCCTAGTCTATTCATATTCTCTCCTTTGTTCATGACAGGACCCGAGTGCCATGCCGAGACCAACTTCCCAGGACCTAGCAGGTTTCTGGGACTTATTGCAGCTCTCAATTGAAGACGTCAGCATGAAGTTTGATGAACTGCACCAGTTGAAACTCAATGAATGGAAAATAATAGAATCACCTGAAAGGAAGGTAAGCAGACCATGGACAATACCATTTACTCCCCGTTGTAGTCCTGCAGTCGCCTTGTGTTAAATACAATAGTGAAACTCGATAGGTTTCTAACCCTAGAAAGTATCTAATTGGCATGGCCCAATTTATACGCAGAAATCTTCATCAGATGTGTGTTTTTTCTTTTTAACAATGTTGAGCTGAATTGTATAACAAATAAAATGGATTTTAAGTTAGTCCACTCCGAAGCACTTTTGTTCAAATTATTTGGATTCACATTCTAGAGGCTAGAACTGAAATATGTTCTGATTAATTCAGACTGAGCCCATGAATTCAGTCAAGGTAAACTCAGCACTCTGCTACATTTGGGGCAGCTCAAACCTGAGCACTACAGTGTTTAATCCTGCTCACACAACACAACTGATACTAGAACAAGAGTGAGATAAAAGCATGTGGCGAATCATAGTGCAGGTCAGACTAAAGCTTGGCCCACAAAAGTCTGGGGGACAAAGAGTACTTCTGGCAAACTGCCTGCACATCTGCCCTGCAAGTCCACCACCTGGGAGGCACCCCAGCCACGATGCTTACAAACCAAAGGTGGCAAATTGCCCACAAAAGCAGTGTAATTCTAAAACTGCCTTTCCCATTGATAGAGCTCCATCCCTCACTTTAATTACCTCACTATCCTTGCTGATTATTGTATCAGTCAGATGAAGACAGCATTTGGTGTGAGTCAGTACTGTTGGCCTCAGGTGAATACTTGTTTGGTTTGGGAGGAATTAGGAGGCATTTTGACAACTCTTTCATTTCTTCATGCTCCTCTTGGATTTTAATTTTCAGCCAACTGGTTGGTGGATGGTGAGTTTGCAACTCTTGCTTACTAGTGACAACTGGAAGTAAGAAATTATTATAGTGACAGCAACAGTGATGTTCCTAAGAGAGAAATAACTAAAAGTTAAAAAAAAAAAAAAAAAGATGGGACAACAGGAATGGAGCCCTTATGTTCCTGGCTGAAAACAGGAAATAGAGAAAATAAAGACTGGAAGAGCTGATTGTCATGGGGAACAGCAGCTTAGGCTGCTGCACTGTTCCTGTTGAATTGAGAACGTAGAACTATGTTCTTAAATAACCTTAGTTATTTAGTCTTGGCTAATGCATTTTGGTAGTAGACTCAGAATTTGTTTTTTAAAAAAAGACCAAACAATTAAAAGTCTGTAAACCATAGGTGCATCAATTCAATTTTTATACTATTTGAATCCTGCTGTGCATCAAATTAACTGTGTTCTCCATAAGGAACAGCCCATACTCTGGACTATTACTATTACTTTCCGAAGTGAGAAATCAGAAAGACTGATCATAATACTATTAATATGAAGTTGTGGAGTCTCTGTCTTTGGGGAGATTCAGTCCAGTATTAAATATGATGTTGAAAAACCTGCTTTAACTTCAAAGTTTCATCTAATTTCAAGTGAGCTTTGAATGGTGGTTGTACAAGATCACCTCCAGAGGCCCCTTCCAACCTACACTGTTGTATGATTCCATGATTCTACATTATCTTTTTAAGGCCCTTATATGTTATTTCACAGACTCTAAATGGAGTAAAATATCAATTTCATACTTCAAAACAATTCTTGATTTAAAACCTGGAGAGCAATTTACAGCTACTTTGGTACAAAAATCTACTGACTCTCACTTTATAATTTGATAATTCTTCAATATAATTTTCTTTAAAATGGTCCAGGCTGGCAAGCGGAACAATTAGCCCTATGTTCTCTCTCTGGCTGGTGCTTGCATGTTTCCATTTAGCAATTCATGGAGGAGACTAAACTAATAGACATATATACACAGCTGCTATCTCATATCCAGCTGAGGCTAAACTCGGTACGATTAATTTAATTAAAAATCCTGTCCTGCTAATCTTAGACAGTCTTTTCACTTGATCAGACTACACAGATGCGCTGAATTCTTATTGGAGAGCCAGTGTGTGTTCCTGTTTATAATGAATGTAATAATGTGTCAACTAAAATTAAACAAATTAATATGAAAGTGAGGTACGCAGCTTGCATGTGCAGGATACCTGCAAGGACAGTAGAAGGAAGCGTAGACTTTTTTAAGGCATAAGACTGCAGAATTTGTAATGGTTGCTGGAACAACAGGGTTTTGTCAGTGTCCCTAGTGTGGATAGCTGTTCATGTAATCCATTAGTCAGCTGATTGGAGAGCACAAATTGAGCATGCTTGATGTATGTAACCAGTATTTTGCATTTCATGTCTTCGATTTGCATGCTCTGCTAATGGTACCTTCCACACACAGTTCACCCTCAGTTTTAATACCCTATTGCAGGAAGAAAGAAAGGTTCCTCCTCCTGTACCAAAGAAGCCCCCAAAAGGAAAATTCCCTATCACAAGAGAAAAATCTCTGGACCTACCCGACAGACAGCGACAAGAAGCTAGAAGACGGCTAATGGCTGCCAAGAGAGCAGCCTCTTTCCGGCAGAATTCAGCCACAGAGCGTGCAGACAGCATCGAGATATATATACCAGAGGCTCAAACCCGGCTTTAAAGACAGAATGCTGCAGAGTTCCTTTTTTAAACAAAATGCTTGTACAGTTTGTCACTTACCTGGTAATTTTTGTCTCATTCTCTCCACTAAATATGCCCTTGCTGTTGTGTTCTTTGTGCCATAAGCACAGTGGAATGCTTTTGATTTCCTCAGAATTTGCTGAGCTCACCGCAAGAACGACTTCTTTTTGTATTTATTGTCTGACTTACAATCAGCTACAATGGATAGGGCTTGTCGAGACCTGACTTATCCAATATATTCTCAGAGGACAACAAGAAACACCTCTTGAGATGGAACCCAGCTTACTTTTTTGTTATTTATATTTTTATAAAATGTGTGATAATTAGGGATAAGAATAACAAACTATAAATGGGTGCATCTCACCATTCACTAGAGGCATTAGCTAATCCAAGTAGAAGGTGCTACAAATGTAAAGAGCAGGAAAGAAAGAACCCATTTATCTCTCTGACCTCCAGTTTCTTTTCCTAGAACCCAGCTAACATATTTACCCATGTGCTCTGCCACTCTTCTCATCTTTGTTACTGCAAAATAACATTAGGCCTCTCATGTCATGTCAAGTTTCTGGAGATGAACAGGGATATCCAGCCACTAAAACTCCAAAGTTCATCAGAAACCAAGAAGCATACAAGTCTGGTGGTGGTGGTGGGAATGCCCACTGAGAAACGTTTGCTGTTAGCAGTATAACGACACTCTGAAACCTAAGCAAAATTATAATGCAAGAGGACTTGAGTGATGGGTGAAAGGAAAACGGAAGCCTTAAAAAGTTAGATCTTCTGTAGCAAGATGTGTAAAGAAAAAGTTATACTCGCTCCTTTGGAACACTCATTGCATTTTTAACAGTTCTTTTACGTGTTAACATTTATTTTATAAACCTTCTCTCTTTCATTTCAAGAGCTATGCTACATGTAATATTTCAAACTCTCAAAATGTTATATCAATTGAGTTTCCAGGGTATCCTTGAGAAAAAAAAAAAAAAATCTTGCTTGTTTAAAATGCCAGTTGTGATGTTGTAAACAGTTTAAGAAATATGAATGTGAGTGGTAAGTATATCTAAGTTTAAATGG
Source organism: Strix uralensis (assembly GCF_047716275.1). Classification (NCBI taxonomy): domain Eukaryota; kingdom Metazoa; phylum Chordata; class Aves; order Strigiformes; family Strigidae; genus Strix; species Strix uralensis. Next base: position 23,337,235 of record NC_133974.1, read on the forward strand.
TTATGTTAAGGTAAAGGTGAACTGTGGTTTACAGTTGTATTTTTTTTTAGAACTATTTTTCTATGCAGTATCATTTATGGCAAGAATAAGCTTCTTGCTTGCTTCAGACATTAAAAAAAAGAAAAACATGACTCAAGAAATAAGTGATTTCCAGCCATGGAATATAAGCAAAATAATATATTTTTAAGCCTCACATTGTCAGAAGAGAGAAGTGGTAACTACCACAGTCAAGAGGCTTTAATTTAAAACAAATTAAGACACAATTATTCCACTTCACCTACCTTCCAGAGCCAACTGAGCAACCCAGCACTTAGAAGTCTTCAGGTGAAGACGCAATAAGATGAGTAACCTGCAGCCCCCAATTCCAAGGTTTGAATCCTACTGAACACTACTTTAGGTCAAAACAGTCTGAACCCAGTGAGACAAACAGCCCCAACTACTGCATTCCCTGTTTACCTGCTTTAACAAATGCAATGTATTTAGCCATAGGCAGAACAGCTATTTAATTATACTCGAGCACTTTGGTTCTTCACCTGATGAGCACTTTAAATCCAAATCCCACGCACCCTGCAGCCTGATGGATGACTGAAAACATGAAGTATCATAGGTTATGCAGATCTGACATTGCTTCAAATCTGTTTTCTTTTGGGTTTTTTTGTTTTTCACTTTCCTTCTCTTTTTCCTACAGTGTGTAGTATTAAGCATGAGTTCTGTCTTTGGAGCACAGCTGATAAAGCATGTTTAGCTTCAAGATATGAATCTTTAGAGATGAAGTTTTGAGAAGTTTCTGTGAGGAGAAAACCCTGTAAATTGAGCCTGATATCTGGTATATACTTTACCAAATAGCCTTAAACTATATTTGGAAGCAAAAACCAAGACGAATGTATATCCTTCAAAAATGAAAAAAAAAAAAAAAAAAATCCCTGAAATATTCTTCTATAAATGAAAACATTATATTTCCCATCCCTCGTGTTTTCAAGGCATTTTCTATTAAGGAAAGAGCTGAATCCTAGGTAGTGTACAATATTGATGCTACTTCCTATATTTGTCATACTATTTTAAATACAAATGTACCTGCAGACATTGGCATCTTTAGTCTTGAAAACTGATATCTTATTTAAAGTGGAGCTGCTAATTAGAAATATCCAGACAAAACTAAAGCCAGTGACTTTCCTAGATTTAAGAAATTTAAAATAGACATACACCCCCCTATACATATATATATACGGCAGCTGAAGAATTTTATCTAATTTTCCTGTACACTTCAAGGAGAAATCACACTTGACTTACTCGCTTGAAAACCCCCACCTGCAGCAACAGGTCATGCGATTAAGACAAGTTGTATTTGATTCTGCCAGGAATCAGTTTATAAAGACAAATTGTAAAAACAACAGGTTACAGATGAGCTTAGATCCCAGCTGACCTAATAATGCTGACTTGGAGCAGTCTGAATAAGTCTTTAATTTTAGAATCATATTTTGATAGTTTTTTGATATGTTAAAATTTTATTGAATGTTCTAAGGCAAAAATAGGCCTGCATGAATGACGCCAACCCTGTATTTTACATTTCCCATGCCATTATGAGAAAATGTTCAATATAAGCTTTGGCTAGCTATGATTTCTGTTTGTTCCACCTTTGTTTCAAAAAAAAAACCAAAAAAGAAAGAATCAAAAGTAAACTAGATGCCTACTGAAAAATCTGATAATATGTTATCTGTGCATGTTACATTTCCAAGTGCAATATATTACATTATTGTACAGGTAACATTCTATCATTAAAGGCAAATAATCCATTTCTATTTACATATTGTACATCTGGTTAGTTTAGAAAAATAACATTATGCTTATCATACTTGTGTTGCAAATAAATCAAAGTCAAATTGCTTCAGTCCCTGACATGAGAAACACAGCATACGATATCTTAATAAACATATAAACAGATCAATTGTAATTTGACCCCACATCATAAAAATAAAATTCATTTGCAAAGCCAATGTAGGAGGAACATAAATAAGCATAAAGATGGAAAGTGGAATGCTTTCTACTTAGAGACTTCATGGTATAGACCCACACAGAACAGCTGGATAGAGCCAAATCATCTAGTGTTTAATTAAACACTAATTGGACTAAAATTTATTTTAACAGATGAAAATTATAGAAAGTCTCTGTTCATTTTTCATTGCCTGTAAAACACAAGTATAATAAACAGAATTCTGAAAATTTAAATACAGAAAAAGACCTGACTGGTAAAATTGTTGATATTCTCCATACTTATTTTTGCTTTGTATATTTTTTTAGATTTGAAATTATTTGTAAATTGGTGAAGTATATTATGAAGTGTTTTATTATTTCATGTCAACCTGATTAGAATGGCCTTTGGCAGTGTGCGAAGACTAATAATGTTGTACAGTTTAATACCAAAAAATGGCATTTTAATTCATGCTTAAACCTGGTCACTATGTTTGAGTTGATATCAATCAGGAAGGAATTAAAGCGTGCATAGGAAGGTGTGTGGATTTCATATATATATATATATAAAAAATACATTTCATATAATGGAAATTATTTGTTTTAAAATAAGCCCATGTACTGCTATATCAGTAAATTAGTATTCTAGTTTCATCTTCTTCACCACTGCATCTAGTATAAAGTGAGGGAATGTTCGGTCATTGGGTGATTTTGCCAGGAAAAGAAATAACTGCTACACGATGACGTGCCATACGAGAACCGCAGTCTCCTCATGCCCTTCTGGAGCGGTGCCCTTGAGAGGCTCCTGGCCCCATGGCACCCCCGGGCAGCACCACTGCTCTGCGCCAGGTCCTCCCCACGCAGGTCCACCCTGGCCCCCTCACGCCCAGAGCAGCGTGCCTCCAGATCAGCCCATCTCAGTCCTTTGTGTTCAAAGCCTTGAGCCTGCCCTGCCCAGTCGGTGGGTTTGATGTCCTCCTCGGCGTTTCAGCGTGGGCGCCAGTGGCAGGGGGCACACCGGAGGCTCGTCCATCGAGTGCTGGTTTGTGCATGTTAATTTGAGGTCTGAAGCTGGTTTGGCAGCTCCAGGTGTCAAGCTGTGTGTGCTGAAAAGCTGCGAAATCCTGTGTAGCAGGAGCCTCAGTATTAGACAGAGAGCTGAAATGAAATGTGAAGCAGCATTACTCCCGTTACTGTTCCCAGAGGATCTTATGATGTAGTGATACCACCCGCAAACTGCATACGAGGTGAGGAATATCAGCAAACCCCTTAATGTCTAGAGAGGTGCTTCCTGGTGTATGACAGGTTGACACTTATTTACATTTATACAGTGCCTTTCATCCAGAAGGATCTCCAAGCACTTTATTAGCTGACACACAAACTCCAGGCTGGGCTGCAGCTGGGACCAGGTTACCCTGCCAGTGGCCTGGTGAACCATCATGGCAGAACACTGGGGGCTCTCCTGCTTGTCCCCATTATGCCAGGGAGTTTCCTTCCACACCACCCTCCCAGAACCCGGGAGGACCCTTACAGTCCAAGCCTGTGCCAAAGGAGAAGCAAAGACTCGCTGAACCAAGAGAAAGACCTGAGTGAAGCAAAGCAGAGGCGAGGACAATGCTCATACGGTCCTTCCAGGGTGTAGGCAAGGAATGAAGAGCATCAGATCAAATTTCCAGAACAATCTCTGCTTTTTCTGTTCACAATTGCAGCGAGGCTCCTCACGGAGGAGGAGCTCCCCTGGGAGGGCACCGCAGGAGAGCCCTGGCCAGTTCCAGGCGCGGGAGCTGATGACACCTGCAGCTGAGCCCTCTTGGTCAGGGATCTTGGCAAGTCTCTCCCTCACAAGTGCATTCCCCCCTGGCTTTCTTAGCGGGAGAGACCCATCTGGGGCACATGCTGCAAAAGCAGCCTGCCCCTGTGGCGTAACTGCCAAGTGCCCTGTTCTCTCCCCAGGTCTGCCCTCCAGCGAAGCTAACGTGAAGGATAACATGGGGCACAGGATTTAGGCATAAGGATTATGCTTTGGGCAGCTGCTCATTACTGAGACTCAGCTCTAACCCTAAGGGTTCTTTGTATGGCAGAGCAATGGGGATGCCTCTCTCTGCATTGGCAGGATCGGCAGACTAGAGGCAGCCATTTCATACAGCAGATAACAGAAAGAGGGTATATACATACACACGTATATATGTAACAACTTTTCAGTGTCATGGTCCCAGAGAGTTGGACCCGGGAACCACAGTCAACACTCACGCTCCTGTAGACCATGCCACTTTCTTGCAGCTCAGCCTCAGCACTGACGGCCATGGCAAGTTCACTGCGTAGTGCAGCCCCATGGCCCATCTGCAACTATTCACCGTGTTCACCTCCAGGGACCATCTTTGGGAACAGCTGTTTTATAGCATACTCATATGCATACACAGACTCCTGGCAGGAATTAAGCCCTCTGTATACACAGAAATTGCTTAATTTATCTCTGAAATGCAGCTACCTCTATGGTGTAATGCTGCAGCTGTTTAACTACATAATAGGCTGTTCAGGACAGCAAGTATAAAACTGAAATTGAAATGGAAACTTGCCCAAAAGAGACTTTGGCCAGCATATTAAGGCTGATTCAGCTCATCTTAATGAGATAAAATTCTAATAGCTGCAAGAGGCCATGGCATTCATTATATCTAAAAACCATATTCCAGATCCCTTCTCATTAAATGCATATCGCATTTCATAAATGATGATCACAGAAGAACACTGCACATTCACAGTCCCACCTTTCCACACATGAGCGTTTCTCCCATTACCCTTCATTGCTGAAACAGAACTGGGCTTTTGAAGTCAGATAGTAGATAATGTAAATTAGTATGTATACGCAGCTTGCTCTTTAACTGAGCAAACGCAGAACAGTTTTCATCAGTTGGCAATTTAATTCTCTATTTTATTAAGGCCAAATCGTTATTTTTCTAAATTGGTTTTGTTGGACAGGATTTTTTACTTCTCTAGTACAAAACCATTAATATTTTCACCTAAGATTAAACGAGGGGGAGGTTTATTTGAATATATGGTCATTATTCACCAACACGGCCCATAGTGAGGATTTTTCTTCTCCTTCACTTACTCTTCTTTCATTCAACACAGCATTTCCCATTCCTAAAGCTGAACTGTCATGCAAGTTTCTTATTTGTGAGATGAATTATTGCAGAGCTTCAGGCTAAGTTCTGATCTCAGCTGTATTAGAATCAATGCTAAGCAACTGAAATTAGAAAGAAATGTCAGATTCGGATCAGCATAATTCAGATCAATATCTGTCTCAGCAAGTCCTACTGAGGTAGGAAAGACTCACGGTTGGAGTTAGCGACTGCATAACCACTTTGCAGAATGTAGTTCTTCCTTTCAGGTAGGTCACAATCAAGCAGAGGGCTTGGTAGTATCTTCAAGCCTCTGATGATAGTCCTCACAAAGAAATACTAGTTTTGTTTATAATTATCTGCGGAATCCACATGCTCATATCCATGCTTTGATTTACCCTTTGGAGGTTTAATAGTATGGCCATCTCATTTTAAAAGGGCTCAGCATTTATGTATTCTTTAGTTCAATTTATATATTAATTTCCTGAATTAAGAATATTTCCCTTTCAAGTAGCCTGCATTATACTGCTCTAGAACTGTTCTTTCCTGAAGAAAAGCCACTATGACTGTGCAGGATTTTCTGTACAGAGACAAAATTCATACTTCCATTTATCATGTGACATGCCAAAACAATCAAGTGTGGCCTATGGACTAAATTAAATGCCTCCTATAGAATTTCAAGGAATGTTAGAACCAGGAAACTAGCTGTTTAGTTATCATTAAAAGTATATATAAATATATATAAATATATATATACATAAGAAATCATATCAACAATGAGGATGAACTGAGTGCCAAATATTCACCATCTGTATAAAGCTACACTTCACTAGAATTAAACTATTTTATGTAATTCTCTTTCTCATGCTTTTATGGTTCTTTTGATAAATTCTATTTAGTAGCATGCAGGATACCTAAATTGAATGTACAGTATGTTGTTTCATTGCTACAATAATTTCTCGCTTCTCAGTAATATCTTCTTTACCAGAATGTTATTTGTTACTTTGAAGACATATTTGAGAATTGTTTTATTATTGAGTTATTCTTTTTTCATGGTTCTCTACTCACCTCCAGCTGATTGTAAGAAAATGTGCTTCACTATTTTGCCCCATGGCTCTTTTATGAAGCTGCCTCTTTCAATTGGTTTATGTATTGTTTATGTTCATCTCCTGTAAATAATTCTGCAATTAAATTTTTTGAGAAAAATAGAGTATACTCTTTATTACATTTTAAATTTTGCATTGGGTAAAATATGCCATTTCCAATCAGACAATTTATAGACCACGCTATTACTTTAGACATGTAGCCTTTTGAGTGTCAGGAAATTCATTTTCAGTAGAAGAATTTTTATAGGGTTTTATCTGACTTCAAGGGAAGACATGTTTAAAACCTGAAGGAATTTGGCAAATAACAGAATCAGCTATGCAATGCTATTGATGTGTTTTGATTTATAGTCATTAATACCATAGGTATAGAATATCATGCACTGATTTTGAATCAGACCATTGTGTGTCATTAACAGAAAGAATAATAGCCTCTTTTGCATGTAAAACATCCAAAATTCAATTATTTGTAAGCAGTCATTATTGGGCAGACATAACTGAAAGAACTTGTTATGGAAAGGTGAATCCTGGAGTATCTCTGTGTGGTTTTTTTGCTGTTTGCAACAGAATCACCAAAAAGAACTTTTAGCCCACTTTATGTTTTTCAGCTCTTTCCAGGGCAGACAGATCTTCTTCTGGAAATGGTTTTAGCATCTCAGCAGAAAATTTGATCAATACTTTGCATTGGCCACACCTCTTAATAAGACAGAGCCACAGTAAGGCATGAAAGGAAAATGTGTGGAGTCTCTGAGTCTAAATAAAGGAGGTACCAGAAATACTATGATGAATATGAATTTATTTGGCATAGAAAAGCACTTAGTTGCTTGAATCATTGGATTTTTATTACTTATTTATTCTATATAGTATTGTAACACTTAGGAGTCCTAGCTATGGACCAAGACAACATTGTACATTTACAAAATTATAAGATTTCCATTAACCCAAAGAGTTTACAACACAATCATTAGGTGAGAAACAACAGATAGGCAGATACAGGAGAGAAACCAAGGGAAAAAGTGAGACATTATTAATTAAAATGAAGAGAAGAGGTTGCAACAGCCCAGCAGCCCATCAGTTGTCAGTTGTTTCATAGCCATCAGAAAAAGAGAGGATAATGAAGTGGGTTGGAAGATACCCTCAGGGATCTCTTCCCAAGAAGGGAGGGAGTCCAAGAAAGATGTTTGTTTGAAAATTTAACACAGAGATGATGAATTTTGGTGCCATAAGTCAATTGGAGGTGAAAGCTGACATCTCCATAATTAATGAATGATGCTAGTTACACTGTGGACAGGTGGTATACGAAGAAGCTGTGAAGGGTCTTGGCAGTAAGACCAATAGAGTTAAATATTAATTTCTCCGCTGGCTCATTATTTGTAAAAAGGAATTTTCATCTTTAATACCTGTTGTGGAAGGCTCTAAATTTTCCAGTTATATGTCAGCAATTCTAGTGAAAATGGAATTTAGAGAGAGAGGTCATTAGAGCAGCTAAGCGCTTCTTTTTGTCTGTATCCTAACAGTAGATGTTATGACCTAGAGCGTCACTCACAGCAGTTCTGTACTGATGTTTTACAACTAAGAAAGGCCTTGATCACTTCTAGCTGAAATTCTAATAACCATTTAGCTTGTCTTAGCCTTGATGAGTTGCCTAAAATAGGGTGATCCTTCCTGCAATCTGGAAAGAATCTCAGGACTAACAAGCAAGCTGTTTCTTGCACAATAGTATTACAGATGGTTGCATGTCAACCTTAGAATTATAGGCATACCCATATAAATTAGGACAGTCATTGCTGATGAACTAGTAAGGTCAGTAAAGCTGAGCATAGAAGTGGCATATTTTAATTGCTGAACCAAATAATCAGGTGCAGAGTACATGTTCTAGAATTAGCATATTTATTCCAGTTGAACCACAATGACACTGGCAGTGGGTTTGTGGAAGGCTGTTATTATTTTAACTGCAGCAGCACAGCTGAAGTGTGAAAATTTTGAAATGTAGACAAGTGCCTTACATAACCTATTTCAGCCCTAACACAATCCCTGGACAGATTCTGCTGTGAATTTTTAAACAATCAATTTATAAGTAGCTAAGAGGATAATACAATGATAAAAACTAGGCAACACTGATTTGCCAACATCCTATCATGTCAACCAATTTAATTTTCTTCTTTGACAGGATGAATGGCTTAATGGATTGCATAAAAACAGTAGACTGTGATAGATCTTCACTTCATTAAGGCTTTTGATACAGTTCCAGTGTAACATTTTTATATAAAACCAGGAAAATGTTGTCTAAACAAAATTATTGTAAAATTAAATCTGATGCAGCTGATAATGTTATTTTAAATATACATATATCCTTGACGAATTGTGGAATCTGAAGGGCTTGTGAAGTGGGAGAGAAAAGGAGAATCTTACAAAAAATCTAACCGGCTCTCAGTACGAGTCAATAATTTCATTGAAAATTTTGATGATTTACTAAAAAATATAACATTCATTGATCACATGATATGGATCTGGGAGAGGATCTGTAGAGGATCTGATCAAAATTCACAGTGATCCCAAAAAACTGGACACACTTTCTAAATCCAATGTGATGTAATTCAGTGAAGAAAAAATACAAAATGCTATACTGAAAAGATGTGATCAAGCTCATATATGACAGAAAATCTGTTTGGGAAAATGTAGAGCAAAGAAGATGTGGTCTATGGTGAATCACAAGCTAAATGAGAGTCAACCTGATGCTAAATCAACACCAGCTAAATCACATGCTCTTAAGGAAAGGGAAAATCTAATAGTGACTGTATTACCATATCATTAAATTAGTGTGGCTTAACAAATTATTGTGCTGTGTAATCATCCATTGTATACACAATCTTAAATTGTGGCGCGCACATATTATTGGACTTGACATTACAAGCCAAGCTAAAACAAATTACCCATAAAAGGAAGAAGTCTTCAAATCCATAAAAATCAAACTCAGGTATCAGAGGTATGGCTTGTCCTCCTCCATCTAGGCTGGTCAGTAGCAATCTCCATGGCCACTACATTTTACTCTATGTCAAGTGTCTAAGGACTTCTAACAGGCTGAGCCCCTTTCAGGACCTTGGGTGGAGATTTTGCATGTCTCTGTCCTAGGTTTGAACCACAGCAGGGCTGTGTTTTGTGCTTGGCTGCCTAGAATGTCATGTTTGGGCAATGGTGGGATACAGACTCTCTGAACCTCTCCATCTTCAACTTAGCCACGTCCACCCAAGCCCTCTCTGAGATGGCAGAAATTAACCTCTGAATCTCAGGCAAATGCTCAAAATGTTAACAGGTGAGATAGGTAGGCAGAACCATTTCAGAATATCTAAAAGTGACACTGAATGACTGAGTCCTCAGTCATGCCACCGAGGAAGTATCAAGCCAGATTCGGGGGATGTAGGGATGTCTCCTGTACGCTACAGAGAGGTTCTTCCTTCACTCTGTTCAATATTGGTAAGGTTTTTGTTAGAGTATTAAATCCTGTTTTGGAGGAATTGAGAAGCACGTGGAGAAAATTCAGAAGAAAGTAACAAGAATTATAAGAGCTTTAGAAAGCATGACCTAAGTGAACAGAGTTCAGAAAATGGAGCAAGAAAAGACTGACTTGTTTCAAAACAAAGAAGTTGTTATGAACTGCTAATGCAATTGCTTCCCCATCCCCTGAAAGGAGGTTATTATCATAATTAGCATGAGTCTAGCTTTTTTTTTGTTTGGATAAGGGTAGTGAATCCTGGAAAAAAAATATTTAGCTCAAGGACTCAGTAATACAAGGTAGCAAACATACCCTATGCAACCTTGCAGATGTGATCCAGATGTCAGAATCCCCCAGAGAGCTGCAGAAACCACCACCCAGCATCCGGCCTGCACACATGCTCTGAAAGGGATGTGCCCAGATCACCATTCCCCTCCTCTCACTTGACACACGATCCTATTTATAAGTAATTGGCCATTTGCAAGTGTAAAAGAGGTATTCACCTGCCAAAGATGCAAGTACTGCTCAGAGAGCTGTTTCCCAGCTCTTCCCAAAAGGAGAAGATGACCAGGCAGGTGGATGCAAGAGACTAGCCTGGCCTGTGACCACGGCTCGTCCCCCAGCATCACCTTGCTCACATGTACCTCAGCTGGCCTCAGCACTCAGGGAGATGAGTGCTCAGGGTCATGGGTGGATCTCCGCTTCTCCTCCTGTGTATTACGGGTCTGTCAGATCACAAAGGAATGAAGCTGGGCCATTCTTGAATAAAAGGCCTAGGTATTAAATTAAGGACAGCAGTGTTCTTTCCTCAGTACGAGGTTCATATCCCTTTTTATTATTAGCAGGCACTGGGCTGCTTGAGATGTTGCAACTAAAGGCAAAATCAAAAGAAAGTTTCTGCTTCACATGAAGAATAACATCACCTCAGCCTTTACCACTGAATGGAAGCTCAGATCCTGACCAGGCATAGAAGTAATTAACATGCTCCACCAAAATCTCCTAGAAAGTCCTTGTGGCTGTTGTGTGATTACTGTATTCTCTGTAATAACACACTCTCTGACACTAACTCGCCTGCATAGGTGTGAGCTGTTTAGACAGTACATAAAACCACCGAGAGCCTTGCTTGTCAGAAGGGCTGTGCACCCACCATTGCCGTACTTGGTTCGCCTCCTTGCAGCTGAACATCATCATACTCGCTGCAGAGCTTGGCACTGAAATATTTGAGGAGGACAGGCTTAGGTCAATGGAATGGAAAATAATGACAAATCAATTTAAATGCAGATCCTTGAGGAGTATATGATAATAGACTGCTTCAAACAAATTTAAAAAGGAAATTAGCTTTGGTAAAAATCAGGGATTCTAAGTATTAAGAAGTGACATAAAACCAATCATAACAGAGGTGATAAATCAGTTTTGCCAGATAGGAAATAAACCATGAGTGAACAGTAAGGGAAGCAGATCAATGTTCTGCTTTGGGGTTTGAATATGTCAAAGTAAATTTTGTAAAATATTTATAAATTTATGAAGCATTGACAACATCTTAGAAAAAGGCTGGCATTTAGAATTTTATGAACGTTTATATTTATATATTTGTATGAGTTTATGTGGCTTTGTATGTCTGTATGTATATATATACATGTGTACATATATGTATGTATATATCCATACAGAAATAAAAGAGGATCAACTGTAAATTTTATATACATTTCCTTTTTTTAAATTGGAAAAATTTATATTTGGTTTGGTTTGTGCATGTCTGTATCTTAGAATAAAACCATTTGCTTGTCTAAGTCACGGAAAGAGGAAGCTGAAAAGAAGGATGAGGAGAACAGGGCTGAGGAAAGGGAAAACCAGTAGACCACAACAAACCTAAATGCTATATTCTTTATTCTTTGCTTAGTAGGAATATATGTCTACTTTACCTGATTTGAAACAAGATTTTACCATAATTCTCCTTCAGGGTGAAAAAGCATTTTTGGATTAATTCACACTACTTTTCATTTCTACAGCCAGATCACAAATCGAATACACACATCCACATTGTGCCAGAAAGCAAACAGTCTGTGCATGAGATGAGCTAATTCATGCATTTTGACACCTTCCAGCCTAAATTAGGACAGGTAGTTGTATCATTTTGAGACAAGCTGCTATATAACAAATTCAAGACTTTTTATTCACTCCATTCTCCCAAGAGAATCTTTCCAAAATACATTTTATCAATTGACTTATTTAATGTGACATGGAATAAACAAAATTTACGAGAGCATACTCATTTGTAATAACTAGTAAGAAGCTGTAATATTCCATCAGATTCTGTAGTAACCAAAGAAGAAAAAAGCCTAATACCTAGAGATAAATGTGAATCTCTATCCCTTCAGTCAGAAGAGTCATTTAAAGCCACGCATGTACCAGCTGTGACAGCACATGTGGAGGGGAAGTTCCCAATGTGTGGCATTTCCCAGCTTGCTTGTTTCCAAATATCAAAGTAAAGTAAGTGTAATCAAAATGCTGTTGTAAGACAGGGGTTACAAAGTTCTCCCTTGAATTAACTGTTTCGAAGGAGAACAATGAAAGGATGGGGCTTGTGCAGAGGCAGACCTGAGAAGCAGACAGCAGCACTTCATGACCACTTGAAAGACTTGTAGGAAGCCTCTGGGGCACGTTTACCATCTGTGATGTGTTTCACTTAGATGGCATTTACCTTGTGAGACCTAACAGACTGTGACCCTTCCTGGGCTTCTTTCTGGGGCAAAACTTTTCTCTTCTGGAAAGCAGACAGAATAGTTGGCCTGTGAGCTGCTCGGGATTTGTCTTTATTGACACAAATGAAATATCTGTAAATATCTTCTGTGATAATCCGTCTTGTTATCTAGTGTCAGATTCTACATTGGGACCATTGACTTTTTTGAAGAAAGATTAAAGGTTTCCGGTAAAGCTGCTGTTGTATTGTCACCTGTCAAGAAAGGTTAAGTGAGTTCAGGGACAAGATGAGTGGTAACTCTGAGTTAATTCGTGAAAGTGTGTAGTTTGCAAGATAAAATATATGGGGGAAATCATTCCTGGGGAAGTGGGTGGGAGATGTCAGAGATGGATAGGAGGGAACAATAGCTGCTTTTCAGTCACTAGCTAAAAATGAAAGATGATTATAATCAAAATAGGATCTAGCTTGCAGTAATTCTCCTTGCATTAACTGAGAGTTCCCCAGGGAGATCTGGATTTCAGAAAGCATAAGAGGGACTGATAGCCCTTTCACTCCCCATCACACCACCATACCCTCTCTGCTAATCTGCCCCCCTTTCTGATGCTCTCAAAAGATATAGCCATTATTTCCTTTTGCTCTAAACAAACAGACACTGCTAGGGTGCTGGGAGTACCCTCCCTGTGCAACTCTGGTTAAAAGCAAACCTCCTTTGACCCTTCTTCCTTCATTTTACCTTATTCTGGAAGGAACCTCACTGTTTCTTACATTTAGCTAAATGAACCAGTATAACCAGTGTAATGAACCAGTATAAATGTGGTTCTCTCACCCTTTTTGGTCAGGAAGAAAACACAGAAGCAGACAGATTGAAGGATGCCTTTGAATACTGTGTGGAGGGACAGTCGGGGGGGGGGGAGGGGGGCACTAAATTCTTCAGTTCTTTTTGGCTATGTCAAACAGGAGGGAAGAAGCATTCGGCAGTCCCATTTTGCTAATCTGGAAAGCTTCAGGAATGACAGGAATATATCACATCGCCTCCCCTGCCTGCCCTCCTGGGTGTCTTTCCAAAGGCAGGCGACGTGCAGCGGCTTTGCTGCAGCCTCACATTGCGCCTTGCCGTGCAGCTGGCTGCGGGGCTGCTTGGCAGGCGGCAAGGTGCAGCTGCGGTGTCCAACGGGCTCAGCCAGCGCTTCCGAACATGGCTCTCGGCATTTCAGAAGTTTATACTGCCACCCATTGCTCTGTCGGAGCACAGTTTCCCTGAAAGTAATAGCAAACTCCTGAACAGATTTCATTTGCAATAGCACATTTCCCTTTCTAGCGTCACAGCTCTCCATCACAGCAAACAGATACCTTAGGGAATAACAGGATCTGAAGTGTGTCTGAGTTGGTTAGGGTGGAAATGCTTTCTCAAGGGTAAGTGTGATCAGACTGGAGTCACTGGATCTCTTTTAGATGCCTGCTTCTTCTCAGCCAAGATTGGCCCCAACTTTGTTCCTTTGCCACAGGGGTTTTGTTCCAGATGTCAGCATGTTGCAGTGGTTCAGAGGAGAAAATTCAGGTCTTCACAACCTCTGAGCCTGAGCATCCATTGCCTGACAACAAGATACATTACACCACATGACTGGAAGCAACTGCACCTGCAGGGCAAGTGCAGTGGGAACTACGACTCCTATAAAATGAGACGATAAGAAAACTACATTTGGTACATCTGGACCATCAGTGTATGTTGCTGTCATAAAATAATCTATGTTTTCCTGTAGACAGAGCTTGCAAAAAAGGCATCAAAACAATATACCAGCAGTTGAGGCAATACAAAGCACCAAATTCAAGAATTTTCTTCAATGCTGTTGATTTCACTCTTTTTCAGAGAGTTTGGGGAATTTCGGATTGTCATATAGTTTTGCAAATGTTTACTTGCACCATACTTGTGTCATTCAATGAACTTTGCTTTAATTGTAATTTAATTTCCTCCCTTCAGCTTCATCTACTGTAACAGCTGTGCACTTCAGGCTTGCACAGACACAAACACACACACAGGCAGGTATGTGTAGATGATAAATTCCCTTCACACAAGTGCTTATTGTTAATCCAATTCAATCTCAATTTTTCCATGCCAATTGTCAGCATCTGGTGAAATCATCTGGCAGGACATTTTAGGCAAAAGAATTTATTTCTGTAAGTGGGACTAGGAAGAAAACGCATTTTGTTTGTATTTTAAAAGTTGTGAGAATCATTTTGCCAGCACTATAGTGTTGAGGAACTCCATGGTATGTCTGGAGTAAAGCTTGGCTCTGCATGAGCCATGTGTGGAAAACAAAACAGAAGCCATTTGAACAAGGGCAGCTCAAGGTGGCTGAACTTTGGGAGCTCCAGGGCACAGCAATGACCACAGGGCAGGACAGAGACCAGGGTTTTCCTTTTCCTTGTTTCTGCCAGCTTTGAGGAGACTGAGAAGGAACTGAGGAGTTCTTGCTACCTGGAAGTCAGGGACTCTCTTTGGGGATCTTTGTGCTTTACTGTCTGGTGTCCAGGATACAAAAAGGTGCCAAGGAAGAAATCCGGCTCCTACTGAGGAAGGAGGGGAGCAAGCCTGGAGGGGAGGAACAGGAGAAGAGCTGAAGGGTGGGAAGAGTATGCTGCAGGAAACAGGCAGAAATACATGTGAAAGAGGTGCTGCACCTGGCCAAAGCCAGCTGCTGGGATGGAGCAGGACCTTCTCCTCCCCAACCCAAACTGACTCCAGGGCTACTCAATGTAAATGTTCAGCTACTCCTAGCCAATGCCTCTGAAAAACCAGTAATCAGTACTCAGCTATGTCTCAGCACAGTTAAGAGACGAGTTCACACGGAGGCCAGCAAAAATGTTGGAAGGATCTAGTCCTTTTAAACACCAAACTGGATTTTAGCTGGGGGTAGAGGAGATGGGAGATTTTAAATGGTCTGCATTGAAAGCCACTTGCAGGGTGCTTATAGGAGGAAAAAAAAAAAAAAAAAAAAAAAAGTCCCTCATCCAGTAAAGAACAGATTTAAAACAGCTCCTCTTTATGTCAAAGGAGTTGGTGGAAAGCAGGATGAGCAAGCTCCCAGCTGGAGCATGGAGGGTTCCTCAGCATCCTGCTTCCATTTTCCCACTGTCAGTGCTGCCACATAATATGTAACTATGAGAAGCTACAAGTAACCACAGTGATTTATAATACAGTGAGGGGGAAAATACATAATGAAATTAAACAAGGTTTCCTATCTGAACACAGAGGAACTTCAATAATTTTAATTAATGGCCAGGAGACACATTACAAGGTACAAGACAAACAAAGAGGCATAAATGAATAAATAAAAACATTAAGAATGCTGCATCATAGAATACGTTTTTCTCATTTTATTTGTTGCTTTTCATTCAAATTACAAAAAATACCCCACTTAGAATTGTAAGTAATATACAGAACTTGTTAATACTTAAAAAAAAAAAAAAATCAACAGATCAAACCCACTACAAAATATTGTAGATGTTATTTAATTTCAATAATGTATAATCAGTCATAGTATATCAGGGAGGGTCAGCAGTATATTCATTGAACGTAAGTCAAGACAGGTATGCCAGATATTACTAAAGTACCTGGTCACTCAGGCTTTGCTCCAGAGAACAAATTGCCATTTATTTGCAACTACATGAGGATTTTTGCCATAAGCATTTGGGACATATTTCTGAATACTGGGGCAGGGGGAACCCTATTAGTTTCATATGGGAAGAAAAAGCACAATTTGAGAATGAAAATTTGTGGTAAAAATCAGGATGAACTGTCACAACTTGAAAACTGACATGAGAAAATATCTTCTTCTATAAGGCTGTAACTGCCCTTCTTCCCTGCTCCAGCCCACCAACATAGGCAATGGCCAAGCAGAAAAATCACTAACGGCAGCTTTGCTCTGGGCTGTCTTCAGTCTATGCTGAGTAACTTTTCTCTAATGAGGAAAGTAACACCATATTTGGGGTTAGAAAAATCTTCTCTTCCTATTCTTGAAACATTAATTAAGTATCTGTTGTGTTTACTCACCTAAAGAAAAGACACAGGGCAGTTCAAAGTTTACTTTAATGTACTACAAATGCATTTTCAAAGCACTAATAAAGGATGATTTACTGGAGTCTGATACTAACTAGCAGAGTACAGCTAGTCGAGAGTCAAAATGGAGTAGCCAGTGTACTAGTGGACATCCTAGTTGAGAGTAGAGAGGACAAAGGATATTCCTCACCATCTGTAGTTTTTATCTTCCATAAAATCTTGACAGCAGTTTCCTTCTAGAAGTAGGCTGCTCTTGCACCATGTTGGATTAATATAGCTCCACTGCTATTAATATTACTACCACTTTCTTTGGATAAATGCTATCTGCAGCAGAAAGAAAAAAAGATTGTTGAGAAACCATAAATTAAAAAAAAAAGTCCGTTCACAATGAATTGTCCAATCCATTCCTAATTTCTGCCTAAAATAGTCCAGTTTCGCAAATCATCTCAGTGCCAATGAATCAGAATATTCTGATGGAATGAAAAGAATGGTGAAAAGAAAAAGAAACTTTAAACAAGTATTTACATGTAAAACAGTTAGGAAAGTAAGTTCAGCTATAATTAGGCTTAAAAAACTTTCCTTGATATTTTTGATGAACTATTTATAGTCTATATCTAATCTTTAAAAGTTATATTAAACTTCAGAAAATGCCTCATGGATGAGCATAGAAATAATTTAATCTGTTTAGTTTATAAAAAAAAATCCACCCAACCCACCCTCCCCCAAACTCAAAAAACTGGCAGGTCATCTGATTACAATATATCAGTATTTTCCCAAGGAGGAAATTGTGGGAATTAATAGGCTTCTTAATCTAGCATAGAAAAGTGTACCAGGCAACACAAAAAAGGGAAGCTAGACTGCTTCGAACTACAGAAAAGGCATGCATTTTAAGACTGAGATTAGTCACTGGAACAAGCTGCTAATAAAAGCAGCAGATTCTTTATTTCTTTCAGCCTTCAAAAGCACAGTAACTGGCTTTCTGAAAATAAGCATTAGTCAAACTCAAGTGATGAAGCCTGATAAAGGAACAACTGTGCGAATGTTAACCGCTTGTGATGTGCAGGAGGTTAGATTACATGCTCTAGTGATATCATCTATCCTTAAATTCTCTGAGTAAATTCAGCATTGACTTGTTTCCAGCATAATGATCATAATTCAGCAAATCCACCTTTTTCTTCTTTTCCATTTTATGTTTTTCATCAGAAAACAGGGAGACAATTACCATGTGCCTGTCTATGATTGCTTTGTTATTTTCTATGCTCCTAAACCTTGATAAGAAACAGAATTCACTTTATGACCCCTTGACACTAATATGGCATTAATACAAATGAGAGCTGAGGCCATTACATTTATCACAGCAAAGTCCACAAAAATCACAGACAGTCATTGTGCATGCTGTAGCCTCAGGCATGTGGGATAAATGACAAGATTGTAGCAATTCATTGGGAGCTTCAGATCTCATTTCAATTCTACCAACAAATAAACACCAAAGATGTTTAAGTAACTGTTTGCTTAAAAAGCTTTTTTCCTTTTAATTGAAACAGTAGGGGAATTTAAATTCTGCAGATTTGTGTCATGTATGTTCCACACCAGCTTTCTGCCTGATACACTGTTAAGTGGTGTTACCCTATCTATCTGCAAAGCAAGCTCCCACGGCATCTTCCATTCCTGAATGATTTCTAGCACTAATTTAAATAGGACAACAGATTTGTTAATAATAATGTTCTTGGAAAGTATTGAAGTATACACAAAACCAGTGCCACTGCTACCATTTACTCTGGGGAGTCATTCGCAGATGAGGATCTGTGTCCCTTTTCGATAGACTCTCTTTCTAAATTCACGTGCATCTGGCACAAAAAGTCCTGATCTTAGCCTAGCAGCACTGTTGTCTATTTTCCAGAAAATAACATCCATGCATCCTTCCCAGCACCAGGTTCTCGCTGACCTGGGGGAAGAGAAGGCAGCCACTGCTGCACCGCTGGTTTAGGGTTCTGGCAGACAGCGGGACACGGGGCAGCAGCAGCAGCAACCTGTCCCCAGGTGGGCTCAGGGAGCCACAGGGGATCTGCTGGGGAGGAGGTGGGTTACACAAGCAGACAGGGATGGGAGGTGCAGCAGCTGAAAATATCACAGTCTGGAGCTTTGATTTAGGCATCAAAAGGTTAGCCAGCAGTGCCGTGAAAGATGATGTTAGGACTCTGTGTACCACTGATACATCCCTACTTCACCATCTGGGGTTGCTGTCACTTTGAAACAGGTAACATAGTTTTCCTACTCTGCGGAGAGTGTCCCCTCCTCTTTCATTGTAACAAGCCGGGATTAATGTTCAAACACGCAGAGTGAGAGTGTCATCTCCATACACCACCAACCCGTCTACCTCTCTGCATAGGGACAAGCAGTCGGTGGAGAAAACGTGTGGAGGGTTTAGGATTGCTGAGCTTTAAACCAAGTAGTTTAAGGCCCTCTAATCACACCGCTGTCATTTGTTGGGGGATTGCAAAAGCTGCTGAGGCAGGAAACACCCGGGGCACGGCCTGTCCCGCCCCGCCCGGACACGGCCCGTCCCACCCCGCCCGGGCACGGCCTGTCCCACCCCGCCTCTCGCGCCAGGTGGCAGCAAAAGAGCAACGCACGGCAGCGGCCGCTCCGCCCGGGAGCACGCGCTGCCGGTGGGGGGCGGGGCGAAGGCGGGGGGAAGGCGGTGTCATTCCCCACCCCCCGCCCCCCGCGTGCGCCGCCTGAAAGCGGCAGGGAAAAGGTGCAGGGTGTTTTGGGGTTTTTTTCGCAGAAGATGGTTGGTTTTATATTTGTTTGCCTAGTCTGAAAGTGAAAAAAAATAATAGTGAAAAGTGAAAACAGTGAAGCTGGGAGTGCAGGTGAGACACAGAACCACAGAATCATCTAGGTTGGAAAAGACCTCGAAGATCATCCAGTCCAACCGTTAACCTAGCACTGACAGATACCAACTACACCATATCCCTCAGCGCTATGTCAACCCGACTCTTAAACACCTCCAGGGATGGGGACTCCACCACTGCCCTGGGCAGCCCATTCCAACACCTAACAACCCGTTCTGTAAAGAAATGCTTCCTAATATCCAGTCTAAACCTTCCCTGGCACAACTTGAGGCCATTCCCTCTTGTCCTATTGCTTATTACTTGGTTAAAGAGACTCATCCCCATCTCTCTGCAACCTCCTTTCAGGTAGTTGTAGAGAGCGATGAGGTCTCCCCTCAGCTTCCTCTTCTCCAGACTAAACAACCCCAGTTCCCTCAGCCGCTCCTCGTACGACATGTGCTCCAGACCCTTCACCAGCTTCGGTGCCCTTCTCTGGACACGCTTGAGTAATTCAATGTCCTTCACAAAGTGAGGCGGGGTCCGAACGGCCATGGCCTTAGCGTGCCCGGGTTGGCAGGACAGCTGGCCCCAGCCTCTTCGCAGGTCCGCAGAGCTGGGCGCCTGCAGCTGTGAGGTCACGGCCATACGCTGTTTCTACAATGGGAATTTAGGGCAAGGAGAATTTGCCAAAAAGTGACAAATACCATGAAGAACTACAAAAAAAGTGTCAGATCTTCATAAACTGAACAGCATGGCCATGTTCCCATCCAGAAGACAACATCCCATTTATTTACCCTTTAGCCTCTCTTCCTGTGGTGTATTGTAATGCCCCTTTGAAAATGATGTCTTTAGCAAGTGAGACACAGCAAGAAATGTCTTTTGTAGTCAATACGTGTTAGAAACTGCACCCATAATCTTTCTGAGTAATGAATTGAGAGCACTGAAACTCAGGAGAGTTTGAGTCTTAACTATGTACTATTATAGGATAGTCACAACACTACTACTATGAAGCTCTTGAAAGTTTTTACTGTGAAGCTTTTATTACAGAGCTCACTCCTGCCCTGTGCTTGATCTTATTTGTAATAATTATAAATCATGCATTTAACCCATTAGTGGATAAGAATTGTAAGACAACTATTAATTTTTTTCCATTATATTTCTTATAGGCTGCTTTTAGACTATATAAAGTTGTAAAATTGACTCTCAAGAACCACAGCAAGAAATCATAGAATTCTTGTACAGGAATTTAATCAGCCTCTCCCAGATAATGCTGTGTCACATTTCTGAATGACATAAGACTGCTTGTCCCCATGGCCATCCAGGGCCCCACAGACCCTGTATCATTTACTGGATGTTGTGCCTCACAATCAACCATCAGGCAAAACTGCATCCCTCACACCTGCCTCAAACCAGATGTGGACTTAGACATTAAAGCTGAGAAAAAGATCCCAAATGCATTCCCTGATCTGTTCCTGAGCCCCCCACCTCCTGCCCCGGATGGGCAATGTTGAAAAGGCTTTGGCCCTACAGCTTCTGGAAGAGGCATGTGACTATCCTGCAGCAGGTCCCTGGCTGCTCAGGAAGAGTCTGTAAAGCCAAATGCAGCCACAGGGTGGAGAGAAGAACTGTGTAACCAAAATTGCACCCATTGACACAGCCTGATCGTACCTTCCCTGGGGACCACAGTCCCTGCCATCCCCCAGGAATGCTGCCTCCAGAATCTGGGTGCTACCCCCCACTTTGCTTCATTAGAGGAGCCTTTGGAAGAGTTGCGAGATACATCCATGGATGAGTTCAGTCTGCGAATATAAGTTAGACTGTTGGCTTTCTGCAGACCTTAATTTCTGAAATAATCTAATATGCTTTATTTGGGGCCACTGCAGTAGTTTTTGTGAGTAATCTCCTATTTTAATTAAAGAAAGTAAACAGAAATGTGGTAAAACCCAAATGTTAACTGGAGCTGCTTCCTTCCCAGTGGAGCCTGAATTCCAAAGCTTCAGCTTTCAGTCTGCCTTCATATGGTGCCTTGGGGTGTATGAACAGGTGGTATAGGAAGATAAAGCCTCCTGACATTACAAAGCTGTACTGACTGGCCGTTTAGGCACACACTGCCAATGTTGGAACCTGTTCCACTGTGGGGCACAAATGTTAAGCACTATGAAGGCATCCCTGTGTGCCACGGCCCTGTCTGCATCTCCCATGTAGCTAAGCCCCTGCTTGGTGGGTCAAGGTCTCCTGGGGCCCTGACGGCCATAAGGCCAAAGCCCTGCAGGATGGAGCCATGGTGGCTCCTTCCTTTCTTTCTCCAGAGAGATACTCCTTTGGTACTAGCTATGCTCTGGATCCTAGAGCCTCTGCCCTCTATTCACAAGAGAGACACCTACCCTCTACACTGCTCCAGGCCAGGGAAGGGCAAAAATGAGATAGCAAGGGCCTCAGAAATTCCTAAGGAAACATAAAAAGTACACTTCTTCAATCAAACAAAAATATTTAATTAACTGAACAAAGTAGTTATTTAAGAGCATACAAGTAAGCTACCTAAAGAGGTATTGATCTTGTCACTGCACTGTTACCTCGACACAGTCTCTTGAGTCATGCTCTTCTCCAACACAGCAGTGGTGTGTACAGAGCTCAGGCTGTGCTCGTCCTTTGGCAGGTCTTGTCCCAGGCAGACAGTGTACCAGACTGTGCTTACAGGAGAACATCATGCAGGATGGCATATTGGCTGTGGATCCCATGAACCTGTGGTAGCTGTAAAGACCTGTACAGCTCTGCAGTAGTCTGCAGATTAGTCTGAAGGCAAAAAGAATTGTGGATAAAGAAAGTGAGAAAGAATGAGCTCATTTTTACCTCCTATATCAGAAGTATAATGCTATACTACTTCCTTGTTCTGTCTCTTAATTGTCTGATCTGAGTAGATTAAGAAACAGCTGCTGCCTTCAAACTCTCTTTGGCAAGTACATGGAGAATTCAGGGCAGTTAATGAAGTGCCAAACTCCATTAGTTCTACAGCTGATGTGTCCTGGTATGCTCCCAGCCAGTCTGAACAAGCATGGTGGGCTACTGGAGGTGCTCTGTCACCATGGGCTGTCACCATGGGTCCACAGCTATCTGGAGTGCTGGATGCAAGAGACATTTGTCTTCATTTTGTCTCTCAAATTGTCTTAGTACAGCAGATGATCAATCAGCTGTTCCAGAAAGGGGCTGAAATACCAAAGTCCTGAGAGAAGGTGGTGAGAGGGACCTCTCTCTCTCTTTCTCAGCCTTGCTGTGACGCTCTGCTCCTCTGCTGAAATGAATCTCCCCCAGCTGTTTCCATCTTGACACAGAGGTTGCTCTGTACCCTAAAACACCCACGTGAAGTGTCATGTCTTCCACTCCCCCTAAGTGATGCCAGATCATTTGTGGGGAGTGGAGGAAAAAAAAAAAAAAAGCAGAATATTCTGCACTTGAGGGTCAGAAATGAACCCTCAGATCTAAGGATGGTCATTCATGAAGATGGGTTGACAGGGTCCAATGTCAGACATAATGAATCCTTGTCTGGCGTGGCTCTCAGAGCTCATGAAAACACAAGAGGGAAAAGCAGGAGACCACATCTGACTTGATTTCTCTTCTCTGAGTAGGCAGCTCTGTTAGGTTTGTGCATGGCAGGGTTTTGGTAGCAGGGCAGGGGGCAACAGAGGTGGCTCCTGTGAGAAGCTTCTAGAAGCTCCCCCAGTTCCAAGTTAGACCCACCTCTGGCCAAGGCCAAGCCAATTAGTGACAGTGGCTGCACCTCTGTGATAACATATTTAAAAAGGGGAACCTGAGAGGAGGAGGAGGAGTTGTGAGGGAAATACCTATGCAAACACCGAGGTCAGTGAAAGAAAGGAGGAGAAGGGGGAGGTGCACCGGAGCAGAGACTCCCCTGCAGCCTGTGGTGAGAGGGCAGACTGTGCCCCTGCAGCCCATGGAGGTCACCAGTGGAGCAGATGCCCACCTGCAGCCCGTGGAGGGCCCCACACCAGAGTAGGTGGCTGGGCCTGAAGAGGGCCGGGACTCTGAGGGAAGCCCACGCTGGAGCAGTCTCTTTCTGGGAGGATTGCAAGGTAGGGGAGAGACCCACACTGGAGCAGTTCATGAAGAGCTGCAGTCTGTAGGAAGGACTCATGTTGGAGAAAGTTCATGGAGGACTGTCTCTTGTGAGAGTGTGAGAGCAGAGGAAGAGTGTGAGGAGTCTTCTCTCTGAGGAGGAAGAAGCAGCAGAAACAATGGGTGATGAACTGACTCTGCCACGCTGTGCCACTGTAGGGGTGGAGGTAGAGAAATCAGGAGCAAAGCTGAGCCCAGGAAGAAGGGAGGGGTGGAGGGAAGGTGTTTTTAAGATGTGGTTGAATTTCTCACTGTCCTACTCTGTTTGATTGGTAAATTAGTGGTGGTGGTGTTGTTCAAATAAAATTGATGTTCTTTTTCTTCCCTGATCGAGTCTGTCTTTTGCCCATGACCATAATCATAGAATCATAGAATCATTCAGGTTGGAAAAGACCCTTTGGATCACCGAGTCCAACCATCAGCCCTACTCTACAAAGTTCTCCCCTACACCATATCCCCCAACATCTCATCTAAACGACCCTTAAACACATCCAGGGATGGTGACTCCACCACCTCCCTGGGCAGCCTATTCCACTCTCTGACCACTCTTTCGTGAAAAATTTTTTCCTAATGTCCAGTCTAAACCTCCCCTGTTGGAGTTTAAAGCCATTCCCCCTTGTTCTGCCACTAATCACCTGTGAGAAGAGACCAGCATCAACCTCTCTACAATGTCCTTTCAGGCAGTTGTAGAGAGTGATGAGGTCTCCCCTCAGCCTTCTCTTACTCAAACTAAACAGTCCCAGCTCCCTCAATTGCTCCTCATAGGATTTATTCTCCAGGCCCTTCACCAGCTTCGTTGCCCTCCTCTGCACTCGTGCCAGCACCTCGATATCTCTCTCATATTGAGGTGCCCAGAACTGGACACAATACTCCAGGTGTGGCCTCACCAGTGCAGAGTACAGGGGGACTATCACCTGCTGGTCACACTCTTTCTAATACAAGCCAGGATGCCGTTGGCTTTCTTGGCCACCTGGGCACACTGCTGGTTCATAAATGGTGAGTCATTCCTCTCTGTCCTTGTCTCGAGTCCCGAGCCTTTTGTTTTATTTTCTCCTCCCCATCCCTGAGGGGGAAGAAGTGAGCATAAGCTGCACCGTGCTCAGTTGCCCTCTGGGCTTAAACCAGGACACCAGCACTGTAGGGAGATAAAGGTGTACATAGAGGGTTTTCTTCTCTGCAAATAGTCTTGTACGTCTCATGTAATGGCCTGGTTGACAGAGCTCATCAAAGTACTAGCCAGCATGTTTCCAATGCAAACTGATGTGCTCGCTATTTTGTGACCTGTGTTGTACCTTCCTGCCAATATCACATTTATTCTGTGTCTTGGGCAGCTTCAGAGGGACATTGGGATGTATGGGGCTGATAACCCAGAAAGAAACATCCCAGTGGCCTCACCTGACTGACTTTGGCAGGCACACATGGATCCCTAGCCCTGTCTTCAAAGCCTCACTGGTACTGCCTTGTCTCAGATCTTGTGCAACTCGCTGTGAAATTGTCAAGAATCTAAATCGCTTCCAAAGGCATGCTTGTCCTTTACAGGGATGCACATAGCCTTGACCTTCAACCATCATTGCTTGCTGCCAATGGTGAAGCTGACCTATGCTGACTGCAACAGTATCTTCTTACTGCTGAGTTTATGTTTCCAACAGCCAAGCATCAGGAGAGGTATGGTCCTAGAAGATGGTGACCAAGGCCCTGATGTCTTTTAGGTCCCAGATCACACAGAGCTCAGCTGCTGAGAAACACTTCCTAGAGTAGACAATTTCTCTCCATTGACTAGAGGGAAACTGGGGAGATAAGACTCATCTGACTGACTTAAACACCATGAACATCCTTTCTGAAGACCTCTAGGATTTCTTTTCTCCTTTTCTCCTCCACTCACCATCTACATTTATGACTTTTTTCCTCCAAACGATCTTTCCTAAATAAAGTATATATTCAAGCTGCACTTTGTTCTATTTTATAGATAAGTCGCCTGAAGCATGCATTCAAATCAAAGAAATCACAAGCACATGTCTACTTGTTTTTCCACATGCTAGGTGTAGGCCCAAGTCTTAGCTTAAGGAAAACTCTATAATGTTAGTGTCTCATACATGAGACAAAGATGCTGCAATGTTGAAAAGAACTGATACCATTTTTCATTCACCTGGTACAAACCATGCCTTCATATCAAAGCAACTCTCTAATGCATTGTCAATGCTTTATTTAGAAAATACTTATTAAAATGAACTAACACATACAGTAAACAAAACAGCTGAGAAGTATTAGGGAAACCTATGGTAGAAAAAAAAGTGGCTGGCAAATAACAGTTTCACTGAGTCTAAGCAGACTATTTTGTAATATTATCTTATTTTGCACATTTACTAAATCACAACAAAGAAACTGAAAATCAAGCCTCCTTTAAGACATATCAGTAAACATAATCTCAATTTTTAACTATAATATGAAAGTGAGAATAAGGCATCAAAGTGCAACACTGACAAGGGTGTAAAATCTCTGTTTTAAAGTAATTTTGCACTTGTTTCCTACCAACTATCAGGTTTAATATGGAAAAACAAGTTTCATGCACAGAAACTCTTCCCAAACTCAAAACCTAAATTTCTACTCTTCCTTTTGGTTTTCTGATGCTTTTCTAGAGTTTTTTTTCCCCACTAGAAACAGAAACATTAAATACCACAAATCCCTGCAATGAGGCAGTACACAATAAATGTTGTTCACATATTTAAAATTGATATTTGATTCATTATGCCCAAAATATGGTTTAGGGTTTTTTTTCCCAGAATCAGTTTTGTCTCCTCTTTTTTTTTTTTTTTTTCTTTTTCTTCTGCAGAGGTTTGTAATGTACTGAACAGAGAAAATGTTAAACACTACACATTAAACATTTGCCTGACAGTCTGATGACTCTACCACATTATCTGGGCTCTGCTCACTACCTCTGTCCTCTCAGCCATACTCTCCTCAAATATTGACACTGCTCTTCATACACAGAAATATTCGTATTTTAGATACTCTTCAATCCAAAAAGACCTTAGAATTTACAGGTCGTATTTTCTGTCTTCCACTTCAGGCAGTTGTGAAAAGTGTGATGTAAATCGTCTGTGGTGCAGCCTTCACAGTCCTCAGATGGTGCTTAATGACACCATTGCACAGCAGCTCATAAAACTGGGCACATACGTGTTTTTATGCCTATGGACTTGTATGGGCTCAGTTCCATATTTCTTCCCAAATTTAGTACATTTCTGCTGAACTAGCTTCTGATCTCTTTTGCCATCCTATTGCACACCTGTCAAGAGGTTGGGGCTAAAAGCAGATAAGGTGTCAAGCCATTTGTGCCTTCAGGGTTGTCAGCCTCTTGAGAAACATCACTCAGCTGTTGAGAAATGCTAAATAAGTAAGGCCTCACTTCTTGTCTAGCTTAAATTTTGTTCTTCATGTGAAGAAGGAGCTCTTTTAAGCATTAATTTTAGAAGATTTAAGATTTAGCTGCAAAAGATTCCCTTCAGACTATCTCATGCCGTTATCCTGTCAGCAGGAAAGCAAACATGCTACTAACTGAGCTGTCATAGCCTGCTCTGAGAAGTCAATCTTTAAGACACTCTCTCTTCATCTTTTAAAGTAGTCTTATGCAACCTGACCTGTCAAGCGTGAGCAGGCCAAAACATAGGAAAAGAATACCAGGGAGCAGGATTAAAGGACTATGGCATGGAGATGCTCGGAGAAGGACATCCTCACATGACTTTCAATATAGGGCCTTCCAAGAGAAAAGGTTGATAGTTTGGCAGCAGAGGTTTGGGGATCAGGCATGGGGAAGAGAAGAGGTACAGGCTAGAGGATTGTTGTGGTAGGGAAGAGAAAAGACGTTGAGGATGTGTTACTTTGCAGTAGCAGGAGAGAGGGGAGGTGGACACTGAAGTGAGGTGAGAGGGATTTGAGAATTGGGCCTGGGGGTATTGCAAAATGGAAGAAGGGAGTAGATGTGACAGGAGTAGTTATTAGACAAGCCTGATGACACTGATCATTGTCAATGCCCTTCCCATGAACACACAAGGACACTCCCAACACCTTCTTCCTGGGCAAGCAGCTACTGACAGTGCAACAGTTCACATTAAGGTATGTTTACAGTAGTAGGCTAGCTGTCCTTTCTTTTGAGTAACCACTGTTCAGCAACAGCTAAAACTGCTTTATTCTAGTATGAATGTGTGCTGTTGAGTGGCTGCTGCACTGTAGATGGCTAACTGTCCATGAGAGTCTAGTGGTGGTAGCCTGGCGTTGGTCAGCCAAAGACCCTCATGATCCACCTGATAATTTAAATTGTCCTACTGTAAATTTAGTTGTGATTTCTGTCTAAATGTCCCCACATTCCTATTGCCTGAAGTCTTCTGGACAAGACTTATACCAAACTTGGACCAGCAGTCTGCCTCACATTTTTTTCTGCCCTCCCCAGCTGTTTATATATCATCACAGCCCAGATGTTTTGAAATGGATCTGGCACATCACATCACACTTGTTTTTGTCGTTCCTTCAGCTTCATTAGTTTAATGTCTGTCTGTGAGCTGCTTTCCTGAAAACAAAGAGTTTTCAGTTAATAATATGTTATAAAAGGAAGGTTTTTAAAACATAATGTCTTCTTCTTAATAGAATAGCTATGTCATGTTTTCTTGTCCAAAAGTGTTGAAGTACTTACAAGTGTAGTTTAATGACTTTATTTAAAAATATGTGCATATATGTGGTGGTTTAGCCCCTGCCGGGGTCTGAGACCATGCGGCCGCTGCCCCTCCCCCACAAAGGGAGTGAAATACAAAGCCCCAAGACTGAAATAAGGAAAGGTTTAATACAACAGTGCAATAGCAACACAACCAACAACAACAATAACAATAACAGTAATAGTGATAGCAATGAACAGAGCAAAATAGCTACCAAATACAGCAGTGAGAAGCACGATGTACAAAACCACGAGTGCACCGCGCTCCCGCGCCAGGAAAAATGTGACCTGCCAGGATGTGACGTCCGCATGGTATCTGAATAACCCGGCTAGAGCTCCCCCCCACTGCTGGGGAAACTTAACCCTATCCTGGTTAAACCAGGACAATATATAAAGACACTTTTCTCTAAAAATGCATACCTTTTACTGACTATTTGAATGTAGATAAGTAAGACCCTCCATATTGTGTCAGACCAAAGGTCCTTCAATAATGTTTTAAGTTCACTGTCTTGTCTTTCAGGATTAGACTAGCAGAACTCAAAAAGCCAATTACAGTTGAAGAATTATTTTAAAATCTATCACTTCTCAGCTCCAGCATCTCAGTTAAAAACTGGGCTCAGGTGAAGAGGCTTAACACCTACTTATGTGTCCAGTGGGAAGGTCAACTGGACACGAGCAAGCACACAGTGAATTAGTGGGAGATCAACATCTTGATCACATAGGGAACGTCTGCACAGCTACCCTAATCAGAAGTAAAACTATGATGCCAGACATTGAAGAACATAGGACATACCTCCACGACTGTTCAGGAAACAGAAACATAGAAAGAAATTTGGAGATCATTCTGGTAATGCTCGTGTGCAAACAGGGAGAGAGAAAATAGAAATAATATTTTCATAGTATTTTCCTACAGGTTGCTGGTAAAACAACTACGAGAATACTGTGTCCAAAGGGATAAAGATTAAAAAAAATTATAGATGAAAATGACAAAACCTGTTATACATTGCTTAATCATTCCAAAATCTATTTAAATGATCAAAGATTAAAGGCCCCTTAATCACAGTTTATAAATGCCAAATCTAGCTGTTGAAGGTATAATGAGATTCAGTGGCTGGGAGATGAAGCTAAACTAATTCAGACCATAAATAATGCTCTGATTAGTTATCTGTGTGCATATTAACTGTTGAAATAATCTATCAAAGATTGCCCATCACTAAAAAGAATTAAATCAACGTTGAATTTTTTATTTGATAGACATGCTTTAATTCAGCAACATCTATTGGGCTTGAAGCAAATTAATTAATGGATGTCCAGTGACCTGTATTACTCAAAAGGCTGGAGTGAATTATTGTAAAGCCTATTAACCACTGAGTTCATTAATTTATCCACTGCAAATAACAACCTCATAGCTTGGTGTTGCAAGGTTTATGTCTTCATGGGCTTAGGAGCATTGGGTAGTGTTATGTAGTGTGCTGTAACTTGAAGTTACATCTCAGTATTTCACACAGATCAGCATAGTGACTTGTCTTTCACCTGTATCTGTGATGACTGACCAAGCAGCATAAAAGCAGTTTTTGTCACACGAGATGACTTGCTGTGTGTCAAGAACCATCCGAGGCAACTTGGCTTTAGTCTGAGGAAGGGACAATTCTTAACAATGAAGGTATATCCCATTCTTAGACACCAAACAATACACTGAAGCTCTGGGAATTGGACAAAAGCATTGACATGATCATGTGGTGAGCCACCATACCGTAATGGTTATATGTACTACTCTTAGCAGTAAGATTTCACCCAACACTTTTATTACAGTTTGTTATTTCTCTTTCATTAGTTATTTGCTAGCAGCTACTGGCCTCGCCCCTGACACATGCAGGTAATAAGAAATGCATGTTCAGGGAGAGGCTGTTTCAATTTGCTGCTAGTATTAGCCAAATAATACCCTATTTTGCATTGGGTGCAGTGTTGATTTTTTTCTTCTGCCAGTTAAGTCACATCACACACTAGCCTAACTTAAGGTCTATGGTGTACAGATTTTCCCAAGGATTTTTTCTTTTGTAAAGCTCTTACACTGCTTTTTCAACCATCAAGGGCTGATGCTTTATGAATCTTTCTCATATGAAATTGTGCCAAATGGCAGTCATGGAAGTCACCACTAATTGTGGAGAGACAGACAATGGACACAGCTCCTTCTCCAGCTCCAGGCTATGTCAACTAGAAGGCCATTATGGCTCTCCTGCCAGACACTATAGTTCCCTCCCAGCTGTTAGCTGAGCTGCTTGGAAATGTTCCTTATCTACATGGAGCTAAATGTGACAGGTCAGAAAAGGGTTACTGTTCAAAGTAACCCAGCTCACTTTGATGGGCATATAAGTAGCTCAGGAGCAGATTAGAAGGGGCAGTAAACTGTAACATGGGTGGTGGGGGAGAGGAAAGGTGTTCAGCTGAAGATGACAGCTTCTGCTAGTACAGCCAGATCTTGGAGTGAACATGTGCCCCAGCCTTAATTTTGCTTGATTTCTCATGTCTCTAAAATAAGGAGCACAATAGGAAGCAGGATTTTCCTCTGGCAGCTTCTACCTATCCCAATCTCATCTGCATACCTCCCCATTAATGCTGAATTTTAATTTGCCCATCGAGCACTCTAAAAGCTCCCTTTGTTCTTATTCACTTCCCACTCACTTCTAAAGACACTGTCATATTGTGACTGCTGTTATGCAGCAGTACCACTCTAATTAGTACTTGAACTTATTCCTGCCTGTTACTTTGAAAGAAGCTGGAGGTATTTTCTCATTTTCAATCTTCAGGTCTGTTCATGAAAATTCACCTTCTGTGATAGAAGATGAGTTTGCAAGTCATAATAAGTCACAAAAACTTAATTTAATAGATTGCACTTAAGTGATTTGTTGCTATGGCCAATGTATTCACTTCTCTCATGCTGCTTCCAGCTACCCAATGCCAGCTCTGTATTGAATACAACATGGGAACATATTGCAGCTTAAATGGGGTAAAATAAGAAGTGTGTATCTGGATCCATATTGTTGTGCTTCAGGTGAATTTGGTATTTTATTACTTATTGCTGTTATAATATGTTACTGCTGATCAGATTTCCTCAGAAATCTGTCATTCTGAAGTACTCACATTATTTTTTTGTCTTTGAGTTTATCCTCTTCAGCACTGCTAATGATTAATTTGGTTCTCTTGGCATGCAGTTTTAAATCCAGTGACTTCAGCAGACTGAAACTATAACCTTAGCAAATGGAAATCTATTGCCTTGTCAGTGCAGAGTACCTTTATATGTGCTGAAGGGTTGAATGCTCAGCAAACTCTCCTACAATGAGCACGCCTGCTATCTCCTTGGTAGTAAGCTTGATTTCTGGTATTCTAGGTAAATTTAGGTTTCATTTTATAGGGAAAAGTGAGCTCACTCCTGCTGAAAGACCTTAAGGGACGTTTCATTCTGCACAGCCATTTCACCCCTTTCTGTTCCTGAGCTGGAAAAATGTTTTCTGAGGGATCTTTTATTTGTCCCTTAGGAAACCTGGAATCGCCTCAAGACCAAATAAGAATTAGAATTACTTGGCAGCTAAAATCTAGTTTCTGATAATAGCCTATCTGTTGGAGATGCTGGAACAGCACAGATCCTGCACCTTGCCCCTGTCAAAACTGCCTCCTTAAAACAGAGGTGATGACTAATTAATTGGCTTCTACCTTCAGTTTGTTCTCTTTTTCAGACATTTATTTCATTTGGATTCCTTATATATAAGATATGCCTGATGCGTGGGGGTTTTGGTTTTCTTTTTCAAATACCTGGTAAAGAATTTGGGCCATTGATTTCTGTATCTTGTGTAAGCAGCTATCACTTTTCTGTCAATTCACAAAAATAGCAACTTCAGTACAAAGTTCAGTCCAGACTGTCAACTTTGTAGAAAAAAATGTACTCTGGTTACTATAACTGGCTGCTATAACTCTCAGTGGGGCTTTTCCCTTATTAACATAATTCATGGCAAAATAATGCTTAGAAGATATAGGAAGAAAATCAGTTAAAACAAGTATCTATAGAATGGGGATCTTTTTTTCAAGAGCAAGAATACCAGGCTGACTTCACCCTTAGGGAAGTTGTCAAGTTCTATGCAAGTGCGAAGACCATTACACTAGGGCCTGCTTTATTTAGGAGTCTCTAACACTGTAAAACTGCAAAATTATACAGAATATATTCTAATTTTCCTTATGCTGTATTTTCAAATGCCTAAGTCCTCCTAAATACAAGGATGCAACAAACAGTAACCAACACCCATCTCTGACATACCGTGCACACTTAGTAAACAGATAAAGCATTGTGCTGTAGCATTATCATTTTCAAAGAAAGGAGGATGGGTTTGTAACTGTAGAACAGCTTAACCTTCAAAACACTAAAAACTGGCTCCTTCCACGGCCCATTGGTCATCAGCAGGGTTACGCTGCAGCCTAACCTTTCAAACCTGAGGAAATATTTACACATAGATTTAATAGATTACAGTCTCAGTCCACAAAGACTTACTTATGTTTTTCACTGTGAGGAATCCCACTGAAATCTTTACAGAGTTGGGTGTGAACTTTTCTAAAGACTAGGCTTGAAAAGCCTGTTTGTGCTTCTGAGTAGCCATTACTAATTGTTTTAATCAAATTGTTTTGAGAGAAGCAAGGCAAAGGAAACTGCTTTCCTGTGATTTTTTCACCATAAATTTCTCTCATACTTCTGTAACATATTACTCCCGGCTGCCTTGCATCGTCCTTATCAACTTGCAGAGTGAGCTGCCCCTGTGGCTGCATCTGGCAAGGTGCTGCTGGGTTTTTGGCTATCTGTGATTACTGATGGGCCTGTAGCCAAACAGGATAGAGAAATGTTGTTTTGTGGTGCAGCCTTTCTTTTCATGCGGTACTAATTGAGGTACTACTTATTTTTATGAGACTTTTAAGAACATATTTTCTTTGGATGAAACTGGCCAACTGGTTCAAAAGGTACTATGAAAATCTCATGTGGGCTGATGCGCAAAGGGTAAGATTACATAAAACCTTATTTCTTTTAATTTTTTTCATTTGTTGATTGTGTGTTTTCCTTTAAATGTCTTTAAAATACTCTAAAGTCTCCTATAATGGGTTATATCCATAACCTGTTATGGTTTATTTCAGTGGGATTTTGATTAAGCTTGCAAGAAATTGGAGAGAATAACTTGGCAGAAAATTCTCTGCCACATTTATGTTTCTTTTCTTCTCACCCTTGAAATATATTCTTTCTCCTCTGTGGATATGACTCTTGTGAATGGAAGGCCTTAAGTTTTACCCTTCACATTAAACTATCTGACAAAACTACTGTAGTATGCAAGAGTCTAGTAAAATAGTGTAAATGCCAGTTTACATTTTACTGACAGTGAAAATTCAGGAAGGATGGAATACAAAGAAATGGAAAAAGCCCACACAGGGCCTGACCATGAATTGGTATAAACCAATTCAGTGGTCACGTGCTCGATGATGCCTTCTGTTTCAGCACACCACAGAGTTGCTACAATGCAGTAAATAGTGGACCGTGATGAAAATTCTAGGCTAATTAAACACTCTGACAGATTTGTGGCAGACATCAAGTGCTTGACTTCTGACCGCTGCATATAACACTAGCTTTGGGGAGAAAGGAGGTATTAGGAAGGTTTTTCAGCACAAGAGGCTTAGTTAATTTAAAAACTGTGTTAGATATTAAAAGAGACTGGATAACTGATGTTTACTTATATTAATATGGGTTTGTAGAATTTATTTTTATTTTATCAGGAATATCTGAAGTAAATGGTCAGAATCTTCTTATTCTAAATAAATTTAAATAGACTACATAAAAAAAAGTATTTCCATCTTTTGCAAGTCTAGAATAACCTGCCATGAATCTCATTCTCAGCTGCTGTTTTAAAAATATCTTACATTTCTCCCAACTATCCCTAGCAAAATGTTTTAACAAAAATAATTTTTTTTCCATTTGTCCTCTATTGCTAATATTAATTGTTGCTTTATATTGTTATTATTGCACAGTACTGCAACTTGTGAAATACCTGAATGTCTCCACTTGGATGAAACTGAAAACAGGAAAATAGCTTGTCAGGTTCCATCCTCTTTACTGCTTAGGGACTGCTTATTCCAAGAAGTCATTTAAGCTGTTGAGAACCTTGTCAATATGATGGATTTGCTGTCATTTTACTGAAATCCGCAAATGGAAACTTATTAGTTTACTGACTGAGGCCACAGAAATGTTACTGGTTTCTGCCCACCATTGCCAAACAGTATTTGTAAGGTCATCTCAGGTAGTTTTCATGGGAACTGTTTGAAGCTGTCTACAGATACAACTGAAAGATGGTCTGAGGAGGCAATCTGGGATGAAACCCTTGCTAGGGACCCACTGGCAAGCCAGTCACTGGCTGCTCTAACTTGACAAACATCATTTTTCCCTGCTGGTAAAGTCCCTAGTTTCTATTTAGGTGAGACTATCTGGAGCTAAATAAAACTCCAAAATGATAAGCATATATTCCATGAGACAGACACAGGATTTTCCTTTGATTCTTGAAGTGAGAAATTAGAAAGGACTAGAGATTCTGGGTATACCTGAAACACCAGTTAGACTAACCTTCACGACTACAGCTGTGAAGCAAGAGCCTAATACCAAGGCAGAATAACTTGTTCCAGTGAACACTGTTAAGACATGTAGATTGGTGAGGGAGGAATAAAAAGGTTCAACTGCGAACCCAAGCTTGTATCATCACCTCATGCTAGTTACCTGAAGCCAACCAGAAGCAACTGAGGAACTCACATCCAGAACTGGATACAGTCAGTATTATTCTTATTTATTATTCCTACGGGCTAAAAATGATGCTGGGCACTAGGAGGTGAAAATCCTCAGGGAGGAGACTAAAGAGGCATTGACTGGCCAGAGCTCTAAGAGAGTTAGATAGAAGAGGGAGGAAAAAAAAAAAAAAAAGATTAAATATATTTAAGCAGTGATTCAAGAGACATGTTTATGGTACATGGAACTTAAAGAGAAGCTTGAAAAATGGCAAGAGACTAAGAAGGCTTTGGAACGAGGTATGGACTTAAGTACACAAAGAAGGGTGAAGCAGCAATGTCTTATGCATTGCAGATTACTTTCAGGGCTAATGGGAGAGAGAAGTTGAGATTCAGAGCAATTCTTGAGAGAAATGGCTGGACCAAGCAGGAGAGACCTTGCGAGTGTCTTGTATCAAACCAGAAATAAATTAGAAGAAAAAATGGGTAGCATATCTTGCCTTGAATGGAAGTAAAATAAAGAAAAGGGAGGAAATACTGACAGCATAATTGCCCAAAGGCTGTACAGGTGAGGTCCAATTAAGCAGTGGACAGGGAATGGCCAGACGTCACAGGGTCAGCACAGGTATGATAAACATCCTCAGCAGTGTCTACACCCAATAAAGCTTTTTTAGTGAGACCGGGATATACAGCACTACTCAACAGCCACTGTATACCTCTAGCATTTTCATTAAATGTTCATAAAGTAAAGAGAAATGGGGGATAAACTTAAGAGGGACTGAGCAAAGACTCTCCCGTTTTTCTACATTGTTTGAATTATCTGGAAAGATTCAAGCAGGAAAAAGCAGCCAGTTTCATTGCTGCAATTTTTCCCACAATTGGTAGCTCAAAGTCTGGATGTTCAGCAAATCTGAATTTTTTAAAATTTTGAGAATACCAAGTGCTTCAAGGCAACTATTACTACTATCTGTTCTGGAACATAAGGAGTGATTAACTCATTTAAAACTGACCATAAGTGAAATAGAAAAAGAGTTTGTAGAAACTAGTGCTAGTCTCCAGGTACTAAGCAAAGCAAACCAGCCTGGGTAGATGAATGTTATGCAATGTAAAGACTTTCTGAATCCTTGGCACACACGAAAGCCTTGTAATACAGGTTTTATGAAAGAAGTCAAGTATACTTCCTATTAGTTGAGAGGAAAAATGCCTTAAACAGTCATGTTCAAAGTGCTCACTGGAATAACTGTAGTTTGCATGTAGGAATACTGCGTAAGTACTTGTTGGACAAGAATCAGGAGAACTTTGAGAGTATGTGTAAAACATTAACAAAGCGAGATTACGCATTTGGTATTACCACGATGTTCCTTCAGGCAGGCATGTAGTAAACCTCCCACAGACCTGAAGCAAAGCTCACACAATTAGTAGTAAAGCTCCCATAGACTTGAACTCAGACTGCAGATTAGTAGGTGGTAAAGGAGCAAATCTCAGTTTAAAAAAACAATTCAAGAAGCATGTCATTGAAAATATATGTTTACATGACAGGTCAGCACAACTTGTGTGTATATGCATGGATCTGTGTCTGTAAATGTGCAAGCTTTTCTCAAACTTTGAGAAGAGAGGGCTAAAATCTTTTGAGAAGTCAACGAGGTCTTGACTTTTAAAGTAGCAGTAGACTTTTCATCCTCTACTGGGAAGATTACCAGATCAGGTTTTATTTTTACTCATAGGACTTAGTTCAACATATAGTACCACTGGCTACAAGTTTTTGGTACTCTGGAACTAAAAAATGAATGAAAATAACCTAAGGCAGTAACCAGTTCCTTCATGTGTTACTCAGAGGATGAGAGAGTGCTGTAAAATGATCAGAGAATAGCCTCATCAGGCAAGATTCCTTCCAATCCCCATCCCTTCGCTGCTGATGTAGATTATTTCTGGCCACTTCACCATCATGCCATGTCTCCTGCAGAGAGAAATCTCCCCTCTGTTGCCATAGCAAAAGGCAGAATTCAGAGTGGCTTGTTCTGGACTTTTCTACTCCTACATGTCCAAGGCAAATCTTTACAGGCTAAACAGTTGTCTGCAATGGGTGATAATGGGATTGAAACTCGTTTATCAACCCACTCCTAAAACACATTGCTCAACTCTGTCAATGACAATAGAAGCACCAGTTGGCTATATTCTGTATTCCCACCACACACACACACAAGTACTCATACATGTCCTATAATAGTCATCCTGCAGCATCTTGCACAAACTGTAGGCTCCCTTCTCACTGAAGGTCTCACTGGTTGGCTTTGTGTCCTCCATACACATCGCCTAACCCTCTGCCTTTAAGGTGCTCTCACACCACTGAAAGGGTACTAGCCTGCCTCTGAAAGTAGAGGGAGCTGGAAAAGGACCTGGGATCTTGGCATTCTGAATTAGGGAATGAAGAAAAAAAAGGTGATAAAACTAAAGACATTTTTAACTATCATCAGCTATCTGTATATTCATAAATACAACAGAGAAGCTACTGATTCATCACTATGCAATATTTAATTATTAGTATGCTATCTGGAAGAACTTTGGACTGTGCCAACTATTTTTCTAGATGGTTCCTGGATATTGGGCATTGGGCATTGGTCCCATTTGAAGCAGGAGTCTAGTCAAAATTACCTTCTGAAGCCAACATTTCTATGGATATTTTGGGAGATAGTGTGTGCCAAAATCATATTCAATGAGCAGCTGTGATGTAGTCACCCTGTTTCAAAGTAAGAGGCAGCCCCCACATGGGAGGGTATATAGATGTAGCCATTGAGACAACAAAACGCAGATATTGTAAAGTGAAAAAAAATCATGTTCAGTTCTAGACTGCAGGCAAGCCCTACCAAAACAGTATAAAGAGGCTCTTAGCTACAAGGGGCAGATCATCCAGACTTGCAGGCAGGGCTCCCTGCCTGGAGGTGCTCTTTGCTCTTTCAGCTGTGGCATTCTGAAGATGCCAATAAAGTCTTCCAAAGTTGAGACAGTGCAAATAGTAGGGAAATTTGTATGGGGCATGCTGTAGCGCCTAGCCAGAATGGCTGTAAAAGGAAGAACTGAATATGACATAATATGGAAGATAAGCCTTTCTGCAAGAAGAACTATTCTGAAATACCTAAAGTGATCATAATTACTATAATGAGGCACCTATTAAAAAGTTGTCACTAAGTATGGTTGTACTATCAGTAGATTCAGAAAGTAACACTAAACTATTTCATCATGGCTACAGCTGGTAGTAATTAAAAATGTAATTTTGCTTGAGAAGTCAAGAAAGGCAGCGAAGACAAGGAAAACCTCCAAGAAAGACATCAGCCTGTAATCTTGTTTTTTACAGTACTATCACAGTTCCTCATATGTAAGTAAAAAAAATCTTCTGCCTTAAGGTGTTACAGTTTAAAGGAATTCTTTAAAGGAATTCTTTAAAGACAGCTATGGGAAAAATAAAATTAGGGGAAGCTAAAACACATGCTCTTGGTGCATTTATATTACTTGAGAGAGCAACTTCTTCCAACAATAGCTCACTCAGCTTTTGCTTGTTCAGCTTTCTTATCTTTTTCATGTTACCCAGGACAGGTCCAGCATCTGTTAGGGAACAGAGGTTATTAAATTAATATCCACCACGAGTTAGGAAACACTTCCCAAGTGACATCTCCTCCAGATCTTCTCCTTTGCACCTCTCAGGTCCTACCGCCCTTTTTACCCTTCAGAGGTAGTAAATGGCTCTGACCCAGAGCTTTGCAACAAATTTACTCTCACTTTTGTGCAAAGATGAATCCTTCTGTCTGCAAGACCAACTTGCCAGAGCATGTCATTAGAATGTGTCACTTGATCATGAGTGTGCTCTCTGCATGAAATAAGTATTTTGGCTGAAATTCCTCGCCCTGTATTTACTGCTGAGCCTGGGCCTCCTAGGCAGTGATGAAGTTACTGGCAGTGAGGTGGCAGGTGTGCTCCGGCGTGTGACTCATCTCAGTGGCACACAGGTAGTGTCTGGGTGTGTGGGCATGGCTTCAGCCAAACCCTGGCGTCCCTTGGGGCTGTCTGTAGAGGAGCTCAGAGGGAAGGTGTAATGGGTCACATCCAGAGCATTGAAAGGAGACAAAAGCAGTAGATTTTGTTCCCAGACTTTTCCTATAAACTGCAGGGCTGGCTGTCCGTATCTAAACAATGAAGGTGGCATATGAACGGATCTTCCTTTTCACAGAGCTCGGGGTGTCCATCAGGGACAGGGTTATCACATCAGCAATTAAAAGCAAGTGCACAAACCCCTCCTGCCCAGTTATCCTGCTACTGTGGCAGGATGCAGCTTTCCACAGGGAATGGCCGCACTTCCTCTCACCAGCTGCAAACCGAGCATGCGTCAGGCTTCCAGCTCTGATCTCCCAGCTCTGGTCTCTCACCACAAGTAGACCCAGTTAAGGGTTTTGGCTTTTCTAGGCCAATCTTCCACGTAGAAGAAGTTGTGGCTTGATTTTATTTATTTTTTTTTGTCACTATTTGGTGGAATCAGCCGGTCTGTTGTGGGACTGAGCTTTTCCCTGGCAAAACTCGCAGTCACTGCCAGTCCCTCTTGCGGAAGCCCCGCGGAATCCCGGGTGCGGGGCTGAAGCACGGCCGAGGAACCCTCCCAGTGGGGTTTAGTGACCTCCCCCGTGAGGCTCCCAAGATCCAGGCAGGCTGAATCACCGGGATGACAGCATCAATTTTCACAAGTATGGAGAGAATCATGTAGCAGAACTCTGTGACATCCATTTAATAATTTGCTGCCTTTAATGAAACTGGATAATTACAGGTAAAGGTACTGTCTATGGCATCACTGCTACTTCTTTTTTATTATTATTACTGTTGATATTATTAACTTTTCAGCGGTGGTGATGAGCCTGCTGTTCGGTGAAGAAAACCACCTTGTAAACAAGGCTCCGCTCTGGAGGGGCGGCGCGATGGCGATGGCCCGGGCGCGGTTCCGGAGGCCCCGCCGCTGCCTGCCGGGGCGGCTGCCGCCGCGCCTCCCCCGCCCAAGTGGTACCGCCGCGCCCTCCCCCCGCGGTGCTCGGTGGTTGGTGCCGGCGCATGCGCAGAGGGGCGTATGGCGGCTGCCCAGCTGAGGGCGGCTGCGGGGGCAACCGCGGTGGGTCGCGCTGGGCCGGGCCGGGCGCTCCCGGGAGGCCGGTTTGCCGTCCGGGGCAGTCCCGGAGCCGGGAGGGGCCGGCCCGCCATCGCGGGCAGCGCTGTAGATGAGGAGCGGCGGGTGTGAGCGAGGTTTGTGTGCCGGGGCCAGCCCCCCAGGTCTGTGTGAGGGGCTCGGGGGTGGCGGGGGGGACGGACGGGCTCGGGGGGTTGTTTCTGCCGGTGCTTGTGTGGAGGCAGAGGCGCTGTCTCGGCGCTGCTGGAGCCAGGACTTGCCGCAGTGGGTCGCGCTGTTCAGGACCTGTTCGTGCCATCAGATTAGTGTGTTTTACCCCCTTTTTCCCCCGGGAGACCTGGGGGGGAGGGACGCTGCTGGGACTCCACCTTCGAGTCGGTCTTGTCAGGTGTGGGGCCGTGGGCTGGGTGCAGGGCCCTCGGGTCGGGGCTGCCAGCCCACCCCCCGTCTTGGGGCAGGGGGGGAGCATCTGCGAGCAAAGGCCAGGGTGAGCAGGTCCCTGCGGGATCCGAGTTGTCGTGGTGGCATTTGCTGCGTGGTGAAGCAAGGTGGCAACATCTCACCAGGGGCTCTGTGCTCGGTGATCGCTGTGGCTTTTTCATCTGGCTCCCGCCAAACTCGCAAACGCGTTGTGGTTCTGAGCATTTACAGGCTGCCGTGGGTCTAGTGGTCATGCTGATATCACCGAAATCGTTCATAAAATGAGCTGGCATTCAAATATTTCAGTATTATTTGGCTTTTCCCTTCCCACAAATCTTTGTGTTTGAACTATGGTGTGTTCAGGAAGTTTCAGTTGAACTTGAGGCACTTACTGCTGGGCTGTTCAGTTAATTATGCTAATGTTGTTAATAACACATATTAATGTTGCTTGCCTGCATTCCATACTCTTCTTGCATTTTTAGAATATGTTTTCTGTTGGAAAGTGGTTTAATGTTCAGAAAGCTGATTGCAAAGTCTTGTTTTGAGATATGATTCTGAAGGCCCTTTTCTGTGTAAGTGGTCCCACTTACTGGACTAAATTTTTGTAGTTCTGTGTCCCAGATCTGTATCTGAGATTCTGAATTGCACTCAAAGCCATAGGAAGTGGTGGAAAATCAGTGAGGGAAAAGCAGGGAAGTAGGAGAAGAATGGAGTAGAATAACTGCACACTGCTGTTGAAATACAAGTTTCATAAGTAAGAAAACAGGATTTGCTTCTTGTATTTTCTCTTCCTCTTTCTTGCCTTCATACTTTGCCCTCTTCAGCTTTTGTTTCAGTGTGTTACTTTGTAAAAGTGCAGATTTTGCAGGCCAACTGTTAATCTTAAACACATTGCTTCAGTTTTTTCATCAGTCTGTCTACCTGTCTTTGGGATGACTGTGGCTAATGGCAGCATGACCAAAGTTATAACTGCAGTGGAAGTGAGTTCTCTGTGGTTTAGAAGCTATGTATATGGATGACTTAAAAATTCACTTAATTTTTTTCTCCTTGTTCCAGACAGAAGAGTTCGTGGTTTCTGGTTTGCATAACGGCAGAGGTGGAATAGACTATAGTGCGGGTGAGAAGCGTCAAGCCCCTTGCAAGGCTTTGCTCTGTAAAAACGAAGAAATGAGTCCTGCAAATGATGATGCAGTGTTTGGGACCATTTTTGACTGGGACTATCTCTTATGGGAAGTTCGTTTGACATTTATAGCTGCTGGGTTTTTAGTCTACTCGGGAGTATTTCTTCTGTCTCACTGGTTGTCTTCACGGATAAGTACCACTTACTGTGCCTTGTATGCAAAGGAGAAGGTGTTTTGGAATATGGCAGTCACACGTGGTGTGTTTGGACTTCAGAGTTGTGTTGCTGGTTTATGGGCCTTGCTCGTAGATCCTGTTTTTCATGCTGACAAAGTGTATTCACAGCAAAAATGGAGTTGGTTTAACTGTTTAATAGCTGCTGGATTTTTCTTGCTTGAAAATGTAGCTGTTCATATGTCCAATGTTATTTTTAGAACATTTGATGTGTTCTTGGTAGTTCATCACTTGCTTGCTTTTGGTGGCTTAGCTGGTCTAGTGATTAATGTGAAATCTGGACATTATCTGCCTTTGATGGGAATGTTGCTGGAGATGAGCACTCCCTCAACGTGCATTTCCTGG
Organism: Strix uralensis; assembly: GCF_047716275.1. Lineage (NCBI taxonomy): Eukaryota > Metazoa > Chordata > Aves > Strigiformes > Strigidae > Strix > Strix uralensis. The sequence goes on from NC_133974.1 coordinate 23,379,423, forward strand.
ATGCTTCTAAAGGTAAGAACGTGATAATTTTCAAATTATATTTGTAACAGTTTTCATGCATCTCGCTTGCCCATAGGTAATCTGTGTGGTTTGTCTAGATAGCTTTTCGGCAAAACTGTTCATCTGACTGATATCCATGTTATTGTGATACCTGCTTTTGTCATGATGATATTTCTGTAGTCCTACATACAGGTTTCTGTGTGATGCTGTGTGCATGTGGATAGTGAGATAGTATAGATTCATTCTGAGTTTGGGATGCCATATGCATGTGGAATATCATAGCTCTACATTGGGAAAAATGCCTGAGAGTGTGTGTATGTGAAAACTGCATATTTGCACTAGTACTACAGATTGCTCAGTTCCTTATCTTGAAATGACAATCTAATTTCTGCATACTTTCTGTTCTTGTTTGTCTAGGCTGGCTGTGCTAACACCTTTTTCTGGAAGGCAAACCAGTGGGTGATGATCCACCTGTTTCACTGCCGCATGATTCTTACTTACCACATGTGGTGGGTGTGTATTTTCAATTGGAATTCTGTGGTGGAAAATTTGGGACTTCTTCATTTTATTGTTCTATTCTCCGGATTATTTGCCGTTACACTAATACTTAACCCATACTGGACATACAAAAAAACTCAGCAACTCCTCAGCCCAACTGACTGGAATTTTGAAAATAAAGCAACGGAAAATGGAAGATTAAATGGTGAAACACATCAAAAGAAGAGGATATAACACTGAAACAGCTGTGTCCTAGTAGGGCAGCGGAAGAATACAATGCAAATTAATTCTTTGCCTGTGAACTTGAAGCTTTTTCAAGAAGCTCATTAACACAGTGATTCCTTGCTGGTAATATTCTTTATGCACCAGAAGTATTTAAAGCATTGTTTGTTTTTCATATGTGCATATACATAAGGTCTTCAACCTCTTAGTTATAAATTACACCAACAATTTTGTCAGGTTGGACAGTTATTTCATGATTTAGTAGTGACATGCTCTCTAATGGCACCCTGTGTCCTAATGCTTCAGAGTGGCTTTACAGTAAATTTGTCTATTAAGCTCAGCTTGAATCAAGTTTAGCTTGAATCCTATTTCATATATGTTGGAGATACTGATACTGGAAATTATGTTGTTTATTAAGATCAATTATGACCCACGTGAGGTATGCATGGGTACCTAGTTCCTTTCTGCCATTAAATCATTCCAAGCGGCTGAATTGGTCAGTGGTAGAACGCAGTCATGGCTAGGTTTTGGGGTGGGTTTTTGTTTGGGTTTTTTTTTTTTTCTTTTTAAGTGCACTTGAGTAAGAGGAAGATAATTGTTTGAGTGTTCACTGTCAAAGTGAGTTGTAGTTTCCAGCTTGCTCTCAGTATGGGAGGAGTTTCTATCCACCACAAACGTGCATGTGAGGTTGCAGACATTTGTTACACTGGTGGTCTAGCTAGGTAATCATAGTGGTCCCTTCTGGACTTGAAATCATTGAAGTGCAAGCAGCAATGACAGAACGTTTGACTGTTTCGTCCTGGAAAAGATTGCTGGTTGATTAGTAAAATTATTTTCTTTGTAGGTCCCGCATGAGCGGTCATGCAGGTAGTTCCACTAGTGCTCCTGCTATGATTCCTCTTATTTTTGGAAATTCTCTTAGTTATAGAGGGTTTTAGAATCTGAGGTGACTCCTCTGTGGAGGAAAGCCTGTATCACCTCCTTTAGGAGTTCAGTTGTTCTTTTAGTATTTTTGTTTTACTTCAGAGAACATACAAAATGACGCTAACAATCCTTTGCACTTTATCTGCCACATCACTTTCCTTGAGCTAAGGAATAGGGTTGCTTTTTTTAAATAGGAACTTGACAAATTGTGGTGAACGTTCTCCTGCTATTAGTATTGGTCTGATGGTTCCTGGGTGAAATGTTGGACAGAGGGTGAAGGAATAAAGGTCGCGATAGAAGAGAGTGACGCCTAGTGGCAGAAGAATGGCAAAAGTATTAATTTTGGTGCACTGAACTAGTGGGATAAAAAGCTTGTCCTTTGGAACTTTGTTGTATAGTGTGACGACACTGCTACACAGATTTATTTTTCAAAGTGGGAAGACTGGGCAAGCGCAAGCTGTGAAGAATTTTAGGTCAAGGCATGTGTTAGAGGCTTTGTGTACTGACCTCTGGTGGAACATACTGTTTTAAATGTGTAAGGGAAGCACTGTTTGGTGTAAACAACCCCATTTTAATTAATTTTTGGTGAGAATGTCTTTGATTTTGTTCTGAGTGAAGGGAGGAAGCTAGTAGTCAGTTGCTCTGCTCCCTATTACACTTTGTGTGAGCACAGAGTTAGAGAGATGCTGTATGAGGGAAACCTACTACTGTTAGGTCACAAATGTATAGCCAGATCTTGTTGATATGATGAAGTGGTGAATATCTGAAATTGTGCGTTCAAAACAAGGCTCAGAGGGTCATGGTAGTTTTACACAGCAACCCTATCTGTTATCCTGCTGATGTTCAATAGAGAAAATCTAGATTTTCTGCTACCTTCTTATTTTGAAGCAGACCAGTGTGAAGTTGCAGTGTGTTGGCAGTGTCACCTGTCTGGACATCATTTTATAGAAAAAAGGATTCTCTACAGCTTGAAATTATGTACCTCTCCTGAGAGGTTGTGTGTGGGAGAGTAATGTTAAAAGTACTTTAGAAGAAAACAGAGGGATGAATTCCTCAGAAACAGAATCCAGATATGTGATCCAAATGCATATCTTGTAGAATCTAAATGTCACTTGCAGGAGTTCCAGGGGGGAAGGCAGAGGATAAGTCACCTGCTATCAAAATGATGGTGTGTTCTATGCCGCTTAAAACTTAAAGGTTTGGTTTCAATAAAATGAGGTAATTGGTATAAAAATCCCAGCAATAGATTTCTGAAGAATCCTAACAAAAAATGGAAGCATCAGAAGAAAAATAAGTTTGTGCCAAGTGTGTAATTCTTATAGTGACTGGCTAAAGAAGGTGAAATTTCTATGTGCTAAAATAAAAGAATATGGAGGGTTGGGGTTAGTAATGAATTTGGGACTGAAAAAAGAGGTTAGGTGTGCTCCAAGCAGACAGATGGATAGTTATGTCAGTGGCACCAGACTTCTAAAGTTTAATATTTTGTATTATTAATTTGTCTAATGTTATTAAATGGATTTAAAGTCTTTCATTAAAAGTATTTTTTTTATCATAATAAGGCAATCTTTTTTGTATAAATCTTAGCGTGAGTTTTTTCACGTGAAGACTGTTATTGAAAATCTTCTGCATGTCTTAACTATGTAATGAATAATACTGAACAGCACCTGTTAACTTAAGCACTGCTAGACCTCCTAGAACAAGAGAGCAATGCAATAAAGCCAGTAACAGCACTCATTTTATTTCTGTTAGTTTGAGGGGTGAGAGGATTTTACAGTCCATCTAGAAATATAACAGGACATAAAAATACAGACAACCTTTCTTCTTCATCTTGATGGCCTAGAGTTGGAGTTACCAGTTCTATTACACAGAGCCTCTTTTTTTATACCAGAGTGTTTTCTTCACTGTCTTTTGGCTGCTCCCATCAAGAGGATTGTGGACGACTGTCTCATTGCTCTGAAACAAGACTGAAAATGCTCTCTTAACTGAGGGTTTTGCTATCTAATTACGCTCATAACTAAGTGATGCTTTTCAACCTGAAGGTATACTAGCCATAGTTTGTTTATAAATTTTGTTAATGTGAAACTAATCCCAGTCCTGTTGGGCCTCTCTTATAAGGCCTGATCTGCAATCCAATGTAGAAAAATTCATGGTCAGCTTCAGTAGTGGCTGGATCAGGTCACAGGGTGTGCTGCTGCTGTGATTTGGACAACTCTTGCATAATATGTTTTCAAGTGAATTTTTTGTTTGCCTGGATGACTATTAGAGACTTCATCCTGCTTGTTGGTCAAGATTATTCAAGGAGTGCTTTTTGTGTCATCCTTCTGGCTAAAACTTTTTTTAAAAAAATAAATCCAAACCAAACAACAAACTATGATGGGTGTGTTTGGGGTTTGTTTTGGGGTTTGGGTTTTTTTTTGGCGGGGGGAGATGTGTTTTAAAGAAAAATGTGTGATCTAAGACACTCTGGCCAGGCATCTGTTTTTTACTGTCTTCATACATCATTCCTAAATCACAGTTCGTGTTTGCCTCCATTTGTGTACCGTCTTATGTTTTTTTCCAAAAGCTGTCATGGTTTTCCCTCCCACTCACCAATTTTTCTACAATATTTACTCTTACTTGCGGTACTGGTCATGACCTTGCAACAGTCACATTACCGTGATGTCTTTGTCTAATAGTTTTCAGCTTGTACTGTTGGGCCCTTCTTCCACTAAATACTCATGTCCAAATCTTTCAGGTTTTTTTTGCTTTTTCCTGATAACAGTGATTAAATATTGATGTCATGTGCAGTTATAAGACACCTTTCTTAAGCTCAGGGAGACTGCCACTTAAAGTGAATTTAGAAGTGTTAAGCAAATTCAAGTCTGCTCTTGTACAATATAATGTTTGTTGAATAGTACAGTATCTTTATAATGTGTACATAAATAAAAGTATTTAATTGAGTAATTGTCTACTGTTTCATTTACTGATGAAAATGCCTATTTTTTAATTGCTATTTGTAGCTCAAACAATTTTTGCAGTGGATGCACTAAAAAGATGACTTGTTTATTTTGAAACATTCTGTTAAACTTGACAAAGGTAATGTCATATCCATGGAAATGGCTATAAAACCTTGTAAACTAATGGCTCTTCACCAACACTTAATATATTATTAACATGAGCATGTTTAGTTACATGACTAAAACACTAGCAGCTGGGCTATATGTAAGTACATATTAAAAACTGTTAAAAAACATCACTTAGAAATGGCCCTTCTGACTTGTGTATTTGAAGTGTGTGGTCTATTTTTGCATTGGGTTCTAACTGTGAAGACACTTTGTTTGGTACTACATGACACCTCATAGTTTAGTATGAGCCACCTTAAATTTAAAAAAAAAAAACAAAAACCAAAACCCAGAAAAACTCACAAAACTTGTCTCACTGCTAAATAATAAAATACAGTTCTAAGCATTAAACCTGTGTGTCTTGTGTGGTGCTTTACAGGAATGAATTCCTGATGCTTTTCAGCATTAGTGAGTTAAAGGAAAATATCATCATTACAGGTATTTTAATTATTCTTGTAAGAATGCACTGTGTAAGCAACTGGCTGGCATAATTTTGCTAGCTGCCTCAAGTCCCCAAAATTAATTGAAGCAAAAGTAAAATGTTCATGTATAAAGCTCCACTAACTGGAATGTGCGTGGGTACAGATGGATGAGAAGAATAATGCATAATAGTAATCGTATGAATAAAGTCCTCTTTTCTGTAAGTGATCTGTAGAAGGAATTTAAATGTTACTAATGTTTTGCTATTCAGATGTTTTCTATTAATAGGTAAATATATTTTACTCAGTAGTTCCTACCATATTCCCAGAAAAGTATTAGAGCACACTTATCCTGACAGTATTATTTAGCAGTTACAATCTTTTGATCTTGTGCCATGGCACTGGTATTTAAGTTGATAATTTAGAACAAAAAAAAAAGTGATGGTCATTAATTAAGTAAATTATGCCTGTTGTTCTAGTTGTCAGCCCCCAGATGGGTTTCCAGTGTTGGAAGGGACATTGCATGCTCTGGAACTGATTGACTAACAAGCGTGTTCTGCTAGTGGTAGCGTCACAGGGCAGAAACAAGTGTTCTTGCAGCACACTGTGCCTTTCTGTTTTCCGCAAGTAAAACAGTGCTGAGAGAGGTGGAATGGCAAAGAGAATGATGTAGCAAGTGTGCAGTGACTAAGCGTTCAAGGTGGTAGACAGGCCTAGCTTGAAAGGAAAGGAGCGGGGCCTGCTCTCATGTCCCCTGGGAAGAAGAAGGTGAGGAAATTGGCTGTGCCATCGCTTGCTGCTGTCTCTGTGTGTGCGTGTTTGTTCTGATGAGTCAGCTAGGGTCACTTCTGAGTCCTTACGGATATGACCTGAGCAGAGAGAGTGGAAATTTAATACTAGCTTTATCAGATAAAGGATGCATTACTTCTGGTCTGAAATATTTATTTCCTCATGTGACTCTCTTTTTAGCTGCCTCTGCTCTTTTGAATGCTTAGTTCACATTAGAGTGCCGTATAAGCTGACACTTTTCACCAATATGTTCTCTGACGTTTACTGTAAAGGCTTGTGAGGATGTGCCTTGTTTTAGTGCTGATAATTGATTGTGGCAGCTCCAGCTACTCACTCAGCCTGACTTTTATATTGCTATCGCTATATAGGTCTGCAACTTCCCTCTCCTGCTTTGCTACTTCTGCTGCCAAAGGCGCTTTGCCATGTGAACGCTGCATTTTGTCACCAGAGCTGTGCTCGCTGAAGTTTAAGCATGGGGCTTGCACCGAGCTGGGGAAAAATACCTGAGAAAGGACTGGTTTTGTAGAAGGTAGAGGGCTGAATTTCCTACCTTTCTGGACCATGCAGTTCTGCTGTCAGGATCTGCTAAGAGTAAATCAAGGCGATAACTACAAAACCTTGAAAAACAAAGCCATGCAGGCAAACTACAAAAGTACAGAGAAGTGGTTTGCAGAGTAGATATGGAGCATCTAACAAGAGCTTGATCATCTTACCTTGTGGGTCAGGAAGAAAGTGTATCCTGGAAAGCAGCAGTAGCCTTGCTTAGGAGTCGACACTGGTTGAGGATAAGTGTGAGGACCTATTTTAGGACATCAACGTTCCCAAGCAATGTATCACCCAAGGCTGATGGACCCTACAGTGTATTCTAATTTATAGTGATTTATTCTTGTATTTTCATTGCATTTTTATCTTACATAATTATTTTTTTACCCCTGGAGGCTCTTTTGCGTATTCATGAGTACAAATCAATCTTCTATTTTCCTAGCCGTCCTAATAATTTTTATTTGCAATTTTTCCCACTTGAATTCCTTTTTCTTAAATGTTCGCGGCTTAGTACATAGTATTTCATATAAAGTCTTCTCAGTACCTCGTGTTACACTACTTCCTTTCTGCCGATGGACACGGCTCAGCTTCAGCTGAAGGTTGCATTGGTCTTTCACAGTTGCAAGACCTTAGTGCTTCATGGTCCTCCTATGGCAGTGAATTCATTCAAGTTTTTCCCTTTCTCAGCTTCAGAATGAAGCAGAGCCATCAGAGCACAACAAAATAACCAAAAGTAGGAATTTTGTGTTATAGAAATAACTTGTACGTATTACTGTATGGTGTGCAGGTGCCCTTGCGCTGGCAGCGGGGCTGCAGAGTGGCCTCTGTGAGGAGCGGACGGAGCTGCCCCGTGCCGGACACAGCCGGTTCCAGCCGGCTCCAACCCACCCACAGCAGGGCACGGCTGAGCCCCCCGGCCAAGGGGGTGGTGCCTCAGGGAAAGCATATTGAGGAAAGGGCAAAACCACCAAACATGCAGAGAAGGAGGGGAAAAAAGAGTGAGAAACAATTGTGTGAACCCCAGAGTGAGAGCAGAAGGAGGGGGAGGAGGTGCTCCAGGCGCTGGAACAGAGCCTGTGGAGGAGCCCACACAGCAGCAGGTTTATCCTGAAGGACTGCAGCCTGTGGGAAGGACCCATACTAGAGCTGGGGAGAAATGTGATGAGGGAGCAGCAAAGAGGAGCTGTTACTGACTAACCACAACCCCTCTTCCCCATCCCACCATGCCTCTTGGGCTGAGGAGGCAGAGGAGTTGGGAATGAAGGAGTGAAGTTGAGCCTGGGAAGAAGCGGGGTGAGGGGGAAGGTGATTTTACTTTTGTTTCTCACCATCCTACTGGCAATAAATTAAATTTCCCTGAGTCGAGTCTGTTTGACCCATGACAGTAGTTGCTGAGTGATCTCCTTCTCTTCATTTTGACCCACGAGCTTTTCATCTTATTTTCTCCCCTTGTCCTGGTGAGAGGGAGTAAGAGAGCACCTGGGTGGGGGTCTGGCTGCTGGCCAAAGCCAACCCACCACAATAAGTTAGGGCAGCAGCTCTAGTCTCTCTCTCATGTGCCACCCATGACAACAAGTTGTTCGTGTAACACAAGGAGTCTGGTGCTGAGAAATATTAAAATTTAGGAAAATTTGTACCTGGTCTGTCTGAATTGGCAGTCTGAGAATTTGACTTGCAAAGACTCCTCGTAAGCAGAGAGTTTTTAAAGGTGTTCATGAGAGAAGTTCTAGTGCTGGTAAAACATCACAGTATTATAAAACTCAGTTGTCAGGTTAACCTGTACTGATATGCTCAGAATTGACAAACTGTTTCCCAGTAGGGGTGCTTCAGGGAGACGTGGAAGACAGTCCAGCAGTAGGCATCATATCAGAATGTGAATGAGCAATTCTTTTATAAAGCCAAATGTTATTTTGATGTGATAGTCTGAATTTAAGAAAGCTGTGTGGTTTGCCTTTTAAAAAATTATTTTTACGTGTCTATAAAAAATTTAAAAAGTATTGTCACTCAACCTTGTTTGGTAAAGGAAGTAGAGGGAACCTGTAACTTTACAAGGCTCCAGCATGAGTTCTGCAGATGCTCAAGTTAAGTAAGGCCATTGGATGTCCTGGCTTTGAGTGTTTTCTGAAGCATTATAGTAAACAGATGACATACTGTCTTTTCAGGGGACACAGTGGAGAACAACAGGAGAAACTATTTCTGAGTTTCCAGTGGATGAAAACTCCCTAAGAGAAAGTGCCGGCTACATCAGCTTGTAAATAGAAGGAAGAAACTGAGAAAATCAGGCTTCACTGGAGAATTTGGTGATCTAAGTTTTAGTTACCTTGTTCAGATTTCATGCAACATTTTGGAAGGCAAGCCATAGGAATGATGTTGTATGTCCTTAGCTGTCATAAATTTAAGTTTACATTCAACTACCCCAATTTTCATGGAGAGAGAAAAAAAGGGTTTCTTCTTCACAGCATTGTGTCACATGGGCCAGGACACTGCTCAGTGTCCATGGTGTCCTTAAGATGCCTAGTGCATGTACTGGAGTAGATGCATGACCTATGGCAGCTTGGAGGCGAGAGGTATCTTGGCTGAAGCCCCAGCAGGCAGCAATGAGAGTAAGTAAATTCTGGTGAGGTCTCATTGTACATGTATCACCAGTAAAACCCGTTTAAACATCTTCATTTTAGGACCTGGTTATGAAAAGCGTCATTTAACTCTGGAGACAGCCATTATCAGTACCCTAATTATCGACAACTAATTATGGGTGGATAAATAATGAATTTGCGATTGCAATGATTAGGGTGCTAATTAGGACTGCTAATAGGATGTTGCCTTAGAAAATAGTAGGAAGAGTGCAAGTTCTTTTGAAAGTTCGTTTTGCTTTTTTATAAGTTGATCTGCTATTGTCGGATTTGTCCAATGAGGTTTCCACAGTGACCTTTTGTTGGAATTAGAGAAGATTATTTATGTATGGTCACCAGAATCAAAGGAGTGGATGTCAAAGATCAAAAAGGTTCAGAGAAGAACTGCAGGAAGGAGTGTCTCGAATAGTGAAAGACAATTATGAAAGGGAGAAATTAATGCACATGGATAATGAGTTGACTGCCGAAAGGAGAAAGATATTGCTAGTAAATTATATTTTTAACCATGGAAGTGAGCTAGTTGCACTTAGTCTAAATATGTGTCTGTTCTTTAACGTGGCCTCTAATGATAAGCAGTTATTAAACTGTTTGCCAAAGGCTGATTCCCTGCCATTTCAGCTCCTGAAATGATAGCTGGATGTGAATGAAGTGCAACATATAAAAAAAATTACAGAAACAACAGGATAAAGTGGTCTCCCTGCTGGAAGCTGAACTGATTGCCATAATGGTTTTCCTGGTCTTAACCTTTACATATGGCCCAATTTTTTAATTCTCATTTTCTTTCTTATGTAGAGTCTATAGAGCTATGTGAGAACTATTTTATGTTCACACTGTGACAAATTGATTCTGAAGAAATACCTTTCTGAAAACAAAGAAAAAAAGAAAACTTTTAAATATTTAGTTTGTAATTCAGGTTGTATGAACCCACATGAAGACATGGGATACTTGTGAAAGTGTGTTATTAAACTATAGGCAAATGAAAAATGTAGAAAAAAGGTGTATTAATCAAATGTCTTTTGAAATGCCACCATTTCCTACTAACATTTTCACGTAATGATAATGAATTGAATATACCCGAGCGTATTTCATGACTGGCTGCAGCATGAATGCACTTAAATAGGCAAGGATCGCTGCTGGATGATGCATGGATCTTTGAACAGCATTTAGCTTGAAGTTTTCATGCTTAGAAGTGGTCCAAAGATTTTAAATAATGTTTAGCAATATTAAATTTTTGTAGTTGATATCAAGAACTTATAATGTATTTAAAGACTTGTACTTAAGAGCATTTATTTTCATCAAAGTGTGACGGATGTGTACATCATATATTGTAAAGTACACGTTTTCAAAACTATTGAATCTTGTAAAGGTTTGGGGTTTTTTCTTCAATTTTGTGGAAGGGGCACGTTCAGTCCTAACTCATATTCAGGTGAATGTGCGGGTGCTTGACATGACTTCCAGGACCAGCGTCAGGCGCTGGTGTGACGGGGCGTTGGAGTGGCAGTGTGGCTGACTTGGTCAGCACCGGTCCGCAGTGAATCTTGCTGTGGGGAAGCCACGCGAGAAGGACGAGAAAAGAGCAAAGATCTAAAGGTCAGGTATGAGGTGCCAGCACCTTTAGAAAAACTTTGATTTTGAAAACGAAGAGTTTCAAGTGATACCCGAGATTAAATTCCAGAATAGCCACCGTGGCCTTGTGTGCCTCCCGGCGTGCTCGTGGGCTATTCGGGAGAATGAGGCTGAGGGTGGAAAAAAGTCTGTCCCGCGTGTGCCCCGTTCTCCCGGGGTGGGCCCGGCGGGCCGCCCTCCCGCCGGCAGCCGGGCCGCTCTGCCCTTCGCCCGTGACACAGCCGCCCCCCGCCCCCCGGGACTGCCGACCGCTGGCAGGTGCCCCCGGGGCAGCAGCGGGCCGGGCCCCCGCCCCGGCGGCGGCGTGACGTGCGGCGGCAGGAATGCGGCGGGGGTCCGGGGAGGGACGCGCGCACACACACACACACACGGCTGCCCGCCCCGCCCCGTCGCGACCGGCGGGCCGCTGCGCCAACCGGGAGGCGGCGGGGCCTCGCGCTGCCCCAATGGCGGCGGGCGCTGCCCGAAAGGCCCGGCAGCGGGCGGGGCGCGGCGGCCCGGGAGCGGCGGCGGCGGCGGCCCCGGGGAGGCGGTAACGGCAGCGGCGGCCGGAGCCAGGCGGGGGCAGGCGGGTCCCCGCCGGGACTCAGGAGCTCCGCTCGGCGGTGGGTGAATGCGCGCTCGACGGCGGCAGCCCCGGGCCGGGGTGTGTCGGAGGGTGGAGGGGAACGGGTGTGTGAGTGACGTGTCCGGGGAGCGGGGCAGCCGCCGGAGCCCCGCCGGAGCGGAGCGGGCCGGGCGGCGGCCTCAGGGCTCTTGGCGGCAGCGCCGGTCGCGGCGGAGGAGGTGGGTGTTCCCTCCGCGGCTGGGGCCGGCGGGGAGCGCCGGGGTCCCGCTCCGGCGTTAGTCACGGAAAGTTTCGTCCTCCGAGGCTGGGCTCGGTGACTCGTGTGGAGACACCTCTCCTCGCCCGGGAACTGCCGCCCCCCCGCTTCCCGCCGCCGTCCCCGGGGCGCCGGGGGTGCCTTGCTGGGGCTGCGGGGGCCCGCGGGTGGCAGCTGGGGATCTCGGCCCGCCTCGGTGGAGGAGAGGAAAACCCGGTGTTTTAAAATGTATTATTAAATTGGTTCTGCCAGTGTAACGCGGCTTGGCGAGTCACCGAAGCGAGGGTGCAAGAGGTCGTTAATAAACGCATTTACTCCTCTTCCAAACTCCTAGCTCTTGATCTTTGGTGAAGTTTCTTCCCCAGGGCTCTCGCTGGGGTTTTTGCTCGGGTGTGTGCCTCTTCATGGTGTCCGGCGTCGGGAGCTGCCCGGCCTCAGCTGCCCTCTCCTTTTCATCAGGTACGGACAAAGCTATTGGAAATCCGAACTCCCAGGGGAACTGGAGTTTCTTTCCTTCCCCCTTCTTAAAAACTGTGTTCAACACCAGCTTTGGAGTTGGCATCTGCCGTTAAATTGGCTTTCTTGAAACAGAGGAAAAATGCTTCAGTACAATAACAACTGTCCATTACTTTTTTTCTATTTTCAAAGGAGGTTTTAAAATTGCCTTGGTTTCTTTGTAATTAACACTGTAACTGTTGGAGGAGTTACACAGTTGCTTGTGGTGATACCAGACTTTTGAAAGATGCCCTGTTCTAACAGGGTAAAGGTAGGGATAGCTTTAAAAGATTGGCCAGTCATTCACCTGGGTGAGTGAGTGAGGTTTGTTGGTAGGCTTGGAAAGGTTCTTGGAAAGACAGCTACTAATAATTTGCCCCTAGCAAAGGCTTATTTTAAAGGCCTTTAGGTGGTGCTTGTATTTTTGACCAGAAAGATTTTATCCATCCTAAATTCTGTCCTCTTTCATTTAAATACTTGTTCAATCCTCCTAAGATCATGGCTTTTTAATTGCAATGTAAAACGTATGTTCTTTTTTTTTTTTTTCAGTTGTGCAATTTAACTGTTACCATGAAAAGGTATAGGATTTTTTTGCATGAGTCAGAAAATAAGAAAGATTGATTGTTTGAAAACTGTCTCATGCTGAATAAATACAGTGAGGATGTATCAACGTATGTTCATTTGTGACTATCATTATTGTAAAGAAAATAAATGTTTTCCCAAAGCTTTTACTCTGCTCAGTGAACCCCAGTGACCAATCTGTTCTGCAGTAGAAATGAAATATTACATTTTTAAAATTTTCTTTTGGCACTCAGGAGATGCAGATTTGTTGCCTGAATGTGGGACGTGTTGGGCGCCTACAACTGCAAGCCCATTATTCAAGCAGGGGTTCTGACTGTTCAGCTGTTTTCTTCAGTGGGCCCTTCAGTTTTTTCACTTGGGTGATCTGTTTGATCTTGATAATCTGTCTGACTTGCTTTGTTTAATCCATCTTGTGGTGTTTTTTTTTTTCACCCTCAGGCTCAGTAGCCCATGAACTAGTTACATGTGTTTAATCTGGTTATGAACAGTAGTTTATTAGACACTACCTTGAAATCTGATATTTCTGAAGGCTTTACAGTGAGATTTCAAGACTTTTATAGTACAGTCTATGGATTTCTTAACTTACCTGTGGTGTTGAATGTGAGACATGACCTACTGCATGAGTGGCAACAAGTGTCTTGTGATGGGACAGGCACCAGGTGCCCAGTGTGTGGTGCTTTCATGGCTGATGCCCGCAGGTGGATGTGGTGAGAGAAAGGACTCTGGAAGCAGATAGATGCTTGAGGAACGTGCTGTCCATCAGCTCCTGCTGAGTGCCAGGACCTGGCAGGATCCTTCAGAGTTCATACACCACAGGATATGGAGAAGACCCACAGTGCTGTGTGATGGGTGCGTGCAGGCTGGCATTGCACCTCTGAGACATTGAGACCAAATGTGCAAGTCTTGTGCTATTCACTTTGACAGGTCGGTGGTGAGCACACCAAAGTACTGCAGAGGCGGTTGCCCCCCTCCGTGCCCGTGCAGAAGCAGCTCTCTTCTGACCAGGAGCTATGGGTGCTCCCAGCAGATAGAATATGGCTTCACTCATCTGTAGACGGCGACAGTCCTTCCCGGAGTAGAATACTGTGAAACAAGCTTTAACGTTTATTGATATTAACTTTAAAAATCCAAAATATTACAGAAATCATATTTACATTCTCATTTTTATTGTGATTGAAATCAAGGGTCTAGGTACCTCAGCATCTTGTGGGTCTTTTTTTCCTCTAGACTATTAACTTCCGCAGAAATGTTCTGACTTACACTGGGTTGAAATACTAAGGCTAAACACTTACTCTAGTCATAGGCTGAATATAAAAGGTTCTGATTATCCTAAACCTAGTAGCTCTGTAGTGTGTCTTAAGTAAGGTACAGCTTTAGTTTTGAGTAGGCTGAATTTTTAATGATAGACATCACAGCTTTTTTTAAATGCTTTTGAAATTTTTTAGCATTTTTCAGTCTACTTAAGTTACTCTTTTTTAACAGAGCTTTTCCTTTGTTTGTTTTCTTGGTTATAATTTTATATAAAAATATAAAGTATATTTTATATATAAAATCTTGTACTGATTTTTTTTTTTTTTTTTTTTTTTTAATTTTTGCCAGGACACTACTACTTACTGCTGGGTGGGTGGGAATGTCTTTTGTTTTGCTTTTCTTTAACAGTTGAGGGTATTTAGTCTCAGCGTTGATAAATTTGATATGAAGAAATCTCAACACTGGAGGGGTTCTGTTGGTTCTAAGCTGTTTAGGAGTCCTTACATAGTTTATAAACATTTGAAGGAAGACAACAACCTTGTCTAAAACCCGAAGGGCTATTGTCAAACTTCATAATTGTTAATGGAATTTAATGCAACTGGGAATAGTGCATTACTCATTTGTAAAACAGGAAGTCTATTAACTGCTTCTGTATACAGTAGAAATTATTTTTAGAATTTGTTGTAGAAAATTTATAAACTTTGGTATGTTTCTGAAGTAGCCAGGAAAGAAATTCTGCAATCCAGGAGGAGGAGGAGTAGTTTTGATTCAGTCTTTCAGATTAAAATTTATATATTGTGCAGAGCTGCAGTCAGTTTATTCATGCATCTGTAATACTACACTGCTTTCAATTCTGTATGTGATGGAGAAATGAGCAGTGTGTAGTACTTATTTTCTTCATCTTTACATATGCAGGATAGTAATTTTCTTTCTGCTTCTGTAAGGTGACTGCTGTTTCACTTTTTGCTTTTTCTTTAGTTATGTCTTTCCATTTTACAGTTTTAGTTTAGAACTGTGGAAGACATCTCACGAGGTCTTAGGGCCTCAAATTTAAAGGCATTTTTGAAACTCTTTCCATAAGTTCAGCTTACTGATGGCTTTTTGAGCTGCAAGTGCATGTCCATAGCATCCTTGGATGCTTCTTGTGGAATATCTAGTGTAGCAGTTGCCCCTTAGAGAAACTTCCTTTGGAGTTACAGTGTCAAATGAGTCTTACTTTTTGAACATTCTGTATGTTATAATGGGACAATAAATGGGGCTTCATTGATAGTGTTATGAATTAGTCTTTCATTTTGTGTATATTCTACAACACGTGAGGGAGGCATTTTTCATATCCAAGACCTTCTTTTGTTAAAATCAGCATTCATTGCAGATATTTTTTTTCACTCCTCTTCCTGTTTGTACAAAGTCTTTCTTGTTATTACATCTGTTGGTGGAAAATTAATATTGGTAAATCCATTTTTGAATCTAGGAATAGTTTAAAGAGTGGAAAAGCTACAAGCCTGGATGCTTGGAAGTTATCAGGGATTCATAAACTGAAGCTTGAGAATTAGGGAGACTGAAGGCACGTTACGAGGGTGAGGTGTTCTTTATAATAAGGAGGGGCGGTACATGAACAAGATAAACCAAAATTCTCATTATGGACCCATACAACTACGTCTTAATACTCTTTCTGTTTTCAAATACATCTCTCTCAGTAATGTCATTGTATGCATATGTGATTTGCAGAGAGCAAAATCTTGGGGCTCAATATGTGTCACATACCTGTAGAAGGAAACTGCTGCATTATTAGCATCTTTTGAGACTTAAATCACTTGGACATTTTCTTACAGTAGACAATCTGAGTTTTACTCGAACCGAAAACTTCAGGTTATTTTGAAACCAGGGACATGTAAAAGTACAATTTGTTTTTAAGGGAGTGATGACAGGTAATGATAAACAAGATTTGAAAATTATATTTTCAAATTGTGTTTTCAGATCAAAAACTTGACTTATATTTTATTCCGAGTTGCCTGAATCAGCAAGACTGTGGGAAGTGATGCATAACTGCACAACATTGATTCATGTCCTACATGTTCGCTGCTCAGTCAGGAAGCCTGAAGCTTAATGTCAAATGCGTGGGTGAAGCAGTTAACCAGAGCAAAATAAATTGTTCTACTTTCATGGTGCTGAATAGGGGCATTATCTTGGGAAAATCTGTTTCAGTGACTTACTGTACTGTACAATACTTGTTACTTGGGACTGAACCATGAATAAGAACTATTAGGATCCAGGCTCAAGGTCAAACATTCACTCTTGTTTCTGTTCTGTAATCTCTTTTCTTGAAATGCTTTCAAAAATATTACAGAAATCATTTGAGTATTTTTTTATTCATTAGAGATACAGAATATATATCTTGGAAATTTCAAGAAAGGGGATGAACATTATTTCCTCATCTGTAAAAAGGGATCATAAGTTATTGGGAAGTAGATGGCAATATTTAGGTTTCCTGCTAGGACCACAGTGAGTCTTGAGCTTACGACTCTTGACTTTATATTTTTCACCTTTCTAAAGCATTCAGTGTCTCATCCTCAGTGTTCTTTTAGAATTTTATATGTCGTATTTAATATTGTTGCAAACCATGGACTGAGTAATTTGAGTCTTAAAAACTTCGAGTTTGAACTATAGAAGATGTAGAAGAAAGAGGACTACTTGATCATTTCCAAATCAAAGAAAGAGTGAAGATCACTGATGTTAGGACTAGATGCAGAATTTAAACTTCCACAGAAAACTACCTTCCATTGTACATTTTTTGAAGATGAGGGCTGTTTTGTGCAGGTGCTATTACTATTTTTCTTTCTTACTTTAATTGATTTAATGGCTGCCTTATCAAATTTCTGGTTTATTTGAATAATATGGTGTTATAACACGAAATTCAGTGAAAATTGTGCTATTTTTCTAGAGCATGCATGATGACTCTGATTAGAAATATATTCCCATATTTTACTCCAAATAGTTATTTTAGAAACATAGAAATAAGAGTCTATATTTATATTCTTAATAACTTCATCAGGTGAAATAAATTTGTTCAACTGGACACTTTTGTAATGATCAGATGTAATGGATTGTTCTCGATGAAAAACACTATGGTTACTTTTCCAAGGACAGTAGTACCCAAAGAACTGAAAATGTTTCAGAAAAGTGTCTCTCTTAGGACTAGGTTTGCAGAAAGCAGTAGAAACTGAATCTTCAGTTCAGTGTATCATTTCGTTTGTATCATTGGAAAGAGCTTCTGATGGAAATTTTTATCAATTGTCATCAGTATCTTGAAAGACAGTCTATGCCTTGTAAAACTAGGACTCGTAGATTTAATGCAAGTTTGACCAGGACTTTCTGCTTTTGCAGTGGATGTGCAGATGAAATACAACTGGAGGGGAAAATTGTACTTTATCAACTGTGTCCATAAAAAAAATTCCTCTCCCGCCTTTTTTTTTTTTTTTTTTTTGAAACTAAGAACTTGATTTACTGGGCAATCAAAATAGGTTTCAGGAGGGGGCATTTTCCCTGTGAGAAAAATACTGTATTTTGCATGTGAGAATGATCAGAATTACTAGTGTAAATTACTGTTGTGGTGCACTTTTAAATAACAAAAACATTTATAAAGTCTCTGCATAATGATTCTAATAATGTGCATTAAAATTATATGTATGCAACTAAACCGTATGTAGCTTTACATCACAGCTGAAGTGTTGTGCAGCATGCTAGGATCTTCTCTGACTTAGAAACAGAAGTCTTGCTGAGGATATTTCCAGTTAAGTTAATACTTGATCTCCAATATTGGAAGGGGCTAGTTTGGATTAAGTTTAAAAGAGGGAATTTCAGAAATAAGATTACTTTTCCAGATGAAGTTACTTGATTGTAATCAAATTAAGTAAAATGCTCTTAGTATTGATATATTTTTATTGTGCTTGTGTGTGCGACATGGAAGATCATGGTCTTGAACCAGTGACACAGTCCTCTAGTTTGTGTGGCACAGAACAACAACAAAAAAATTCAGTCCTGACTAAAAGTATGTGACACCAGCATTCACTTTTAATTCTTTGGATGCTTGCGATTTGTTATGGTACACTTGACCTCCAGGATGGCTTCCAAAATGCAAGGTGATGACCCTCTTCTTCTTTTGGGTATTCAAACAGTTGCCAGCGCAAAAGGTAGGAGCAAAGGCTTATTTACTAAATGTCAGGTTCCCTATGTGCGTGTTTGGGAACCTGTTGCCTTCCCTGGTTTCTTTTTACCCATACTCTCTCTCATTCCTTAAATATTTGTAGGTTTTGTCACATCTGTAAATTAAGTATAGTACTACTGAGCTTAATAAAACCATATGTTCGTGTTTGTTTCAGCAAGGTCTTTTACAGAATGTTGTTACGATCTGAGTGGGTGTACTACTAGATGGGTGAAAAACTGGTGAGATGGTTGGGTTTGGAGATGGCTAGTTGGTTATAACTTACCTGAAGGGTCGTAGCCAGTGGAGTGCCCCAGCTGTCTGTCAGAAGATGTATCCTGTTTAGTGTTATGCATGACTTGGAAGTCAACCAGCCCTTGCTCATGAAGTTTTCAGGTGGCACGAGATTGGGGGAAGTGGATGTGCTTGAGATTAGGACTGTCATTCAGAAGGACCTGGGCAGGTTGGAGGAGCTGGCTGGCAGGAACTTTATGAAATTCAGCAATGATGAGGGCAACGTTGCGCCTGTGGGAGGGGAGAGCTCCTCTGAGGGGAAGGGTTCCCCTTCACTCAGCCCTTGTCAGACCACACCTGGAGTACTGCATCCAGCTTTGTGACCACACCACACCCCAGCCCACCCTGCCACAGTGCAAGAAAGATGTGGATAAACTAGAGCAAGTTCAGCACAAGGCCACCACGATGTCAGGGAGTTGTAGCACTGCCCTGGAGGAGAGGCTGAATGAGCCAGGCTTGTTCGGCCTGGAGAAGAGATGCTTTGAGGGGCCTAATGGTTGCCTGCCCCCAGCTGCTGGTATGTTATCAAGAAGATGTCAGAACAACAGGCAATGGTCATAAACTGAAGCAAGGGTGGTTCTAACTAGATATAAGGGCAATGTTTTTCTCTAGGAGGACAACCAAGTAGGAGAACACATTGCTTGGCAAGGTTGTGCAGTCTCTGTCTTTGGAGATTTTCAGGATCTCAGTAGATAAAGCAGCCTCGTCTCACCTGGCTTTGAGCTGCAGGGTGGACTACATGACCTCCTAAGGTACCTGCCAACCTGAATGAGTCTATCAATCAGTGATTATGTATTTTGCCTTGCAATAATAATCTGTAGAGGGAAAGAACATAAATATTAAAAAATCCATAGTGCTTTCTGCTTGCATTGTGGGTAGGAGCCCTCAGACAAATCTACAAATGTAGTCTTTGCTTTCTTCCTCTTTTCTCCTTCTGATGATGTATTGGGCAGGAATCTGCTCAAGGTGCAGAAATATTGTAAATAATATCCTTTAAAACAAGGATCATGTTCTCAGGGTGTCGCTGGAGATTCCTGCTTGTTCAGGACTTGCTGCCACATTGTTCTCTAGCTTTGAGCAAGATGCTGGTTGGTGCAAGAAAGGGTGGCAGAAAAAGAAGCAAAGTAGCTTTTGGGGAAGTGGATTCTGCATGTAGTCTGAAAAAAATGTGCATCTCTGTGGATCTGAACTTGTTTGCATTGCAGCTGGTAATAGAATTTCCCCTGACTTTAACTGAGCCAGGAACTGGGCTTCATACTTATTTTCTACTTAAACCTACACAGTTCCTTGTTATTCCATTGCTTATGATTTAGGTGATTTTCTTTACCAATTTTATTTCTTAAATTTATCACAGTACAGGACTGTTGGCTATTAATAAAACAAATATACATTAAAAGAAATAACAGTCTAGTCTTGATACAGCCTTCTTCTATGGCTTACAGCATGTGATGGTAAGCTGTCATAATTCAAATGCCTGTTTCATTCACACCCACTGTAGTATAAAAACATCTCTTAAAAAAAATTTCTACAGTATGTGTTTCTGTTTCAGCCTTGTGTGCTATCACTTTTTATTTTTTCTGTGTAACAGAGCCATCTTGAGGTATAGGGGGAAAAAAGGAAATTAACCTTCCTTCTTCTGTGTTCTTTTCTCTCCTTGCTTCTCTGCGCCCCCAAAATAGTCTATATATCAAATTTCAGCAAGATTTACTTTCCAGCGGGAGTTCTGTAGTTATAGGTGGAAGGAGACTCAGTTGGGCGTTATGCAGCAATAATCAGTAGGTGACGTGGACATGAAGATTTTAGACATTCATGGGCTTTGTCTTCAGTTTTTCTCTTTTTTTTCCTTGTTTAAATTTTATTTAATTGTTAGGCTTTCAGGCTTTCTCAGCTTGCCTGCATTAAGCTTTCTCTATGAGTTCCTTGGAAATCAGTCTACTTGTTTCATCTTTTCTGTTTTCTATTAAAAAATGCTCACTGACTCATTCTTTCTGCAGTGTTAAGAATGAAGAATCCTGACGTCGCTGCAGTTATAGTGCACACTCCTTCTTAAAGAGAAGGTATGTTGTCTTTACAGTTCTTAGGGTGGTAGAGCTGGAAAACTTGACAGGGTGTGCCCCCAGGTCTAAACGCTGTGCTGCCTCATAGTTTTGGCAGATTTTGCACTGGTCCCACTTCTGTTACCTAGTGACTATTGTACAAGTAATGGCTTTGGGAAAAGTTTCGATGAAGTGGAAATGCAGGTGTTGATCAGTATTGTATTCTTGTAGCTGAGAAGTGGTGGTCTGTTGTTCATCCCACAATTAGAGGAAACTATCAAACAAAATCTGATGCGCAGCTGTAGCTGAGAAACCTAGTCCTGGAGGCAGAAGGAGTTACCAGAGGTAATGAAAAGGGAAACTGAGTCACAGAGAAGACCATTGACTTTCTTCTGTAGTCTTTGGACAGGTATAAAGGTGTCTTTGTTTTCTTTGCTAAAACTGCCATTTGCTGTGGAATCAGAATTTCAGTCTCACGGATGCCAGGCCACCAGCCTCTGTTATACATGTGTTAGAACTCTGAGATTGTAAGGTCTGCTGTGGAACATCACAGACTCCCACTTCCTTCCATACCAGCTTTCATGGTCAAAGGTGAGCGCTCTTGGTGGAAAATTTAAAATAAGTGTTGGGAGGCTTCCTTGGGGATCATTTCACACTCGGCTGATTCTGCTTTCTGGTGTGAGTGTCATTTGAGATCTGACTGCTTTGACTACGTGGGACTTCTCTGCATGAGAAACATTGCCCAGGAATATCTGATTTTAATGTGGTATTTTAATTACTTTTTTTTCTTAAATATCTATTTAGAATTTAGAAATCATTACAAACTTGGTGAGGACCTGAACATATTGCAGTATATTAAGGGATCTGATGTTTTTTCTTTCAAAGGGATGCATTTAACATGCTTATTGCTGATTTTTAAAGACAAACTTATGAAGTTAATGGTTAAACAGCTGGAATAAAAGCACGCTACCCTGCTACAAATAGGGGTTTTTTTAACAGCAGTACTTTCAGGCTTGGAATATTTGGGATTTTCTCAGATAGATTGATTCAATGACCAACCTGTTATAAGTGGACAGTTAAACTGGGAACTTACAGAGTTGGAAAGCTGCCTTTCCTCTTCCAGTCTGTAAATATGAGTAAGAGTTACCTGTTCCTCCTAACAGTTTGACAGGAAGGGACCAGGTTAAAACATCAGAAAGCAGACAGGGGAAGCGAGGGCCAGTATTTTGGCCAGAGTGGGTCACCTGCCTTTCATAAGTGTCTGGGAGCTCCTTGGCTTCTCTCCCTGCATCTGTTTTATGTTGGATACACAGGGGAAATGGGGAAGAGGTGGAAAGGAGACAGTCTGTAGACCACCACTGTGGTCCACACCAGCCACTGCTACCTCTACCCACATCTGAAGCGAAGAAGGTGATAAGCACTGAGTCAGGTAAATTTGTCAGGTATCTGGAAGCCCATGGGAAATCTTACACTTTGGGCTAGGTGACTTCAAGAGCTTCTTTATGTCCCCGTGTTTCTGTGATTGCTGTGGAGCCTGGAAGGGAGAAGTTTAAATCATTAAGCAGAGGCTATACTGCATTTGAGAAATCAATTTTATATGGAAAAAAGCTCCGTATTCTTATAACCTCTGTGTCACGTCCAGTATGTCGGGGCAGTTGTTCAGTTATTCGATTCATAATTTTATATTGCAATGCACATGAATATAATAGATCATATGTTTCATGTTTAATAGGTTATTTTTTTATTTGCAGTTTTTAAATACATTTGGAACAGAATTTTAATATTCTGTGTCTTAAAAGCACATAGCTGTTGAATTTCTTAAATAATTTTATGTTAAACTAAATAATATCTACTTGGTGGTCATGATGTTGCATCTGGAATTCAGTGTTCATTGTGGGGCCCCAGTACAAGTGAGGGACTGGCAAACTGGAGCGAGTCCAGCGAAGGCCACTGCCATGGTTGGAGGTAGGAACAGGTCAGAAGAGGCTGAGGCAACTGGGTTTGTGTCATTTTGAGAAGAAAGGACTGAGGGGGATTGAATTACAGTCCTATGCTCCTTAAGGTGGGGTTGGAAAGAAGGCAGAGCCAGGCTTTTTTCAGAGGTGCACAGCAGGAGAATGAGAGGCAACAGCTGCAAGCTGCTGCAAGGGTAATTCCAGTGGGGCATAAGGGAAAAACTCTCCTGGAGTGGCTGGCTACCAGGGAGGTGGTGAAACCTCCACCTTCAGACGATTTCAGAACTTGGGTGGGAAAGACCCTGAGCAACCTGATCTAATTTTGAAGACACCTGTCCTGAGTGTATGAGAGAATATTCAGAGGTCCATTTCAGCTTAATTTGAGTTGTGATTTCCATGAGTATTGTTTGAATACACCTGTATAGTCAAATTAAATCATCTGGCTTAATCTTGATTTAAACATCTTTGACTTGAGTTAGTTCCCCTGCCTCTCAATAGAAGAGTGAAAAACTCTTTGAAATATGGTGCAGTTAGAAGTCATTCATGAACATGCCATCTGCTACATAAAATGGAAATTATTTTATTTTTATGAAGGGTATTACTGGAATGTACAATACACAAGCTCGCTGCTGCTGCAATGTTTTTCTCAGCATCTAAAAAGTAGAGAAAAATCTGTGGAACTTCAAGATGAATTAATGCAATGTATAAGTCAACCCTTAAGGCATTCTTAAGTGAGAAAGTGTATCTTTCTTCCTATGAATAACTGCACTGTTCGGATGGGAGCAAACAGGTCAGTGGCTAGGACTCTAACACTGGGTCTGTGTCCTTCCTCGACATAATTCTTATGTAATTTGAAGCATGTCACTGTAAGATATATCAAAATGGAAAACAAGCTGAAAACTTCCATAGCTCAGTTCTGCATATTGTTAGCATTTGCTTGTGAGGAAGAAACTGATTTTAAAAATCATTGTCGAAGTTAACTTCCACAGGTGTTTAAAAACTTGCATCATACATTTAAACGAAAAAAATATTCTGAAGGTCTTTTAGCTACTCTCTTAAAGATGTATTTGGAAGAGGTGCTGAGACTAAATTTCAGTGGTTTGCTGGTTATTCAAGTGTTTCACCCTTGAAAATCTATGTTCCAGTGATGAATCAACTTTAGAAGAATAAAGAAAAATAGCCTTTTCTTCAAACCATAATTTTCCCTCATTTTGGCTGACAATTTTGGTGTGGCAAGATGCATTCCAGTCAGTTGTAAGCAGGAACACGCCTTTGAGCTCTGCTGCTATAAATTGTAGAGAGAGGCTTTAGAAGGGACACTGTATAGTGAAAGCACATAATGGCATATTTTCTGTGTTACAGACTTATGTTGTATATGTGGATGAATCCTTTCTGAGCCTTGGCTCTGAAGCTACTTGGTTTTGTCTAGGATTTGATTAAGAATTACCAAAGCTTAAGACGAATTAAAAGGGAATTTCATATGCTTAGAAAATGCAAGTTGTTATGAATTGTCTCATTATATGAGGAGCTTGTGCTACCAGAGTTTTTATCCTTCCTGGCATGTCTGTCCTGATGATTTGCCCTTGCATACCCAATGCAGGGAGATTAATTGCCTGATACCTCCTAAGGTTGGATCCTTTTTTGAGGCACTTCCTTCCATTCAGTGCCACCTCTTCTGTAAGGGGCAATTGATTTGACCTCTGTATCCCAATTCATTTAGTTTATCATTTCTCCACCGTACCTTGAATTTCACTATCTCCTTCAACTTACTCTTTTCATACTTCAGCTATGGAGAATTTCCAGGGGCTTGAGCTGTTTTGTGTGCTGTTGCCAGCAGAAATGGTAGCTTCTGAGATTAACATCTATGGGCTACTCAAGAATAGGACAGAAAATTCAGCATTGGCTATTCCACTGTCTTATGTGGCTTTTGGAAACTTATTTTTTCCTCTTCAGCCTTTTTCTGAAATCTATCTTTTTGACGTACTGTCTCTTGAATTAGATTGAAAATGGGTTTGGGGCAGAGTGTGTGCATTGCTCAGCACAACAGGTCCAGTTTTTCCTTCCACATGATAGTGGAATATCACTATTGAGTATTGTTATGGGGAAGGAAGGAAAATTTCTCATGTGGGTTCTGGGCTTTGCTCTCTCCCAGTGTGTGTTCAGGACCAAAGTATGGGAATGCTTTGTAGCTTTATCTTTTCCTCGGAACATGAGATCGACAGCATTTAAGAAAAGAGGAGGAAAGAGAAGGCACTCATGAGACAGCTTGCTGGTACTTCACTCTCTTCAGGAGAGGTGAAAGTAAAGGGGATCAAGTGGAATTTTTAAGACTGACAAAAAAAAAAAAAAGAAAAGCAAAGCAGCTGTGTATAAAGTATATAGTTAAAAGTTGTGATTTCTGATTGACAAATGGAGAAAAGCATCATCAAGACTGATGAGCTTCCTAGAATTTTTATCTCTCTCCTCTTCATGAAGATTTTGAAACAATACACACTCCAAACAGGCATTGAAATAACATGTTTTAGTAATCTGCTTGTGATTGTCACAGTGGGAGCTGCAGAGTACCAAATAGTTTGAAAACTTCATCTTTCTTCAGCTGGCTTATTGAGATCATTAAAAGAACTGGCTTCAATACTGAGGGCTGTGTACATAAAAATTTGGACTAGATGTATTTTGAAGCAAGAAGCCAGGCACATTTCCTCTTTCCATAATGGTATTAGCTAATAGGTATGAGCTTGGCCAAATTGAAAAGGAGTGTCTCAGTATTTGGAAATTCTGTTAATCTACAAAACATGTTTCCTTCATTTTTGCAGGGTTTTTCAGTCTCCTAAAGGTGCAGTGGATATACTAGGATGGACACAGAGGAATTTCCTCCCCCACCACCAGAAGGTAATTGAAATAGTTTGGGGTTTAAAGCCAATTTTATTGTAACAATTTCATTATATTTCCAAAAGTTTTTATTTCCCCAACACTCGCTTTCTCCATATCACCTTAAGACTTGGTCCCAGTGGTATTTTGCTGAAACATGAGCTCCTGTCATTTACCCTGCCTTGTTCTCAGACCTTGCTTGCTGGTATTGCAAGAGCATGATGGGAAGAAACCTGGGGAACAATTGGTCCTTAGAGTCCAAATCTGCAAATACGTGTTTTCTAAGACAACACTTGTGGACCATATCATCGCACCTTCATTGTGTTCTTTGGCAACCTCAATTGTTCATGCACATGGTGCTCTGTAGAGAAAAAACGAGTGAAGTCTGTGGCACAGTCAGGATATTTGGACGAGTGTCTCAAATGCCAGGACTGGTTTGGAGTCTGAATTGAGAGGGTGGAGAGGGGCGAGTTGTTTTCAGTTAGAGCAGTGCTGCTTCCACCAAGCATACTTAATCTGGGCAATGTCTGCTGAGGGCTGTAGCTGAAGGACCTTCTTCTGATGCTGCAGTTCTCTAGCCAGCATGCATTCCCATGGGAAGCATGCACAGCTGAACCTCTGTGTGGTCAGAGCACAGAGACTTATGGAAGAGTGTTATGTATGCTGGACTATGGAGCTGGTTCTGTAAATCTAGCACTCGGTGCCCCTTGCCTGCTGTATGCTGGTAGCTGTATGGCTACTGGTATAGCTCAAGTTTCAGAGGGCACAAAGGTAGGGTCTACAAAGACACTGTGTCGTTGCCTTCTGTGTTTATGCTCACTTTAAGAGCTACTTCATGTGGCTCTTTCTTTCCCTGTTTGATTTCCTGTAAACACACCTTTCTGTAGTGCTTGTTATTGTGTATTTTAAGTCTTAAAAGGATTTGGCTTTTGGTAGTTGGATGCTGGGAGACTTCTTAGAGAAGTATCATATGCTTGTTCTGATCACCCCAAAGCACAAATCTATGGAGACATGGGTTATGGAGACCTGTGGTTGAACTTGGTACAGCTGTTCTTAGTTAAGTTGCTAGTATTGTTTGTATAGATAGTGACTTCCCCATAAATTTTTGATCTCTGCCTTACATAGGACATTATTACTTATAGACTTACATTCTGTAATATACACTGATATATGTGTATATTTATAAATAATATACATTGTTGCTTATAGGACATTTTCTTTACTGTTCACGCAGAACTTATACCTATATGAAGCCATTTAAGTATGAAAGAGAATTTATCTTAGTTTTATTCAGCCGTAACTCTTTAGAAATTTGGGAATTGCCATTCTAGATCAAAACTTCTCGCTCTCTAGCTTAGACACTGCCACAGATAGAGGTCTGTTACTAGGTACTACCTAGGAAATTGGGCACGAGAGAAGCAGAAAGTTGTGAAATCAGCTTTTAATGGGTTAGATTTTTGGCCAGCATTATTGACAGTTTTATTTATTCTCTGAAATGTCACTGAGGTTATAGTTGGCAAAAATGCTTTTCCAGTCTTTCTACTAATCCATGTGGTCAGGACCCTGAATTTAGGTCTGTTTTGTTTAGTGACAGTTACTGTGAAACTGTCTCAATCGGATAATCCATCTCCAAAGCAATGTAGTGCTGTGGGGGAAGAGTCATCCCTAAGGAATTAATATTTCCACTTGAGCAGGGGCTGCAATTTTTCAAAGACAGCTAATAATTGCAGCAACAGCTCCAACTTTGTGTAGCATGTCAATGTGTGGGATACTCTGACAAAAATTCAGAGTGGCGTAGTTCAGTACAATTCCGGAATTCAGGTTCTTTCTCTGCAAAGCTCTTTGACATGTAGAACTATGTATCACATTCTTATTTTCAGACATGTCACTCCTTAATAGGCTAGTGTTAGATTTATTCAACATAAATTGAGATTCTGCTCTACCTGATCATGCATCAACAGATGCTTTTTGCCTGTCATCTCAAAAAGCTTTGTCTGACACTATTGGAACTTGCGTGGTTTTTTACTTTATCATTGCTAACTCTCTTAAACATATTAATAAAGGGAATATCAGTGAATATAAATTTTAATAATTAAACTAAAATACACTTTAATTCACTTTCTAGATAATTTCAATGAGTCGTTTTGCAGGTGGAAAATAAGTGAGGATTGTAGGCCCAAGTACAACTGCAAATACACATGACAAAGGAAGGAAACATAGGATATTTTTGTAATGGTTGAGGGTTTTTTTGGCATGCATATACACTGGCTACCCATGGTGTCTGCTTAGAAGGGATGAGCAGCACCTGCCAGTACCTTCAGACAGTGGGTAGATGGGTGAGTTACTGTGGCTTGTAGTGAGGATGAAGCTCCTGTTGGGTGCAGGACCCTTTGATACATCATAAAAAAAAAAAAAAATTTAGTTTTTGCATAATGATTCTAAAATCCTGAACTGGGGCCACAGATGAAATCACTTGCTTTTTTTTTTTTAAACACCATGTGAATTTTTTGTCTATTTGTTGTCCTAACAAATATAGCCATAGTGTTTAAAGCTGCGTGGGTTCCTTTCCATTTACAGGTGCATACCTTGCATTATCAATTTCAATTTTATTCTTGTCAATTAAGTTTTCTATGGTTTTGACAAGTAAATGCCACAAATTTATTTGTATCAATCCTAATGTACACAAAGAGGAAAAATAATGGTGAACCTTCATCTTTGTCATAGGGATGTTGTAAATGTATAAGAAAGCTATGCAATTAAATTAATGTTAAATAATGTATTTTAGCAATAACCATCTGAACCTATACCTTGTTTAAGTTAAGGTACAATTAATATCAACAGTAGAGCTTCTCTGCCACTTCTTGATAGAGAATGACTACATGCGATGAAAGAATGGAAGGTAACATATTTTAACCTTTATTTAATTTATTATGCTTATGCAACATATCTGCTCATAGCTGTTTGGACATTCCATTCATGCATTGTTAATTAGGCAGTGGCAAGTCTGTGCTGGTTAATTCCCCTACCCCAGAGCAAATTCAAGTACTGAGTAACTTTGGAAAAATTAATGCCCATATGCTGTTTCCTCCAGACTGCTTTAAAAAGAGATTCTTCTAGCCATGATTAAAAATTCTGTAGTATTTTTTTCTCTGTATATTTTGAATGAATGTAGGTGTTAGCAACCAGGGAGCAGTTGGAGAGGGGTGGATGCAAAGGCTTCCTTGTCTAAGAGCATAATCCAAAAAACTACTTCCAAAACTGACACTTGAGATGATAGTACTAGCTCACATTCCCTTCTTTAGTATGTCTGTGCATATGAATGTATGCACAAAGTGCTGGTATTTAAGATTTCGTAAACAAAAAATTTCTATGATTATTTTGTGAAATAAAATAGAGGATGATTCTTGTTCTCTCTATCAATAAAAAAAAAATCCTTTTTTAAAAGCTAAATGAAAATGGCAAATTTTATCATGGCTGTAAGTTATAATTATGTTTTTAATTGGTTGTTGTAATCGAGTGTCCTTAACCAAACCCATTTAGATGAGAAAAGGATATGGTGTGGACTGCAGACTATGCAGCGAGGAATTAAAAAGCTAGTAATTCTGAGAATCAGGAATCACATTATGCTTCTCCTGTAAAGGAGTCCTCTTCATGCTGGCCACCTAGGAGTGGAGATTAGATGCTTAATGCTAGGATGGTGTTTACATGTGACAGCCTGTGCTTGTGCTATTACTACTTTATTAGGAGATGAGGTCTATGGCTGTTTTTTATTTCTTTACTTGAAAAACACTTTATGATCTTGCAAAGTGGAAGTCCTTTTCTTCAATTGAGGACTTAAGAGGTGTTTATGTGGGCTTGTTTCAAGAGGAAGACCAGCTTTGTTTGCTCAGCAGGATGGATACCTGACAAACAGCTTCTTGCCCAAGGGAAGCTGGGAGAGAGAGTGTATTCTCTGTGTTAAATAGACTTCTGGTTTTGCATTTTTATCTCTGTCTATTTCTCTCTCTCGCTATTTCTGGTACATGGCACTATACATCATATGATTTCTTTGTGAAAACTATTAGAAAATGTTGGGTGTATTTCCTCATACTGAGTATACTTGTCAACAGTTCATCCCAGTTGTCATACACTGAATTGCCTTTTACAACAGTTGTAAGACCTAAAATAAACTTTAAGCTGTTTTATAATTAATTGAGTCTATCAAGGTAGGTTAATATATAGTGATGAGGTTTAGAGCATGACTGGATCACAATACAGTTCTCGAATCATGAACAGATGGTATATTTTGTTTCCTATTTATAGGAAATTAACATATTATTTATATTTGTCACAGTTTAACCCCAGCTGTGAGGAAGAGTAAAAGTGAGAAAAATTGTGGGTTGAGATGAAGACAATTTAATAGGTAAAACAAAAGCCACACATGCAAGCAAAGCAAAACAAGGAATTCATTCACTGCTTCCCATCAGCAGGCAGGTGTTCAGCTATCTCCAGGAAAGCAGGGATCCATCATGCATAATGGTTACTTGGGAAGGCAAATGCCGTAACTCAGAATGTCCCCTCCCTCCTTCTTTATATGCTGAGCATGATGGTCTGGGACATCTCTTTGGTCTGCTGGGGTCAGCTGTCCTGGCTGTGTCCCCTCCCAACTCCTTGTGCACCCCCAGCCCACTCATTGGTGGGGTGGAGTGAGAAGCAGAAAAGACCTTGACTGTGTGTAAGCACTGCTCCGCAGTAACTAAAACACTCCATTATTATCAACACTGTCTCCAGCACAAATCCAAAACAGCCCCATATTAGATACTATGAAGAAAATTAACTACCCCAGCCAAAACCAGCATAATATTAAATTTTTAAATGAAATATGGAAATGTCAGTGTTTGTTCAAGGACATTATGAGAATGAATTTGATAGTATAGTCTTTGTATTACTGCCAAATACTCTCTTTACCTGAGAGAGAAGTACTTGTAACTCTTAATTTGGGATGGGTGAGGGGCCTTCAAAGACCAGGAGTAGTAGAAAGCTGGATGTTCACTCAGCTACACCACTGTCCTCAGTACCATGGGTAAAGCTAGGTGAGAGATCTTGTTCTGGTGAAGTTTGGGATTTAAGGTATTCTTCAGTGGAATGAAATTTGGTTTGTTGGGGGGGGGGTTTAAACTGAAAACAGAATGAGGATATCTCCTAGACACCGACTGTAAAAGCATTTTATACCCCTTTTTATACAAATGATCAGCTCTCTAGAGCTGTGAGTGGGATATTTTTTTGTTTCTGATACGGAGAGACATAGAGCAAGGAGACCGAGGACTTAAATCTGGATATCCGGTATGTGATCGAGTGCTGTGATTGTGTCTTCCTGCAGTTATTTTTTGTTGTTTGCCTGCCAGTGCCAGAACACTAAAATAGTCGTTAGTTCCTCTGTCCCTAAGAAGGAAGTCTGGCTTGAGTCTGTGGGTAAGAGTGAAGTAGGAACAACTGTACTCTCATAAAAGTACCCATTAGGATGACTTTACAAAAAAAACTTAGAAAAGTTTTTGATTAACCCTAGTAGGGAGCTGCTGGACGGCTGCCGTGTTTCGCTGTAGAGTGGACTGTATGTCTCTGCTAGGGGAACTGCTTTTTATTGTGTGTCCTGTATATATTTCTTTCAGATTATTTAGTTTTTGTGCTGTTTAGTGATTGATTTCACATTTTAGGTTTTAACTGTTTTAAAAAGCTGATTTTGTGACTGAGACAAGAGGCAGTTAAATTGGGACTTTTATAATATTGACAGGAGAAGCACTTGTATGTTTTATGATTTAGTTTATAGAAGTGAAGAACACTGGGGGTACCTAAGCTTGTATTTTGGACTAAAGTAAAATGAAAAGATGTTTCTTACTATGATTAGGGGATTGAAATAAGAACACTGCTTAAATTAAACTGCAGCTATAAAGGGAGTTGGTCTTGGGCTAAACAGCATTGTTTGTTAGGTATCTATTTTCAGCATACAGACAGTTACAAATGATGGTAAAAGGGGAGCCAAGATTTCAGAAGAATGAGAACAGAATATGAATTGTAGTTATGAATGGTCCCTTGTTTTTGAAGCTGGCAGTAGCTTGCTGATGTCTGACATCCCATCTGTAACAGAACAATTTATTTGTTTCTAAAGATCACATTTCTCTCAGTAAATAAAGGAAAATGCATTGTTTAAGGTAAGGATCAATTATTTTGTGTGACAATTCAGACAAGCTGTGTAACAAAGAGTAACAAGAAAATTCCCATTGCAAAAACGCAGCTATGGTGTCACTTCGCTCCTAATTATGTGCTTTTTCTTCTAGCCAAGTATATTTGAGTGTTGGGAAAAACAAGAAATAGAAAGAAAATAAATAGATTAATTAAAAACTTGTTTCTGTTTTTAACATCCCCAAAGAAAACATAGTTTACATAGATGTAATTATATCTTACTTAGTTTTGAAGTAATACAGTAAAATCTTTGCTAGATATTTGTAATGTGTTACATGATCAAATGTGATTTACTGTCATAGATTTCTGAATGTTGACTTCATCCTTTTGATAGTATTTGGTGTTTTCTTTCTAAATAATAAGTGATAGGTGTTTGGTTTTTTTTTTTCTATTCATGCAGCTGCTCTGTAAGTTGACTTTACTTCTGGACTTAACTTGTGTGCAGGGACAAGGCCCAGACATGTTGATTGAAAAGAGCAACCGATGATGAGATAAAGGGCTTCCAAGGGATTGCAGCAAAACTTTGTCTTTGGTCTGGGGTAACCAGTACTGTTTGCTTAAAAACCAAGCAAATTATGAAGGAATTGATACTGATTTTGGGGTATTCTTGAAATGAATATATGTGTAAGTGAAGTTCTGAAATTTTAATTTCAAACACTGAGCTAATGTATAAGGAGAGGTATGAATTGTTTTTTCCTTTGCGTCTCTTGCCTTATAGGACTTGTATCTAGCATTAACTGGCCAGGAGAAATTGCTGCCAAATTACTGAGGCATTTTTTAGTTTGGGTTTTTTTAATTCTGTTTCACTGATCCCAGTAAATATTCACTCACCATGCCTAAAGGCTCTGTAAGGATTCTACTCTAGAGTTTACTGAGATTAACTTTTTTTTATACATTGTTATAATTGTTTTATCTTGTGCATGAGCATGGATAAAACTGAGGAAAACATACCTGATAAACATTTTTTTGGAAAAACCCTCCAACCCCCTATATAGATTCTTTTTTTTTTTTTTTTTTCCTCATTGAAATAATCTTTCCAGGAAATGTAACCTTGTCGTAGTTTCAGTAAAATGACCACAGAAGATGATTTAGTCTCTCAAAGAAGGGTTGTTGCAGGAATGCATCTTGTTGTTGAATAGTCTGTTGTTGAGCTCAATAACTTTGGTTAGGTGAAAGCATGATAGTTCCTGAAAAATCTTCTGTTACGCTAGTGCAGATTTCTCTGGGGGCTGGAAGAATATGTGTGTGCTCCTGTGCCACAGGGATGCCGACGCTGATGGTCAACTTCTGGTCTCTGTATTTCCAGTCCTGTATGTCACAGGGAGAGACAAAGGGAAATCCAGGTGCTGCCCTGGGACCAGTGAATTGGTTCAGTGTAATGTGTCCAGAGGATCTTAGCAGTCTCCTGTATTGCAGAGGAAGGTGGAAGTAAAATTAACTTTGGCTGGGATTGCTCTTTCCCACTTGCATATCTGGTGGTGACCCGCTCGTGTTTGCACATGAAGAACGCTTGCCAGCCAAATTCTTCAGAAGACTGTTCATGGTGAAAGAAATTCCTTCCTGACTTTCATGTGGACTGGCTGAAGCTCTGAATCATGAAGTTTGGTTATGGCAGTTGTCTTCAGCCAATGTTGGGCTTTTTTCCCCTCCATGGCTTATGAAAGGAGGCAATGAGGACTCCGAGTCTGATGGACTGAAGGGTTCCAAGGAAACACCATCGTTACCCACTTCAAGCCATTGTCCACTGAGGTGATAGAATTTCTGGTAGAAGCTGTGTTAAAAGGGTATTGTAAAACAGAATTTTGGAGAGTTCAGTTAGTGAGTCTTGATGTAAGAATTACTGTTTTCCTGAGTTTCCTTGAATTCCACAGGTATACTTTTTTGAGCTATAACAGGATCTTAGTATGTTAGGGCAAAGAAGAGCAAGACGCATTAAAACAATAATTAAAACAAATGCTAAGGAAGGGGATGCTATAAAACTCCCTCCCCCTTAGTTGCTGGCATAATGGATTTGTCAAACTTTGCATATATTAAACTTTGTTTAAAAATCAGTCTATCTGCATAGTGCTCTTCAGGCTGAGTGAAAGGGTAACAACAGAAATGAGTGGGTCAGAACCCAGCTGAAATCCAAAGTATTTCTAGTATTGTCCTGGATTTACAGGACATAACTGTTCTGTTCTAGTCCATAAATTTCCCTGTAGTAAAAGATACTGTAAGTTGCTGTAGAAGTTGATTTCTAGATTGTTTCCTTGTTCAGAATATATTGATCTAAGTAAGTTACTTTTAAGCGTGTGCACGGGTGGCATGCAGTGTTCTGGGAGTGTCAGATGGAGTTATTGTTGGGAAAAAGGAACCTGTGACAGTGTGTCCAAAAAGATAAAATGATTCCCAAAGCCGCGTGCGTCTTCTGAGACCTGCCTGGGCCATTGCCGCAGAAGGAGGCTGAGCATATGAATGATACTGATAAGCAAGTCAGATGCTGTTATGTGTTCGAAGTGCTGATTTTGGGAGTGCCAGCAAGTGCTTCAGTTTTCACATTGCTAGGTAAATGGTTGTTGAGCCTGGACCAATGACCCAGAATTTAGGGATTCCTTTGCCTAAGTCATCTGAAGGTTCAGTCTAGGAAGTGTGTACAGTTGCTGGCAAAGTAGAGGAAGAAACATGATCTGAAAATGAAGTAAAATCCCTTGCTACTTTATATCCAAAATGTGTCGGCCTGGTAAAAAGGTGTTGTTAGACATGAGCCAAGACCTAGGATACTTAAGCTTTTGCTCTAGGTGGGTTTCAGCTCTTTTTAGTACAATATACAGTTTATGTACCCAAACTGTATGTTTACTTTCTGTAGAAGTGGGATCTCACGCTCCCTGGCGTAGGCTTCCAGGGTTTCTTTCTGCCACTTTCTGCTTCATGGGACTCCCAATTACTCTTAAAGTCCTTTCAGTCCAAGGTATGATGAGATGTTACAGCAGTTTCATGTTGCTAATTAGAATTAAACAGACTGTATTAGAGAAATGCATATTCCTTAAACCATTAAACAGTAACTGCTTCAATGTAAAAAGTAATTACTTGTAAAACTGATATTAATAGATGTCTGCTAAAAAAAAAGTGAAAAAATAAAGAACAATCCAGACTGCTCTCACTGGTGGAAATTTCCTTAAAAATTCTTATTTTCTCAAAAATATATCAACTGTGTGGTCAAAACTACATTTCCTAGAAAGTTTTCCTTTTCCTTCACATGACACTTGTATCCTGTGGTTAACCAACATGTATCCAGCTCTGACAGTGCAGGGATGGAGCTTCATTTTCCCGATGACGTTGTAGTCCTTCTGCTGTTTGGTTTCTGTTTTATTAAATCTCTTTGGTTTTCCCATTCCCTGTGTGGATTGTCCATTCAGCAGCATGTTGTAGGCGAGTTCAGCAGTTCATATCAGCTATGCAGCCATCCTCAGCACCTATCTCTACCAACAGACATGTCTGACAGCAAGGTAGCTTTTGTTATTTTGACTGTTATACCTCATGTTCGGTGCCTGGTGGCATTTACACTAATTCAGACTGGTAACCTTGGTACTATAAAGTGTTAAGTGTATTAGTATTCCTTTATGACTGATAGAAAGCTAATAGCCTTTAATATGGATAGATGCTTTTCAGTGTAGATAGGGATCTATCATGTATTTATGCAGATTTTCAAATAATGACTGTACATACATTCCTTACAGCATCTCCTTTTAAGGACTTCACTTGCTGCACATCAGCAACATTTCTTGGTGAAATTTTAATGGCAGAATCTACTCGTATGGTGCTGAGGTAGAAAAGACCTGCTTGGGATCAGGCTCGGTCTATGTTTCTAGCCATGGCATGCTGAGTGTAAAGGCAGTTAAAGTAGGTGGTCACAAAATGCCGATTTTACATAGCAGCTTTTCCAATTATAGTGTAGTCAGCACTGAAAAGCATCTTGTGGAGTCACAAAGGAGCACAGGTCTGCTGGTGTTGCTGTCACTAGTCCCTGGGCAGCCTAGTTCATGTCTAATGTTTTTATTTTAGATTTCTGATTTTTTGCAACTCGATTCTTTTGATTTTTAGCTAACTTTGAGCTTAATTTTTAGCATTGGGAGTAGTTTGTAAGGTTCAATGTTTTCAGTACTTGTAAACCTTTCCTAACATCCACAGGTCTGGGCTTTATTTCAAGAAATAAAATTCTTTAGTATTAAGCATGCTGTTGTTAGCAGTCTCTCTGAAACTTGAGCAGGCAGATTCATCATTCTTTTGACTTCAATTTTGACTTTGTTTTTATCCAGAAGAATAATCTGTTGTGCATGCTTGACAACATAATTAGTATGTAATGTGTGTGTTTATGAAATACTAAAGAGGATTTTTTACTTATTTCTTTGTTGTTTATTTGCAGGGAGAGCCTGTTAATTCATGTGGTTTTGCTTTTGTTTCCATTACTGGAAACACTTTTTGCATGAATGTGTACTGTTTAGTTTTGTTGGGTTTTTTTGGTAACTGTTTTCCACAGAGACTTGTAACACTGACAAGTTGTGGTCATGCTTTGGATGCATCCATGAGCTGTGTGTAATTAGCAGCGTGCCTGGACCGCAGGGACCTGGGTTTCCTGCAGCGTCAGCTTAGCACAATGGGCATGAAAGTCCTTGGCTCTGATCTGCTTCCCATGGGAAGGAGTGCTCACCTGTGTGTTTTTGAATACAGTTTTGCCTTAAACTTTTCTTTCCCTCAACAAAATAGTTGCTTTCCACCTGTTGTGACTGTATGAGGAGTTGATCTATGGATGCCAGTGGTGTGCTGGCAGATGACATGTTGTGACTTGGAAGTGTCAGTGAAGGGCAGTGTTTGCAGGAGCACTTGATCCTAAAAGCCAGCCTTCCTCTTACGGGGTGCCTCCTGCCCCCCTACGGGCTCACTCTGCACACCTCGCCCCTCTCCCTGCGCAGCTGCCGGCAGAGGGGTCATTCGGGGAAGGGCAGGAGAGAGATGTGTAAGCCAGGTACCAGAGCAAAAGAATATTTAACTTCAGGTTTCTCTCCTGATACCGCAGTAGTAGTGGTCACAAGCGGGAGATGCGAGCAGGTAGAAAATACTGTGTTGCTTTCTAGCTGTAGGAACATAGTGTAATCAGTGCTAAAAAGCTGGGAGAAACTAGAGGCTGTCCAGTGGTGACTGAGTCTCTTAAAACCTTTTTTGCAAGTTCCTGCTGAATATGAATCAACAATCATTTTTCAAAAGTTTACAAGTTGGCCAAATTTGGGAACTTTTGTAGGCATGAGTGTTTCCTAGCACAAGGCTTACCTTCCTGACAGATGCCAAGCCTCTGTAATGAAATTTCACCTGAAACAAAAAGTGAACAGCTTAGGAGCCCATTCATTATGAAGCACAGTCAGCATGGCATGTTTGGGCCCAAATGGTTAGTTTTACAGAAGTAATGATAACTTTAAGAAATCAGTTATTTCCCGGTATCTGCACATTTCCATTTCTTATTTCTATCTAGTCCGTGGTACACTTACATAAGGAGCTGGGCAGATTTTAACTCTTTAGAAATAAGGGTCTGAAAAGGCAAGTGTGTTTCATCTGAGAATCTCTGGAGTGTATCCAGGTTAAATAGGAAGCATTTAGGTTGCTATGCCTGGCCATTTGCTTTGATCTGTAAGTTATCAAATTTTAATAATACTTAAAAATATTCTGAGATAGTAAGATTTCTTTATATTTTTTACTGAAAAGTTTTGCATATTTCAAGATACTCAAGAATTTGTAGAAAGTTGAAACATTTAGGGAATTCACTTTGAAGGAAGGTGGGTCCATGCAGTCCCAAGTGTCTTGTTGCAATCCAAAATAAATGAGTAAAAAAGATAAATGTTTAAAACTGCACATTGGAATAAGAACAAGCAGTTCCTGCCAGTCTACTTTAGGTTCAATTGTATTAATATTTTTTTCACTAAATAATAATTAGGTATTTTCCATCTGAAGCATTGTACACTTATTTTCTTCACTGATCAGTGTAAGGTGGTGATATGGTAAAAGTGACTAAAAATGTTTATCATTTAGAAAAAAAAGAAAATTTGGCATTCAGTGAATATGCAAGAGAGATTACACTCTAGAGCCTTCGCCCCCCAATTGTAAAAAAGTTATCTGTTGGAAGAAAAGTGACTATTAGAGGAAGAAAGGAAAAATAGTTTTCCCTTCTAAGAACATGCATATTTACCATGCCCTGCAGTCTTTAGAAAATTCTTTGTCATGGAGTCTTTTATATCTAATAGATGAATTTCCTCTTTTTGTTCCATAGTTCCCTACTAACTTTAATTAAAAAAAAAATTGAAAAAGACTACAACTGATTGCGAGAATGACCTTCCTAATTATACATAAGCCTTACTTCGATTTCTAAAGATATTTTTCAAACCTTAAAACATACCATAAAATATTCATATTTCTTGATGACAGTGTGCCTATTTGTGTCCAAGGCTTCCGGATTTGTTGTTACCATGCTCCAGACTGCTGAACTGTTCCTGCTTGGGGTTCTGTTTCTTTCTTTCTCATGGTTTTCCATGATAGAAACTTAGTTGACTTCTTCAGGATCATCTCTGATTTACACCATTGCAAGGGAGGACAGAGTTTTTGGGTGCTTCCCCCCCCCCCGCCCCCATGTGTTTGCACTGTATTCAAAGGGCACTTGATAGTAACCACAGAGCTATGTTGTCTTCTGTATCTCTAAAATAAACTGTTGAAGAAAACTATTAATGAAGCTTCACTAGCTTAATCTCAGCTTTAAAATTAATGTCACTCTTTTAACTCTTTAGCTGTATTACATTGAACTATAAATAATTTAAGGAAAATAAATGGGAAAGCAGATGGTGCCAAGAATGCTTTGCAGTTGGCAGAGCAACCAAAAATTGTTTAAATTTGCTTATGCCCCAGCAGGTCTCTGTAAATACAGCCTAAGTTAGCTTGTTTTTGAAGTAAGTTTAAGAAAAAGACATTTCACCAAATAACATACCACAGAGAAAGTCATAAATCCATGTGTTGTGCTAACAATTATGAGAGTATATATTCCTTTTCCTCATCCTAAATTTGCACTTTCACACTTAATTTAACTTGAATATAAATTTCTGTTATATCAGATTCATTTTTTTCATGCTTTAAAACTCCAAATAGAGATTTTTAGAAACACAAGAAATTCCTTGAAGCATTTGCAAAGCAAATGCTGCAGAATGGTATTGGCATAAGACGAAAAACTTTAATCAGTTATTGTATTCTCATTGCGTAAAGTTAAGGGTGAGTAGTGGTGAAAAAGCAAATTGGATTTTTAGTAACTAATTTAATTATTTGAAGTAATTCCGGGCAGAGTCTCTAATGCTAAGCAGTCTATGATTATTACTTTGACCAAAAAAATAGTGAATTTTAACATTATGTTAAAGAAAAAAGTAGCTGTCTGCTATGATTTTTGGAGAGGGGAGTGTGGGAGTGCACCTTTGGAAATCCCCCCCCTCACCTCAGCAATTTTTCTCAGCAAGCACAGTTGCCTGGAAATGAACTTTTTGGTTTGATCCTTTTGATTTACAGTTAAAGGGTTGGAGGAACTGCAGCTTTCTTCATGAGCATGAAATTTTGCAAGATCTGTGGTGGTTTTTTGTAGCCAGATTCAGTCCAAGTGTAACTATGCTGTGTCTTCCTAATTTATTGTAGCACTTCACAAGTGCTTGTGTGTGTGTGTTGTTTTGACATAACACAAACAACTGTAGAAAAACTACATATTTTCAAAACTGTAGTTATTTAAGACATCTTTTTTGTATGACATAATCTGTATTTATCTGTAGTTCTGAGCAGCTCTTCAGCTGAAGCAAAAAGCCCCCCACCTTCTCTTTATTTTTGTTATTAAAATACTTTTTCCATCAAATGAAATAGTATGCCCTTGAGATTAAAAACTTAAAGGAGTATATATGAGACTGAAGGGATGAGTAAATTTAAAGACTTAAAGTTTATCCCTTAGAATTAAGCAAATACAGAAGTGATGCAAAGCTGAAATACAGTTTTAAAACTTTCTGTAGTGAGGATATTTGTCTCCAGTCTGCCCTTTCTAAAGGACGTGTAATCTGAGAAAGGAATTTCTCTCTCTCTTTTTTTGTCTGTTTTGTAATCTTAACCCATTGTCTCATCAGTGATGTGATTTAAGGGATCTTTCCAGGCTGTAATCCCCAATTATAGGGTTCTGTGCCTTGTTTATTTATGATGCAAAGTAAATATTTCTGAATAAACAAAACAGGGCAGCATTAGTAGCCATAACAGAAAAAAAATTAGGTGCCATCTTCAATTTATTTTTTTTTTAACCCAAGTTGAGAAAATCAACTCCTGTGTTAAGATTTCTTCCCACAATCATAAAGTATGGGTTGGTTGCTTTTTTAGGGGGAATGGGGAGGCACGTTGAAGGGGAATTGTGCATCAGTTGGCCAGGTTTTGCTTTTGGGTCCAGAGTCATTCCTTTTGCTTTTAGTGTCTCAAATTACCTTTTCTTTTGCCTGTGGCAGGTCTTTTCTGTCTCTGACAAATGTCACTGGCACTGGACTTGAGTGCCTGGGGAATTGCATCAGTGTAAAAGTGCTAGAGTAGAGAGTTATCAGGCAACTGATACCTAAATTACCTGTATATGCCTCCAGGAAGTATTTGAATCTAGACGCTCCCTGTGCTCACAGCCACAAAAACTCAGAGGTGCCTGCTGTTCCCACGATGTTTCCCTGTGTGACTGGGATGTTTTGTAAACATACACACTTTTTCTTTTGCTGATGACTAGAATTCACCTCCAGTGAGCAGGTGGCTTCATGACTCTCAGCTGAGCCTTACTCCAGCAACACCCCAGTTTTCTGAGTGGCCCAATCCTGCAGAAATGATCAACTCATTCCAGTAACCTCATTGTCCCCCTCTTCCCACCATATGAAGTGCAGACTTCATGTATTTGAAGTGGTTGCTGCTGTGATTCACTTGTATAGCACAGCAAGAGGAGTGGCAGATAGCAGTGCATGTACATGAAAAGTTGTGGTTTTGTGGCTGTTACCTGCTTGTGACTGCCGTCTACTTACTTATCTTCCTAGTCTGCATGGCTAACCAACATTTCACACACTGGTAATCACAAAACCCACTCTACTTCGTATTTTACAAGTTTATGCTTTCCAAATTTGAAGTATGCAGACATACTGAAAACATAAAGAAACAAAAAAAAAGCATAAATAAAATACCACCCCCCCCCCCTTTTCTTTCTTTTCCCCATTACTGTCAAGCAGCAAGTAGTAGAGTCTAGTCGGTTTGATCACAAATTGAGAAGAATGCTGTGGTTGTCTTGAATCACTTGGAAGACCTCTGCAGGATTTCTTACATCTTTCAGAAAAAAAAAATATGGCTAATGGGCAAAAGCAAAAATGAAAAGCCTGAATCCAAAGGCTGAATTTGTACAGAAATATTTTTAAAAAGCATCACTATTAAATGTCCTGCTGCTTTAGCCATAAACCATGACAATAAATGCAGGATAACCCCTTTTTTGTTCCTTACTATTTTTGCAATTAGTTCACTTTTTCTCCTGCAGAGAGGCTGCATGAAAGATCTTGTTATTTGTGGCTGTGATAAAATATGCTGGCTCAGCCTGCCTGAAGAAACAGAAGCCTTGGCAGGAATGCTGATTACCATGACAATCTAAGCAGTCTAGAGCTGTGGTTTGTGTGGGTTTTATCATAAAGATACAAAACGTGTCCTTGATGGTAGAAAAGCTGATAATATCATCATGACTCAGGAGATCCAATTGTCCTTGAAAGACTTTGTCTTTCATATTGTGTTACCTGAAGAGGGGGCAGGGGAAATCCTATCAACTTCATGTATATTTTTATAACATATTGGTGTACTTACATGTTTATCTATTTTAGTGTATATATATTTTTTTTATAACATTCTAAATAAATTTTTGAACACATTTGTATAAGTTAGGTATCAATGGTGGATTTGGGGAAGAGCGTGGAAGGAGGGTCAGCTGGGCCAAAAAATTTCCACAGATGACATTTCTGCCTCAAGGGGACCTCTGATAAGAGTTTCTCTTCCAGAATGTGGGAGAGCAGCTAAGGAAGATCAAGGGAGGGAGGGATGAAGCCCTTTTGTTTTGGGGAGCTTTGGTGAAGGCTTCTTGAAGCAGATATGAGGCTGGCGGGTTTGGGCAGCCCTCCCTGCAGCTGCTCTGGCTATGCCTCCTCTGTGCAGTGTCTCTGACAGAAGCTTTGGATGCTGTGAGCAGGTTTCTTGTGATGTGAACGCACAGCAAAAACAGTGATAGGTAAGGCAGTGAGGGAGTTTAAATCTTCATGAATTCTCCAGAATCCTGCAGGTAAGAACAATAGCATGGAGGGAAGCTGCCCAGCGCTTCTTTCTTCTCCCCGTCCCCAGCCCTACGTACAGTGCCAAATCTGTGTTGCAGAGTCTTCACAAGCAAAGACAAACAAACCACTCCACGCTTCCACCTCCTATCTGTATTAAGGTGTAATTATTTCAGCCATTACTGCTTCAAAGGTAAGAACAGAAAAGTCAGCCCCCTCCACCTCCACTAAAGTGCACCTTGTGTGTGGTAGTAGGGCTAATAGCATGCTGCATAAGGTCATTAGTTTAAAACTATCTCAGATTGGAGTAGGAAAACTGATCTGCTGGTCCCTCATAATATGTGTGAAACAAGTTACCGTCACTGGCATTGTGACACTGTTAAGAAAGGATAGACTTAGAAGTTTGGGTTAGAAAGGAAAAATGACTTGAAGTTATAAAGTCCCAAAGTCACTGTACAAATAAATTAATCTGTGAACTCTACTTGTTTAAAGTATCTGCTACTTAAGTGTTTTCCTAAAAATGTTCTGGTTTTGGTTCACTATGACAAAAGCAAGGGTTTATTTATTATCACTTCTTAATTGATTTCTAAGTATTTTCATTGTGTACACTACAGGATTGATTGAAAACTGCATGAAGATATCTTGTTCTGTTCCAGTAACCTAAAAATCTAAGGGTTCATTGTATAAGCTTCATTTGTAATATGGAACACTTACTGGTCCCATGAAATCATTATTAAGAGCAAACAACAAAAAGCATGTCTTTCTGCACAGTTCTAGAGCATGAACCAAAAGCCACAGGTACGAACGACGAAGAGGAGGATGAGGGAGAACAGTTTGACTTTGACAGTGGAGATGAGATACCAGAAGCAGACAGGCAAGCCCTTGTGCCACCTCCTCCTGGTCCTGGAAATGACATAGAGCACCAAGAGGTTAACGCCACAGGTAAGTCAGCCTGTCAGGCTGCGCCTCTGCTAGGCTATATAGTGAAGACTGGTTACAGGATGCATTTTCTTGGCGATGCAATAAAAATACGTATAAAAAGAGGTTTTCATGGAAATATCATACAAGTGTTTTGAATATTCCTTCTAGTTACAGTCATGGCAGATTTGACAAGGCAAATATGAC
Source organism: Strix uralensis (assembly GCF_047716275.1). NCBI lineage: Eukaryota > Metazoa > Chordata > Aves > Strigiformes > Strigidae > Strix > Strix uralensis. The sequence continues at coordinate 23,422,380 of NC_133974.1, forward strand.
CATCCCATGTAATTCCTGTGAGGTTTCCCATCCAAACCAATGGATTGGTCTCAGTCACAGTGCCATGCTACAGGAAAACTTTATGCCCTTGCAGCTTTAATGGCATGTGGATGGCTTGAGATAAGCTGCTTTCACAGCTAAGCTTGCTGGTTGCTGATCTCAAGATGACGTGCATAAGAATAAATGGAGTTAATATATGAATTTTGTTCATAAACAGAAGTCTTATTTTATTAAACAGAACATTTATTACAACATGTGCAGATGTTCCCAGTGCTGAGGTGTAGGCTGGAAATTGCTGTATTCTGCTCAAATTGACAACAGGTGATTTTACTGACTTTGATCCAATTTCCTTTTGTAAGCAGAGTCATTGTGCTCATGGCAATTGAAGATGGAGAACTCTTCAGGTGACTATGCAGTTTGACAACCTGGAACTTAAACACTATCTTTCCCTGAAAATTTGTTGCTCGCTCTTTTGTGAAGTTGTACTTACAGCTCAGAAACTTTTGATTGCTTGGGCTGCAGTTCTGCAGCTCGCTTCAGAGGGGCCTTTGGTTCTGCTGTACCTCAGCTTGTCTCAAGGAATATCAGGAACTTTGTGTAACAGAAAATAATTTCTTTTCAAAGAGGACAACTTTGAAAGTTATTTTGTTTCCCCTTTTTTTAACAAAGCATTTTCAGGACTGTTCTTCAAGGAGTGTCCCTCCAGAGAACTTTTTCTCTCCTCATGGCTATTCCTAAAATTTTTCTTGTATTTGTGTTTTATAAGATCCAAATTCATCTAGAATCCAGATTTTAACCTTCAGGGTTTAAGCCTGTTTTGAGACGTGTGCTTATGACAAGCAAAAGAGGGCCCTGGCTACTTGTCAGAAATCCTTCTATTCAGGATTTTGAATCCAGTTATTTTTCCATAGGCATCCTTGTAACCCAGCTTGTTTTGCTGCTGTTGCATTCCTCATCTGTAGAATGGGAAGGATACCACTACCGTGTGGGAATTTTGAGTTGTAGATTGTAAGCAATATACTAAGGATCATATTAGTGTTTAGGATGTTTGCAAAGAGCAATATTAAGTGGCTTGAACGGGTATGAAAAATTAAACTTCATTTTTTTGTTTGATTTTTCAACTACAGGGGTTGATAATGTAGAAGACAGTGAGAAACTACGGACATCAGAACCTGCAGTAGACGGCACTCCAGCCAAAGTAAATCCCTACTCAGTCATAAATATTTCGCCAATCCAAGACAAGGATCCATCCTCATCACCAGAACCAAGTCCTCAAGATGAATGTCCAAGTCCAAACTTGTCTGGTGGATATTCTGTTCCTGTTCCCTGTGGCTATGCTGTGCCATCTAATTTACCTTTGCTACTGCCAGCATACTCCAGTCCTGTCATAATACGCAGTGTTTCTGTAGATGAAGAAGGTACTGTATTTACACACCTTAGTTTATTTGAAGGGGAATCCTCGTCTAACTTCAGTTACCTGTGCTGTTTTGTAAATGATTGTGTAGCACTCAGCCTGGACACGTGCGGGAGATTTTGTGTCAAAATAGAAAAAGAACTCTATTCTGCAGTATGAACTAAAATTTCTTGTCAGACTTGGAAGAAAAATGGCAGTTTCTTTAAAATTAAAAAAAAAGGAAAAACGTTCCTATGGGACTTTGCTTGCTGTACCAGGATTGAGATACCTAAGTAAAGATCCATAAAAAAAATCAAATATACGTGGTCAGTTCTTTCTCAACCCTTCTTTAAGTTGGTGTTGCTTGACCTTTGTTTTGCTGGCACCATATTATAACATGTAGTACAAGGGAAGACTCCTGTCTTATCTTGCCATTAAGAGTGATTAATGCTAATTCTCTTTTAATGTCATGAAATAATTTCCAGAGCCATACTTCAGTGTTCAAGCCAAATGGTTTCTTCTCAGACCTTATGCTTTATCTAGGTCCTAGCAGAGTTCCTGTCCCTTTTACCCTTTCTAGATGCACTTCTGTTTATTTTCCAATCCTCGTGGATTTAGAGTTGCTGTGGGATTTTTTCCTTGATGAATTGATGAATTCTGTTTGTACTTTCATACAATATTAAGATAGAAGAGGAAACTTGAAAGAGACATAACTATGGATTATTACAGAAACAGGAACAATCCCTCATTTTGTAACCAGAATCGGCAAAACTGACAGCTTAATGTCAAGAGACCAGAAGGAACAGAAAGCTCCCCATATCCTGCCTTTTTTTTTCTTTCTTGTATTTTGAATATACTCTTCTTTAGCTAGGCAGCAGTTCTACTGTAATTCCATGTACGGTGATACTTTGTTTTTGCAGCCTTTGCTGTCTACCACTGTTAGGAATATTGGCAAGTAAAAGCAAATGTTTGTGTGGTTGTTAGAGGAATATATGTTTGAGAGATTAGAATTAAATGCATCAGACATTGTAATTTGCTTTTAACAGCTCTTATACCAAATTGCTGTGTCTCTGAATTCTTTCATTTGCAAAAATGAGTAGTGTGAAGAAACTTTTAAGTTTTTTTAGATGTGTTTAAGAATAAAAATACTGTATAGAAGTAGATTGTTCATTAGCAATGAACTAGTAAAATCAGTTTCTTATCCTAAAACATACCATTTGAACCACACCAACATTTTATTCCAAACATTTTGGTGATATATTTTTTTTCTACTTAACAGGTACGCAGTCAGCAACTGAAGAATGTCATTATAATTCTGTAAACTCAGAGGAGCCTCAAAATAGGTGATTGCCAGTTCAACATGTTTTAATGATCTGTAAAACTTTAATTCCAAAGAAAGCTTGCATTTGATAAGTATCTGTTTTTCTTGTGTGATACTTCCATGTTTGATTATTTTCATTTTCTTAAATCCATAACTCTGTGTACCAAAATCAGCACTTATTGAGGTCTTGTATGTATAACTGTGCATGGCATTTTTGAAGGAACTAGGTTTAATTTTTATAGAGTCATAGCAACGTCAGCTGCTGGCAATCTTGTAGTCTAGCCTGCTGCTTTCAGCAGGACCACTGCCAACACACCATTAGATCAGCCATGGCCTTCATAGCTAAGCCTTGAAAACCAAGGATGGAGGTGCTGCAGCTTTCCTGGTGGTCTTCCCTGCTGTACTACCTTTTGGTGAATTTTTTTTTCCAAATGTCCAAACCAAATCTTTCAATGCGCAGTTTGTTGACCATTTCCCCTGTGTATCATCTGGCACTGAAAAAAACCATCCCCAAAAACCTCAAAACAAACCCAAACAAAAAAACCCCCAAACAACCCACCTCTGTATCTCTCAGATAGTTGTAGCTCCTGTTGGATCACCCCATAACATTCTTTTCACCAGACTAAATAAGCTCCATGTCTTCCATCTCTTTCCTTGTAGGCCATGTGCTTTAGTCCTGACTTCAATTTCTCCACTTCTCTCTAGAGGTAGCTTCAATTTCTCCACAACTCTCTAGAGGGGAGTGTTGAGAACACAAAAGTGGACATGCTGCTGCAGCTTCAGCTTTACCAGCACTAGCCAGAGGAGGATAACAGCCTTGTCAAGCCCAATGGCTCCTCATGTAGCCCAGAACGTCTTTAGTCTTATTTGCAGTGAAAGAGCAGCTCTCATTTCACTGCTTTCTGAGAGAGAGTTTTCTGTGTTCTGGTAGAAGAACTCAAAAGGAAAATATTTTTTGAGATTGGAAGGGAAACATTTTCAATTTCTTGACTAAAATTGTCAGACTTAAATAGAATAGATTATTAATCTCCTAATTACATACTGAAGCAGTGTTTTTGAATAATCAGCAGCTTCAGAATGAGATCTGGAAGGCAGCAATATATTTATTGTCTTGTCTTCACAGTTGTTGAAAAACATTGTGGTGTAGATTTTAATGCTTTTATTTTATGGCCTTTTTTTTCAAGTGAAGATAATCAGACCAAGAGAGAGGATGATGCTCTGGCTAAATGGGTTGCAGATCCTGCGAATACAGCATGGATGGAAAGTAAGTATCAATAAGCACAGAAGTAAAAGTATAGAAAATGGTCAATTTTAACTTGTGATCAACAGTGTGTGTGGATTTATCTATTTTAGAGAAATGTCCGTGTTCACATTTATTGTATTTTTTCAGATATGTTCCAGAACATTCAGCGGTGTCATAAAACTGTGTATTTTAGAATAAAGTTAGCACTCACTTGTTTGTGAAGTGCTTTTTGGAGTCTGTGGAATCACTGTCTTAAGGAAATCATTTGACTTCATCGATACTGGTCCGGTGGAAATTTGCTCAAGTTCAGAGTCTGCTCTGTGTCTGTATATGAAATTTTTCTTCTCATGCAGTAACTGGCAAATATGTTCTTGGAGAAGGTGGAAGGGAAGGAATTGCTGCTTTTTCCTGGTTTGTGCCCTTGGCTGGCAGCCGCCCTTTAAACCAGAACAGGGCCCGTGTCATCTGAGGACAGGTTATCTTGCCTGTTCTCAGCTGTTCCCACTGGGCTGGAGATTCATCTTACATATCACTTGAAATGACTAAAGAATTTGCATCCTTGTTCTGCCTCTTAATGAACTACAATGATCATTATATTACTTAGTTTTGGTTCTTTTCAAAAAATGTCTATTACAGCTTCTCTAGAACAGCCCTTGACAAGCACAGAACATGCCATACTGCTGTAAAAAGGAGAGAGAAGTGTTGGCTGTTGAAGTGCATTTCTGTTTTCAGGCTACCAAAGGTCATCATAAACAATGCAGATAAAACTGTGTGAAATTTCACAAATACCTTATACTGGTTTTGTGCAGTATTGCATTATTTGAATGATGAAGAGATGTACTAGCAAAATGCTAGTGGAGAATGAGTTGTATCTCCTTTGTATTCATATGTGCCAACATAACCAGAATTCTTCAGAATATAATAGAATATTTCAGTTGGAAGGGCCATACAATGATCATCTAGTCCAGCTGCCTGACTGCTTCAGGACTGACCAAAAGCTAAAGCATGTTATTAAGGTCATTGTCCAAATGCCTCTTAAACACTGTTTATTGGTCCCATTCAAATTTTAGCAAGTTTCTCATTTGTTTTTTTTTTTCTGTTTTGCTTTTAGACCCAGATGAAGTAATTTATGATGATGTGCCAAGAGAAAATTCAGACTCTGAACCAGGTTTGAGGTCTTTGTAATACAGCCCACATTGGAAGCAATGCAATATGGAATTATGTGCATGTATACTGAATAGATACATTCACTAAGGACCTAAATTATATGCAAATGGAATTAACACTGTGTCAATAATCAGTAGGTCTTACAAAGTTCAGAATTAAACTAACTCTTGAAAGACTTTATCTCTGCAGGTCTCCTACGCTGCTCTTCTCAGAAGCCGAATTCTACTTTGTTCTATAGATACTGTCCCAAACGCTTGAGTGTTCTGTATATTAGAGAGTTAGTGTTGGGTGTTGTAGCTATGGTGACCTAAACAAGGCAAGGTAGGTAGGAAAAGGGTGTTTTCAATAGTTAAATAATGTATGATAATCCATCATTGTCACAGTTATAGAGACACCTGTTATTTTCTTGAAAGTGGCCCTTCAACATAAAAATACCTGATAGATGGAAGAGGTGATTCAGAGAGGCTGTTTAACTTCCTGACTGTGACTCTACAGAAGTGTTTTATTTTAGCTTTGGAGTGGTCCAGCTCCTGATGGTGTGACCATGTTTGGGAGGAGCAGAATAGATCTTGAAGTACTTGCTGGAGCCAAGATTCTACCTTTACTGGGAATGGTGGAGCTAGGGCTCAAGAAGCTTATTTGAATAAGCTCAGATTTGTTTTGGAGTTTTTGGTTATAGTGAAGACTGTCTTTAAAGATTGGTTGCTGCTAACTGATTTTGTGTTTGAGTGGACTGACTTATTAGGAACTCAACATCTACTTGTCATGGCTCTCAGAATGTGTAGTGTTTGATACTGAAGTTGTTAATGATTCAAGAAAACACTTAATCTTCCTTGTGTGAAAATCACATTTATCTTTATAGCTGTAACATTTTAATTTCTTGTCCTTAGTGGTGTTCAGGCGAGGTGATTTACAAATTATAACTGAAATTTGTTTCATTTATTATTTGAAAGTATTATGTTACATTTGTGACTTGAATGCTTTTATTACTGGAAGGTCTCTCCATGGACTGTACTGCTTGGGCAGGGACATCTTTGCAGTGTTGCTGCTCAGTCAGGAAACATGTACACCAAGGCCAGGAGGCTGAGCTGGGGAGGGATATGGGACATGCAGCAAAGATCTGCTGAGCATCTTGGTCAGAATTTTCAGCTTAACCCAAAAGACATCAATTAAAATTTTGGCTTTCCGTTTGTCCCCAAAGACATTGAAAGATTCTGAGAAAATAGGTAGTGAGGGAAACTTCATCTTTGTACATGCATGATCTTGATATTTATTAATTGTATATTTTGTCAGGGGGACACAACTATTCAAAAAATGTCACAGTCAGAGCTCAGCCTACATTAGCACGTGGACAAGAAAAGTCCAACAAATCGCTGGGTAAATCCTGTCCCAATACTGATATTGCAAAAGTTTGACTTATATAAGTCTTGACTTATTTTGACTTGTGATGATTCTCTTAAATTATTCATTGTGCTAGATTACCCCTAAAATGTCATCTTCAGTAACTATATTTTAAGGACAGTCTTGATATGCATGGAGGTTTTAAAAAAAAAAAAAAAAATTCTTAAAATTTGATTCTTCCAAACTAGAGGAAATTCCTCTGTGTTAATTATAATTTAGTTAATGGTAATATTAGAATATTATTATTGCTGAAAATGTAGGTTTTAAATCACAGAATCCAGGGTTTAGATGCATGTGTAAAATATGTCAGCTTTTCTTTCAAGTATATTTTTTTCTCAATTTAAATAAAACTTCAATCTTAAATTATGAAAGCACAACTTTTGTTTACTGAATTTAATATGAGACAGTTTAAATGCTGCATTATAACCTCTGACAGTAGGGATCCCTGGCAGAAGTGTCCACACTTCTCTACTTGAAATGACAAATGATGTTGTTATGTAGAGTGCGTGCCTGTTTACTGATAAGTAATTGGCACTAAAAATTTTCCATTTTGTTTTGAGTCAGTTTGTTGTACTTGACATCTGTGCCAACAAAAATACCTGTGTCTTTAACAGGTAATACTTTGGTCAGCCTTTGCGATATCACTTTCTGTATCTTGAAAAGGTTAATACTTCAAGCTCTTGGACTAGATTATGATGGGTAAGGCAACCTGAAGATATGGGAGACTACTAATGATTGGTGGAGTTGCAAGAATGACGAGTCATAAAATATCATAGTGTAACATGTTTCTTGCTACTGTGGTCTGATCTGTTCTGCTTGAAGTAGTGACATTTTCCTTTGATTCTTGTAATGTTTTAGCATTTGTCATTTAAGCTGATGATGAAGATGTTCCTAGGGACAAGTGGCAGGCTTGCAAATGGAAGGATGCTTCTCAGTGCAGACGTGTGTTCACAGCTACAGTTTGAATTTCCTTTGAATTTCTTCTAAAACATGTTGTGGGATTTGGACATAAGTGCAGTTTGAGAAGGGCATGTTTTTAAAAGGATTGTGGTGTGTACCCATAACACTGTCCTCTTTTAGCACTCTGTTTCAACAGCTATTTGAATATTGGACTTAACTCACACTTAAAAATGTGCATACAATAGTCTGTATATTTCTTTATAGTACATGCTGAACAAGTTTTTTTGGTGTTTAAGCAATCACAAATTTCAGTGTAGCTTTTTTAATTTGGTTTAATTCTTGCAGAGGAAATGATTTATGATGACGTTGAAAATGGTGATGATGGTGGAAACAGCTCGCTGGAATATGGGTGGAGTTCAAGTGAGTTTGAAAGCTATGAAGAACAGAGTGATTCTGAGTGTAAAAATGGAATTCCCAGCTCCTTTTTGCGAGGCAATCACAAGAGACATGTATGTATCCTGCCATGCTGCTCAGTCATTGAGGTTATCCTGATTTCCAACACTTGACTTTCTCACCTGTATTTCCCTTCTCCTCAATTCAGTTTCAAATGCCAACAGCATCTTTTTAAAGGAGACATGAATCAGTGTGGGAGTGACAGTCCACAACAAAATGGAACAGGGAGAAGATAAAAATATTAAACAGAAGCTCCTTAAGAAAGAAAAAACTCAGATTGGATAAAAGTGAAATTTAAAAATTCATTATTTTTGCTTGTGAGCAGTTCCTCACCTTTTCTTCTTTTGCAGCTGCTGGATTAGTGTAAGTGGTAAATGAGTGTGGAAAATAATGTGAAGAACAAATGGGGGTAAACCTGACAAGACTTGAAGTTTTGGGATCCTTCAGGTTCTCAAAAGTCACAAAACTATTCACCAGTGTTCCCTACCTTTCAGTCTTATATCTGGATCACTTTGGTTGTTTGAAGGTGACAGAGCTTAAAAAAAAAAAAAATCCTGAAAATAAAAGGGTTCTGTGATCAAAGAGAAGTCTGTAACATTTATTAAGGAGAGAAGAGAGGTGGCGTGATTAAAATGATCCATTTGTGACACATCTCTGGTCTAGTGTCTTTGGCTACATCCATGCTACAGGAAGCAGGAAGACACTGACGCCATGGGTGCCTGCCCTCGCTGCGTGTATCTCATTGCACCTCGGGAGGAGCCCTGGGCTGCTTCAGCTTCTCTCCTTCTGCCCTTGTGCCCTCTCTGTGTGAGGGAAGCCTTGCCTGGGACTTGGGCAGCCTCCCACTGCCGGTTCCTGCTCTGAGCACGTGGAGGACAGGGGTGCAGGGCACTGGGAACAGGCAGGGCCAGGATCAGTGCCTGGAGTCACTGCAAAATTCTCAGGGTCCCCCAGTGTGCTGGCTGGGGATAGACACCCAAGGGCCACTCCACAGCTGTGTACTGTTGACTGCTCCAGTACCCCGGGGCTGGAGGATGTACGGCTAGCAGCCAGGGTCTTCTTCCATGGGACCCATATTTTTATGTTACAGGTTTCTTATCTTGATGAGAATAAAAGTCTTACTGTCTGTTTCCCTCCAGTACACATTATCTGCTCTCCCCCCACCTCCATCCTTGCTGCCAGTCCTTTAGAAATCAGGGAACAAGCAATTAACTGCAAGACTTGAGCCCACTGAAATCAGCACTTTGTAAGCTGACTGCTCATCTTCTGGTTTTGTTTTGGTTTTGTCTTGACAAGTTTAAACTATTGCAGCTGTTTCTCTCTGGGGAGTTTTTTAACTAGACTGGAGAAAACTGAGTTGTTTGGGTTTTTTTAATACCTTTGGAAGAGACTAGGAAATTACTTTGCATGTGAGTGTGTAAGTCTTAACATGGCTGCTGGTTTGATTTGCGTTTTTTTTTAATCTGTTCCTGTTATCTGTAGCTTCAGCTTTGGCCATAGTCATAGGAATCTATTTACACATGTGCACAAAGCAAGGTTTAAAGCCATTTTTTGAACACTTATAAGTACTCTTTGATCTGTTGGCAGTGGGTTGAGAGTGATGGTGCCAGGATCAGACACAGAGTGTCTGAGCAAGAGATCGAGAAGTAGCGGGAGGAGAGAAGTGTGCTTGGGGGGTACTGCACTGCAGCTGACTTCCAAGCCTGTGACAAAAGGTTTTGACAATTGCTTTGTGAGGATGGGGATGTGGAGCCTAGGAACACATTAGTTGGTCCATAGAAAAGTCAGAGAGGCTGCTGCACCTGGATAGGTTACTGGGAGGTGGGAAAGTCAGGAAACTAGAGAAGGGATTTTGCAGAGAATGAGGAAAAACAGATACTTTTAAGTTTGCTGAAAGAAAAAAAACCACAACAAACCCAAACAAAAAAAACCCCTAACCAACTGACCAAAACAAAAAAACACCCAACCCTCCCTCCCTGCACCAGCACTTCAGCACAGGCAGAAACTATTCCACTTTATACCTTTTCTCTGTATCCATTCTTTGCACTAGCTTTCACTTCTCCTCAGGTCTTGTGGTGGATGTTTTTCCCAGGACATCATCTTCTGTAGCCTTTCAGAGTCTACGAGGGACTTGCCTTGCTTATTATTTTTAGTGTCTGTTGAAAAGTATGGGAAGGTTTGAGGTGGGAATTTATTTTTAAATGCTGATATGACTTCCCTCAAAGTCACGTTAATCACTTTTTCATCATGACTCTTGATTATTTTTTTTTTAAAGATGGAAAGGTTTTTGTGCTGTTAAATATTTCTAGTCTGTGAACCAGATGCTGTTGTTAATTATACTGCTGTAATGCCAGAATCATCATGTTAGAGGTAATCGCATCCTGACCGAGCCTAGTTGAGCTAAATGTTGGACCTGTCCCTTTGTTTTCAACTCAGTAGGCCTCCTCTTTCCTGATGCTTTCATCTCTTGCCAAATAACTCTGTTGACATCAAGCTGAGAGTTTTTTCATTGGAATTCCATTATAAGGTGCACTAAATATTTTCTTTTATTTTTTCTGGTTACGTTTTTAACCTCTTGTATCTGGCTTTTTCAAAACTTTAACAAATGTTAATTAGTATTCCAGAGCATTTCTCTGCAATAGTTTCCTTTCCTTACAAATGTACGAGATGGTTACACCCACGGTCATACAATGCTATGATAGATGCACGTGGAAGTTACAAGACTGTGCCTCCTTCCCTTTAGTGTCTCCTTAACCAACTTGCTGGCACCGTCAATCTCCATCTTCTTAGGTGCCAGTAGTGTCCACAGGTTCTTCAGCCTTTGAGAATTCTCCCGATTCACTGTTTTGAAGGATAGTCAAAAATATACTCACTAGGGTTTGTCCTCCAATGAATGATGCTCGTGGTTAAAGCTGATGTGTTGTTTCCATACGGTTTATAAGAGATGTGCACAATACAGTTAATACACAGTTAGCTTAGCCTAAGTGACTTTGCCTCTCTCTTTACATAGTTGCCAGTGTAGTAGAAAGGCGCCTGGCTGAGTTTCAGAAAGTTCAGTGATGCACTGGAGTGATGGTCCATTTGACAGGTTGGAGCTTCCATAAATGATAATTTTCCCTCAGTTGGCAGATGGGGCAACATGCATGATATATGCAAGTACTTTAGCATGAAGTTTGCACTACAGGATTTTTGAAAAGACTGTGTCTTTTTATACACTGTAGCTTTCTCATGACCTAACGCGTTTAAAGGAGCATTATGAAAAAAAGATGAAAGATTTGATGGCAAACACTGTGGGAGCGGTAGAGATTCAGCAACTAAAGCAAAAACATGAGCTGAAGGTAGTGTAGTTGATTTTTGTAACTAGCTATGTTTAAATGATTGCTTTTCCAATACAGACAATGTTGTCTTTTTCTTTTAATAACTTGAAAAAAGTGGACAATAATTTGTATGAAATGAATTCTGAATGTGCTGGATTTTTATTATTATGCAGTTTGTCCTAAGTACTTTGTTAAGGACATTTTCTCATGCTTATTTTTAATGGTAACACTTTCAAAAGACGAGGTAGGGCATTGTCCTTCCCTGCTGGCTAGTGCCCTTATCCCAGAGCATGAACCAGGTGTACAGTCCTGGGACCTCTCCAAGACCCGGGTGAGCTCCACAGGGCTAGCCTGACCCTGGCTCTCCAGCCACACAGGATCAAATTGTGGGAGTCAATCTCCCTGCTCTCCATTCTGAATGGAGGCAGTATTAAGAGGCTGAGTTTTTGCTAAAAGCTTCAGCTCAAACTGAGAAATTGATTGCAGCAAGACAGCTTTGTTTGCGTTCTGATGCTACTGATCATGTCAGCACAGCTCTGACAATAGTGGGGATTTTTTGCTGTGGTGGCATTTTTGGAAAGCAAAAGTACAAAGCAGGGTTTTTTTTAATAAACATTTCCTAGCGAAACAACACTCCATTTTTTTTCCATAATTTTTTTTTTCTGTAGTAATGTACTATAAAATTATGTAATTCTTAATTAAGTCAACTTATTTCTTCAGTCAATGAAATTATTAGTTGTAACATTTTCTGCAAAACAGTGTTTATTTAAGAATATAGTTAATATAGAACTGAGCCTAGGAGATTAGGTCAGAAACACTTTGGCAGAGATAGTGGGACGTTGGAAGATGAACAAGAGCCCTGGCCATTAATGACCTGTTCGTAGTATTTATTTGTTATATGATGTAAAGCCAAGCATTTGAGACTATTTTGAGTTCAGATGTTAGATTCAGAAGAGTTAAGCATTTCTGCTATTTTAGGCTTGCATACAATATTGCCATGAAGTAAGTCCCTTTCTCCAGGTTTGATTTTATTAAGAAAAAGTACAGGTGCTCAGATCTCAGCTTTGATGGATCTGTGTACTTACTATATATTCCTTTGACTTTGGGCTATATTTATAGCATAAACTACTTGACAGTGTTCTTTCTAAAGCTATTTTGATCAAAAGTATTTTGCATGGTATGCTCAAATGCGTTCCTATTATTCACTGAACATGTAGACTGTATTTTTTATCTTACAGATGCAAAAACTTATGAGAGCTGCTAGAGAAGGTACCAAAGATGGGCTCGAAAAGACAAAAGCAGCTGTGAAAAAGGGTCGTTCTTTCATTAGAACAAAATCTTTTATTTCTCAAGGTATGTGCCAATTATACTGTCTTTGTTACTCTCTTCAGTCATTTCTGAGAAAGGAAGTGAATAGCCTAGCAGGCTTCTGTACTGAGAGCTGAGTACTGCATGCATGAAATCAGCTTTATAGCAATAAAATATGGTGGAATATCCAGTTCACATGAGAGTATGGTCAATGCATCTTGACTAGTTTTAGGTTGGGGGCAAGAACCTGAGCGATGTGAGAAAACTGAGGACCACAGAGAAGAGTCTGCTTAAAAACAACAAAAATAAAAAATCCCATCAAACAGTGTCATAGAGACTATCTAGGTACACATATATGGGAGTATGGAAATTATCTTAAGTTACTAAGTCTGTCCAGTTCCCTCCATGAAGTAACTCCTGAAGGTCAGGAAATTATGGTGTTATGACATGGTTTTCAGTGGAGTGACAGTTGACTATCCCTCTCATGGCCGAGGGATAACAAACATTTTTCATGCTTAAGAGTGGAAGTAGATGAGACTGTTCTGCTTTATCACAGTTTGATGATTTTTGATGAAAGCTGAGTTTGAATTGGGAAAACAGGAAGTGGTCTGAAATCAAAAAGCTGAAAGTTTTTGTGTTCTTTCTCTAGTTAAGAACAAATGTCAGCCCTCTGTTATGAGCCTCAGCAGCAGGAGTCCACAGTTAATTTTTGCAAGAGGCAGGGGATAGTAACTGAACACAAATTTATTTCTTCTTCGGGATAAGTTTGAGAGGTAGTATGTCTTTCTGCTCTAATTTCTGCCCAACTAATTGAATGGTTGTAACTTCAGAGCTTACAGAACTACAATGTTAGGAAGCTAAAGCCACAAGACTGGAACAAGACATTTTTAGTGAGCAAGCTAACATAAAGCGTCATCCTATCTGTAAGGACCAGGACGCGTCTTGTATCCCTGTTACGGCCTCTAACTGCTTCTGAATTTACCTAATTCACAGACAGAAAATAGAAAGTTATTTGCTCAAACTTTAATGGTCAAAAATGTATTCTCAACTTCTTGCTGTTGCACAGGAGAAAATGATCTGCTTCAGCAGGGAAATGTTATGAGGATCCAGCATTCCTCCTTACATTTCTAGAAGTTAGGTAGCAGAGACAGGGTATCTGTGGATGGTTTAATCCCTAAACCACTTAGCAAATCATCAGGGAGCTAGTGACAAATTTGTCCAATAAACTCATGAATTCCTCCCAGCCAACAGATCTGCTTCCCCTCTTCCCCTCCCTTCTCTCTTTTTTTTTTTTTTTTTTTTTTTCCTAAAACACGGTTCCTCATACTGTTCTTTATCTGTTCTTTGTCCCTGTCTGTGTCTTTGGCTGGCTGCATACTGCCACCTATCACTGTACTTTGGTGGTGCTTTTTGCGTAAAATTAGTATGTAGGGAGCAATGCAGAATCCCTTACACTCATTTCTGTTGAAACCCAACATTTTGCTACATTTGGCTACTTAGTTCAGTTACAGAAGGGTGTATGGAATTTTTTAAGCTGGATCATATTATGTGTGTGTTTAATTTCCCAAAGGGCATTTATTTCAAAACTGCCGGCCCTGGAGCTGCAGTATTTTAACCCTAATTGTCATGTCCTGCACTCTGGACAGCCCTGTTCTCCTGGCTGTGAAGAGAGAGTAGAGGTCAAGCAAAAGGTGCATAGGCTGTCTCCTGCTCTGTGGATTTTAGGATTTTGAGATACCTTTGAAAGATATTGTGTATTAGAACCACTATTGGTAGTGGTATTTATGTGATTTCACAGGTGATACAGATGTGGGTGGTACAGAAGTGGGAAATTTCTTCGGCAAGTGAAAATAAGACTGCCGTGTAATTACTGTGCTTGGATGATAGGATCTTTGCTTTATTTTTTTTCTTCTTTCAATCAATGTTGTAAAAGCTGGCATTTTGGTTATTCAATTATTTGTAGATCATAGATCATCATGTCTGGAAGAAGAGGAGCTAAATTTATTTATTGATGTGGACTGTATGCATACAGAAGCCATTATGACTCCTATGCCTGAAGGATTATCACAGCAGCAGGTAGTAGGCTTTTGGAAATACGGTCTTCTGCATTTTTCCTCTCCTTCAGCTCTATGTCAATGGCTCCCAGGTGCCTTGCTCTTCAAACATATTGGCGTTTAACATAAATAAAGTGGACATCAAATTCAGAACTGAATAAGTAGCTTATTGAAAATTGGTATGTGTACGTATATTTGCATCAGTCCTGAATTCAGCCAGAGATGCAAAATGCTGGTTTGCATTATAAAATTATCTATAATAACTATATTGTTTTCCCACCTGAACACTTAAACTAAATGTGATGGTTTTGAGTGAAAAAAAATAATTTAAACATTTCTATTGAGTCAGAAGACATAGTTCCAGGTGCTCCAGGTTTTCTGTTTTAAATGTAGAGAATATCCTGTATGCTGTCTGAATCTTAAGTTTTCTCCTGATTAAAAAAACCTTGTTCCCAATAAAGTCAAGTCTACAGAAGAGTATATTTTGCTGTTCTGTACCTCAAACTCTATAGTCACTGTGGAAACCACTTCAAAACCACAGAAATCAGCATCAGTTAGAAATTTTGGCTGAAAATAAACCCTGTGGGTTCATGTTACTGTAGTTATGACAAGTAATAACTATATAGAATTTTTAGCTTCTTGTGGTGTTATGACTTGGTCAGAAAATGAGCAAAAAAACAAACTAGGGGCAGTTGAAGAGACTGGTATAAGTTTTTCCTGTTGCTTGGTGAGGTTTATTTTTCTAATGTGTTTAGCACAGTGAAGTGCTAATCTTGTAACAATGCAACTACCAAACTGTGTTATGTTGCTGTAACATTTAATTATAACATAAGATCTCAGCATCAATCTGAATTGAGATGGGGTTTGAGAGTTTCACTGGGGTTTTTTGTAGGTAATTAAAAATAAATGTACCCTCTTTTGGAAAAATAGAGCGCTCTTGATTTGGAGAAAACTAGTAATTGTTGTGTAGGTCATTCTGTGTGTTGCTTATCTACCCAGGAGGAGCTGCCCGAGAGGGTAGGAATGGAGTTTAGGAAAGCCAAATCTCAGCTTGAGCTAGTGAGGTGTGAAGGGCAACAATTAAAGGTTTCTTATATGTACATTGGCAGCAAAAGGAAGGCTAAAAAAAATATGAGTCTGCTGCTTGATGGGTCAGGGACCTAGTGACAAAGGGCGCCGAAAAGACCGAGGTACTCAGTGCCACCTTTGCCTCAGCTTTTACTTGGTGAGGTTTGTCCTCAGGCCTCTGAAACTCCTGAGCCTAGAGGCAGGTCCTGCTGAAATGAAGCATTGCCTGCAGTTAGGGGGTACTGAGGCCAGTTGGATATGGAGGTGTCTGTGGGACCAGGTGGGATAGATTTAAGGGTGCTGAGGGTAAGGCTGTTCTCTGTTGTCTAAGATCACAGTGATCAGAAGACTGGAAAAAAGTAAATGTCACACTCATGCTCAAGAAGAGCAAGAAGGAGGATCCAACTGGCCTTGCCTCAGCCCCTGCAAAGGTGATGGAGCAAATGTTCCTGGGAGCTATTTCTGGGTTCAGAAGGACAGGAGGATGATTGTCAACAGTCAGCATAGGTGGACCAGAGTCCATTTGTGCCTGACCAGCTTGAGTCCCTTGGAGATGAGTGTCTTGTGGACAGAGAATAGCAGAGGATGTCATTTACCTCTGCTTTAGCAAGGCTTTCAGCAGTCTCCTAAAGTACCCTTGTAGATGTATAGGTGAGATATAATTTGTATGGGTAGACTAGAAGGTGGGTGGAAAACAGGCAAGGACACCATGCTCAGAAATTTGTAGTCTGTAGTACAAAGTCCAGTGGGTGACCAGTGTTAGTGGTATCCCTCAGGAGCAGATACAGGGCCTGTGGTGTTTAATGCCTTTGTTAATGATCTGGATACCAGCTGCAGTGCACGTTTGGAGGCAATACCAAATTGGAGGGGTACAGCAGGCCGTGTGTGGGAGGGTAGGGCTGCTGGTCAGTGTGGCTTTGGTGGGCTGAGGTTGACTGAAAAACTCAAGCAGCTCAACAGAGGCCAACACAAGTTCTGGCACTGGGATGGAGTGACCCCGTGCCATGACACAGGCTGGGAGCCAGCAGACTGCACAGCATTCCTGGGCATCCCAGCTGGCTGGAGAGAGTGAAGGTCAGAAATCCCTTCCAACCTGGACTGCTCTGCCATGAACGCACAGACTTTATGAATGTGCTGCTTTTAAACAGCAGGTGGCACGATAGCTTTTGTTTAAAATCTGGTGCCTGTTTAAATATTATGTCCTGGCTCTAACATGTCTCAGTCATGTTAGCTTTTGCTTTGTTTTAATACTGGGACCTGAATTCTTACCATAAGTTGTTTGTTTGCTACTGTTACTAGCAAAAATGTGAATATAAATGCAAGACTTGCATGCAAGTTATGCATAAGTATTGCAATAGAGGCACTGTTAAGTATCTATTTTGTGTATTAGAGCCTGAAAACAAATAATTTCTACAGATGTTTAATCTTTTCAGAAGACTGAACTGTGACTAAAAGTGGAGTTAGTATCCTTTACCAGAACAGCTGATACATTATACCAAATATGACACTGCTAAATCCATTCTAAACACAAATTAGACACAATTAATTTGACCATATAGATCTTTAAGCATTTTAAAGCCTTCCTTTGAAATGCCACCACTTGAAAGAAAATCCTCACATAACCTGCACTTAACTTAATAATGCAAAATACAAGTGTGGAGAATTAAAGGCAGCCGTGGCGGTGGAGGCAGGAGGCTGTGGGGATCAGGAGCAGAGAGAAGCAAGTCTGAGATTTGAGTTTCATGGTCATTTAGACTAGCTTAAAATAGCAAAAGAAGCAGTTTTGCCTTCCCTTGTAGTTGTGGGGAGTGGTTTAACGCTGCCCTTGTGCAGTCTTCTCCCTCAGAGTCCTGCTTTTGAAAGCCCTGGGGATGAGCTGGATTAGGAAATGGATTTGGGTGAAAACGAATCCTTAAAACCAGCAAGAAATCTAATCAATAACAGTAAGAAGTTTAAATTTTAAACCAGATCAGTTCCCCAGTCCTTCCTGTCACGTCACCTGCACATGCATACAATGTGCTTTTCAGCTGAATTAGAGAAGCAGGAGGTGGAGAAGGAGGTGTGATAAATAGCCTGTAGTTTGTAAACATGAAATATGGTAGGATTTCCTGAAGCTCTTACAACTCTGTCAGTGGGTATGAATATAGATGAGATGGGATTTTCACATGCATGGTAATGCCCAAAGAAGAATGCTGACTTCCTTAGACACTTTCTCAGTGGTACAGTTTATATGACCTTACCTTAAAAAGACAATTAATGTTTGCTTGTTTGTCCTTCAGGTTACTCCTAATAAATTTATAAAACGTATTACAAAAAGAAAATTAATGTTGAAGACTGATTTTTGAAAACTGGTTACCTATTTTGTTGCAGCAATTCACTGAAGTAGCCAACATCATCTTATACCTATTATCATTTATATTAGTGCCTAAATTTATACATCTAAAATTAAAAGACAAGTTTCAAAAGTAAAGTTTAGGATTGCAACAGTCAGCAGATTGTAGATATAGATACAATTACTGTTGTGTTCTTTAAAATAAGTAATTTTAGAGTAATAGTAAATCTAATTACTTTTGAGGAGGTACAGTGTTATTTTATTACAGTTCCAGTATTGAAATTGCTTTGTGTTTCTTGTGTTTTATTAATGTAAGAATTTTATCATCAGCATTCCCAACTATGATGAACGTGTTACCCGATTAGAGCTTTAGAGAAAACTCTGTTTCTTCAACAGGTTGTGAGAAGGTATATTTTGGGCTCTGTAGTTGACAGTGAGAAGAATTATGTGGATGCTCTCAAAAGAATCCTGGAGGTACCTTAATATTTTTTGCATTTTATAACTTGGAAATTTGAAAAATAATCACATCCTTAAAGATCTGTAGTATGACTCACATAGATTTTGGTACAGATGCTTCATGCCAAATGTTTAGAGACTTTCTGTGTGTATACTGTTACATAAGTTGTTTTCTTTCTGCTTGTAGAAGACCCTTTTTTTGTGTTAAATCTTTTTTTTTTTTTTTTTCTCCACAGCAATATGAGAAGCCCCTTTCAGATATGGAACCAAAATTACTGAGTGAAAGAAAACTCAAAATGGTCTTTTATCGAATTAAGGAAATTCTTCAGTGCCATTCAATGTTTCAGATTGCGCTGGCGAGTCGTGTATCTGAGTGGGACTCTGTTGAAATGATTGGTGATGTCTTTGTTGCTTCAGTAAGCAAATGCATCTGAATAGATAATCTGTTTTTAGTTTAGGCTTGTTATTCCAGCTCCATATCTTTCTATCTATCTTGGCCACTTTACTCCTATACTCTCCAATGCCTGTGGCAACTGTCAGAGTATGTATGTACCATCCTGGTAAGGAAACTGACACCAACACATGTCTTCAGCTTGGTTGGCAGATATGAAAGGATTGTGGGCAAAATTTTCAGACTTTGATCAAGCTTTTAGACATTTAAGTAAACAGTTTCTTTTCCTAAGGAGATTCACAAACCCACCAAGATTAAGGAGATTGAGGCTCAGCATCTCTTAAAAAGTAGGTAGTCATACATAGTATGTTTGTTGGGAGTAGAAAAAAACACAGTAGGTGATGTCCTAAATCCCTGGGTTTTACCTGAGTCTGGGGCACAAGTAAAGAGTATTTGTAAAACACTATTCCACCCTTAGTGGAAGTCCATCCAGTAAAGGACTGAACTAGCCACTGCTTTAAATCAGATAAAACAAGAAGTGGCCTTGGTTGATAGAAAGACATTGTTCCCACCATGAATGTGTGGACAGAAAAGGCTGCCTACCTGCTGGTTTCAGTGCTTTGTTTTGTTGCCACCCAGCTGCTGGAAATTACCACCTTTTCATGCCTGCTGTAAGAGAGCTGGGATCTGTGTCTGAGTGCTTTGACCCCATTTCAATCAAAATGAAACAGTTACTAAAGATTTGCTGTTTAAAGCAAACCTGTCCTGTTTTGACTGAAGCAAGTTAGGTAGTGTTAATGAGGCCAGCTCTGCAGAAGAAAGAGGGATAAAATTACGAAGAAGGCAGTGGGCAATGATCTTACCCTTCACAAGGCCATTTGCATGCCACACAATCTCTCTGCTTTCTTGGTAAACCCTTACCAGCTGAAGATGGGGCATGAAGGCCCTGCGACTTCGCTGGTTCACCGAATCTGGAAGACAGGCAGCAGTGAGATGATCAGGGCATCTCAGCAGCTGCTTTGAATCTCAGTGGATGCCCTTTGATTGCCCATAGTGCTCAGGCTCTGCCCTAATGTTGTAGCCAAGGTGAAATTATTTCTCTAAATTACATTTTGTAATTCACAGCTGTTACATCTTTAGGTTTCTAACCTGTTTTCTACAGGAAGGTTATTTTGGTCGTTGCCAGTATTTCTGTAGATCTAGCACTAGACCAAGCAAAGCCCTTAGCTCCGAGCAAGGCGAGTCCTTAATGGTCAAAGGTCTAGATAGTTATGCTTCTAGGGATATTTTGTATTTATACTTAAGGTTTACCCTTTTATCTTTTCAGTTTTCTAAATCTATGGTATTGGATGCATACAGCGAATACGTAAACAACTTCAGTACAGCAGTAGGGATTCTCAAGAAAACATGTGCCACCAAACCTGCCTTTTTAGACTTCTTAAAGGTGAGTTCGTTCAATCTGAAAACATCTGGGCATATGATATAAATAAGACAGTATAAGTTATAAGTTAAGGGGAAATTTCACTGCTGATACTCTATATTGTGTGACTGTTTTTATGGACTTTGGTTTTATGTTTTATGGGTTTGGCACAAAAAAATCTCTAGAGAATTCACTTCCACTACTGTATTTTCAGAATAATAACATGATGTTAGATCTAGGATGTATTTTGAAATGCAGGGTAGTTTTGTTGTTGTTCAGATCAGTTTATTGGTGTTTGCATGACTGCACTTAGCAAACCATTGTGATTCTTTCATGTCAGGTGAGCTTCCAATAATAGCTCACCATCTGAGGCCTCTTCTTATTTGGAATTTATTTTACTTCTAACTTTTTTATTGTATTGTGCAGAGTAGTGTAACTAGATTTCCATTCCCCAACATTTTTCTAGTATTTTGAAAATCATTATTTCCAATTTGGTGTTGAAATTGAAAGTTTTTTTTCAGAATGCATACTACCCTTCTGATGATGTACATGGAGGGCCTAGTACATGCAGTAGAAGTGCTGTGAATCCCTAGGGTTTCCTACCTTTACAGAGGATACACAAAATTCACTGCAAGGCTTTTAGGCTGCCTACATCACTGCTGAGGGCCTGGAAGCTCTGCTTGTCCCATTCCCCGAGAGTCCTGGATTGAGTTGTGCCTCTCAGAACTGTCGTCCTGTTAAGTCTGTTGCAGTGGTCCACCAAACACTGGAACTGGGTGCTCTAGGCAAGCTAATTAGTGATGCTCTTAAGTTGTCTAGAGTGGGGTGGCAGGGGGGAATGATTCCTAATTTGTCTTCAGATCTTAAAATTAACTAACAATTTTTTGGAGTATGGCCAGCACTACGCAGGATTATACTCTGGAAGCCTTAGACACCATGAAGATCAGACTCTCTAGTGAGCGTGTAGTCACTTCATACCTCTGAGACTGTTAAAAGCCTGTTGTTCCAATAGAGGCATAACTTAAACCTCTCATCACTGCTTGTCAGTGCTGGCACTGGTGCTGCTCAACTCTGAGGCCAGAATATATTTCTGTACCTTTCTTTTTTTGTTTGCCCACCAACAACAAAGACCAGAATCTTCACTATTGCTGTTTGGCAATAAAAATGTTTGTGGAGAGAAATATGGAAACAAACTGTTGTGAAGCTGATAGTTGTAGAAATAAATATTAATTTAAGCACAAGACCAGATTAATATTGTTTAGGTTTTCTTTTTTTTTTTTTTAATATTGAGTATTTCCTCTGCTCTCCTTATTTTGGGTCAGCTGTGATTCTGACCAAAATATTTCCCGATGTTGAAATGTCTTATAGAAACAGGACTTTTCTGCACATGCAGATGAAATTTGTCTGGTTTTATCTGCTAGTCCTGATAACCAAAATAATGGATTATTATGTTTTTCTTTCCAAACATAAGTCAATGTTTTTTTCCTTAGTTTCTTCTAATAAAGAAAATAAAAATCTTTTTGTTTGCATAGCACTGAGATTATGATGTTTCCTTAGATTTCATCTTTAAATCTCAAATGTGTTTTTTAGTCTCTTAGCCTCAAGAAACAGAGCAGCAATAGTAAATTACGGACTATAAATCAACAGATCACTTACATTTTTCAAATTTAAGACCTTGAACACGTACATTCCCTTTGTTGTGCTTGAAGTTAAGCAGACATTTCAGTGCACTGCTTATGTAGAAAGCATGAATGTGCTGGCTGTATCAATACATACATAGGTGCTGCATTGCTGGTGTGGCTTTTCCCAGCTGTATTTATTTAAGGAGGAGATTACAGTTCAGTGACATGCCATCATTTTAATAGTGATTATTTTTTTTAAAGATTTAATATTTTAAATGAAATCTTTATAGTAAATGGAATCTTGTGCTGGTTTCGACTGGCATAGAGTTAATTTCCTTCATAGGGAGCTAGTATGAGGCCATGTTTTGGAGGAGTGAGCGAGCAGCTGCGTGGTGCTTAGTTGCCTGCTGGGGTTAAACCACAACAAATCTTTACAGTACCACTGTTATAGTTAATGTAAATGATGTAGAAGAATTTTTAGGAAATGTTTTCCTTCCATTCTGTAACTGATGGAAATACGCTCACGGTAGTAAATAGTGTGGCTTTCTTGCCTTGCAGCAGTGCCAGGAGTCAAGCCCCGATCGAATTACACTGTATGGTTTAATGATGAAACCTATCCAGCGCTTTCCACAGTTCATTCTACTATTGCAGGTAAATAATGTTTACCAAAGGGGTGCTCTTGTCACATTCTGACGTGGTTTGCTTGCGGGATTGCGTGGTAGCTGTCTTCTGTTGCAGGAGCACACTGCAGTGAAAGTGACCAATGGATCATGGGAAAATAACAAAGAAAAAATTTCAGTGCATCATAACATGCTGATCCTGTAGTCTGATTTCAGGGGTAGGCAGTAAATACACTGCAGAAAATCTTAGTAGACTAGATGTACTCTAGATTACTTCCCAGGTTAGATTTAGCTTGTCAGTTTGCAGGAAAGCTGTAGTTCAAGGGTGCTACTTTTTCATATCAGTTTGTTAGCTAATAACACTTCAAAACACCACTAGGAACTTTGTGGCATTACTTTCCATTTAAGAAAAATACATGAGGATGTAATTCATGCCTTTGATAGTTCAGAATATATGTGGGATGTAGAACAAAAACACGCTCTCTCCCTGACTACTAGGCTCACAGGACCTACTGGAGTGTGTTGCAGTTTCCTTCTGACTTGCAGCATCTTTTTTTTCCTTCCTGTGGAAACTGGGGATTTGACAAGGAGACTTTGGGTCTCATCTGAACAGGCACTTGAGCTGCAGGAAGAGCACAGTTCCCCAGTGTAGACCAGCTCCAGACCAATTTACACTGATTGTAACTCCTTCCAGACCATGACAACTCTATCCCAGTGAGTGTTACAAATTAGCTGTGTGTTGCGGGTGCCACAGAGAAGGACAGGCTTTGGGATGCAGATCCGGGTATTACTGTGGGAGAAGGAGGAGAGGTAGTTTTGGGGGTAGCATGTGGGTAGGAAGCCACAGTGAGAATTTTTGAGGTAGCAGAAGAGATGGAGTTTATTGTGGCAGGAAGTCGTAGTGAATATGTAGGGATTTTGAAGTGCTGTGGGAAAGGAGAAAAAATATAGTTCAAATTATTCCTACTGTATGCCCACAAAAGGGAAGGACTTTGAGAAGCTGTTGTCACCTCCACAAAGTAAGTAATGTCTCCTGCTTTGGGATGAGCATGCTGTCAGTGTTTTGTTGAGGAATAATAACAGTAATAAATAATACAATATTATTATGACAGTAAATATCAGAAAAGTTTAATTTAAAATCATTGTTTACAAACACCTACGTATACTATAATATTGATTTTCAAATTGTGTTTAATATTATGTGCATCTTTTTTATATTTATATTTACATTTGCAGTTTTTACATTTATTTTCAAATTCTTTCTCTGTAATTTTGTCCTATAAATAAGCTGTATGTGACCTCATTCACTATCTTTTTAACAACTATTATGATATTTGGAAAAGTAAGCAATGTGCTGTCTGAATATTTGCTGGGTGTTCATTGGTCTTATTCTTTAGTAGTACTCATGTGAAGAATGTAGTGGTAACTTTACATCCTGTAATCTTTTGAACGTGACTTTGAAATTAAACCTGATTTTTGTTTTGTTTATCATTTCCCCTCAGGATATGTTGAAGAACACTAATAAAGGACATCCCGACAGATTACCTCTACAGATGGCTCTTACAGAACTTGAAACACTGGCAGAGAAGTTAAATGAAAGGAAAAGGGATGCAGATCAGCGCTGTGAAATAAAACAAATAGCTAAAGCCATGAAGGAACGTTACCTGAACAAGGTTAGGAAAGTAGGAATGTATGATGGAAGAGTTAGTTTCTGGGCCTTGAGCAATCCCTAAAATGGACATCAAAGAGATGCCTACATTTTTTTCTGTAGAGCTCAACAACATGGGGTCATTCTAGTGTTAGGTGTGAGATGTGACCTACCTCCAGAACTGAACAGGCTTGCTGGTTAAACCACTGTGCGCTGGAGTAGGTGACATGCTGAAGTAGCAGCAGTATTGGTGTTCTGTGGCAATGTAGGAAATAATGCCTATATAGTAAAGTCTCATGCACATTTTCTGCACAGGAAAATAGAACTTTTAATTTATCCTAGAATGGAGGAATTACTGCTGTAAAAAGGAAGGAACCAGTTCCTTATACTGCAGTGCTTCCAACTATGGAGCAGTTCAAGATGTGCTATTGAATGTGTCCTACATCTTCCTTGTTTTAAGGAACATCCCAGTGTATTTCATTCATGCGTTCAGATCACCCAATAGAAATGTCTTTAAAGAACTGTAGAAGACATTCAGTAAGAAGGAAGGACAATTTTCTTCATTTGAGTTTGTTAGCAGGTCTGTGTACTGTGGATACATGTATGCTTTTCTTATTCGCATCATGAATGGTTCCTCCTTTCCCATGAGATGGGGCATAAATGCTTCAATTAATTGCTTTTGTGAAGTTACAGATGATTATACTCATTCTGGGATGGAGTAATGGGGACCAGCTGCAGGAGTGCCAGGAGTGGGGGTTTTTTGTGATGCGTAAAAGCATAGTTCTTAGGATACTAGTAGTCAACTAGAACACACTTGTTTTAATCTTTTTATCAGAAATGGGATACTGAATTTATTGTCATAGTGGAACAGTATTTTCATTCTAAGTGCATTAGAAGATGGATTCAGACATTTTACTTTCTTTTACAGTTCTCATATTCCTGCTTCTTGAAGCAGCTACTGATCAGCTACAGATAGTTGAAGGAGTTCAAGGCACAGAATGTGCTTTTTAAGAGGTGGTCCAGGTTTCCTTTTATCAGTCAATAACAACTGTAAAATCTTGTATGATATGCACTGGGAGGATGAGTTGATACATACATCGATAATCACTCCAAATCGCATAGGGCTCTGTGTGCTTTCTGGGTTAATATTTGCATATACAGTTTTGGAACAATGCCAGGCAGGGTGAAACAGGTGTTGAAGGATGTGGGTGGGTAGGAAATAAGTGAGTTATGAACCATTTTGTTCTCTTGGCCACTACAGAGGTGTGTTTGACCTGTGAGGGATTGGTTCACTCTTGCACACAGTGCTGATCCTTAGTCCTTGAAGGCAAATGGCAGCTTACATGCCATGCATCTCTTGTACATGTCATCTTCTCTGCAGCCTGTGGCCACCTGCCAGCTGTGCTCCTTGGCCCTGGTGGGCAGAGCCGGCAGGAGCACTCTTCCTCCTCCCACCCTGACCTTCCCCTTTGGAGTAGCTGGAACCATGTGTAGTGCTTAACTGGGCTCTGAACAAAGGGGTGAGGGAAGGAAACCACAGAAATTGTGGAAGCTTATCAGGTTTTTTGCTGGGGGACCTTTACCAGCGTGGAAGATTTTCAGAGCAATTACATTCAATATTAGGACTGAAAACCCCTGCAGGCCATGTTGGTGGCAGCAGAAGTTACTGCTTCTCTAAATGAAAATCAAGTTAGTAAAGAGGCTTAATTCACTTGGCAAATCCACGTGTGAACACTTGTACTAGGATGCCAAGTGATAACGCATTGTAATTTTCTTTTTATTTTTTGCACCAGATGTTAGATGTACCATGTATAATTTACAGTGTTGATTGTTTTCAAAATCTAGCTACTCAGCAGTGGAAACAGATACCTCATACGGACTGATGATATGGTTGAGACTGTTTACAGTGACAAAGGAGAAATTATCAAAACCAAAGAACGGCGACTTTTCATGTTAAATGATGTGCTGATGTGTGCAACAGTAAATATTCGGTAAGATTTGACTCTTTTTTTTAAATGATCATTCAAGCTTCAGCTGGAAAAAATTACACTGAATTTTTTTTTTTTTTTTACTGTGGCTAATGATTTCTAGGAGTAGTCATAATAAATGGATAACTAGATTTTTTACAGTCCTCTAAATTGCCTGATGATGTTTGGAAGTTCTAGAGTAAATTTGTAAGACAATTATAACAGTTGGAGATTACAGATAGACTTTCTCTGTAGTGTCTGATTATTGCTGTGTATTAATGTTTAGTGGAGCACAGGCATGCCAAGGTAGGATTTTTTCTTTTCTTTTTTAAATTCATACTGTCATACACGCACAAATTTAACTGGACACAATTTGCAAATTTAAAAAAAACCAAACCACAAAATTAATGCATGTAGCCAGAACAAACCTGGAACTCACTGAAAAAACTCCAGCTGGGGAAGGGTTTTCATCTCTCAGACCAAACATTGAAGGTTTAAAGCTAAGGTGCTTTGAGGAAAGCATTTTTTTATAGTACCTTCTGTGTTTTAGTTGGCTGTAATTATTACTGTTACTATACCTCTTTGTGTGCCAAGATCACACATTTAAATGCTGCTTGTATCATAAATTCTTTTATGTGATGGTACAGTCTGACAAAAAAAATGCAGACCATTAAAATCTGCCAAGAACAGCTTTTCTTAAGCATAATATGAGTTGATATTTTATTACTGAAGTATGAATACAGTACATATTTTTGTAGTTGTGTGAATGCTTGGTCTCATGTTAGTGAGTGAGAAGTGCCATGTAGGAACTGCACTTCAGAAAATGAACAAGCTTATGTCAATTATCCTGTGATTCTTTTCCTTTACAAATTCTATAGTTCCTTAGTAACACCTGGATATTTTCTCATGTTTGTTTGCAAGAAAATCACTTCTAACCATTTATATTTTATCTTCTTCCATACCATCATCTTGGATTTTCTGTATTTGTCCCTGAAGTGGAAATGTGCAATCTGTTCTTGTTTTCCATGTGAAAAGTTCATGATTATGCCAAGTCTCTGGGTACCATATTAAGTCAACAGTTCTGGTTATCACAGCACTGTTGTTTCCATGGGCATTAGCTGGTTCTGAGCAACCTCCTTTGGGATGGTAATTGGGCATGCATGTGTCATGGGGGTTTGCTAATTCTGAAAAAGTTAAATTATGGTTTTCTCTAGACGTTAAGGTTTGCTTTCCAACTGTCCACTTATTTATAGAACAGTGGGTTTTAAAAGTAGTTGAACACACTTTTAGCTTTATTCACTAGCAAAAAAAAAAGGTTTGTGACTTCCTTGGGGTGTTCAGTTGTGGATGGGCCCACCTGCAAAGTGTGTGTGTGGATTTAGGATTCTTCCATGATTTCATGGGCTGCTCTTAGATTTTTTTTTTTTTTTTTTTTTTTTACTGCAGAAGGAACTACCTTTGTCATGCAGAGTATAGTTAGGGAATAAAGGAAATAATCTGCCAGATTTCATACGACACCTATATCCAGTCCAGAAGTTTTTGTCCAAAATAAGCCTATGCTATAGAATGTACCACTTGCCTGTTTGGCTTATGCAGGATGAGCTTTATTTCTCTTCATTTTAGCTGTATAGAAGTTAGGCATCTAAGATTTTGTTATAGCAGTGGTTTTCAAGGTGCATGCCTGCAGATTTACTCTGGAGCTGTAGACTTTTTCAGAAGCTTTACAGAGTACATGACCTTTGGGAGGTCCTTCTTCACATGTAGTCTAGATGATCCACTCAAACTGGAGACCTAACTTTTAAGAAGCAGCAGTTGGATGGGGTGGATGCTATCCCTAGTGACTGAACAGCTGTATCCTGCCTAGTCTTGTTTTCTGAACTAGACCAAGAGTCTATAAATATTTACTTAAGCTGTGGCACTTGTGGTTTTTGTTTGTACTTGACTCTTCATTGAAACAAAAATAGGACTGTGTTGCAAATAGGTAGCTGACTAGTTGAACATCAGCATTTAGGTACTGTTCTCAATAAATGCATTTTGCCGATTTCTCCCAAACATTTAACGTCTCTATTTCAGTCATGCTTTCTGTGAAGTAAACCTTTTTTGTTCACTTTAGCATCTCTTTTGTCCTTGATAATAAATATTTGTTATATGTGCTTGAATGTGGATAAGGGAATAAAAGAAACAAAGGAAAAGGAGTATTAATGCCATTTCTGTTCCAAGTGAGCTTCCTCAGTGTGCTTTTTCCTCTGAAATGCCTGTTGTGATACACGCTTCCTTTAGCAGCAGCTTACATGGGATTACTTTCAGAAGTCACAGCAGTTACAAAAGTCTGCTGTAAAGAACATCCTGGGCTGTGGGGCTCGGCAGAAATGTTAGCTTGTCAGCCCTTGGGAGGTTACATTGCCCTTCCTTCTGCCGGTAGTGGTTCTAGGGTCCCATCATCCACACTTCCCTAAACGTAGCAATTACTTTTGAGCACTGTTTCAAAAGAATTAGGAAAATATGGAGCCAAAGTATCATCCTAAGCACTTGTATTAGGATGTCAAAATACACGTTGATCTTAAAAGATAGTCATTTATGTTATATGACTGTTGTTGGCAGTTCTATGCTGTTTGTAAACAAGATTATCTGCACCTGCATAGCTGCTCTTTGCACTTCAGGAAAGGTCAGTCACAAAAGTCAGCCTGATGCATGTATTTGTTTCTAGTTGTGCATGGTACTCAGACTGATAAACAGCAGACTTTAGAAGCTAAAATAATTAATAGAATGCCATGAAACACAGTTGCTTGTCACACCAATAATTTGTGTATCTTCCAGCTCTTCCTATGAAAGCAGTGGCACCGTGACAACTGGCCAGAGGTATTTATTGAAGTGGAGTGTACCACTGGGCCAAGTGGAAGTCATAGAGTATGGCAGTGGTGAGGGCCAAGGAGAGAACTCCAGGTTTCCACCCCAGCACTCTGCCGAAAATGTCGTCATTAACTGTAAGCCAAGTAAGTGACAGAAGTTACTGACTTTTACAGACTTTTTTGTGAAAATCCATATTTGAATTTCAATGAGCTACTGAAGACAAAGGAAAGCATTTCGTGCATGAAAACTTCTGTAACATGAACAGTAACACAGCAACCTTTTCCTTTGGAAACTGAGAATCTTAGTGATAGCCAGTCTCCTGCCTTGCAACATGAATTACTTGCATTTGTTCTAGTTTAAAGTTTCACGCATGAATGCATAAAGAGTTTTAAAGCATGAATGTGTGTGGGCATGCAAAAAGGTTGTTTTGGTGTGGTGTGCCAGTGGTCCCATGGTAGCTGCTTGTACTTGTTCTTTATCCCATAGGTAAAGCAAGGAAGTTTCAATAAAAATGACTGCCCACCCTATTGCTCTGGAATAAGAGTGGACACAAGTGGTTACTGCAGGGTAGAAGTTACTTCTCTCAGGCCCATAGTATCCCACTCTTCAAAGATAGTAACAAGTGCTTCAGAAAAAAAATGTCAATTTTAATTTTAATGAATGTTTTTGAAACAATATGCCAATATGTAATTTCCTCCTAGCCTCTCTCCAAAAATAACTTTAGGCTCTGAAGTTTGCAAGTTTTTTCTGTGCTTGTTAATCCCTCCTACAAACCTGCCAATTACCCTCAAGAGACGTATGAATTTCAAGACTTTATTTGGTAGTTAACCTTTCGTATATAATGAGTTATTTTTATATCCTGTAATTTTGCCTAAATATTGTATTTTTAAGTGCATTTAATATATCTAGATTGTGATCCCTGTTAATGGACTACAATTTACATGGATTTCAATGCTAGCTCTGGGCATTATTTCACACTACACTTATTTAATATTGCACCCTTGGCCTCATGAATTTTCCCCCAGTTGTGCTGTAAGGAGGCATAAATGTTACACTTCAGAATGATCTGAGGTGCAGCTGCAGCATTTAATACCCTTCATATTTTCTACGATGGTTATTGTCAGGTCGTCTTGCTCCTCCCTTTGTAAATAGCCACAGAAAATTTGTATAGGTACTTATGTCTCAATTTCAAAGATGACTCCATTCTTGTAACTCCTTTTAAGCATTAATGGACTACTTAGACAACGAGATTAAAGCTCTTTTGTTTTACCAGCTGCTGCATGCATGACCCTAGGCGAATGTATATAAGGGAGCGTATTACTTAGAACTGGGGGTCCCTCTTGTAGGTGAGTGTGGGAGGGGCAGCTTGTTGAATATTCCTACTGAGACTTTGTGCAGCAGCTTCACAGCTGATTAGACCAAATCCTTGCCTGTCAGCAAGATCAGGTGGGGAAGTAGAGCATGAGGGGAGAAAGAAAAACTCTCGCCCAGACAGTCCTGTAGAACCTATTTAAACCTCATGTCTCTGAGGTTTCTTAGCTTCGTGATGTTTGGTGACAATATCACCAAAAAATGAAATCGCTTCGTACATCATTTGTAGTCTCAACCTTCAGGTTAAATGGTACTCAGTAGGTTGAGGATGAGCTGAACTAATTGTTCTCTTGGTAAGCTCTGATCATTGTATTCAGTCTTCTCCTAATAAAAGGTGTCAGATAATAAGAATTAAAGAAGATATGAAGGATATTGGTCATACAAATGAATAAGTCTTCCCTCAGCTTTAATCAAACACTTCTGCCTAAGGATTCAACTAAACTGAATATAATCAATCATGAAAGAGGAAGAGCATAGCCTTGCTATTTGCATGTACTGCTGTGTCTGTGCTAGCTGCTACTCTGGATGCAGACTTGTCCAAATTGGCCTGTATAGACAAGTTTGAATACACACCTAACTGTATTAGTTATTATGTAGAGTTGCCCCCTTAGTTCCAGTCTTGGCTGCTAAAGATTACAGAAGCTCAGAAAGTACAACCTTCTTGCAGAGGGAAAGGACTGGTAAGACTTTGGGTAATGGTTCACTTGTTGCTTGTTGCACCCACCAACATGCTGCACTTTATAGTTGATGATGACACAACCTTTATCATGGTAGTATCTCATAATTGGTGAGCCTACTGGGTATTTACCACAAATTGCAAAACCCTACCAGCAAAATACTGTCATTCTCTGCCTGAAACTGTATGACTTTGCAGTCGTCATAAAGTTATGTTATGTTTCCCTCTGTTTTCAAAGTATACCTAGGAACTGCTGTGGTGAAATCCCAGTGGCCTCATAGTATATGGTTTTAATAACATCTAATGATCAAGAACAATTTGGGATGCTGCAGGAAAAATCCTGCTTCAGTGAGGTAGAACTGTGTCTCAGACCTTATTTTCAACTCTCATTTCCTGTTTGTGGGAACTGTAGAGATACAGAATAATGAGGATTCTGTGTGAAAGTAGTAGGAGGGTTCACCACTTCCATTTCTGAAGGGCTAAGAAAAGTAGGTTTGTATCTGCAGCGCTCCAGTTTAAGTAATTGACCCCTGTATTAGGTATTAGATCAGTATTCTCATGTTACTGCTGTGATTAACAAGGATTCTTGATGGATTCTGGTTGTGTCCTTGTGAGGATTACTGGTTATTAGTTACATTTCTCTTATGATGGCACTTTTTTCCTCCACCAAAATCTTTTTTTATGAGGAGGCAACTGTCATAAGCATATCTTACTATTTATTATTGCCTAAATGCAGTTGGTGCTTTCAGCTTTCTATGATGCTGCAAGAAAGGATAGTATAGTTTAAAGATACAAACTTTACTGTGGGTGCTACAGAGAAATTAATAGCTCAATTTGAATTCATCTCATACAAACTGTAATATGCAACTGCTGAAAGGTTGAAATTTTTATGAGTATATATAAATCAAGGACATGCTTTAGTACTGTTCTAAGGTGGAAAGCAAGGGCTGCATGAACTTGTTTTTCACTTGGCAAAATCATCAATTTGCAGTTTTCTACCCAGTTCTGCTTTGCATACCAGTCTTTTGTCTCTGAATTCTAGAGGAGAACATATTTAGGGTTTGTTAAGTTCATGTCTTTTTTTTTTAAGCCCTTTGTCTTTTGGCAGGAGAAACTATGTCTGTGGGTGTGGGGGAGAAAGCAGGAAAATTTTCCTAGAGCATGTTCTGTTACGCTGCTCCTGTCCTTGATGTGCTTTTACCTTATTCCTGTTGTTCTCCCCCAGCACCAGAAGTAGACTATGAGTTCTTTTAGTTATGAACATGGAGAAGGATTGAAGTTTCAGCTGTTTGGCAGAGTCCTCTAGTTGTATAGTTCTAATATTGTTTCCTAGTGGAGTGCAATTATCATTACAGGAAGCAAACACAGGTTATATTTAAAGCAGAAAACATTTCACATTCTCAGTCTTCAGAAGAAATTAGCATGTTTATCAGATCACATTTCTCTTAGCAAATTAGGCAAAGTCCTGTTTCATGTATTGGAGCTAGTCTTGCTTGGAAGTCTGTGAGCATGAGTCTCTAGCACCCCAACTGGATGGTTTCTGTGGAAGTAGTTATCTTAACTCTGTGACAAAGAGGCCCGATGTGTTAATTTTCTTCTGTAGAACCATTTGCAGAAAGATGCAAGATAAAGTTTTTTCCCTAGTAAATCCATGTACTGTTTCTGGTAGGCTATTGCTGTTCTCTCCTTTCCAATTAGTCCATGTGCAGAAGCACAGACACATTCATAGTACTGAAAAGGTGAATTAATATAGGAAAAGAGGAGTATTTTCAGCATGAACTGGAAGCTGTATATTTTTGGTTTTGATTTACTTGTGCTGGAAGAATTGTGTGTTGTAATGGAGTTCAGTAAGAGGCATTTGAAGCGTGTTTTAGGGGGTTATGGGAGCATTTGACTTGATTCTATGGTAAGATATGAAAACTACTATAATGGTAGGTGAGGTTGCTAAGTGGAAGGCCCTTTAGTAGGGCCTGTTGCAATAGGACAAGGGGGTCATGGTTTTAAACTAAAAGAGGGTAGATTCAGACTAAATATACAGAATAGATTTTTTTACGAGGAGGGTGGTGAAATGCTGGAACAGGTTACCCAGAGATGTGGTAGATGCCTCATCCCTGGAAACATTCAAGGTCATGTTGGATGGGTCTCAGAGCAACCTCATCTAGTTGAAGATGTCCCTGCTCATTGCAGGGGGGGTTGAACTAGATGATCCTTAAGGTCTCTTCCACCCCAAACCATTCTATAAAACAACTGTGATTCAAGACCTGAAAAGAACTCAGCAAAAGTATTATGTAATATAGGGATGACCCTAGTTTATAAATGATTGAATATCTCAAAAGGAGACATTTTCCTTAATGATACATCTTTCTTATGTAATGTTAACTAGTGAATTCTGTTCTTCCACACAGTTGTGTTGATACATGCATTGATTTCAAGTCCTCTGTCTCTCTGAACTACTGAAAGTAATGGAATCAGTGTTCACATCTGGGATATTGGTTCGGTTTTGTTTGAAAGAGTAATCAGTGACTATTCAAGTACTAGGTTATTGCTAACTATTTTTTTGATTAATTTTCTGTCTTTATTATTTTAGATGCTCATCTTTTAAATATGCCTTCCAAAAATGTAAAAAGAAGTATAGTCAAAGGCAAATTTTTAACTTCTTATCACATGTACTGTATTCCCCTTTAGAGGAATCAGAAGTTGACCTTCACTCGCAAGTCATCCATCTATCCATAAAATCACTGAAAATACATGTATTTCACTGCCCTTTAAATGGGAAAGTCAAATATACTGACCTAAGTTTCAGTTTCTCGGACTCCTGGCACATGTTGTTGTGAGTTTGCAGCACTTTATGCAAACTGTTGATGGGTCATGAAATGCAGTTTCTGTACCGAGACAAATGCCTGTTTCATGCCGCAGTGACAGCAGCCACCCTGAGTTGTCTGTTCTCTGGTTCCCAAGAACAAAAAGGGTTGAGCTGTAGAAGTTTTTCACAGTGATTTTGTTTAAGACCAGCAGACTACAGATAGTCTGTAGAAGCAAACGGAGAGAGCTAAGCATCCTGCCATTTCTGGGTGGGAAACCAGCGCCTGTCAGCAGCATTCTGCTGCTGATCATGTTGCTTAGGAGCCATATACAGCATAGCATATTACTTAAGGAAAGAACCATTTAATTTGAGCCTTATGGATAAAGGATGAAAGAGAAAATGAGCAAGACCCATCTATACTATATATCATACAGGGCTGAGTGTAAGAGATAGTTAAAATGAAAAAAAAACGATTAGCACATTTATGTGTATGGCTGTGTTTTAGTGTTGTTTTTTGTTTAACAGTTTGTAACTGAGCTCGAACCTCAGCACTGCTAAACCATGGCTTCTCTCCTTTCCCGGTCAGACTTCCAGGGATACATTTGTACTTCATTTCCACTCGCTTGTGGTTTTGATCTCTGTGGGTTTTGTTTATTGTCAAATGTAGTAGTGACACGATGCTGAAGTGCAGGCATGATTCTTCTCTTCAGAGTTTCCTTCTGCTTGATGCAGTCACTTCATGTAGGTCTCTGAGCGTTGCCAGGGAAACAGGTAGGAATGTTTGATGGGCTACAGTGTGCACTTGTATTTCTGTTAACGTCTCGCTCAGTGAAAGGGCAGCTCTTCTCAAAACCAGAGACCATTCTACTGTGATAACCATTAAAGCTGGTTTTTTTGCTAGTTTGTCTAATAAGGAATATAGAATTGGTGAAGGAAAAGAAAAAAGTCAGCTTTATCATCACTTTAAGGCTGGACGATCATAATACAATGTCCAGAGTAAGCAAAATTAAATATTAAGTGGCATATCAACTCTAGCATTGGTGATGAGGTTTTAAAAAGGATGATGTGGCATCAATTGCTAGTTGAACTAACTTTCATCTCTGTGAAATATGTATAGAGTAATCATGTAAATCTTTATTTTAAAACTATTGAAAATAATACTGTACACTAAAGGAGATGTAATATGTTCATAAATGTAAACTATGACTGATATATGCAAACAAAAGACTGGAGATTTTAAATAAATCTAACTCCAAACAACCTTTTCAGCTGAGCAAACTGGGTGACATTAAATAGTTCACTTGTTAAGCGGATATATATTTCTAGCTGGTGGATTAGGCGTAGAATAAATTAGGTGTTACATGTTTGTCTCAGCCACTTAGGATGAGATTCTTCTCTTTGCCTTTTGTATTCATTATAGTGGTTACAGGACTTAACGTTCACCTCCTATAACTCTTTATCTGTGTTGCCAGGGGTCTCATCCGTGTCTTGACACAGAGTAGTAAAAGGAGTAGAAACCTAGCTATAAGCAAGTGAGTATGCAAGAGGGAGGTAAGCTCCTCACAGTACAATTTCCACATGAGTTGTTACAGATAGCCTGGTGGGAGCTCCAGTGTAAACCTGTGGCAGCTTGGCCAGTTTACGATCAGACCTGTCTTGAGATCTCTGCAGTATTTTCATTGTTTAAATGCCTTCATGTGTACTTTCACTGCCTGTTTATGTCAGTGATTATCTTCTCGCACCCAGTTCCTCTCTCGCCCTTCGTGTCCATGCAGGCATACCTCAGAGGTCCTGCGTGGCCCCTCTCCCTCCTTAGGAAGGCAGGTGCTTCCAGGTCCATGCTGCCCTCAGCCTTCCCCTTTGGGACCTGTGAGAGGAAAGGGCTATAGCACCTCTTTTCTTTCATTCTGAAGTCTCTTCCAGGATTTTCCTTCCTTGTGCAAACAGAGCCAGAAACTGGAGTTCCTCTGATCCGTCCCTGCAGTCAGTACATAGTCCAGGAAGACATCTGACTGTTATCCGGGCTAACGTGATGCTGAGGAGCCGGACTGTGGGGTCCACACTTGTCAGCGTATCGGGGCTCTGGTGTTCCTCCCTCCTGTTCCTTACTGCTTTTGCTTCTTTCCTCATCTTTGGCTCAGCACAGCTGCTTCTGTCAGGAAAAATATTTATGGCATTTTTATCTCTGAAATTCCCTGCACAGTCAGGATTAGCTGGAGTTTAATCCTGAAGCCATCCACTCAGTGTATGAGCTACTTCTCACCGTCTCAAGAGGCTTTGTGTTTCCTTGAAGTTCTTGCAGAATTTTACTCACAAATGGTATGACACTATGAATTTAATACCTAATTCAGTATTTGCAGTTGCAAGCTATTGATTTTATCTTTGCATTGCTCAAGCTGTGTGAATAAGCAGTTTTGTGGTTGGACTGTAGTTTTTGTGCAACCTGTTTCTTTGGTGTTCAGATCTGATAGAATGAGCATATAGTAAGACATTCACATAATTACCAACTGAGAGTAAGGTATTAACAGCTGACAGGGAGGTGAAGCATGTTAAAAATACTTTGTCAGAATTGAGACTTGGGAGGTTTGTTTCTCAGTTCTGTTCTATGTGTACTGGGTGGCATGTGGTATTTGATTCTTTGTGATTAGGACTTGAAGAACTTCCCTGTCTTGCATGGCAGTGAGAACAAATACATTAAAGAGTTTTAGAGGCTCAGATTATCAGATTCAATAATTAAGCTCATAAAGATTACCTTTAGGTGCTTACATGATTAAAGTATGATTAGACTGAATGATGTCATTTAATGTTTATGATAATACTCTTCATGTTGGTTGATAATGATGATAGGTCCTGACTGTATTGGTAATTAGGGTTGCTTACTCCATGTCTGAATTTAATAGTTTGTGTTCTCATAATCTCAGGGGTTTATTGCTTATCACTTAATATTATGTATGTGTTTGTGCTACTCTTTCTGCACTAGGTTACTAAACCTAATTTAGGATTATGCTGTAAAGCTACATGTGAGTAGCTGCTCAGCTTTTCATTGATGGCTGCCAACTAAGCTCTTGTTTTCTGAGATCATGCCTGACTACATTTGCTTCAATTTCCAAACCTGGACACTGACACCACTCTCCTAAATATTTGTGTAGTTTGGACCTGAGAGTATGATGTAATCTCAAGTGAGCTACAGTTGAGCTACAGTGGCTCAGATTTTTCAGGAGCATGCAACTGTGGATATCATGAGTTGGACTTGGCGTGAAAGAACAAACGGGGGTAAAGCAGAAAGTCTGCTTTTCTCTTATGAACTTTAAATTGACCTATGGGCTTGTTTAGGTCTTAAACCAGGATTTTGGATTCACAAAATTATTTTACTTTACTGAAATTCCAATTGGCTATCAAAATGCTCTCATAAATGAGAAACGAGAAAACATAACCCACCCACATGCTTCTCTGAGGTGTCTATGGAAACAGGAGCAGCATGAGTGAGCAAGTGGAAAGGCACAAATAGGAGCAGGGTGGTGCTGGGGGAGCTGTCAAGGGCTTTGCTTACATAACACAATGTGCAGGAAGCTTGTAGTTCAGCATCTAAAAATAAAATCTCATCTGCTTTGTCACTGGCTTTAACACTCATACAGAATTTCCACGCAGAAGGGATCAGAGGTACAGAGGAGCCTCCCTTGTGTATAACTGGTGTTTGGATTTGTTAAGTTCTGTGCAAGAGAAGGTTTCAGAGTAGCAGGGGGTTCTCATCACTGGCCTTTCAGTGAAAGCTAGGTGTTCTGGTGCAGAAGGTTGTGTAAAGGGCAAGGGAATACTTAACAGTGGGCATCAGTATCAACTGCTAAATGAATGACAACGTTCATAGTATTCCCAATATTCATAATCTTTTTGCCAGCTCTGTTTATCCATTGCTGAAATAGATTGCTTGTATATGAAAATGCCACATAAAGGTCTCCTTTTCTACTTACACTGAGAAAATTAGTTCCACTAGATCTCCTCAGTGAGAATGTTTTTCCTCTATTTGACAAGTTTTCTTCCCCAGAGCAGCTGTAAAGCATTTGTCCCGTGTGTTCTGTGTACCAGTGTATCTGTAGAAGCAGGATCCAGTACCAAGTATAAGGGAAGAATTTCTCAGTTGCAGTATTTGAATCTTGACCCTTATTAATGGTTTCTGGTTTTCCTTCTTTAATTATCAAGATCTTCAGAGAACAAGAAACTATTTTACTTCAGGTATAATGTTGTCTCTCAAACAGTCTTCATTCTTGTCCTTCCTAAAGGTGGGTGGGCATCTTACACTGAGCAGTGAGATGCTGTCTGCCTATTATTAATTGATGAAAAAATCTGAAACATTTCCAGAACAATCAAAGTCACATTTAAAACAAATCAATTGAACAGTTCTGACTGCACTTAAGTAGTTTTAAATATATTACTGCTACGTCATCACAGTTTAACCTAAACACATTAACAATCTCATGAAATCTGTCCAGTTTATTATGAACTCATCAAGAATTCATCTGGTATCATGATGCTTTGCTTTCCAGAACACTGTACAAGCTTCTCCGGTTTAAATGTAGACTTAAATGTTGTGGAAGGGGCCTATGTTTTTTATTATTTGTTCTGAGTGCATAATCTATACAAGTACCACTTTGTTATGCCTTCCTCAGACACAGCAACTTTTAAAGTTACCTCCCACATATATAACTTCTCCCCCCATCTCAGGTGATTTTTATGCTCAAGATGAAGATTGGATCTTTTCCAAATCTCTTCCCTTCATAACACTTGACGTTTCAGTATGCTGCCTGGATGCACACAGATGGTTCAGTGGGAGGAAGTAATACAAATGCGCTCAGCCTCAAAGACCAGATTGCAAATGACAAGTCAAATTTGGGATCTACCAGCCTTTCAGAGAAATCTTCAAATCTGGCATGTTCTTCAAGTGTATCACTGATTTTGTGTTATCCCTCAATAATGCTGGAACTATAGTCAGGAACATAGCCTTTCTCAGTTTTGGTTGTGGTTTTCACATGTGAACATTCGTGAGCTTCTACTTCGTGTAACACCTACTCTGACTTCAGGGCTCTGTGTCTCTCAGAAGCAAAGTAATCTTTCTAAGGACCTTGAATTTCCATGATGAATTGGTTCTTACTTCATGTCAAATTGCTTTAGAAAAAGCCATATTATATTGATGTATTGTAGTTTTGAACTATGTGGGGGAAAGGTCATTACTATAATCATACTCAATGCAGATCTTGTCAAGATTAGTTACTCCACAGTAAAAGAGATACCCAGGAGTGTATCTATTAAGAGTCTTTGACTTTAACATGATATACAATACAGAAATGTTTGCAAGAATAGTTGCAATACTGAGAGTATGTTGAATGAGGCTTTTATTTTATTTGCATGCCATTTGGTTTTATGTAACACTATTACTTGAAAAAATCCTCCTAACTGGGAACAAACAGGAATTTAGTACAGGAAGGGACCACCTGAGCCATTATATTTTCTTACCCTTGAATAGATGTTTAAATTATGGGTGACTGCATCTTTGTAGGCATTATAACACTTTATTTTTTCCCCATTAGTAGCATAAATCTGTGATAAATTAGTAACTCACAAGTGAGAATCAGAACACACAGCAAAAGCTACTGGAAAATGACAAGTAACAAACCACCACAGTAAATAAACGTGTCCCTTAGTAATTGTTTGAGAGGAAGAATAGGGCGTGATCAGTTCAGGATTACAATAACCAATACGTTTCTTGTGCCCATGAGAATTGAAAATTTAGAATAACTAGATAGACAGTGAGCCTAAGGGAATGGTGACTCTGCCAGCGCCCATTAAAGCAGCTGCTGCTGTGCTGGTGGTGCAGGGAAAGAGCTGCAGCTGCTGGCTGCGCTCCCTGGCAAAGCAGCCTGCTGCCAGCAGTGGGACTTCGCCCCCTCTGCCCACACCCAAGCGCTCTCACACAGGCACATCGCTTACATGTGTGTATATATATGGACGGCCTCCCAAATCCTAATTTTGCCAGAGCCAAGTTAAACTGACTTTAACCACACCCCAGGAGTTTCCTTGCAGGCTTTGAAAATGCTTGGATGTAAATGGGCTAAAATTGCTTCTGTTTGAGTTGTAAGAATTACTTCAAACCAGGCAAAACTGGTGAATTTAAAGCTGTGGTGCTGACAGTAACACTGGGAAACAGAGCAGGTAAAATAAGTGTTTAGTATTGTACTCAAATATGTCTCTGCTAAGGAGCAATTGTTATAAAAAGAGGAATTTTCCCACCCCAATTTTACCTAGCAGGAAAAATCAATCTAAACTTTAACCTCCTCTCCTCCCTCTAAAGCAAGTGGCAGTTTTGTTTTCAATCTTGAATGTATTTCATAATAATGCTGAGCAAGGAATTAGGTATTTTGCATGAATTACTGGTTGTTGGCAGTAAACTTGCCTGTTGTAGGGAGGCAAGAATTCCTCTGGTAAAATTGTAGCAACAAAGGAGTTGAAAAAAATTCCTGCTAACTTACATGTGGCCAAGATTTCGCCCTTGATCTGTAGGCGGAATGCAAAAAACGTTACGTCTGAAGCCACATATGTGGTTATCGGTTACAGCACGCTGCCTTCTCTCCTGCCTGGGCACACCATCCTCTGTAACACGTAGGATGTGTAGAGCTGGGGAGAACCTTCTCTAAACTCATGGAGGGTTTTTTTTCCCATTGGAAAAGTAAGTTGTTTTGGAGCTTGATAATTAGCAAGAGTGGCTTAGAAATAGGAAGGAAATGGCTTTATAATTTGTGAAACATTTCAAAGTACAAAAAGAAACAAACGACATATCTGCTTTGGAGTGAAGCCAAGAGTTTTTCAGTGCTTTCTATGGAAAAAAGAAAGAGTGAACACCCACCCCAAAATAGCAGCAATCGAATGGTCAGGAAACATGTGTGGGCTGAAGCAGCCAGTCTTTGGATATGAACTGAAGGGATGCATCTGATGAACAGGCTAGCATGCCCCACCACCTCCTTCACCCAGGAAAAACCCTCTGTCAAACAATTCTCAGCCAGATCAACTGGTAGTCAACATTTTGTTAACCACCGAGAAGCTAATCCTATTTTAAAAGACATTGTGAGTAACCCTTACAGGACCCAGTTCAGAGATGAAGTCGCTATAACTTGTAACTGGTTATCCAGACACAAACCAAGTGGTCAGTTCTTGGAGAACTCTCTTCTGATGTGTCCACCATTTTTGATCTCTGAAGCAGAGTTATTTTTTTGTGTTCCAGTTTGTGCCCACTAAGGACCTCTATGAAAGAATTATACTAGCCATGGCTATTGATCTAGGCCTTGATTGACTATTAAAATTTGTTCTTAATCTGGCCTTTTCTAGAACATCAGGGGATGGAAACAGGATCTC
The DNA here is from genome assembly GCF_047716275.1 of Strix uralensis. Classification (NCBI taxonomy): domain Eukaryota; kingdom Metazoa; phylum Chordata; class Aves; order Strigiformes; family Strigidae; genus Strix; species Strix uralensis. The sequence continues at coordinate 23,463,562 of NC_133974.1, forward strand.
TTTAATTATTTATTGATTTGCTTTTTGGCTTCCTTTCCTGTGCTAAGAATGTGGTCTTTAATGAACGAGCCTAAAATGACTTCCATTTGGTTTTTCTATGTGACAGAATTTCAGATGTCAGGTTAGTTTATTTGCTTTGACACTTTCATTTGCCCTGTTGAGAAAAAAAGGGGAAGGGGGGGAAGTGATAGAGTGACTTGGTGGGTACCTGGCATTTAGCCAAGGTCAAACCACCACACCTTTTTATCTTAACTTATTAAAAGCTTATAAAATATGCATGGTGAAGACAAAATAGACTCAGGTGACAATTAATGAATGAAATTCAAGATTTATGCCTTATTCCCAAGGCTCAAACAATGATTTTTGTAAGAGCTTTTGAAGCTCCAGAAAGAGGACTGTAGAGGACAGCTCTTCTCAGGCACAGTGAATGTATATACTGCACAGGGCAAGTCCATCTGTGTAAGTAGTTAAAGCTTTCTTTATGGCCTCAGTTGAAGACCATGGCATAAAGTCCTGTAGCATCTAAGAGTTGCCTGAATGCTTGCTGATTTATATTGCAGGTTAGTGTTCATTCTCCAACCTGCTTTCAATAATAAAATGAAATCTCTGGTAACTCTGTCTTTATGAAGCTGTAAAGAGTGGTCCTAGCTTTTAAAACTTAAAAATAATTTAATTCACTTGAGTGAAAATATCCATCCTATACAAGGAAATCCTCACAAACTTTCAGGTTTTCACAGCCTGGCAGTTGTAAAATTTTCTCTTGGTTCAAACCCACAAGGATAAATTTCAGAAATGTTTGTAGTAAGTTTTTCAGTGGAACAGTTTGTTTTGTTTGGTAGTGGAGATTAAAAATGGCAGGTAAGTGAAGGGACTTCTGCCAAAAACTCAACTAAACCACCCATTACTTCTAATCAGTCTAAATTTTGTTTTGCAGAAGTTATCTGTGTTACAGAAATTTGGGGCAAGAATGATTTCATGTGTGTTCTTTACAGTGCCAAACACATTATCATGGCATTTGGTTAGATTTCACCAGACTTAACAGTAACTCACCCCTTTCTTTGCAAGTAGCCCCATTGAAATCGCCAATTCGACGTGACTAGGAACTAGCAATTCTCGTGCTTAACAAATTACAGTTGTTATAGATGTTAGTAAGAAGAGAGTGAAAATACAGCTTAATGAAAGTATGTAGTTGCAGTTACAGAGGAGTGTTTAATTTTTTTTTAAACAGATCTGCAAATACACTCTGCTGACCATAATCTCAAAACTCTTCCTTTGAGGTCTGCTTTGCAGTCATTTTGTTTAATTGTGTACAATAAATGTAATGATCTTTTCTTATGGACTGATTTGTTTCTAAGCATAAGAAAAGCTGGCTTGTTCTTCTAATTAACATTCAGAACAGGCAAAGAAGGGTGGATGAAAGTTGCATCTATTCTCTGGCTGGGTAAATAGTAGTAAGTGCAGTCATTCCCCTGTTTAGTGCTCAAGGACAATACACAGAAATCCTTTCATTGATTCAATTTACCAGGAGATTTAAAGGCAAGAGAATAATATGAAATTTTATGGGAATGTGTAATATCTCAGGTTTATGTTGCATTTTCTTGCAGTGAAGTGGAGAATTCAGAGATAAAGTAACCCTTAACATTTTCCTTAAGCCTTGAAATTTTATACTCTTCAAGGTTTAAGGCAGGCTCCTAGATTAATATAGTGAATTGCATTAAAGAAAAACATCCAGTGCTGGCCTCGATTGTATGACGCCTCCAAATAGGAAAATGTCTTTAGAAATAGTTACTTTGATACATAACTGAATATACTACTGATTTAAGAAGAATTTTCTCGTGTGTGTTTATTTTTCATGGTTATTCTGGTTTATGCTTTGTGTTTGGTTTGTTGCATTTCAGTTCATATACTGGTCCCTGTAGCAGACTTGGGGGATTATGGTGCTAGCGGTGTCTCGGCTGGCAGCTGCACTGTGTCCGGCACTGATCTGCCCTGGCAGCCAAACCTGGTGGCATGGCTCGTGTCCCTGCTCCTGATCTGTCTGCAGAGCGGGTAGCCAGCATTATATTTAGATTGTGTTCTTGCCAACACAGGGTTGAAATCCTTCTGCTCCAGGGAAGCAGACTAGCTTCCAAAATTGTGGTAAGGGTGAAGGACCCATAGTTTGGATACTGCACTGTGTGAGCGAAATAATCTGCAGGGGTTTCCTGAAAAGATAATTCAGCCTAGTTCCTGTCATTCAGCCAAAGGGAAACGTACTGACTCTGTAAGAGACAGGGTGGAATTTTTTAGGGAAGAGGGAGAGTTGTTTCCACAAAAATTAGATAGCCATCCTGCTCCTAACATCATGTCTGGGAGTCAGAGTGTATTAGCAGGGTTCTGCAGGCTTTGTGCATTTAAATAGACAGTTTATCCTACTAATCAGAATATTTATAAGAGTTAATGTTATTTTATAAACATATGTAGTTATTGATGGTTAGGGCAAAATATTACTGCTGCTGTTAAGATTTCTTGATGATCTCAATGCAGATCCTTTTTTTTTTTTTTATTTGACCATGATTGCAACAACATTTCAAGTGGTTTAGTGAAATTGCAGGCTTGTGTTAGTTAGGATGTGGATAGATGATCCAGAACCATCTTGCGATCAATTAAACAAATTTTGAGTTTTAAATCACCATAGTGAAGGCTACAAATAAATTTTTTTGCTTTATCATGTGACTAAAAGCAACCTTCAGGAAGGATGTTTAAACTAAGGTGTAGCAGCGGGTCTGCTGCTTGGTGCTAAGCAAAACTTCCATGTCAGTAAGAGATTTTGGGGCCAGTGAAGCTTCAGAGTTTGTCACAGTTCTAGCATGTGCTTGTTAAAACTATACATAATGCTCTCCAAGATACTAGATGAACAAACTTGAATATGATTGTAACCGTAAAAGGCAATGATAAGGTGAGCTAAAAGGAAATGCCTATGGTAACGCCTGTACCTGGGAAGCTAGTATGTGCTAACATACTACTACCTGTAATTTCCTGGGATACATTTCACAATTATCTGTCTGCAGGGACATTAAAAGCACCTGGAGCAGCAAAGTGAAATATCAATGATATATGTATAAATAAACCACTCTGATTTTCAGAAGTAATGAACATCCTAGCTGCACATTGGTGCATTAGTTGTTTGAAGAATTTAGAGAGAGTGTCACCAATTTTGATGAGCTTAATTTTCATAGTGTTAAGAAATAGTGATAAATGTTAAAAATTATTATCTTTGTCATGCTTTCCTCCTTCAACTGAGAATTACATCTTTTTATTTATATATAACCTTATGTTTTTATTCATTTTAGATAAGCTCTATATGGGACCAGGGCAACTGTACCATGACCTGCAGAACCTTTTACATGACTTGAATGTAGTTGGTCAAATTAGTCAATTAATAGGCAGCCTTAAAGGAAACTATCAGGTAATAAACAAAGCTGGATTTATTTTTCAAATATGTTCCTGTTCTAAAGTAGCATAATTGTGTCTCCCTAGGATCTATGCAAGACATTCTTTAGTTCTCTCTAAAGAGTGTAATAATTTTTTACCTCTGGTAATGCATTTACTGTTAACTGTTTAGCATTATAAATAGATTACAGCTGTCTTTCTAATCTTTTTTTTCTTTATTATTTTTAAGCTTAGGTAGATACTACAAGTGTTTGCTTTTCTGAGTAACTGATAAGCTTATATAGAAACAGAATTACATTTTGATCACAAGAAATTGGATTCTTGCAGTTAGACAAGGCAGTTAGAGGATGGTTGTTTGGAGGAGGCCCTTGATGCCCACCTGAGCTCATAATCCTGGCTTTCGGGGGAAGCTGTACTTAAAGCTGAGTGGAAATCACAAAAATATAAAAGGATTTTCGGAGGAATTCTGAATGTAATTTGCTTTGGCTTTTTTCACATCTCTTATTTGGCTTATATTCTGGCAAACAGATATAGTACTTTAACACCGAATTTCAGAATGAGTTTTTCACAATCTTAAAACTGAAAATTGCTTTTTTGCCTTTTGTTTTCTATGCTTTATGTATGCTTAGGCACAATTTTTAACTCCTACTTGCCACCATAGGCTGTAAATATGTACGTGTGTGTGTGTGAATATGTATATGAAAGCTGAGTTTCTCTTGGGATATCTTGCCTTCAGAGTCAAGAGCATTAAATAAAACATAACTTTTGTGAAAATATGTATTGTGAAGAACATTTATAGACACTACTTTTGTACAAAATTTCACAAGTATTTGAATGAGAATTTCAGCTTCATTATTGGGACTATGTGTAGCACAGATACCATAAGGACATTAACATATATAAAACCTTTCTGCCTGTACTGCCAGTCAGAGCCAACTACATTTTGAAAACCTAAAATTTGGTCAATATTTCCAGGTAAAGATGTGTAAGATAATTAGAACAACTTAGTTGAGGAATAAGATCAGTGTCTCTGTTTTTTGAAAAAAACTTCAATTTTCATAAAATTGTGACTGTTGAAAATTAGTGTACTTTTGTGTATGAATACTCATTACTATTGATGCTTTAAGTGTCACTCAGGTGCGCTTTTACTCTCTGTGACTGAACACTAAGCTTGCAGAGAGTTATTGTTTAGCATCCTACTTAAACAGATTTCAACCACGCAGACAGCTTTCATGATGGCTCTGTAAACATTTTGGTTCAAAGATATGAACAAAACTGTATTGTTGGTATGATTTGTAGACATCTTCATGACATTTTCTTTTAGAAACAGAATATGTCGGTTCTGTATAACTACTCCTTGATACGAAGTAAAAGCGTTTTGTGTACACCTGATGGAAATTTACATTTCTTAATCTGACAGATGCTTGGGAATGTCATTTGTGTGTCATCAAACTCTGAGCACTGTGAGGTTAAATAATCAGATAAAATATGTTAGCAAATTTTTTACAGATATTTTTGAAACGTGTTTACGAATATGGCTAAATTATCCATTATTAAAATGTGGACTAAATGAGGCCCTGGTGCTGGGAACTGTTTGTTATATGCAGAGATCACCTTAGTTAGCCTGTTGGAAATAGGCCAGTAGGCTGGCGTTGAATCTTAGCTTTTTTAATTTTTCAGAACTTAAACCAATCTGTAGCCCATGACTGGACCTCAGGTTTACAAAAACTGATTTTGAAAAAAGAAGATGAAATCAGAGCGGCAGATCGCTGTAGAATTCAGCTGCAACTCCCAGGAAAACAGGACAAGTCAGTAGCAATCTTGATTACAAAACTTTCTAAATGGGATTATGTATTAGGCATGGATATACCAGGGAGGATTTGGGAATCTGTAGCTCTTCCCCCCTCTTCTGTCTCTACTGTTAGCTTCTGACTTCTGCTCTCATGCCAAAATGCTGAGTACTTGCATGTTTCAGGGCATAGTTGTAGTTTTTCTCCTGTTCCTCAGCCCTGTGTTCCAGATGCAAGAAGCAAGAGATGAACTGTGGCAGTGACAGCTAATAGGGAACAGTCGCTGTTATATTCCTTCACCAAAGAGTGTGGTGTTCTCATACCATTTCATGTAAAGTGTAGGAAGGTGGGCATATGGCATATCATAGCCTGCATGCTTGTATTGGACCTGTGTCTTTAAGTAGTAGAAAACAATGACATTTCATCTTGCTCAATATTTCTAGCCTTGCCTGTATCTCATACTCAGTGCATTTAGAGTGGCTTTTTTTTTTTTTTGTCTTGCAGGTCTGGGCGGCCCACTTTCTTTACAGCTGTGTTCAATACGCTTACCCCTGCTATCAAACAGTCTTGGATCAACAATTTACAAATGGCTAAACTGGCCCTTGGTAATTCCTAGTTACTTAAATTTCCTAACAGGTTAAGGTAGCTCTCAATGTATAGTGTAATTTTTTTAATTTTTATTTTTTAGAAGATGATTTTTTTTGTGAAATCTTCTGCAGATGTTAAAATTGCCATACAGTAAATAGTAGTGATTGTGTATCACTACAAAGTAATGATGTTAGACAGGCTGGGGGTTTCATTATGAAGGAATATAATTTCTACAGTATTTTAATTCTGTGGTAATCATTAATTATTATATCTAAATCAACAAGAATGAGATACACTACAGGACAGACAGGTGAGGAAGTTATTCCATTATAAACTTATTTCTTCAGATCTTATGAAGCTTTTAAACTTAACTTCAAATTTCTCAGTTTTAGCTCAGAATGATTTTATCTAGGAAATATCCATAAAGCTGTTGGGTGCATTTGTTTAGCTTTCTGAGCATGAAATAAACTTACGGGTGTAGTTTTAATATAGTGCAATATTTTTATATGTAAAACTCAAGTTATTTGGGGGGAGGTGTGGTTTTTTTAACATAAATCTATAGTCTTCACTGGAGGGATCGTCACAAACAAACCTGATCTAAGTGGGAACAATAAAGAATATGCTGTCCTGTGATGTTATTAGTCTCCTGTGTTTGCACAGGGGGTATAGGTTTCCAAAGATACCTGGGATTTTGAATGCCTAAGTTGAGAAACTTTGAAGATATGCACTTGCTAGAAAGCAAGTTTCACCAGCCCATCCTCAAAATAAGTGCTTTCATGGTATCTCACTGAAGGCAGGCAAAATAATAAACAAAAGAGAGAATGGATGTCTTCATCATTCCAGGAGGAGGATCCTTATGATAGGTAGTAGTTGGTAGTTATGTCACTTACACAGGCAGAGAAATGCTGCTTGCAAAACAGATTTCCTAGAGTCTGAGGAGAGGTTTGATGTGCCTCTTCCTCCTTTAATAACCTATTAACAAGATCATTAAGACAACACCCTTAACATTTTGGTAGTGTAAGGTGTTCTTTTTTGCATTATCAACATGTATGTTGTCTATCATGTTGAATTTTTGCTCATAGTTTTACATTGTCATTTACGCATATATGGCATAAGAACAGCTTGATCAGTATTAACCAATCCTAACAGAAAATTTTCTATTCCTGTAGAGAGGTGTAAAGATTAAAGTGATTAAAGATGTTTGTTGTTTCTTCTTTCCATTACAGCAGAGGATAACCTGTTAGGTTGGTTCTGTGTAGAAGATGATGGGAATCAAATCAAAAAGGAGAAACATCCCCTCCTTGTTAGACACATGCCAGTGATGATGGCCAAACAACAGGAGTTTAAGGTGAACAGAATGTTTATATGAGATTACAGTTGCTTTTCTTGTGTGATATAACTGCTAAAGAATACGTCTATTAGTTCTCTTGGGTTATTACCTTGGCGTAAGAGCAGTAGCAGTGGAAGGTCCAAGAGGGTCACAGGAATGCAAAATACAGCAATCTTTGAGGCACTAAGGAACGTAGTGTTTACTTTTATGTAGTATGACGTTCACTTTCAGATGTAAATTCATCACTCAATGAAAACAAAACTGCTGGGAATTTTGAATTAGTCTTTAGGTTTCTAAGTGTGTGTTTGAGGCTCCAAAGTAACCTGCAGCTTACAAGGTGCAGGAATCTGATCTCCATGATAGCTGTCCTGTACCTGTGTAACCTGTACCTGTGTTGAATCCTCCTCAAATTTCTGGTTTTCATTAGTGCATAGAGAGTTTTAAAATAATTTTAAAAATTCAGTTTTATGGAGTCTTATATAAATATATGTAGTTCTGTTCTGAACAATGATACAGAAATCGTCTTAATGGTTCATGTCCTAAAATAATGTGTCAGTTGGAAGTCATATTGACCACTGACTTCAGTGATGAAAGTACATACAGCATGTCCAGCCCAACAGATGGAAGGGAAGTGTGCTGGATACTGTTTTTTCCTATGCATCAACAGGATTTCTTATTGACCATCAGTCAGTCAGACTTGTGCAAAAACACTAACGGAAATAACATTGTATATGTATGACCAGAATCACAATGTTAAATTAACATCATCACACTGGTACTGCCTAAAGCAGTAAGTCTGCAGACCCTCATTGCTAGGACGGCCTACACAGGAGGGAAGTTCACCTGTCAGCTTCACTTCAGGTGTGATTATATAGGCCTGGATGTTGGGGGAATAATTGCTAGCTGGAAAAGCATCTGAAATGTGTAATGGTGTTAAATCAAGCCATTCCTATGATACTGGTTTTCACAGCAGAACTGTGGTTTACAGCAGCCAAAGTCTACTGAAAGTCTCCAGTCTCCATACAACCATAGTCATTCTCGTTTTATTAAACAGTCAGCTTTTTCAGTATTGAATGCTTTCTAAAGTCACCACTGGTGAAATAACCAAGCTAATTTAATTTTTTTCAGAAACTTAAAATATTTGTTTCCTTAGAGCCTATGTGTTTGTAATTCCTGTAGGTCTATGCGAGGAGCCTTGAAGGCCCAGGCTCAACTCTTGTAATCGAGTTACAACAGGATCTGTTTGTTTTGGAATGTCTTGGAATGTCATTGGAATGTCACAAAGGAATGTCTTGGTCACCTCAGGAACAGTGTGTGGCAGTATTTGTCTGAGCTCTGGGTCAACTTTGCCAGTTTGCAGCTCCTAAAGATAACATGAGTGTGAGCCCAGCTGTCATGCCTGATGCTCCTAAGTTCTCAATATTACTGGAAAAGATGATCTAGGTGTTATTGGCGGTTTTCTGCAGCCTCAGCTGTAATTTGGGTGTCAGTCCACAGCTTGGGGTGGGAAGAGACCGTTTGTTTGGTTGATCCTTCTTGTTATCTCTCTGTGCGCTGCTCAGGCCGCCTGGTGGTGTGTAACAACTTCTGTTGTTACAGGCAAAGGGCTTCTGTCAAGACTGAGAGCTAAACTACCAGGGTTTAACTATGGAAAAAAAATCAGTTTTGACTAAGATGCAAAGTAACACAGAGGTGTAACAAGCAGCTTGAGAAATATCCAGCATGCATGCTGTCTTTTCTTTCACTAGTGATGTATTTAGCTGTTGCAGCTGCTGTAAATTGCCACTACAAGTAGATAGCTTCAGCATGTGTTAAATGAGACATGCTAAGACTGGCATGGATAGCTCTTTTTTCTTTTTCTCATCTATCAATTTCCATCTTTTATTCTTATAGTGAAATGCTTTTGTGAATATATAACATTATTTTTACTACTGCTGATCACTTGGTGATGCCTGCTGACTTCAGGGAGATTTGTGAAATTCTTTGCACTTTTGAAAATTAAGTAAACTGGAAATTTAGAACTCTAACTTATGCCTGCTCTTTTCCTTTTCTTTAAATTATTCACTGTCAGGAGGTGATGTTGCTAGGTTATGGTGAAGTTGTCTAAGTTAATACTAACCAAATTGTCTCTAGTACTGCAGTATAATTGCAATGACATTGATGTCTGAGACGAGAACATTAGTGTGACTTATAGAGAATCTTATCTAAAAATGTAGTATCATGCCTCATCAGAAATCTTTTTATTCTCTACACAGTTATGAATTTCTTGTATATATTATAAAGTGTTTACATAAGCTTTAGGGATCTCTGTCATGGATATTAGGGAAAATAGAAATCCATGACTGCTCATAGAATTGCCTGTTTTCAGAGCCTTGGTGCTTGAATGATTTTCGGAGTTGGGATGGACTTAAATACATATCTTGAGTCTGGTGTAGCTTTCAGGCTTTTTTTAAATGGCCTGCATGATAATATCATGAGTATGGTTACTGATTTACTGACAATAACATGATGACATGAAGTTGGAAGGGAGTAGGAGTATTATGGATTATAGCATTAGCATTCAAAATGAGTAAAGCACTTGGAGAAATAATTTGAGGGGAAAAAAGGAACAACAACAACAAAAAAAAAGGGATGTCAGTAAGACAGACACTTGGTATGCTCAGGCAGAAATAAAGAGATTCACAAGTACAGACTGAGGAGGTGGTTGAGTAGAAGGTCTGTAAAAGTAATTTTTATTAGAGCAGCAAGATAAGGATTGGTTAAGAATGTAGTAATGCTAGAAAGAGCAAATAATCAATGGAACAGGTACAAACAGACTTCAAAAGAGGTAACTGTGATGTAGTGCTGCTAACAGCTCTGCTAGAATAGCGTGCTTAGGTGAGAAAGTTCTGCGCTCTCAAATATATGAAGCTGATCTATCTGCTGGAGCGATGCCAGTTGGAAAAGTGATAAAAATCAAGAACTTTAAAAACAAGAATTAAAAAAATCAATTGTTTTAAAAATTTTTAAATTTAATTAATGAAGTGATAATGTGAATTTAGCCTAATGAGGAGGAGACTCAGAGGTTCATGACGTACATCAGCCTTATATGTAAAAGGACACTGCTGCAGAGAAGTACCTGGTGGGTGAGATGAGAAGAAACAGAGTAACAATTACAACAAGGATGACCTTAGCTTGGGTATTTGGAAAAACTTAATAAAGTTCATGAAACATTTGAGCAGATCACCTAGACAATTTGTAGTCTTTGGCTTTTAACGTCTGTAATGTGTCAAGGAATTACAGGATAAAGAATGATAAGGAACGTGTCAAGAACAACACACGTGCAGTCAACCCTGCACACTGGAAGCTGGATGTACTAAACTGACTTCTTGCCTTCTGTGATTCTTTGATATCCTTAAATGCTTTAGTTAATTACAGACTAAATTAGGAACTGGCATATCTTTTTAATGTGGTAACTACTCCTCTTTTCCTTTGTTTGAAGATTGAATGTGCTGCTTATAATCCTGAACTGTACCTCTCTGGCGGAACGGAGTCAGATTCCTGTGCCATGGAACATGGTTTTCTTTGGGTAAGTGTAATCTTTCAAAGCTAAAAAGGGGGTTGTCTCCTGTTTCTCTGCATTGTTTATTGTGACTCCCAGCAACATGGATCTGAAATAAATTTTAGGGGGTTTTATCTTTTTTTTTTGGTGTGTTTTTTTTTTTTTTGTTCATTTGTTTTAAGATAGACCTTCTATGAAGGTTAGCTGGTAATTTTGTCCATGTGATCTCACTGTTCTCTGTAGGGTGTCACTTATGTGTGTATGACTTGTTAGTGCAGCTCAGAATGAATTCCAAAGTGAGCATATTCAGAAGAGAGTTATGTGCTAATTTATAATGAGGGCTGCTAAAATCCATATGAGCTCACACTGGCCTATTGTTTGTTTCCATATTTTAAAAATGTTTTAGCCATAAATAATTTAAGTCCATACATAGAAAAAAGAACTATTCTGGCATATTGTTATGACTCCAAATATGCAGATATTCCAGCAGACTAAGTGAAATAGCCAGTACTTTTTTTTTTTAAAAAAAAATAAATTATTTCAGTAGCTTTTCTTGTTACTACAATACTGAGATTTTAAGGGAACCCTTTGTGAAGTAGAAGTTAGAAATAGCTATCGTCAGCTTTCTTTTTCAAGGTGACCCATATAATTTCTCTTTGTCTTTGCTATTTGTAAATAGTCATCATAAATATATGCCAATAAAATCTTTCTACTGCCACAAAATGTCTTTCTTTCCCTTTGCTATGTTTTTTTTATTTCATATAAACATAAAGAATTACTACATATAAACGCTTACTGCTGCTTGTGCAGATTTCTTTTTTTTTTTTTACTCTTCCCAGATCCCTAAAATGTACACATTTGTGGACATATTGATAATACTTAGTTCTGGATCAGGGAGAAGTTTAGGATCCTGTATCAGCAAGTTTACAAAAGGGATTATACTAATAATCCCTCTTTCTGTTAGGACAGAGCATTTATTTGTGGACCTGTTACTGTGCAAAGGACTGGCGTCAGATATGTTACCTGTTTTAAGAGAATCTGAGATAACTTAGAACACCGGTTATTAAAGTAATATATTACACAGGTGCTTCTTGTAAATGCATTACATTATGTATATATGTATGAGTCAGACATTAGAATAGGCCATAGTATTCCTCCTTTCAAAAAAGAATGAACTGTTTTCCTGAGTATACAAGAGAATTTTGTGTATATAATGGTTTGACCTCTCTTGTATTTGCGCTGAATTATTTTCTTGTTTATGTCTTAATGCATGAAAACTCATATTCATGAATATAACTTGAGAGGCACTCTTTCTTCAGTTAACATTCCAGTCATTCCTTCTTGTTAATGCTGATCTTCTTGGACACAGGTATCAGTCTTGGTCTTTTTTTTCCTTTCCTCTTTCCAATTCAGATTGGCAGTTGTACTAATCAGATGGGCCAGATTGCAATAGTCTCATTTCAAAGCTCCAGCCCCAAGGTTATTGAGTGCTTCAATGTGGAATCACGGATTCTCTGCATGGTCTACATACCAGAGGAGGAGAAACTGAAAGAGCAAAATAAGGCTCTCGACTCTGAAAATGTTCTTCCAAAAGCTTCTAATGTGCCTACTATTTGCCTTGGCATGGAAGAAGGAAGGTGATTCTCATTTCTAGTGTACTGTACTAGTGTACTTTATTCATTTGGTTCACTATTCTGTAGCATAATTGTGTGGGACACTTTCAACAAAATGTTTTCTTTTTAAAAAGGTATCCATGTAATAACCCAGTGATCTCAACTTATCCTTTCCACCTAAATCAAGGAAAAAATACCCTCTACGTGATTTTAAAATACGCTATATAGTATTTTAAATTAAAATAATGTTTATCTTTGATGAAAGTGGATTAATTCATCATACATCATGTCTGAAAAATATAAATATTAATTTTGTAATGTTATAATCTGTAGATATTGGAAAATTTTCAGAATGACAAAGTGTTAATCAGAAACCCATTAGCCTTCTCCACTATGATATCATGCAGGATTTGTCATGTGAATAAATAATATTGCTGTTTACTATTGACATGAATTATTTTGCTCTGTTTGAACTGATGACCTTATGGAGTCAGAGCTCTCACTGCATTGCTAAGAACAAAGCTACATTTTCTAAACTTATAGGTCAGTAAGCAAACAGATTTTCTTACAGCTAGTGAGGGCCTAAGTATGTAAATACATGTGGCTTTTGAAGGTGTTTCTAACTGGTATAAATGAAGGAAGACAAAATTCTCCAAAGAAAACGCATGTTTTCAGAAATTCGAACATCTAATTGTACTGATTATCCTTGCTCGTGAAGGTCAATTAATTCCAGATTTAACTATGCAATATTCCTAACACACCCATGGTAATAATCTGTAGGAACGGTGGGAATTGATGTCTGGTAGTGAGTTTTTCTTCTTTTCCCTAGTTCTCCAGGTAATATTTAATTTTTCTTTTTTTAAAACTAATAGAAACTTTTGGATAGACTCATAGTAAGGACTTTGAGCAGAATTTTTATTATGTCTCTTTGTTGAATAAATATTTATCCAGAAAAGATAATATGAAAAGTGTTGCTGTATGCAAATTGTCTACATAGACATTTTGGAGGGTCAAGAATACTCCTTTCAATACTCATACTGAATACTTCCTGTGAATGAAAGGAGAGGTTATTTGCCCCCAATATTTTATTCTGAACCTCTTTTGTGCATATTCTAATAAGAACTAAATAAAACATAATTTTACTTTTTCTTTTTTCCTTCTTTTTATAGCATTTCTATTTACAAAAGTTGCCAAGGCTCAAAGAAAGTTCGACTTCAGCACTTCTTCACTCCTGAAAAATCGACTGTTATGAGCTTAACATATATGTCTCAATACTTGTTTGCTGGCTTGGTAAATGGAAACATCTCAATCTACACAAAAGCAGAAGGTAGTGTAGTGATATGTTTTGATAACATCCTGAGGAACTTGCATGTTAGTATATTTTGGCAGGAGTAGTTTTCCACTATTATATTTTCCAAAAATTAACTGTAAGACTGCTGAACTAAGGTTACTGCACTTTTTAGTACTTCCAAAAAGACTTGTTTTCTCTTTTTGAAGGATAGTAGAAACTTTAATACTGTTCCCACTTTTACTGTAGGATACATACGAAAACTGATTTGTACCCCTTAGCTTTAACCCTAAAGTCTTCAGTGTTACAAGAATCCAGAAGTTTATGTGATAACAGACAGTATACTGTATTTTACACATCACAAAGCTATTTCCACTCAACTACCCAGTACTAGTGTTTATGAAAGACAGAAATTCCCTATTGGTAGACATTCCTGTATAGCTTGTTTGAAATGACAACTCCATTTTTGCTGTACAGATAAAAGAAGTCTTTTCCATGTGTGTGGCTTGTGTATTTCACAGTAGGACTCCTTTTTCCATTAGCATCACAGTTGGTTGTTTTGTATCTGGCTAAGTAATCGGCTAAAATAATTTGAGTAAAGGAGAATACCAGGTAATACTTCTGAACCAGAGCTGTCTTCTCCAGAACTGGTTTGGGTACTTGTCTGTGTACTTCCAGTACATCTCACTAACTGTAGGTATTGGTTTCTGCAATATTGCATACATACATAGTTAATTCAATTCAAAATTAGCGAGGCTTTACTCAAAGTCTGAAACCTGAGTTTTTAAGTGACATGTTAGCACAGAGACACTTAACCTTGCAAAGTCTGATGTACCTTATTAGTGTGAACTTCATAACAATGGTTGTCATACTTCTCTAATGAGGTGGGCGCTGTAAACAGTGCAGTTGCATTTGTATGGCACTATACCTCAGCTACTAAATCCTGCCAGTGTCTCACTGAGGAACCAAGGTCAGTATCTTGAATCTTGGAACAAATTATATGTCCAGTGTTAGATCATAGAAAGACTTAGTTTGGGAAAGGTACAGGGTGCAAGTTTTTTTTCCAAGCAACAAAGAATCTGAAAAAAGTGCTGGAAAAGAGATTTCCTTTCACCAGTTATCATCTTCAACCCAGTGGGTTTCCTGTTGAGCTGTCGTCTCTGATCTGAAGCCAGACATTAGATCTTAGTTCCCTTTAAATTTATTTCTTTTTACCACTGAATAGCAAATTTTTCTTTGTTTTAGAGGCACAGGAGTGTGAGGCCTTGATCCTAGTCTCATAACGTAATTTTTGATGTTTCTGTATGTAGCTGGGTGGCGTAGTCAAGTGAATCTGTCATTTTCTCTGAAAAGGATTGGTGTATTTAACCTGTTTTAAGACTGCAGTTGCCGTCACTCAACTTTTTTCCAGAAAAGACCACTTCAAAAACACAAGTGGCATCCTTGGCAGTATAGGTAAGAAAGGATGCATGGGTTGCCTATCTGCAGAGGATGTTAAGGATGGGGCAGGGCTGTTAACCACACTGAATTACATTATGAGCTGAAGGTTATGTTGTATTGACCGGGATCATAGCATCCCCTGTTTATCTTCCTCTGAAGACATCAGTTTTGTGCAGCTAGATATTCATACCGGCTATCACAGTCTATTTCAGGATTGTTGAAGCTCTGAGGCAGGAAATGTGCATTCATGGTTTTCTGACTGATCTTGTAGTCCCTTTCCTTACAGTTTGGTTTCTGTGTGTTATTTTGGTTCTTCATGCGTCGTGAAAGTTGTGCGAATCGGCTGCTCCCGTGTTAGCCTTCGTATTCCTTATAGTTGTCTGCCACGGTCATGTGAGGCAGCCAGCCCTGGAGGGGTGTTTTTATGAGCACTGACCTATTTTACCAAACAAAGGAATCCAAGTGGTGAAACAGGAGAGAGGGGGAATGCAGCCTCCAAGGAGCTTTGTGCAATTCATCAGGGTCGCCTTCTGTTCTACAGAGGGGGTCACTTTCCAGCCATGCACTTCAACTTGAGTTTTGGTCTGTCAGCATAAAGGAGATTAAGGAAAGATTTAAAAGTGAATATGAAATATGGTCACAACATTACAAGGCATCTTGATTTGAAGCCCGAGAAGAACAAATGCTATAGGACGCACAGGTGAAATGGTTGTGCAGCCTGTTGTGGGACTCCATGAATGAAAAGGGGTAATCTTTCTTCTAGGATGAAAATCCACCTCGCAGTCTCTATTGGAGTTGTGATCCTTGTGTCTTGCTCTCTGGGCAGAAAGTGTAGTGGATCAGTTCAGTGACTGAAGCTTGATGCCTTTATATATGTAGTCAAAGACCCACAACTTCTGTCGTTCAGTTTTCAGTACCCAAATAGCCCTAATTTCTCCTGTTGTTTTCATATGGCTTCGTGCATGTATATATACAGCTTGTTTACAAACAGCAAGTGCCCTTTTCTGACTTTCTTCACAAGAGAACTTTGTCAGATTGACAGCATCCAGAGTGCACTCTGACTGCAGAAAGTCTTGTCTTGAAGTAATTTAAAATGGAAACTAAGAAGTATGTATAGTAAACTGAGGAACACGTGCCATGTTAGTTGGAGACTTGAAGGTGCACAGTGAGATTTCTGCCTTTATGGAGGGTAGTCATGTTTTACTGAGACACCTCTGTATCTGTGTATTTTCACTTATGAGTTTAAAAGTACTTAAGCCTGAATGAACATAAATTAAAAGCAAAGTCAATGAGGCGCTGATATCATAAAATCTACTCAGTTCTTAAATGTAAGCTAACATGGTGATCTGTGAAAATGTCACAGAAAGACTAGGTCAGCTAATATGTTAATCATAAAAACAGGAGCTCTGATAATTATCTTCAATAATCCTTAATATTATGTGGGTGAGAAGTCTAGTTTGGGGAACTATGAAACAACAATTGCATTAAATGCTGTTATATATAGGAATGGTGGTAATGCAGATTGTAAAGGTTCTGACACCTTGTGTGTTGGGAACTGGTTTACAGTGCTGTTAACTTTTGCACAGTTATCAGTCTGAAATATTGTGTATTTAGTGTTTGCCTCAGGCTGAAATATTAGGAATATTTCCAGGCAAAATACTTCTAGATGAGGTTAAGGAAAAAGTACATTGTATTGTATTGTCTTTGTTTAAAAAACATAACAAAACGCCTTTGTGATGATTGCAGACAGCCCAGCAGATGTGTTTTTTGAGTGATGTAATAGCAAAAAAGGTCAGCGCGTTTGACTTTCATTCACAAAAGTATCTTAGGAAAGGGAAATCACAATCTTTATATAATATAGGTGTATTGTTCCTGATATACTGTAGTCAGTTCCAGCTACTTCCTTTCTTCTAGACATTGATATACATTTCCTTTCCATAATGTCCTGTAAAGAGTGTGGAGAAAAACAGGAAAAAGAAAATAAAAACTCAGAATGATTGTGACAAAAAGTGGAAGAATTAATATATTAGTAGTTTCAGAAAGAGTTTGGTTAAGATGAGAGAACAGATGCACAAAAAAGACATGCTGCTTTGACTGTAATGGCTATCCTTTCAGCACACGATTGGTATGTGCAGCCTCTCACTCATGCGTACAGCACCCACAGCAAGCTCTTGCACGCTTACCCCTAGAATTATATTCACAGCACTCGTCATGTTTTGTGATCCTTCCCCCTCTGCTCAGCACTGGTGAGACCACACTTGAAGTATTGGGTCCGGTTTCTGGGTTCCTCAATATGAGAGACATGGACATGCTGGAGGGAGTCCAGCACAGGGCCATTCAGATGATGAAGGGACTGGAGCACCTCTCCTGTGAGGAAAGGCTGAGAGAGCTGGGACTGTTCAGCCTGGAGAAGAGAGGGTTCAGGGGGATCTCATCAATGTCTATAAATACCTGCAGGGAGGGTGGAAAGAGGATGGAGCCAGGCTCTTGTCAGTGGTGCCCAGTGACAGAAGCAGCGGCAGTGGGCACAAACTGAAACACAGGAGGTTCTCCCTGAACATCAGGAACCACTTTGGTACTGTGAGTGTGACCAAGCACTGGCACAGGTTGACCAGAGAGGTTGTGGTGTCTCCATCCTTGGAGGTATTCAGAAGCCATCTGGACACAGTCCTGGGCAGCCAGCACTGGGTAACTCTGCTTGAGTAAGGGGGTTGGACAAGATGACCTCTAGAGGTCACTTCCAACCTCAGCCATTCTGTGACTCTCTAAGTAGACACATGTCCAAACCAACCAGTAAGACATTGAAACAAGACGTTTCTTAATGTCATCCTACTTCCAGGTGCTGCTGAGCTAGAGAAGGGCCACTTGTGATTCACAGTGCTGAGCTTGCACCTATGATCAGTTTCTGAAGCTGAGGGTGAATCGTGCCTCTCTTTAAAAACAGGATAGGAGAAATAGGACATGTAATTTCTCATATTGTATCCTAATGGCTAAGGCACTAGGCTTTCAGCCGAAGAGATCTCTATTTTATCAAATGATTACTTAATACATAAACTTTTGCTCTGTTGCCTCTCACACAGTCTTTAACTCTTTTTTTCAACACTGGCTCAGCTTTAACATGAGGAAGGGATTGGGAATCCCGCTGTTGCCACTCTGAGTGGTCCTCGCCTGGGTAGCTAGGGGTCTCTTCTGGAAGCCCAAAGATACTGTTGTGAATCTCCCATTGCCATAGAGAGAACACCCATAATAGGAAGTTTCTTGCATGTTTTAATGAAAGCTGTATTTTCCAGCAGGTTTTTGCAGGGCCTGTTCCTGTAGGTGTGTGCTGCTAGGTTCTGGCCCTGAGGTGTTCTTAAGGAAGAAAAGCTCAACTTTGAGGATTGCAGTTGAATGTGAACAAGAACAACAGCTGAAGCAATTCTGGCCATGCACAGAACAGAAGTTTGCATTCTTCAGAGAGACTTCATTGGTAAAAACTTAGGCAGCTCTGAAGTTGGTCAAGAGTTTTGATGACTCACCAGTCCAAAGAGGCCTCATGACACTAATCAGTGATCATTTATAGAGGATTAATATCAAGGAAAACGACCAAAACCGAATCACAGAATCATAGAATCAGGGATGGGACATCCACAACTTCTCTGGGCATCCTGTTCCAGTGCTTTACCACCCTTACCATGAAGAATTTCTTCCTTACATCTAATCTAAATCTACCCTCTTCCAGTTTAAAGCAATTACTCCTTGGCATTACATGCCCTTGTAAAAAGTCCCACTACAGCTTTCCTGTAAGCCCCCTTTAGGTAATGGAGGGCCACTATAAGGTCTCTCTGGAGCTTTCTCTTCTCCAGGCTGAACAACCCAACTTTCTCAGCCTCTTTTCATAGGAGAGGTGCTGCAGCACTCTGATTCATCTTCATAGCCCTCCTCTGGACTCGCTTGAGCAGGTCCATGTCCTTCTTATATTGGGAGCTCCAGAGCTGGACACAGTACTCCAGGTAGGGTCTCATGAGAGCAGAGTGGAGGGGGAGATTCACCTCCCTTGACCTGCTGGTCACACTTCTCTTGATGCAGCCCAGGATACATTTGGCTTTCTGGACTGCGAGTGCATGTTGCTGGGTCATGTTGAGCTTCTCGTGAACCACCACCCTCAAGTCCTTTCCTTCAGAGCTGCCCTCAATCCATTCATCACCCAGCCTGTATTTGTCCTTGGGATTGCCCCGACCCATGTACAGGACCTTGCACTTGTCGTTGTTGAACTTCATGGACCCACCTCTCAACCCTGTCAAGGTCCCTCTAGATGGCATCCCTGGCCTCCAGCATGTCAACCACACCACACAGCTTGGTGTCATTGGCAAACTTGCTGAGGGTGCACTCAATCCCACTGTCCATGTCTCCAACAAAGATGTTAAACACTTAACAACACTGTAAAAACAATACCAACCCCTGAGGTATGCCACTTGCCACTGCTCTCTGCTGGCCTTCCAAAACTGAAAGGAAATATATGAGTAAGAGGAGACAGTTACTACAGTAAAGGAGTAACAGGTCAGTTCATTAGCAAGATACCTTGATCAATTTGGCAAGACAATTGTGTACTTTGACAAATGCAGGAAAGGAGGAATATGTGGAATGTAAAGCACTGATGTCAAACTTCAGAGCTTTGGGTGGATCCACACACTGCTCCAGTGTCTGAAGAGTGCAGTTCTGGCATGTGATTGCCACTTAAAGTAGATGTGGTGAGAGGTATTGCTATGCAGAGTAAGGAATGGTATTAAGCTGTTAGGGAGAGGACTAGAGCAGTGATATCAAAAAATAAATAAATACTGTTGTCTTGACTGTGTTATCAATGTTAGCAGTACCACCTAATACTTGTTACCAGAAATACGTTGACATTTCTTTCAGTCTTATTTGCCTATCTCATGCTGGGACTTCCAGCACCAGCCCTCTCTATAATTTTAGGTACTTATTTAGCATGAAGAATTTGTTGCTTATGTATGAAAAAATTACTATATGCATGTGTAGCACAGGACATTCCTAGTTACACCTTGTTTAGAAGAGCAGACCCAAGTCTCTCAGCTTATTTCCAAGTGATAAGAAATGTGCTAAACTTTTTACTTCTGTAGCTACCATCTTATTCCTCAACGGTGCTGGTTTATGTACCATGTGATGGAAAAAATGTTTGTGCTCCACTGCACAGATCAACCAACAACTGCTGTTCCCAGGGCTGTGTTGGCAGCTCTGTTGAAATCATCAATAGGGCTGCTGAGCAAGAGAGGAAGCTACCAACAGAAAAGCATGTTCAGTTCAGCTCGACTGAAGGTGTAAAGGAAGGGAAAACTACAAACTTTAAAAAGACCTTCTGAGGAGATAAACTATATTTTATTAGGTTATCTCATACATATGAAAACCTGAGAGCACCAACAAATTATTAAAAATACTAAATATTAATAAATTATTTATAAACTAAGTAACAATAAGAAACTTATTTTTATGAGTTATTCTAAAATAATATTACTTTCCATCATTGGGTTTTATGGAAACCAACCACAGAAAGATAAAATAGCCAACATTCTGTCCTATAAAATGAACACTGTTTTAAAACTTTTCCTATCTGATTAAATTGTAGTAAATAGAAGGATAACTTAATTTCTAAAATTCATAAAAATCATGAGACTAATAACAAAATGCACTGGTGGAACTAATGTCCTTTTGTATTAAGGTCTTAGAAATATTTTATGATCATAAGACACCTTTGATGCAGCTAAACAGCCTGGTACGAGCATTGAAAGATATTGTTCAACATTGGGGTATAAACTGGCATGTAACACTGGAGAACTGTAACTTGCAGAGGGTATTACAAATAGTGGCATAACAGATCTATTAGTGCATAGACACAATAGTGCTTAAAAACTGTGTTCTCATGTTTTAAATGTTCATCTAATATGCAAATATAAGAAGTTATGACATCTTATTTCTAAAAACCCCTAGGTTTGTTTTTGTATTTGACCCTGTTCTCAGATTCTGTAGTCACATCTCATTCCTGCAAATAGCTGTACCTGCAATTCGTAGAGCTGCCTATATTCTATTACAGTAATGTTGTAGAGACTGCCAGAGACTGTCATGTCTTGTGTACTAGGCATTTGGTGTATCTATAGTAAGAGTCTGTACCTGCTCTGATGTGGTCAGTTTAAGATTTGAGTCAACTAAAACTTGCAAATACAGAAATCTTTATGTGGTGTCAATACTCGTATGGACTTTTCTCACAAAGCAGAAGGAAACCCCATATCTCTTCTCCCAGTTTCCTTCCTGTTTCCACAGGTGTGAGGCTTCAATCTTATATTTGCTCAGGGTGCAGATAACTGATTTTTCCACATACAGACTAGCCTCTGGTTATAGGATATATGTACTGCATACTGCATCTCATTCAGTATCTATATGCTTACCTCATAGGTAGAAGACAACTGTCTGTGACTTCTCAGCATTCTAGAGACAATAAAATCTTCCTAAAACTAAAACAATGCTTTTTTAGAGATCAGAAACAAGACATCGATTGAACAGAGTTTTAAGACCTGCTTACATAAGTGTGTCTTGAATCTGCAGGTGTTTACACAAGTAGAATAGAGATAAAAACTTCTTTTCACTTACATTTTAGAAGCAATGAACTTTGGATCAGACAGTTAACATGATAGCCAGTAATAGCCAACATCAAACATAAAATCTGCAGGCAGGTATTGAATAGGGTGTGCTGAGATCTGGACAGAGAGGCAGACAGAGTATTACATTTTCTTAAAAATATGATTTTGAGAGTCTTTAAACAACTTGTGAAATAGACACAGACTTGCCAACTAATCTCGGTGATGGGCGATTAAAATTCTTGGTCAGGAAAATGAAGTCGTGATCTTGCTTTTAGCCAGCAGCCTGTGGTTAAAGCATTCACAGAAGTATGTTGGATTACCAGGCTTAATCCCTTGCCTTGTTTGAGAGGATTTGTACCCATGCTTCCAATTCTCAAGAGATTTCCCTGGCTGCCATAAAATAAGAAGAGAGAGATGGCCAGTGCTTAATTTCTCCTCCTGGTGCCATTCCACTTTGTATAATTAATTAAGTATTCACCAAGGTAGGGACCAGAACACAGCTGACCCATCATTTAAATACTGCCCTAATTACCGGGCTATAGAGTGTCCCTGCTGCCCTTTTTTCCCCTTCATCTGTCTTAGATGCTGTCTGATCTGAACAACAGCAGTGTTTGCAGGAAGAAATGAAAAAGTAATACAGAATAGCCTTATCACATGGCTAGGGTCTCTGGGTAGAGTGATAGCTTTGAATTTTTCGTGGGCTGATATATCAAGTGAGATTGCTGTTTCTTTGCATGAAGTCATGGTAACATGAAAGACATCAGATCTCTATCTCGCCTGTTACGTACGTCTGATCCCACTGAACTCTTAAAGCCCACTGGATTGTTAAATGCTGTGGTAACAGCACCCACATAAAATGGTTTTGTACAAACTTTTGATTTTTTTTTTTAAATTTGTTTTGATATTTGTTGAATCAAATATTCATAACACTGGTAGTATTCATAATATTGGTAATATTGAACTCACCTTCTTACCTTGCAGTAAGTTGTTTTAGAATTTTTATTTTGTAATCCATATCCACGTGATGCCAGTACTAATTTTCCTTTTCACTCAAAACTATTACAAATGCTAGATAATAATTTTAAATAAGACTTGATTAAAATTAATAACATGGCTTAATGCTTAGCCATCTGATAATTGCATGGAAGTTGAGGGCATAAAGATCCAGTTTAAAAAAACAAAACACCTTAGATGCTTGAAATGAAATTAAAGCAAAATTTAAATCTTGAGTCCACAGTTGAGATCCTGAAAATCCCTATTCACCTGTCACTTCAGTATCAGCTATGCTTTATGCATAGATTAATGTATAGCTTGAACATATTTAAGAGAAAGAGCTGTTGAGTTCACTGAATGGTTTTGTCTGTACATTAATCAGTGTGAAAATATAACTGCAGAAGAAAAGATAGCTGCTTGCTCAGCATATCTGCTCTTTGTCCAAATTCATAGCATTTATCCTTCAGAAGAGACAGTAAGAATACACTAGAATTATGCTGGTTTGATCCCTAAAAAGGAAACTCAAGGGTGCTGTGTACTGGATGCTGTTACGACTTGTGCAGTCAGCATAATTTGTGCAACAGAAGTCAGGATACACACATGAGTGCAGCTCCGCTCTGAAGGCTTTGCACTGAACTGCCCACAGTGGTTAAAGCATTCATATGGTATGGGCAGCCTCCATTTAAGAATTTAATTTGAGGATAATGTGGTTGCTAGGAAATGAAAACTTTTCCCAAAGTTTCTTTATTACTAATGGTACATATGAGTCACGAAGAACACAGAGTGATTTTGACATTGCTGGGAAAGTTTGCAGGCTAATAACTAGAAACACTCTTCTCACTTGCAAACTAACATAATGAAAATTATTTTGAAGGCCTGAAACTAAATGTCATTTTTACAAAGATGCTTTTGGAAGAGGGCCACATCCTGAGAATGACTCAGCGAACATTGTATCATGCAGATGGCAGAAGCGATGAGAAGTACTCCAGAGCTGAGGCTTCTCATTGTTGTTGCTGCTGTTACTGTAAAGCAGGAAATTTTGTACCCCTTTACCTAAGCAGATAATTAAAGATGCACTTCTCATTGGGGGAAAAAGAAGTTGTACTTCAGTGCTTGCCTAAAGATGTGTTTACCTTGGTCTCATCTATCAAAATTTAAGTGTTTACTTAGTTGAAACCGGTATCAATACAGTAGACAACTTTTCTGCAGCTTATGCAGGAAGAAAGCTTTAAAATGAGGAAATGGGGCCTTCTTGACATATTTTATCTCAATGTAAAAACAGCTACTTTAACAGATTTTGATATTACTAAAACATAATAGATAGAAATGCAGTCTTTGAGGCTTTATGTTCAGTGAGCACTTACAATAGAAGTAAACTAATATAAAAGTATTAAAATGATTACTGACATATTTAGTATGTCAAATTGTATAAAAGACACAGCAACAACTATTTGAAGAAGTCTGTGTTGCTAGCTCTTAAATTTGGAGAGAAATAATCTACTAATCCTTGTTTCAAAGAGATAGCACGTGAGAGTGACCAGAGTGGTAAGTGGCAGCATGCCGTTTTTACCTGAAGGTCTCTGAATAATTGATTGTGCCACAAACACATCCATAATGTAATTTGGATCTGCTAAATGCAGTCCAGAGAAAACACTGTGGATTATAGGTGGGGGGAAAAATAGGAAAAGTGAACATGTGACACAAAATTAAGTTTTAATTCTTTTTTTTAAAAATTTCCTTGAATCAAGCATCTAGTAGCAGGAAGTCCATTCCATCAATGTGCTCTTAGAGAGTCATCTGATCTCACTAGAGCCTATAGTGAAAATCTTGCTAACTACTTTTCACATGAAAGATGATTCTGTCCTGGTGGGAAGTTGATTCATCTTGAAATAAGTCGTGAGCTCCTTTATTGTTATATATTATATCAGCCATGGCTTTCTTACTGTATTTCCTGTGGAAAGGAAAGGAGTTGTATCAGAACTGCAGTGTGGGATTCCTTGTTTATCAACTAATCCAGATAAAATTTGTTCAGTTAACAAATATAGGAGTGCTGGGGTTTGGTTTTTCCCCTTAATGTTGTATTACCCTTACAAACTTACCCTGGAAGCTAAAATTAAACATATGCAAATCACAGTGTAGCTTAAAGTGGCAACTTGCAGAGATTTGAGCAGTAGGCTTGAGAGATAGTGGTTTTAAAACTGTTTTAAAACAAAGATTACCATTTTGTTGTGTCTAACTTTCTTATTCTTTTCTGTTGAAGATGGGACGTGGAACACGGAACCTCAGAAGATAGTTAAACTGGGGGTTATGCCTGTTAGAAGTCTGCTTGTGATGGAGGAGACCATCTGGGCTGCATGTGGTGGACAAATTTTTATAATCAGCACTGTGACACATTCCATAGAGGTAAACTCTTTTAAAAGCATTGCTCACATACTGTGCTACAAGGTATATAGTGGTGAAATTTTAAACATTAAAATCTGTTTAAGAAGTCTCACAATTCAGGAAGCTTTTAATGAAATATGATTTCAGTTCTGTTAAATTACACTCCCTGCAGTTTGAAATTCTGCCATTTCATTCTCTGCTGATGTCTCATTAGACCTAGGTTTGCTGCCATGTCCCCCCAGGTTTCCATAAGGTGCTTGGAACTCGTAGAGTATGTGGGGCAAGAGGTTTGCTTAAAAATGAGATCTGAGGAAGGGTAGCAAGGAAGTGACTGCCTATAGGAATTGCCTGTTAATTCTGGAAGAAGGTTTAACTAAGAGATGATTATTTCATAATATATTTCTTCAGAGTTTTGCTTCCCAGGGGCCTACAAAAATTTGCTTTGTGTAAGGACATTTGCCAGTGAATAAACATATAAACTCAGCTTTTCTGGAAGGAGAGAGAAGAGTGTTAAGGAATCAAGCTAATATTTGTGACCACATTTTCCAGAAAGTGTTAAGCTCTCAATTCTGGCAAAATTGCAGCCTCCACCAAAAGAATGTCTTAGTGGTCTAAAGTTTGGAGTTGGTGAAACATTAGGAATTAAGCCTCTCCTTCAACCTACAATAGAATTACACTGAGTTGCATGATGTTTACAGCCATGAAGTTCTTCCAAACAGGAGTCGTGATGAGCTCACAGCCGCCTCCTTTGTGTGCTTTTGTTGCTGCTTTTTTGTTTCATTGATGATCGTGGTTTTTCCCAACAATTGTCTATTTGGTACAATTGATTCTGTGACTCATTGTCATGGGTTTGCAGGGAAATAGCCAACATCCTAATTTTCTCTGTCTTTATCTGTGCTTTCTGGGTGATTTTTTTCTTCCAAGTAGATGCTTGGAATATATATTTTCCTACTTTGTTTTTCTTTAAGGCTTGTTTTGTTGATAGTTTGAATGGTATGACGAGGGAAAGATTTTGGAAGAGTGATTTGGATAGATGCCTTAAATTTGTTACCATCACTGAGGGGCAGGGTAGCCTCTAGGATACCTGGTTACTGTCCTACAGACTTTGATGATGAATCTCTGATTCTCACAAAGAAATACATAGCAGCTATAAGAGATCACAACCAGAGTGTTGCTGTGTGAGGTTGTTTTCGTACAACCAGATCTCTGTAAATAAGTTTGGCAATTCTGGCCTGATTCTGTCAGAAATCTCTTCCTAGATCAGGTTGTATGGCTGGAGTTTGGGCGATGCTGTGCTGTTTTGGCACAAGAGAACAAAACCAGAGTTAGACAAGTTTTGAGGATTAAAGAATGCATAAAGCTTACTTTATCAAAATGCAGTATAGCATAATGGATTGCAGTATTGAAAACAGAAGTTAGGAGATAAAATAACAAATATTCTATCCGTATCTCTCAGACATGGTAGTTTCATTTTTCAGTTGTTACTACAAGTTTTCCTATAAAAGCTTCACAGAAGCATTCGCTTCATTTCCAGAGTGCTTTGTAAACTGACACGTCCATTGTATTCATAGCTCAGAATGTTATAGATGCACTGACTTTTATACCTATAATTAATATACAGGGAAGGAATGCTGCAGCAAACAATGTATAAGGAATGGTGCAACTGGAAACAGTGCATATGAGTTGAATAATGTTTTCTCGACACGGGTAGTTTTGTTCAAGAACATGATGATTTTTTCTATGACTGGCTGAGGGTCATTACTCCACACAGATACCCATACCATAGCATGTCATCTTCCTCATAGAATTGTGAACAAGTGATGGTCTTCTGTTGCCTCTTTAGTGGCTCTAAACCACACACAAATACTGACCTTGTTTTCATCACCTTACCAGACTAAACAGCTCACTAATATTTTCGCTATTGCTACCTGCTCAGTTACCTGACTTGTTCTGATAACTTCCTGGGTTTATATTTCCAAGAGTGATCTGCTATGATGTGCATACTGTGTTCATTGGCAATATTGTTTCAATATTATATTATACATGAGCCAATTTAGACTCTGTTTATAGGGAATATTTTAACAATATCAGCAGCTGAATACATCTGAGCTACCTCTTATTGTGTAGGCTTTGCAATATGAAGGGAAATAGCAGCAAGGAAATATTTGCTCTCCCTATAATTCTCTTGTTGAGAGTAGTAGTGATTTGACTCGAGATTTTTTCAATAATATTAATCTTTGCTCTATCAGCAGGAATCCAGGTGTTGCACAGGGCTCAGCTGTTATTTATATCACCATATAATTCAAATTACAGCTGCTTTTGTTCATTTCATTCTACTGTCATGCATAGATATTGTATGCTCTGAATCATATAAGTTATCTACAAAGGACCTGAGTAGTTTTTAAGACCATATTTGTGCAAGCCCATGAGCATTTTCAAGACCATTTTGCAAACTTTGTGAGGCACTCCCTGCTTCACGGGTACCTCATATTTACCTGTCTGTGTATTTGCAAAGTACAAAGTACATTATCCTTGAAAACAATCTCATTCCATGCCTCCTTGCTTTTCTAAGATCCTTATTTAAGCTTTTTTTTAGTAACTATTAGTAAACGAACAGGTTTGGCATCCTATATATTGAGTTTGGATGTTACTCTCTTTTCGTGCTTCTTTTCCCCTCTGATATGGATAACTCTCAATTCACTTGTTTTAATGATATGTTACTGCAATAGAATGTTTTAGGAAATGTCTTTTATGGCACAGTGCCCCAAACGGGCACATTGCCTCAAGCTCCTTGGCAAGGGACATGTGAAAACCTCTTCAACTGCAGTTATATATTAATTACATACTCCGATATTCCTTCTTTGAAGAAGAAATTAGTCCCTAGTCTTGACCTTTTCTGACTGTTGTATTGCTGTTGGATATAGACCTTGATTCCCATAGTGGTCTCTGTGCCTGTAGACCCTTATACTCTACAACGGTGGTATGTGTTTGTTTAAAAACAAAGTCACCAGTTGAATGGCATTCAATCCTGGTTGTTTTGTCTTGTTTTTAATACTTGGCTAACTACATACCAGTTATTTTGAAATGTTCAGCTGAATAAACAAAACAAACGAAAATCCCTATACAGGAGTGTATTTTGCCTGAGTACTGTAACTTCTTTCAAGTAGTAAAAGTAATTTGTTTTACCTTGTGGACAATGGTACCCATTATACATTTCTCATGAAGCTTGAGAAATCGCAGTTCAGTTCTTGGTGCAGCTGTTTGGGGCAAGCGAGCACCCCCTCAAAAGAAAGACTCCAGCTATGCCCCGCACTGCTGAAACAATAGTGAGTTATGTTGGGCTACACTGCTGGGCAGGCGGGCTGCAGCATCCCAAATGTCTTCTGCAGCTCTTGTGTTGCTATAGAGTTTGAACGAGAGAGCCTGAGGGGGAGAGAAGCTGGGCTTTGAATAGAGAGGAATGTAGATATGGAAGGAAAAAGTAAAATGAAGTTCAATTTTATTTATTTTTTTTTAACAAAGGGAGAAAGACATTTTTGTCCTTTTGTATCTGTATTTCTTGTTATGAGAAGAAAAAAAAACTGAAGAAAAGGGCCAGCTATTGGTTTTCAGATAGACATGTAATTGAACCAGATGTCAAAGCTATCCTCTATATGAAAACTTATGCATTTGTAAAAGAATGTACAGGTTTGGGGTATGTTCCTGCTCTATGTTAGAAGACCCTTTGAATGAGAAGAATAGTTCTTTTTTTACATGCTTCTTGTGGCATTGACAGTATTACAGTTTTACTTTAAATGCGTCTACGTGTTTCAGCAGACAGCTGTACGAATGGCAGGACAGACTAAGTGGGAGTATAATGAGTTGGCTGGTAAAAACGGAATGTGACAAAAATGCATATGCAAGTTGTTTACAGTGGCACCAGCAGAATTGTCAGCTGTGGTCAGACCACTCCAGAGAAAATTAATTTCTTACAATCTGCTTCATTTTTCTTCTAATGTCAAACAGTGCAAGTTCCTGATCGGGTCCACTTCAGCGGTCTTGGTTCTGTACCTGAGAAGTTTTCAGAAGTCAGGTGGTCATCAGTGTAGGGATATATGAGTCTGTAAACAGAAGTTACTATTTTTAAATCCTTTTCGCAGTGAAACATGCATGATGAGAATATCAGGAAATTTAGTCATAAGAGCTGTTTCTGGCTTTGAAAGATGTTGTACATGGATGAATTCTTCTATTGAATAAATCTTATGATTTTCAAATTGTGTATATCGTTTGGTAAAGAATGAATGGAGGTTACTTGAGGAAAGCAATGAATATAAATGTGCCTGCCAGAGGTGCTTACCTTGCATTCTGCAGTGTTGTTATTCAAAGAGTCAAAAGGTAATACAGTAACACTCAAAATGTGAACCACTGCCTAATAGCTGAAGAGAAATTTCTCTGTTCATTTATTAAAAATGGAACATTTGAAGAATAGTGTTAACAAATGAAAAGAAAAAAAATAATTTGCCTTATTTCTCCACAGTCAGTTTCTCAGTGGAAAATACTAATTTATGGAATAATAAAGTATGAAAAGAAAATTAAGTGCCTACTAAGTATAATATCAAAAGTTACACTTTGTGAAAGCTTAAACTTCTATTCTTTATCTCAGATCTTAACCTGTTTCTTGAATTTAGATGGTAAAATTGAACAATATATCTATGACCATAATATATTAAAAATATAACTGTCTTAGGCTAAGAGCTTATCCTGAGAAACATGTAATTTTGATTTTGATGCAAAATGACCAAAATGTAACTCTTAATTGTAATGCATGGAAAATTTAAGTGTACATTTACAAGGAGGAAGGGGGGACTTTTGCATTTTTTTCTGTAAATATAATTAAGAGTATACAATATGTAGTGTGAATATTAGAGCAGATATTTACTTCTATATCCCTCAGAGAGAGACTTGTATCCAAGGAACACTTTGTCATTTATTTAGCCAAGGAAGTTTTATGTTTATCAGAATAGCTCTCTCTACTTGATATTAGCTGGCACAACATTAAAAGGGTGTGTTTAGCTTCAGAGACAGGTTACTTACAAGACAAACCTTGAAAAAAAAATCCCTACTTCTTCTTAATGATTAAAGAACTTTACTACAGCTTTATCCTGCATGTTAACAGGGGCATGTAGAGAGGGTTCGGCCTTCATGGAGCCCTGCAGAAGTTGTAACTGTGAAGGCGTTAAGGAAAAAGGTCTATCCTCAAAGTCTTTTATTACTTATCTTCAGAAGGAGGATTTTGGCCTTTCTAATGAGAAGCATCAATATTTTGAAGGACAGGAAAACAAAATAGCTAATCCTTGAGAAGTTCAGAAGTGTCTGAGTCAAAAAGCAAGCCACAGTATCAAGGCTCACATTGTTATGTAAGTAGTTGAGCAAATAATTGTGTATTTATATTCATAAACACTCTACTTTCTAAAGATTGCTTTTTCCTTGATTCTATTATCCTTGTTCTGAAAAGACCCCCTAACAGAACAGAAGAAAAATATTTTTTTATTGTTTAAAGAGGAGTTCTGCTGTAGATAAGTAACATATCACTTCCAGGAACTTCATCTGTGGTAGTTTTCCCAAAGGAGTATCAATAAAGAAATACAAAATCCTTTGAAGTCTGAGCTGTGGTGGGCTTGCCAGCCCCAACCATGCAATATTTTTAATAAATATATTATCTAAGTTACTGTGAAGTTACTTTCATTAGGTAGAACTTTGGCTCAAGAGCTGAGAATCCTTCCATACTAATGATGAAGTATTTTCAAAAAAAAGTAACAGGAAAATTAACGCATCATATGCAGCAGTCAGAACATATCCTGAGCAAAGCAGAGGAAGGCAGCTTTGCCCTTGACACAGCAGACAAAGATACAGTGCCTACACTGAAGAGCTGATACGGCAGGTTGAAGGATGTTGTTCAGCTGCATGTCCCCACAGAGTCCTTGTTTTTCTTACAGAGCCATTTTGAAGCCCATCAAGAGGAAGGGATGGTAATCTCTCACATGGCTGTTGCTGGAGTGGGAATCTGGATTGCCTTCACATCTGGGTCTACGCTTCGCCTGTTCCACACTGAGACACTGAAACACCTCCAGGATATTAACATTGCCACACCTGTTCACAATATGTTGCCAGGTAGCTGAATCATATTGTATGGTAACATTTTTGTTTTGTCTTTATCAGTGTTGTTCTCCAGAGTGTTGTAGATTAGGCCAGAATCAGAAGGTCCATCTTGGACTTTGAGTTTGATAACTGTTTTGTGACTATTTGCTTTATTATATCACAGTCTGTTGCCTGCCTGGATGAACAATGTGTGCAGTGAGCTGGTTGAGTAGCAGGTCTCCTCCTTAGAAGTTAAAATGTAGTTATATAGATAAGCAAGTGGATTCTTCTGTTTAATACTTTTTCTTTTTTTTTTTTTGTGACAGTGAAGCAGTAGGACAATGCAGTCTCCCATGAAAATGTGTTTGCTTTGCAAAGTTTAGCATTTGCTTCTGGAGCTTAGTATCAAAGTACATGATGGAGTCAATTTGCCTAGGATCCGGACCAAAAAACCACTTGCTTAATTTTAGTTACATCAGTAGTCCCAGTGAACTCAGCTGAACCACTCATATGCTGCCATTTCGGAGTTCAGTGTTTTGCTGATTGGAGCTTTAATTTCTTGAATTGAAAGGTTAGTCTTGTAAGTAAAGATGGAACCAGTGGTTGTTAGAATAAACTTTAGCAGATCTTGAAGTGCTTTAAGACAGAGGCTGTTCAATCATCCTCAAATCATCAGTGTCACAGACAGTTGCACTGTCCTGTATCAGTTTTGCAAGTGGGTGGCTAGGACCTCGGCATCAGCAAACACATCAGGTGGAAACTGTGGCAGTGCTATGAGAAGAGGCGGACAGAAAAGTGGTACTGGCATGGCTGAGCACAAGGTGTTCCTGAGGAGACAACCGTTCTTTCTGTCTGTCTCGTGAGCTTCTGCAGTTTTTATGGGCAATGTGTGCCCCAGCTTTATTGCTTCATTTCTACCAGAAGCCAGTTCTTCCTGCACTGAGATGATGTTTATATTCTTACAAGAGTTAGCTATAAATCTTGCATCAAAAATGTTTCACTTCTTCAGTCTCTGTCGTCTTATCGTGTTTTCTTTCAGATGAGATTAGCTTTGCAATGAAGCTCTATTTTAAATTGTGTTCATTTATATCATGTTCTAGACAGGGTGTTTTTTACATGTGGTGTTTGACTGTAGCTCCAACACTGGACAGCAGCAAATCACCTGCCTTTAAATAGGTCATTTGATTGAATTCATCACAGTTACGCAAAGAACTCAAGATCACTTGTAAAAAGATGATTAACTTTTAAGATGTTCTGCTGTTTATAGTGGGGGGGGGAAAAGGGAAGTAGGGACTCCTTTATACATATTTTCTGCATATAAAAATCTTCAAAAATCTAGCTGTAGTGTTCATTGCCATGGTAATAAAATTGCTGATGTAACATACCATCTTTTCTTGTAAAAGAGTTTTTAGCTAATTATATCTCCTTGGTGTCATTCTTACCCACTTTAGTTCCTTTTTTTATCTCAGTGTCTTCACAAAAAACACGCTAGTGAATGGAAATGGAAATTTATTTCAGGAGCAGAACATTATTACAGCAAATGTTCCAAGGGAAAATCCATTCTAAAAATGAAATGAATTTCAATTATTTAGCAGCAGCTCTTGGGCCTGTTTATATGATCCCAATAATGCTGCAACAACAGAGGCTAAAAGACAGAGGAGTAGGAGGTTTACATAATAAAGTAGCAGTAAGGACCTTTTGGAACTAAAAGCAGCTGAAGCATAAATCAAGCTCTGTGTAGTATATACTGAGATTAAGAAAGAAAAAAATAAAGTGAAACAGAAGAAGAGTGAAATAGCTGTGTATTTGGAAAATATCCATTTGCCTTTACTGAGGATTTTTAGGACTTTTAGTTTTAAAGGAAACAGCTCTATTAGTTTTCTGAAATCCAGCAGGAGTTCCTTAATATGCAAAAATAACAGATAAGTAAAAATTCAACTGGTATTGAAACGAGACAGAAGAAATTGGTGTCAAAATGTTGCTAAGAGTCTTAAGAAGAGAGATTAAAAAGGCAAGATCTTGATATAACTTCAAAGAAGCTAGACTTCTTTTCCCAAAATTTTAGTAGGAACAACAATATGTAATAGGCTACCTGGAGATGTCATCTGTGTCTTTGTTTAAAGCAATGTAAATGAGGGGAATGTCACTCCATGAAGTTAATGAAAATATTTTGTTGTTATACTGTAGAAGTAAAAGAAAAATTTACTGTCATGGTCAGGAATGATTACTGTGAGTTACAGTGCTGTGTTTAAAGGATAGCTGTAGTAACTAATTAAGACAGCGAAGTAGGAGGTTCTCACCTTCATAACCAGTACTCATAGCATTAGATTTTCACAATTTTGTTCTTAGGAGAAGACGACTTTATCACTGTCTGATGTCCTTGTAAAGGATGTGCCTCATTTGCTTTGAGGAAGACATGCAAGCACAACACACAGGACAGAATCAGAGAGGAACGAAGTGTAAGGGAAATGGCACAGGAGATGATTGTTCTTACGATTCGGCAAAGTTCAGTGATGTAAAAAAGCAGACTGTGTCTGACAGAATATTTTATCTGCTGGATGTAACTTTTTAAATCTATGGCAGTCGACTTATGAGAATGGAGCTGGGAGGGCTCTTGCTTTCTGGTGTTATGAGAACTTTGTGTGTAGGAATGCAGGACTGGAAATTAAATCAGGGTCATGGAGGCAACCATGGGATAGACATTCAGTCCAGAGTGGCCCTCAGTACCTTTACTTCACTCCTCATCAGAACTAATTCTTATTAACGTATAACAAGCTTGTGTTCTATAATAAAACACCAAAAAAGCACAAATGCCATGTGAGAAAGGAAGAGAATGGTTGAGAGGAAGAGCATCATCATTGTTATAGGTCCAGGTAACTGTTTAATTTCACTATCTATAAAATCACAGTACAGCTGGATTACTTAGAAGTGACCCAAGCACAGCTCTGTTAGCTGAGCAGAGGGCATACTGAGCAGCAGAAAAAAAAAAAAGCTAGTAACATTTGAAGACAAATGTAAACAATTCACTAGTGCAATGTACTTCATTTGTACAGAAAGTTTATGCTTAGTATTTGTGATCTGTAGTTGAAATCTCAATGAAGGCAGCTTTTCTCCAGCCTTTTTCTCAGCTCACACACACAAAAAAATCATACTGTACATGAATAGACAGTCCACTTGCTTTTTCATAGTCACATTCAATGTTTAATTATTTAAGAATATCCTTAAACATGTTTTTCCTTTCAGCTCTAAAAGAGTTTGTCCTTTTAAAGAGATTACTGTGACCTTGATACATGTAATTTCATTGCTTATATGGACCGTGACAGTTATCTGTTTAACAAAGGGATGATTTCTGCTTAAGTTGCTGTATTCTGTTTGTATCCATATATCCTGTAATGTCATGTGTGTTTCCCGAAAACAGACGAGAAAAGCAAAGTAAAAAAAAAAAAAAAAAAAAAAAAAATCACTTCCTCTCTGTGCAAAACAAACTATAATTTGAGGCTTACAGCTTTCTTTTGTATCCACCCCACCAGGTGTCAAACCATAAAATGCAGTTTTTTAATGATTTTACTGCTGGGAAATGATAAACAGGTTGGGGGAAACTTTAGGTCAGCCCAATAGATCTGTCCAGTGGGCTTGTTTTTATGTAGTAAGGGCAGCATGGTCATGTAAGAGGGTATGCACTGGTATGCCCTTGCACCTACCTGGGGTTGACTTCAGAAAATCTATGTGGGAACATGTGAGGATTTACCCAGGTCTGGTGGTCGTTGTAACTGAGACCTGAGAAAGGTGAATATGGTGCAGAACATAGGCAATAAAGCCATTTGTCCATCGATAAGCTTAATTGCTGTCTTCAGTTCTTCATAAAGTCAAGGTCTTGGTCAGATAATTTTACAGGTTTTAACAGTTCTGTATGAATTAGGACAGTGTGACTTAGAAGTTGTC
This sequence comes from Strix uralensis, assembly GCF_047716275.1. Lineage (NCBI taxonomy): Eukaryota > Metazoa > Chordata > Aves > Strigiformes > Strigidae > Strix > Strix uralensis. Next base: position 23,498,647 of record NC_133974.1, read on the forward strand.
ATTTAAAGATAAGAGTGATTGGTTTTGACATTTATGTTTATAATTTTCCCTTCTTGTTCATTTCTGTGCTTACTGCGTAACCCATTCTAGAAAATTGGTTTTACTTTTTTTTTTCTCTGAATTTGAAATATATCACAATAAAAAGTTACAAAATAACAAATAAAAGTATGATTTCAAACCTTGGCTAGCAGATAATATTTTAAATTAGTGTTTTAATTGTTTTGGTTTTTTAAATCTATATATAACTTTTTTAGTTGTTATATGCTATTGCAAAGTATATTTTCAGATGCAAATGCTTCCTGCTTTTCCAAGACTTCAAAGCAAGAGGTTGTCCTTTTGGTCTCACTATAGATGGCTCATGCTTAAGGTTGTTGCTCATTCTAAGTTGTTGGCTGATAATTTGCTGTTTTCACCTATGGAAACAGTAATGCATATTACCAGTTTTCCCTGGTAAAAATTACTGGTTAGAAGTTGCTTCAGGGTTGGAGTATGAAATCATCCATGTTATTTTACATTTGAAATGCTTAAAAAAATCATTAAAGATCTATTGTCTAAAAATGTGTCTTGCTTCTGCAAGGGGTTTGAGAGGCAAAAGTACAATTGGAGTTTTTGATAATTTTAAAAGTTTAAAAATTGTACTTAAGTATTTCTGTATGCAAAACCAGTTTTAAGTGAAGTGGAGTAAGGTTAAACTAACCGGCAGTTACCTTGCACTTGCTGTGGCACTGGCTCTGGGAGAGGATTCGCATGTCATACATAACTCGAATGAGCCTGAGCTCTAAATCACAAAATTGAAGTTTTGAAAACTAATACACAGAGGTGTTTGGACATCACCATTTGAACTTCTTTTGTGCTGAAGGAGTGCCTTTGTGTGCTTTGTTTTGGAAACTAAATTAATCCCATTAATGTCTCAAAAACCCAAACCAAAAAAACAATGCACCAAAACAAAGCCAACCAAACAAAAAAACACCATCAAAAGAGCAAACTCCAAGCTTCAAAAGGCTTCTAATTTATCTATAGGCATAGACCATCCATGCTTATCTAGCAGAAGAGGAATGATGCAATCCTACCAGCATAAACACCTATAGTTTATGGAAAACAACTGGTGTCTCTGAAGGGTCTGCATGAGTAGATGGAGCCTCTTCACCTTACTCATGCTTGTTACCCCTGCTGAGGGTGACCTAATCATCATGCCTTTAGGGTATTCTAGAATGTGCTTTTGGGTAGACAGAGTTGGGACTCCAGCTCTGGCCCTACATGTGCCTTGTACCACACAGCATTGCTGGGTTAATACTTTGGTTTTGTAAAGTTCTGTAAGGAAAGACCTGAACTGTGGTCCGCCTCCTGCTTTCCAGTTGAGTGCTTTGGGCTACAGCCAAGCTGCTCCTTCACTGCTTTATCACTGGCTCTGTGATTCATATATTCGTGGATGTAAATTGGCTCAGCTTCAAGAGATGAGGTGGAAAATGCATTCATTTGTGATGTACCATAATTAAGGTCCTTTTCCAAAGTGTGGAACACAGGGGTTCATCCAGATTATATCAGATGTGGAATCCAAATTCCCTACTTACTGATGAAGTGATTAACAACTTGAGAGCTGTGATGAAGATGGGAATGACTGCTCTCTTGCATGTAAAGTTAATCATAAATCCAGGAACATGTAGGTTTTGGACCCAGAGGATTCCAGCAAGGTTTAAATGCTCCTCCACGTAAACTTGAGCCATGACAAAAGTTTGGGCAAGCCTTAGTTTCCGTTTCTGAAACTTGTCAATGCCATCTGAAACTGCATCATTTTCATCTGAATCAAACCTGTTTAGTAAGCATTGCAACCAAAACCGACTTTGTTTTCATTAGAAAAATAAAAATCCCATAAATAATATGTTGTAGAAAATCATAGATTAATTTTGATTGGAAATTACTCTGGAGGTCATCTTGTCCATCTTTCCTGAAGCAGGCCTGATTAAATCTGGTTGTTCAAGGACTTGTCCACCCAAATTTGTAATATCTTTGGATTCCACAACCTCTCTGAGCAACCTCTTGCAGCGTTTGACCACCCTTACAATGAAGAAGCTTTTCCCAACTTCCAATCCAAATTTCCCATGTTCCAGATTTGATCCATTGTGTCTCATCCTATCGCTGTGCACATCTGAAGAGAGTCTGACTCTGTCTTCTCTGCACCCTCGAGGGTGGGTGAAGACAGCACTTCTTTTAACCTCTCTTTGTACGCTATCTGATTATCTTGGTCACCTTCCATTGGACTTGTTCCAGTATGCCAATGCCATTCTTGTACGGGGGGACCCAAACTCAGACAGCGGGACACAGCACTTCTGATACAGTTTCACAGAGTAAAAACTAGGAGAAAATGTAGTCATGAACAGGTTTGAGGCTTGAGTATAGTGTGTTATAGCAACGTATTATTGAGTATTGTGAAGTGAAATGCCTTTCAGTTTTAATATTGAGAATATGCAAACATAGTCTATTTGTAAAAGCATATTTGTAAAGATAATCTATGTCTACTTTTAGATACTGTTGTTTAGAGATTTAGGACAGAAGGTTTCAGAAGTTCAATAGTATTTAAATTGTCATGTATGTACAGTTTAATACCACAATCCAGCAAAATATTTGCCTTTGCGATGAATGCTTTGCTGAATGAGATGGTACAGCTGATTGTGTTTGCCTGAAGTTACTTTGATCTAGGCAAAGATCATCACTTGTAAGTAACAAAGCACTTCCTAAACTTTGCAGGGCAGCAGCGTGTTTCTGTGACCAGCCTCCTGGTGTGCCATGGTTTATTGCTGGTTGGAACAAACCTGGGTATAATAGTAGCATTACCAGTGCCACGCTTGCAGGGAATTCCCAAAGTAACTGGTGAGTGAAATTTTTCAAACAGATCGAGTACAATGGTTTTATACTTAAGATTTCATTTCTCTTCTGTCAGTAGCTTAAGTGAACCTGTCAAACTATCTGTATTGTTTAGATATATATCAGAGCTTTGTGATGAAATTATATTTGTTGTTCTTCCCGAGCTTTACAGTATATCCAGATACTTGTCTAGTTTTGTCTCAGTCGTTTGAGTTGGGACAACTGTTTTTCTTTAGGGCATAGGAATAGGATAGGCATTAATCCTGTTGAAGTACAGTCAAATATATGGGGATGAGAAAAGAATGCAAACAATCTTTCTTCCAGATTTAGGGAAAATAGATGCATTAGGTTTAGAGACATAGATACCTAAAATCTAATATGTTGTCTGACTAGTTATTCAGTAAATTGGTTTTGTGCCCTTTCTCTCCAAATGGGAGACTTGGAATGCTCAAGAGATTATATTTCATTTTTTTGATAATGATCAAGATTTTTGCATTTTGGGAGAAATGTATTTATTGAGTTACTTTCATACTACCCCATTTGAAGTACAAATGCGTGAATGCTGCTGTATCACTTTGCAAATGTTTAAGCTACTAGCAGAAACAAGATTTTAAAAATGTGTTTAATAGGGGCTTTGCCATGCTATGTTTTGGGTTCAGAATTCTGCTCGAGCTTCTGCACAGTGGAGGGAAGCTGGCAGATTTTATGAGGCAAGCTGTTTGCAACTTCCTTCAGGGGAATAAAAAAAGCTTATGTAACGGCAAAATGAAAATGAAATCCTCTGTGTTCAGCAAAATACGCAGCAATAATCCAGTATGACACAGGGTAAATGCTTCTTAAAAAAGTGGAACCTGTGATAGGTGAAAATAAATGCAATGCAAAAAAAATCCATAGTAGCAGAATCAAAAAATCTCTCACGTTATGCTTCCATTTTCTGTTTTGATTTTTGTGGTTTATGTCATCTGTATGTTCTTGCATTTATTTTGGGTCAAGATTTGTCAGATTTCACAGATCTATCAACATTACATTTAGAGATTTATTTTTATAGTCTTTAATCCCCTATTTGGAGTTTGAACTGAAAAATTGTGACTTCTTCCAGTTGTGCTTCCAATAATGATAATTCATCTTTATATCATTGCACTTTCTGTAAAAGCAGAATATGTTTTATTATAACCTGGAATGCATTAGGGAGCTAGGGATGGACAGAGTGATTTGTAGGGTTGCGGGTTTTTCCCCTTGATAGCCTAGCTCTTTTCCATATTGTAGCTGATTTTGCAGAATCCTACTCTTTTTTTTTTTTCCCCCTTGTTTTTTTGCTGTAAAAGCCTCATATACTGATATTGCTATAGCTTCTGAAATAGGCTGTATTCAATTTGTTTTTCATAATTTCTAATGATTTGCACAGTGTAAATCTTCCTTGTACCGCCAACATCCCAGTATTTAAATACTTTTAAAAAAAAAAGAAAAAAGTAATAATTGTTCAGTCATTTCCTTATGAATCTGCTGTGCTAACTATACAACCATTCAGAAGGATGAGTTTTAGTTCCTGCTGTATAGTGTGGAGGGGTCTGTTACAATAAAACAGATGTTCTTATGCTGTTTTGGAGAGGTACAGAGGTACAATAGCATTAGTTGAAAACCACATATTTCGTTTGTGGATTACTGGAGAAAACTCACAGTGTTTACATTTGTGTCAATGCCAACAAAAAGAAGTTAGCAGCATTTCTGTACTCATGCTGTTGTGAGAACAGAGCACAAAAGTAAGTCAACTAAAATTCATAATGCCATGTTTCAGCTGATTTATTAGTACAGTTCTAAGACACTTGTGGTACAATAGATTTTTTTTTTTTTGGTACATTTTTTCTGTAAATTGCGTACACACAAGGTGAAAGACAGACTGGATGCATGTAATAGGGTTTTAGGAGTTATGCTTTTCTGAGTAAATTTCATGAACTAATTATGGTAGAACACTGGTAAAACAGAGTTCTTTAATTGTCTTTTCCTTTTGGCTCCAGGAAGAGGAATGGTGTCATATCATGCACACAATGGCCCAGTCAAGTTTCTTGTAATGGCTACATCTATAAACAAGAAGAACAGAAACAAATTGAGGAACAGCCTGCCTCCTGGCTCAGAACCGAAAGAAGATGACCAAAAGAATATTCAGCACAGTGAAAGACCAGGCTCTTCACTTGGTAACACCCATGAGGCTGCAGTTTGGCTGGGGGGTTCAGTAGGATCCATTGCACAAAAAAGTGACTTGTCGTCATCTTCTGGTTCCCTTACTTTGTCTCACGGATCAAGTTCCCTAGAACATAGGCCAGAGGACAGCAACATTTATGAGCTTTTGAAGGATCAAAATATCTCATTTAAAAGTAAAAGACAGAGATCCAGAAAAATGAAAGCAAGTTCAGTATTAGTCATTTCTGGTGGCCAAGGACACAGAAGAGTGAACAAGAAGACCAAACAGCAGCGGCAAGATGAACTAGTGTCTTCAGTGATGGTCTGGCAAATCCCACTATTAAATATCTAACTGAACTACATCCAAGATACTTTCTGCTATTAAAAAAGTCTGATATCCTTTTACAGCAAATGCCAGCTTAGGACCCAAATGGATAGACTGTATACACCTGGGAGCAATTTCAGTAGGCTTTGATCACAGGATTAAGGGTTGCACGACAGTCTTCACATACTAAGAACATTCTGCAGTGTCAGGGTGTTGAAAAATGTTTAGCCCTTGATGCTGTCTTTGATACTTAGAACAAAAAGGATCTTTTAGACACTTTTAAATGGTTTTAAAATCTCTACTTTATTTATATTCACATTTATAAATACCATAATTATGTTCTATAGCACTTAGGGAAGGCAAGAAACACATGCCGTGTCTCATGCTGGTTTTTGCTTATGTAAATCAGCTGTTGTTTCTTTTTCCAAAGTGACATATTGCATGGACTGTAGATTTTAACAAATTAGCAAATATTTTAAAACAATAAATAGTCTAATGTAAGCTAATATTAATTTGGTAATTACTACAATAGTTTGTAACATCATTCCACAAGCCAGAGTTTGGTCTGGGTAAAAGCAGTTATATTAATTGATGGGTATTTGTTTATTTCAACATAGAAAATAGATTTTATTATTATTTCTAATGCTCAGTATTATTAAAAATGTTGCAGTAAAGAAAGCTCATTAATTTTCTTGGTAGGTGCAATGTGTCTGTGACTCGCCTTCATTATACAGAGAAAGCTGGAAAGACGCTATGGCTTAGGGCAAATAGAAAATACAGATACAGGACAGCTGTGCATGGTAGTGCTGCTGACACATTCTGCCCCTGGCAACTCATTATCAAAGCTAGACATGGACTATGCCATTTTTAAGGAGGCACATCCAGTAAATTACTAACGAAATTATTAATTAAATCATTAATTGGGAAGAAATATACTAATATTGGAATATCTATAGGGAATGCAGGTAATCACTGTGGGTATAGGTCCTACATAAGTTGATTTGTGCTATGTCCTTAGGCAAACACCTATCAAATAATGTCACAGCATAACAGCAACAGCAGAGATATGGTCATATCTGAGTGGCGGTCACCTCTTTTCACCCAGAGTTTCAACAAAGCATGATCATGTAAATGGGTATTGTGAAAATAGCACGCACAGCTTCATTCACTCATTTGGGCAAGCCGTTGCTTTGGTAGTGTTAGAGGGTTGAATTCTAAATAGAGACCTAATCATTGTTTCTTAATGAATTGATGTATTTCCAGAGGAAACATTGAATTTGGGATTCCTACTGAAATTGCTTTTTTGCACTAGCCTCTGAACATGTGAAATACAGGACAAAGCCTTCAGCTCAGAAAGATGTTGCCAAAAATGGTGATGAGACACATCCTTCAGTCATAATGTGTTTAATACAGATAACATGTTGAATGGAATCACTGACAACATCCTTTTCCTTCGTCAGTAAATTGAAAAATACAGAGAAATTAGGATGATTAAGTTTCAGTTGAATATGTTAAGAACCTCTACTACTGTCCATCAGTGCAGTAAAATGAAAATTAAATATATCTGAAGCAGAACGTCTGTCAGATGTATGCATTGACTTAGATTCAAGTAAAACTTTTGGCTACTTTGGTACCATTACTATCCCAGTAATGTGGTGATTTGCTCTGAAATTATTTCTGCTACTTCTAATACGAACTCCTTTATTCTACCATGTTTTGTTTCAATCTGCCTAGGTTAAATCAACATGAACCGTAACTACAGTGTTTCCCAGCATATGACATTTCAAGGGAAACAGTACTAGAGACTGAATTATTTTGTTCGATACAAGATGCAGGTTGTTGTTTTTTTTTTTTTCAAAATAGTAGAGTTTTTTAAAAAATGTTGCTGAAATTTATTTTCTTTATTTTGCAGCAGATTTGTGTATCTCTTAAATTCTCAGTCTGTCTGCTCTGAAAAGCAAACCTGTATCAAGGTGACCCCAAAAACGGTGAGTGGGCTGACTTACCAAGCTTGATGGAGCACCAGAGTAACGTCAGGTCTTCCTTGCCACCTGACACCAAGAATGCGGGACAGAGGGAATGCCAGTGCAGCAGTCTTTGCCTGCTGGGTGGCACCAAAATAGGCATTTCAGAAATCAGATATGCACCCTGATTTCTTTTCAGAGGTTTTGCCCACATTCTACATCCTGATCAGAATAGGATTCTTGAGCCCTAATAGCACGGACTTCAGTGAGTCACAAAGGACACTTGTTACAGACGGGATTGTAGGCGTAGGGTCTTCATTACTGTTTTGTGATTTTATTCTGTGTCTTTCACTGTGTATCTTGCAACTGTAGTTGGGTGTTGTCAGTGTTGGCATGGGCTTAGTGTTGGCATGAGTCCTAATTTAAAAAAAAAAAAAAAAAAAAAAAAAGCAGAGTGCCTCTAAGCCAGGAAGCTGGCAACATTTTCCCAAACTTTTCCTCTTCTCCCTGGCCTACTGCCTGGGCTTGCCTGGCTTGAGGGATCAAGGCCAGTTGCATCTTCTACACTCTTCCATAGCTATGGCCCTGGGAGCTGCTCTTTGCCCACTGTGTGGAAGTACTACATTGTACAGTTTAATGTATGTATATTGAAAAACAAGTTAAAGATTCTTCTGTGTATAAAGCATATATAATCTAGTATCCATTTGCTACACTGCAGTAAAAAGACCACAGGTTTTATTCTGCATGCTCCTTGGGTGTGGGATTCCATGTACATGCCTTTGGGACTGGAGGATCATGTCCACTCTATCATGGATCTTTATCACTAGCACAGTAAGCAGAGTCCACCAGACATTCAACTGGAAATCCATGCATGGCGTTATTACAGGGTCTGCTAGCAGTAATGCATGAGAATTTTAAAGTGAAATTCATCCTATCTTCCAGCTGAAATGTAATTCTCTTCATTTTTTTCAATAAAACAGTAGAAACAAAGTACAGATCTGCTCTTCTGAAAGTACACTGGAGTTTTGCCAGTGACTTCAGTAAGAACAGAAGTGGGTCCCTCATTTACATTGTACTGTTTTGAAAATACGTATTTATCTTACTAAGCTGTAAAGCAGAAGAGAAGCTGTATGTCTGTCTTTAAAAATACACATTGTCATGAACTAGATGTTTAGTAACTAACTGAGCACAAGGTGCAATGTTTGTTTTCTGATATGCAGCTAACTGATATTACCTTACTATGAAAACAGGCAGGAACCAAAGTTTCTCTTACAGCTGGCAAATAGTCTTTATAGCTGTTGTGGACTGTGCTGCTAGGTAGGTTGGATTTTGCTTTCTGATACAGCTTTTCTAGATTAATAGAAGTTATCGAAAATATTAGGAAAAGAAAGGAGCAAGTGTAACCACTATGCTTTATTCTATATATGTTTTCTAACACATAGTAGTGTCTTTTATAACGAGCCATAAAACTTGTGTATTTATGTTCAAAGTATAAACTGAGAAAAATGTTTAATAAAAAATGTGTTAAAAATTAACTTCAGAAGTACATTTCTTGTGTTGTCATTTTAACCATAAGGTTAGAATTTGTGGCATGCACTAATGAATAACATATATTAATGGACTCATGAAAGGGAAGGTAGGATATGTGACTAGGACCACTAAGTTGTATATTTTTTTAGTTTTATAGTTTCTAAAATTTAAACACCAGCAAATGCAATTTCTGAAAATGATGCAGTCTCTTATAATAATTTTGATCCCCGTATCAATGGACTCAGATAGTGTCTAAGCAGTTAAATTTCTACTATGCTGTCTACATGGAATATACATTAGCACTTGGGCAGCATGCGTGATGTGTAAAAATGAGAAGCATTAATATTCAAAATGAGTATTGCAGAGCAAAAGCATTAACAGAGGCAATTAATTTTCAGTTGCTAACTGGCAATTCATTTTAATTAATCTGGATAATAAAGGATATATACAGAATCCCATGATCGTGTTTAAATACTGAGACTTGTATTCATTAGACTCAGCAATAGCCTTTTTGTGTGTACCTGCACTAATACAAATAAACAAGAAGAGTTACTGAGAACTGTTTGGTTGCTAGTAAAGACTGCCTTTTTGCTGCTGTTTTCATATCACATCTCTTTATGATTCTGGAAAACATCAAGCTGCATGAGTGCAGGATACTGTACATTTGCACACCTGAAGACAGATTCTGATCCAGTGGGAATTTACAACTCATTATTTATGGGTAGGAGGCTGAGGGCCAAAAATTGCTTACTGCCTTTTTGAGAGAGGACTGAATATTTGGAAGGGTTTCCTGAACTGTGGTTCAGTGCTTAAACTTCACTGTTCCTCTCTCTTCTGTCCTATTTAACTTTCTTACCATGTACAGACAAATTAGTTTTTGTAAAATGCATCTGGGGGTGAGAAGAATTGTGGTTTGAAAGGTGCAACTATAAGGGACAGTTCTGTAAGGGTTAATCCGTATTACAATGAGTGATATCATGGAGTTGATACAGTATTTTTAGTTTGCTTTACATATCTTCATAGTAATAATACTTCACATAATAATAATCCTGTTAAGAAGGCAGATTAATATCAGCTGTAGCTAGGAAGAAACTGAGTTGGTGTTTTACAGACATGCTGAGTCTGTAAAAGCACACAGATTCATGCCATTGCTGCTTTCTAAGCCCATGATTAGCCCTTTAAACTGCCTCCTCCTTGCTGGCATCCTGTACATGTGGCTGTTGAAACTGTCTGCTAGTGAACTGGCCAGCACTAGGGCAACAACCCGAGTGATCAGAGTAGTCAGTTCTCTGGGACTGTGCCTGGCCTGGGCTGCTCCCATCAGACAGCACTGACAAGGCCACTTAGCTGGGATATTTTGGGGACTGATTAATACATGGATGTAAACTGTGTGGTGCCAATTGCAGAATAGGCTCTCTACCTCTGGTTTCTTGATACTGATGTAGCCTAATGTATCCATACAACCTACTTATATGGGATGGTTGCTTAGTATTCTGTAACTTGAAACCAGCCTCCTACAGTCAGGAGATAGAAATATGTACTAGCATAGGCTTGACCTACCATACAGGTACCAGTGGTTGGTACAAGGAATCTCATAGTTACTTTGTGATGGTTCATCAGCTGCTTGCACCATGCCACAGCTCGAACTTCTGGTTTACTTCCTTCACCTTCCTGATTTAGGGGTTTTATAGCTGTATGTAGAATCTACATTCCATTTCCTCACAAATACAGCATGCACACTGCTAGATCTATCTGCTACTTGATTTGAGAAATCTAGCTCAAGATTTTTCAGAATTAGTTGGTTTGCTGCTGCCTTGTACTTGTGCTTACTTGATCATAGCATTTTCCTTAAAGGCATGCCCAGCTACCAAACTGCTCTTCGCCTCCTAAAACAAAGAATCAAAATAGCAACACTGAAACAGCTTCAGATGAAAGGATCTGAAAATTTCCTAGGCAAATGAAGATTTAGTCTGTGACTCCATTTGAAATGCAACAATGTTGACATATGACCAAAAGCACTTCAAGTGCTTTGGCCAAGCTCCATAAACCACATTATAAAGGCAGTTAGTCTTTCACAGCACGACCTTCAGAGGTGTTCAAAGGGAATTTTTTTTCCTCCAGCAAAACAGGCTTTGACAGCAGAACTGCAAGTTCTCCTGTTGTGCATATTGTTACACTCCAGGGATAATCACAGTTATTATTGTGTGTCCCAACCTGGAAGATGAGCCAGAACACCTAGGATTAAAATGACACACCTTGGGGGGAGATGAAATCATTGTAAGAATTGACTGGAAATCCAATTTAAGAAGTGTTTTGACACCATAAGATTCAGGTGAGCCTCCAGCAGAGTCTTCTGAAGCACTGAAGTACCTGATTTCCACTGAAATCTGGGTATTTATATGCCCAAATGCAGATAATGAGAAAGGTTTTAAATTCAAGAAACCAGATACAGCTTAGCTACAGAGTTACAGAATTTTCATTTTTGCCTTCTATTATTCCACATTGGAGAGAAATTCTATGGGTTTCACCTTGAGCATCAGGGTCACCTTGAATGTTGGCACAAAAAATGTATTAACTCACACCTTCCAAAGCAAATTGTAAAGGTTGTTTCCTGTGGGCTTTTCTGGTTTGTTCTTTCTGTGTGCATTTCAGGTGGCAGAAGATGCCTGTCAGACTACACCAAATGCTTTTTTAATATTCCCTTTCTAATTTTTTTTTTTTTTTCTGGAGAGTTGTGTAGCACAGACTGCATGCATTAATGAGGAGGATTACCCCTAGTTCAGCCAAGATTTGTAAATGCAAGAACTCTTCTGCAATGTTACTCAGAGCAGTGTGTGAAGCTCTTAATCCCAATCACAAGCAACTGACACCATCAATTAACTTAAGCTGCATCTACACTACTGAACTCAAGAGCACTTCAAATGTTACTAACACACATCCTGAGGCTGTATCAGGTGGGATCCGTGTGCCAGTCCCTTCCCTGCACAAACCCTACTGTCCAGGCAAGCAAAGCTGGTTGTAGCCTACACCTATACATGATGACATTTCATTGATATACTAATATTTTGGGATAAATGTACCAATCACAAGGTATTTTATTCACAAGCCATAGTCATAGATGCATGTTTATGAGACAGGTGCTGGGACAATCCATGGCTAATTATGGCTGGGAAGAAATGTTGACTGGATAATCTCGGAGCACTCTAAAGAGCAAGGGTAGGCTTTCATTCTCTCTTTCAAATTATTTGGGTTTTTATTATCCTTTTAGTGAATTAGGAGATGATGTACACATTTTCGCAATTGTTCATCTAAGTAAATGCCATGTGTTCCCCATCTTTTAACCTTATCAAATGCTTTCAACTTCATTAAAAGCTGTTCTACCTGTTCAGAGCATTGTTTCAGGTGGTAAAAGACTGCACTAATACAGTCTCTTTTATCATGCTGTTTTTATTTTTTCTTAAATTAAAACCAATATTGATGTGTCTGCAGTGCATAGAAGTATGCAACCCAACACTGAGGAAATCTTTATGATGTGTTTTTCCTTATGACTACTACCACTCTATCTGCTACAAGCTGAGAACCCTCCCGATGCAACCAGCCTTTTTCTTTCAATTCTACAATTTGGGTGCATTAGAGGGATGTCTGAAAACTAAAACACAAAGGCAGATCAGCTTGGGTCAGCATCAGACACATACAACGTATCCTGTGTAACATGCCTACAGCATGAATGGTTTTTATATTGCAAATATACAAAATGTATTTTAGGCATCTTTGGCTGCTCAGCAGAAATACAGTAAGCATTTTATCTGTGCCAGCAATAGCATCAAACCAATCCTTGAGGCCATTGTGTTATAATACCAAGAAGCATTTCACACAGGAGTGTTCAGCTGTCAAACACAGGCTGAGCAAAAGGAGTCAGGTTTTCTTTTCTGTTTTGTTTTGGTTTTACATTTTGGCTTCTGGCCATGAAGCAGATCTCTGGGTACTGCAGGGACCACTGACATCAGCTACTGCTACTATGTGTCTGATACTGCAGTATGCACAGGAGGAATCCTACCGAGTTTCACCCATGCCAGATCCAGAATTTTGATGCTGCAGCGTTTATTTTTCCAAGACATCCTTGTCCAGTCTAAAACACAAAAGAATAGCCTACCAACAGCTTTGCATCTGCACAGACACTGCTAGCAAGTCTAGACCGTGAAGACATACCAATCCTACCTAGCATGCTAGACATGTGCCCACAATGTAAAACACTCAGCCAGTGAAGGCTGCAAAGCCCACCTAATTAGCTGGGGAAATAATTGAGCTCCGTGCTGCCATCAGTACACTACCTGCAGGATTCTACCTTGCTTACTTGTAAAAGCTAGCCTGAGTACACCTGTGTGAGCTACACTCTGAGCCCGTTATCCAGAGAGGTTTAAAGCCTCTTGGTCCATAGGATATAGATTATTTCATCTGGGTGAAATAACAATTTTGTTAAATGATTCCTAACTTCCTTAAATGAGAAATTCTGTAGCTTCACTGGCCAAGAATCAACCCCCCTGAGACTGAGCTGATTCATTTTTGATGTGATCTGCTGGCTAATTTTACTGAGGAACAGTGCATTTGCTCTAGCTACCAGGCTAACCCAGTCCTGCACGACAGCGTGAGAGCTGGGAATTGCAGCAATGCAGCTGCTACTGCAGCTGCTACTGCAGCCAGTGGGAGAAAGAAAAGAAATGCACTACCTCTCCCAGGAAGAGCAGGGCCCTGATAAGCTCTGAGTGGAGAATGTACGGCTCTCTGAATCAGGACACCATTTCGTGACCCTATCATGAGAACAGTATTCAGCTCTAGTGCCCATTTCTGTACTACAGACATCACAGTCTGATGTAGTCTAGGAAGAAGAAATTGAAAATCTTTTGTTTGGCCTGATGTGGATTAAACAGACAGAAGGGTGTATAAGATGAAGAAACCTTCCTGTTTCTTCATCTGGATTTTTTTTACCAGAGGAACATCTGATACAATTCTTTTGTTCCAAACTGTATTCCCTTTTTACTATTGAGCACTGCTGCTCGTGTATGAGAGACAGAGAGGATGGGCTGTATGTCCAGAAGGAAGTCTGCTGTATGTGACCCGGCAGGAACTAGCTAAGGTTTCTGGGACAGAGCAGAGCAAACACTTCCCTCCCTACCTCTACTCACCTCACTGTGCTCACCACTCTACTGTTGTTGCTTCAGACTAATTGCCCCTTGCAGAACACAGGTATCTCAGCAAGTCCTGATGGCCAGCAGCAGCAGTTAGAAGCAATCAGTCCCTCTAAATATGTCACGTTGGCTGGGCTACAGAAATGCATGACAGGCACCAAATTATGTATCATGTAAGCTGTGTGATACCTGATTTCTGTAGGACAGGGCCTTTTCTACACTGGGACAATGATGCATGTAATTTAGATGTTTATAAAGAAATTGTCTACAGCTGTACCAGTCTGACTTTACAGCTAATGGAAACAAGGAATACCAAAGGATGATTCACCTCATCCTAAAATAAGATGTCTAAGATAGGTGAAAAAAATTGCCCTCCAGACATGGTATTCTTGTACAGTAATTATAAATGGAGCCTCAGGGAACTCAAGTTAAGTAGGGAAATCAAACAACAAGAACTGAGATGATTTCTACAATGGGTGTCCCAGTTTTTAGCATCATCTCCAGTTCTACTGGAAACTGAAAGGCTAGTCGATGAGCAGCCTTATTCTCCATGGGAAGTTTCCCAGCCTATGCTCTACAGAGCAGCAGTATTTTGTAGAAGTTGTGCTAAGAGGAGCAGCTCTCCTCTATATCTGTTTTCACTTAAAGGTTTGATGATGACAAAGGTGCATGGGGAACTGGAAACTTAGAAAATTGGAACTTGGAGGAAGGACAGTAGACTGAGGCTCACAAAGTCAGGAAATCCCTGCCCAAAACTAAACTTTCAAAAGCAGAACTGAGTTCATTTTTTCCCAGTCTGCTTCTGGCAATGAGGGTGGAGGATAAAGTCTGCAACAGCCAAGTGCTACCTGACTTCTCAGGCTAGGAACTCCGTGGAACTTGGTTTGCTGGCTCCAGCCACAGAGGCAAGTATGGCTCATAAATACACAATATGCTGATTCCTACCCACCACTGATTTTCAATTGTCTCCAGAAACTTTAGCTCAGACACCTCTGTGTACACACAGACTGGAATGTGATGTGGCACTTAAACCTGAAGAGGAGCTAAGCAAATCCAGTAGTGCTTAAAACTGTCATATATTCAGAAAGCATGAGTCAGAATGATCTCAAATTATCTTCTCAGACACGATACTGCTGCCACAGCCACATAATTCTCATCAGTGTGAAGAGAAGTCAGGCACCTCAAGGGGAGACGATCCTCCAGAGAGGAATAGAACAACGGGGATTTTAAAAGTGGAAATAATTTCCCAGACTCGTATCAGTTGTCTAATTTCAGTGCCATCTTAAAATATATAGTATTTAAAGTAACATGAAACAGCAGAAAGATTAGTTCCTGATGTCAGGAGAGAAGAGTTATTCCTGGCAGGGTTTAATGGATCTGCTGTATCACACGGAAACTTCTTCCAGCTAGCTAGGAATAAAACCACACACAGAAACTATGAGTCCAATTGTGTAATGGACGTGAATGGGAAATTCACAATTATGCTAAAAACACATGTTGTGGTTACCAATTATTCCAAGACCCCTGTGACACCCCTGTATGACTATTACTTATTTATCTTATGGCACTAAGAAACCCGATGGCCTCTCTCAGTAGGCATGAGACATGACCTCAGCTTAAAAACCAGCCCTCTGGATAAGCGCTGCACTTAAGTAAGCGCACAACATGAGCAGAGCCAAGGGTTTCAAGTGGTTACACTTACCCAGCACTGCATGCAAGCACTTTTGTGTATTAAGGGCTAACTCAACACATAAAGAGTAAAGCAAAACCAAAGTCAACAAGTAGTAGCAGTAAGACAAAATGAATGAGAAGACACCCAACCACGCTTAACCGTCACCTCCAAGAAGCTGGAAGAACATATAGCTGCAATGGTTATGCTGCCAGCACAGAAGAAATTAATTGTCTAGTTAATTTGAGAGGAGACGGCAGTAGCTTTGCGAGTCTGCCCAGAAGTGTCTCCCAGGGCCAGGAGCCACTTACTGGGTGGCTGCAGGAGAACCAGTCTGACGGGACCCTGGAGTCAGTGGAAAGAGGGGAAAAGGGAAAAGCTGCAAATGAATAGTGTTTTGAGACTGCAGTATCATAGGAAAACTATATGTTGCAACCGCAATATGATATATCCAGGCACCAGCAATGGTTTGGAAAGGCTGGGATAGCACAGTGCCAGTGTCTGCTTCCTTGGTAGAAGTCAGACTGCAGTTTGTGGTGGGACTTGAAGTAGGTAAGCACCACCGACTGCATCAGGAGCAGACCCAGGGCACAGTTAACATAACATGAGGCTTTTTTTCAAGAAACTGGGAAACAGGTCTAATTCTGGGAATCCTGATGAGAGTCTCAGCTTTGAAGACCAGGCCAAAATGGGTCCCAGACCCAAACTGCAGCCAGACTAAACCACCTGGCGTCCATCTCGTTGTTCCTCCGTCGGCAGAAACCCGAATAACCCTGAGGCTCCGGCTGGAAACCCTCCCCGTCGCTTCCCGCGGCGGGCACGGCCGGTGCCGGACAGTGCCGAGGCGGAGGCCGGGCTGTCCCCGAGGGGCCGTGGTCAGTCAGGGCTCCAGCCTGGAAGCTCCAGGCCGCCGCGCTGGGGCCGGGGCTGCTGCAGCAAACCCCTGCCTCACGCAGGGCTGCGGCGCCGCCGCCCCAGTTGCCTCAGGGACGCTTCCCCCGCCCCGCCCGGAGGTGAGGACCCGCCGTTTCCCCGCCCGGCGCCGCCGGGAGGGACTTTCTCCTCAGCGCGGGCAGGTGGGGCCGTTCCGCCGCCTCATCCCAATGCGGGAGCGCGGACACCCGGCCCGGAGCTTCCCGCCTCGGCGGCTGCCCCTCTCCGGGAGCAACAGGTCTGTGCCCGCCTCTCCCTCCGCCTGTGTGCGAGTGTGTCAGGCGAACAAAGGGGCTGAGCGCGGCCCCGCGCCCCCTTCACACAGCGGCCGCCCGGCCCCCTCCGCCAGCCCGGCCCCCGCGCTTCAGCCATTTGCGTCGCCTGGCATCTGTACCGCCGCTCCCCCCCCGCCTCCCCGCTTCTCCTTCCCGGCTTCCCCCGCCAGCTCCCGCTCCGGTGGGCAAGGCGGCGGGGCCGCTACGCTGCCGGCAGCGAGGCGGGAGCTTCCCCAGAGCGACGCGGGGCTCGCCGGTTGTCGCCGAAAGGTAAGCCCCTGCCTGCCCGCCTTGACGGAGGAGAGCGGAGAGGCAGCGCGGCGGCGGGCGGGAGGGGGGTCGGGCACGTCCCGGGGCCGGCGGCCCCGAGACGTGCCCGACCCCCCTCCCGCCCGCCGCCGCGCTGCCTCCGGGGAGGGTTAGTGCCGGTATCTGCCGATAGCTGAGGTAAAAACCGCGACGCGGAGCCACGGTAGCGGGCGGGGGGTGGGGGGGCGGGGGGGCGAGCTGGAGCACCGTCACGTTTAATCGTGCTTTTCTCTTCCCTCAGTCACCCTTAATCCGCCTCCCCTGGGCAAGAGGGAAGCCGGGCATATCCCCTTATCCCTTCTCCATATGTCGCAGAGGAGCCAAACCTGATGCCTGCGTATTTGTATTTTTATTTTTTTCCTCCTGCTGACCTATTAAAATTCTACGTGACTCTTTACACTAACGTTTTAGGGATGTGTAACAGCAGCAGATTGCTTCCCGCTATAAATTTTTCATGGCGTGCATCCCCATCCTACTAAAAGCACACACGAGTGGTGCAAGCCCTGGTTGTACACATGCTTGCACGATTTCGCAGGGTGGAAGGTGTCTGAAGAAAAGTCCTACTGAATTCCATTTGTCCCAAGCTGGTAGGTTTTAATGTCTGGTCCTTTAAAACAGCAAAAGGCCATCTCCCAACCCCAAACTTACATGTAGTGCAGAAAATGATAGTATTAAATCCTATGGCCAACTTTTTTCATCCATCAAGGAAAAATAAAATCCTCTAGAAATAATATTCTGTAAAGCTTTTCCACAGCTATTAAATTGAACAATAGAAAACTAGAACAAAAAGCTAGAAAAAACTAGGGCAATAAAAAATAGAATAGCAATAAAATGGAACAATCCTTTTATATGATCGGAGAAGCTAAAGAGCTCCTCCATTTTTCAGAGACTTAACTATCTGTCTCCCAAAAAGAGTGAAATGCAATGTTTACGGAAAATAATAATTAAATTGTCATTAGTATTGACAAAGCAACATTTGCTCCCTGGTTTAACTCTGGCCCATCCTGCTTGTTCTGCATTCTCCTCTTCCCAGGGCCCATCACACAGCATTTATTCACCCTTTAATTAGGACATCCAGTGCATGCCAATGGGATCCTCCTGTCATCCAGTGCTAATGGCACTGTCTGGTGAGAACCTGCCAAAGAGCAGAGGACTGGTCCCTTGCCTGCCCCAGCTCCACCCCGCTCTGCAGGGACTCGCTCCTGGCAGTAGTGGCACTGAAGTCAATGGTGACACTCTTATGAACTGCAGTTTGCAGGACTGCACCTTGATAACATCAAAAGGCTAAAATCCTTAATATCTTCCTTCCTTTCTTCTACAAATCCTTTGCTTGCATCACTTTTCAGTGTAACAAATAGTCCAAATAGGTGGACTGATTTGAAATGTCAATAAGAATGAGAGCACCATTATTTGGCAGGGACATTCAATGAAGGCCATTAACTGGCTTTACTATAGTAAAGCAGGATTATAGTATTTAGGGCTGGCCTAGGTAACCGTAGAGACAGTGATGTGGTTAGATGACTGGATCCAGATCCTACTTACCAGGGGTTTCGGCATCCTGTAGTATCCTGTTGCAAGAGGATATTAGGGGCAGCTGGCTGCTAAAGAGGGGTATAATACAACATGAAAAGAAATCCTGCAATTTCTTTTAAAGTAGATTTAAACTATTTTTTTTTTTTTTTTTTGGTGAGATCCTGTATGGATTTTGCAGTTTACTGAGATTCTGCAGCATTGCAGTTAGGAGGCCGTTTCTTTCCTGTGAACAGAAGCTGAGAAGTCATTTTATACCACTTCACATTCTTGGGAATACCCATTTAAGAAATGAGCTCATTTTCATTGTGTGTGATCTCATTAGCCTTCTTGGGACATGACATTTTTATGTCTGCTATTTTACTTTTCAATAGAATTGTCATCATCGTTCTTTCTGCTTCATTTTTGGTCTCAGTGGTGTTTTGCCAGAGAACAGGCATGATTAGTTCCTTTCATTGAAGAAGAATTACTTTACAGCAGGTCAGGATTTGACAACCAGTTTACCCTGATCTATGACTGAGTTGTCACTGAGCAGGAAGGGACCCTGCTCCTTCCCCAGACTGGGCCATACATTCCTGCCCGCTTCCTTGTGCCAGCACTTGTAACCACGTGACAGTACGGTGACTGGATAGAGATTTTTGCCTTCCTCCTGCAGTTAATTAAGCAAACACTCAGTTTACATATGTAGATGTTGGCATTATGAGTGGGGCTAGTCCTGTGACCAGAGTATTTAAATCTGCATGTAACTCTCTGCAGGATCGGGACTGTACATGCTGTGTTTTCCTTAGACAGTGTTGACAATTCTGTAGCCTTTTTCATGTCTTCATCCTAAAATGTTCCTTGGATGCTAACCGGCAGTTTTGGCTTTGAAAGAATTACCAGCCTGGGTCAGTATTGTATAGGGGTGATTGAGTGTTAATGCAAAAAAGAGTTGGCTAGGTCCTTTGTTCTGCACTGCACATTTGGTACTTTCCAGTTTCTTATACCTCATCAGTGAGGATGGCAGAAATTCATGATCAGTTAAGTCAGTTTACTTAATGCAAAACAAGCTGGAAAAAAAATCCAGTAGTTCTACAGATTTTGCACTGTGTGTCAGAGGGAGAAGAAAGATGTGTCACATAAACGCTCTTCAGGTGCGATGTTTCACAAGCTGCCATTGCTATGCCTCTGGCTAAAACAGACGGGTTGACAGCCTTTTTTAATTCACTCGGAAACATGCCAGAAACCACAACCTTTCCATACAAATCCACGTAAGTTGGACAAGCAGCTTTCATGCTGCTATGTTGTCTGTCACAACATGATTTGCATTAATTAATAGCATTGAAGTTATTTTACACGTACACATTCACAGATTAGCACAAGCTGTTTGTTGTTTTTCTGGATGCTGATTCCTCCAGGAGTATTTAAGGAGCAGGGTAAGATTTGCATGTGGATCTCTAACTGCTGGAATGCTCCTGGACTTTTGAATCATTTCAGACTGTCAGAGATCTGCAATCATTTTTATTTTTTTCCTTGGAAGCAGTTCTGCTTTTCTCTCTCTCTCTCTTGTAAGTAGATTGGAAGAACAGGCCCTAAGCTCTGGAGATAAACTATTATTTCTGTGACCCATATTTTAAAGTGTTAGACAGTAAGAACCAAAAGCCAACCCTTTGCTACAGGAATGGCATGCGAACAACAAATGTTCTGATTCCGTCAATGAAAGACAAATCTCTTCATGGGAGAGCTCTCCTCTTATCCTGTAGCTTTCATCTCTCCTTTACTGCAACTCCCCACATTGCCCTAGTTCAAAAGAGCTACCGTACACATTTGTATGTACAGTATAGGAAATCCAGACGCTTGTGAAGTTAATGGGAATTTTCCCTTGACTATAAAGGGGATGGGATTTAAAGTGATGTCACACTCTGGCTTTATCAAAAAGCTCTGTGAAACTTAGGTGGAAGTTTCTCGCTGCAGGCTACTAGCACAAGCCTCATTCTCTCCAAAGCCATAGAAGTGGGCAGTACACAGACAACGTATTTCTTTAACAACAACTGATAGTAGAGTCCTGAAGGAGTTGGGTTTTCACAGCAGATGCAGAAACAGTAAAGTAAATGTCATTTGAGTATATTGCTTTGTGAGCTTTGGAGTTAGTCAGTGTCATGTGTCCCACAAGAAGTTTTACACTGTGATACAGGAAAAGGAGGGCAAAGACTGTTCATGATCAACAGTATGATAAAATCCACTGCTGCTGCTTCTCATTGGTCAGGATGAGGTCTATACCACTCATTCTCCGTGACAGAAGACTTTCTGGTCTTTATGATGAGCAACAGAGTTGCAAGGATCTATTAGATTGTTGGCCCAATGCCTGCCTGGACTATATCCCTGCCAAGACATTTTGCAGCCTTGCAAAAAAATAAATACTTCTATTGGACCCCCAAAATCAGGCAAGTATTCAGAGTACAGTGCCTGAAAAGCCTCACTGTCTGCTTTGAGGAGATGTTGTTGATGTGTATCTAAAATCTCTCCCTAGTCAGAAGCAACCAAACCTTAGATTTATGAGTGAAATATCAAAATCTCAAAATGGTCAAGAACCATAAACCAGGACCCATGAATCTGGGATTCTTCTCATACCTCCCAAATCATAACCATAAAACCAAACACTTCTCTGCCTCACATCCTGATTTCAAGGTCTTAGTTCTTACTCCAGCTCCTGACTCTGTTCAGCTCTGCCCAGATTTCTACCTAATAAATGCAAGAATAGCACAGTGACTGTTGCACGTAATGCAAATTTAACTGCATGCATTAACAAACCTTTATCCCATAGCACTTGAAAAGGACATGTTTGATCATAGGTTAGTCAACCATACTACAATCATTGCTTCTCCTCTGTGTCAGAAAGTCCAAAAACGGATGGGACAGCCTTGAGGTAGCTGTGGTCATCATCACCCTTCATGATTGTGCTACCAGTCTGTATGTCTCTTCAGAAAGAGCATGGATCATTTTGGGAAAACAGAATGCTGCCAAGACAGCAGATAGAAAAGCGTAGAAGACAAAAAAGTGAAGTCCAAAGTGAAAAGCAGCATGTATATTTCTTCAAGGTATCCAGGATGATCCATTTGACACCTGATTTTCCATCAAGGTCACTGGCCAAAACAGAGAAACCATATAGATGCAAGACAGATTATTTGAGCAGAACAATGCTTTGACCTAATTCAGCCAGAAATTATTGGCTTGGTAGAGGAGTAAAATTCTTTGGCCTGTTCTTGCATCAATAAGATTAGATAACCAGGCAGTCTTTTCTGTCCCTTAAATTCAGGCATCTTAACTGTTATGTATCTGCCGTGTTAAATGGAAAAAAAAAATAAATGTGAGAGCTATTGAATTGCTGGAACTAAATTCTAAATGTAAATTTGAATATAGTCAGAGAAATCAGTGCAGCCAGAAAGCCTTTGCCTGAACACCCAGGCTCAGCATATGAAATTCACATTATAGTAAAAAATGTTATGCATCCAGTGCAGAAAGTGTCAGGCCATGGAAATAAGAGTATTTTAATAGAAACCTATTTGATTTCTGTTTCAGAATGGCCAGCAATTGTTACTTTCTAGTAATGTAAACACCATGCATTACACTCAGTTTTCTGTTCTTCCCCTCTTCAGTTCCAATGACGGCAGGGAATAGCCTCATATTTTGTTAAGCCCTCAGTTACATAGTTGCTGTTAAAAACATTCCCATTGCTTGGTGAAATCTGTGCTGACAGCCTATTTCTGATAGTAAAGTCTTGCCACAAAAGTACCTATGACTCTAGCACGTGTTTCTGCTTTGAGATCAGCAAGTGTTTTTCAATCCTAGCACAAGCTGAGATGGCTTGGATCTCCAGGCAGTATAACTGAGCCCTGCCCCACCAAAGGTAATGGGAAGAAGCACGGAAAGTTCCCTTTCATCAGGCAACAGAACCCAGCCTTCTTTCTCTCCCTCAGTAACCTTTTTTATTGTTCCTGTGAAAAGTAATACAGCTTTAGTTTGAAGGACAGTAACCCTCTTCTCACAGTCTTCATCGTTTGGGCACTCAGTTGACATTTGGGGGTTTTAATCTTGTCAGACAAAGGAAGGAGCAGCAGCAAGTTTCCCATGGGGCTTGGTCAGAGCTGTAACCACTGTAGAGAAAGATGAAGTAGCAGCAAGAGTCAGTACTGCTATCTTTTAAAATAATTTAGGTTTATTTTGGGGAGGATTCTTTGTTAAGGCACCCAAAGCAAGAACATCTGATTGCACAAGTTAAGCACTTCATCACCATACTCTGGTATTTTTCTACTGGCTAGCCCTTGGTAGCTCTTGTGCGCTGTTTTTTGAGGATCCCAATCAACAGGCATCTAACTGTACCCACACGATGTGTATGGGTACAGAACCTGTCCATATGTTCCAGATTCCATTCCAGGAGCTGTTTAGAGGTAGATCAGCAGTACTGTACAGCTCAGACACACAGCATCTGTCTCTGCCCTTGCAGGAGACCTGGGAGGTGCATCCTACCCACAGATCAATTCTGTGTAGGAATATGGCCTCAGGCTTGCCCCATGTCTCTCCACCTTGACCTGCTTTCCATGAAATAATAAATAAAAGCAGTCAGACTCCCATGAGTCACCTAATAGCTCACAGTTATAGGCCAAACTCTACCGACAGCACTTCTGCCATGGCAGAGAGAAGTCTGTGCAAGCTATTTCTTTTCCTTCTTTCAGATTAAGGCTGAAGGGTTTTTTTTTTTGCTATCTGATCTGGCTGTCTTAGGTCTTATATCTCTGTGGCATTGCTATCTGCCAGATAAAACTGCCCTCAAAGTCAGCCTTTGCCATGTTTAGCATTGCGGCACATCTCTCCATCTTTGAATCCAGTTCAAAGTCTGTATAAAGATAATAGCTGCAGAAACCTGGAACTATTTTGTAAATCTAACTAGATGTAGTATAATTTTTAGCTGTGGCAAGAATGACTGTAAACCTTAAGTTTGAAAAAGTATCTGAGCAAAATACATGATCTCCAAAAATGAGAAGAGTGCCATTCACCATGTATCTGAAGGACTGCTGCCCTTCTAAGCATCTCTCACTTAATTCATCAAGAAATCCATGAACCTCTTCAGTCTTTAAAAATGAGGCTGTTTTCTTTTAAGGAGTTTGTCTGGAAAAAGAAGTGTTTTCATTATTCCCTCCTCTGTAAGTTTTCCTTTTACTTTCTTTTCCTAGGCATAAGTCTCAGAAGAATGGGACTTTATTGGCTTTCCTCTAAAGTCTATTGTTACTTCTCAAATTCTGTCTTTCTCAAGCACAATGGTGACATACTTTGGCAGATCTCTGGTGATTTGAGCTATTTAATCTGTATGTCCTTTCCGTAATGATATTAAAAGCAAAATCCAGTTTTATCTTAAGCAAGGAATTTGATTTCCTCCAAATACATTGTCCCTTCTTCTGTATTAAATGCAATACATAGCAGGTGTGTTGCAAGAATGCGTTACGTTCAATGGGGATCAATGCTCTTCTGGAATGCAAACCCAAGCCTGACTCTTTTATTTTCAGAAATCTATCTGAAGAAATCTGCTCGTTTGTTTGACTTGGCTTCTCAGTGGATATTCTCCTCCTCCTTTATTAGTACCAATGTTGCCAAAGTGTTCTCAGAGACTTTGAACATGTTTGCTGTTATTTATTTGTTGACAACACAGTTTAATGCTGAAAAGCATTTCTGCAATCAACATTACAGCAGTTAACCACACTAATGCTCAAACGAGGCTTTTAATCATCATAAGCTGATGCTTTGCTTGATGTCAGTACTCCTGGTGTATGGCAATTTCCAGAATTTAAGGTCAGAATGGATCACTACATCAGCTAGTCTGCTCCTGTCAAATTGCATTCCCTCTGGAGTCCCAAGTGCCTTCCAGCAAGGCACACGCTCCTGATCTCCTTCATCACATCAGAATAAGGGTCTTCCCATGTCAGATCAAATGTCCACCTAGCCCAGCATCCTGCCTCCCACATGGACCATAATCCAGTATTGAAAGAAGTGTGTAGCAGGCTAAAAAAGTGTATTTTGCCATGGGATGCTACTTATCTTTGAATTTTAATACTCTGACCATTTTCCAGCTCAGGGTCCTCCTAAGGTGGGCACAGTTTTAGTGTTTAGTATGTATTTGGTCACCTTCAACAGATTTCCCTTCCTGGAGCCTGTTCTTCACTCTCCCCATCAATGCATGTAAACTTTCAGTATCCATAATATGCTGTGGTAGTCTTTTTTTTCTTTTTTTTTTTTTTTTTTTTCTGCTCAGTAGTGTAAATATTTTGCTTTGTTTATGCTTCCACCCCTTGATTTGTTTAGGGCTTTCTCCACCAGTCTAAAAAGGCCATCAGTATGCAGAATTTTCATGTGCCTACACTTGTGCACAGTCATCAAGTCACAGAGCAAACATACCAAGCCCTGAAGAAGTGTCAGCACTGCATTTCTCAGGCTGACTAAGGCTTGCTCTACCTGTTTTCCAAGCTACTAGCACAAGCCACCTTCTCTCCAAAGCCATGGAAGTATGGCTATGAGGTGGTGCCTAAGCTAGGCATCACCTTTTAGCTTGGAAGTTGGCTCAAGACTGGCGTACACTGTGTGGAGACAGAGTAAGCTTGTGTCTGGTTGCAGAGTGCTGTTGCAAGTCTCTCACTGAAGTGTTTTTCTATAGCTCTTAAATAATTTGGTACTTTTCTCTGTCCTCCCAGATTTTTAAGTACTACTTCAAAAAATGTAAAGCCTGGAACATCCATCCATCCATCCTGTTCCATTGCAAACCTACTAAAGCTGTAGATGAAAGGTAACCTTTTCCCTACTGTTCCTCCTTATTTCCCAGTATACACATTCATGGACTGCATTCATTTTTTCAGCTGTAGCACTACGCTGGTATAGTATGCACAGCTGTTCACTTAATGCAGTGTTAGCTGTGGCCAGGTATGATGAAAGTAACCAAACTTCAGTTTATCACAGAGACGATGACATGCTCTCACCTTATATCTAGAACTGTAATTGTGAGGCCATGTCTAGAACTAGCAGCAATTCTCCATAAAAAGTTTTGTTGCATTCAGTGTGATATTGCCGTGCCATTATCTCCTGACCTGTAGTGCATTAGTGATGAAGACATCACATCATCCCTGGAGTTTTCCCCAAAGGTATTGTAATCACTCAAAACCTTGTTTCTGACTTTTCTTTTTCTGTTAGACTTACTTTCTTCTAAGAGATATTGGAGAGGAGTTGCACTTAACCTTTGCTAGATCTTGCTTTTGTGGGAGTGTTATTTCCTTTTTGGTGTGAGAACTCCTTAGAGACACTGCTCCTCCCTAACTACTTCTGAAGAGTCTAAACTGGAAGGAACTCAAAAAGATAGTTTCCTTTTTAGAGAATGTTTGTCTCTATGGATATCACTGTTAAGAAATCTCTTCTCTGGTCATGATGATTGTTTAGAACTTGTATATTTATAGTCTATATTTGCTAGCTATAATATTGATTTCATCAGGCTTTTGATAATATTTTTATTATGAGTTACTTCCTCTCTCTCTTCCTCCCTGCCCAGACACACATACAGCCGTTTCTTCCTCTGAGTTTCTGATGAGGAAGTGCTGCCCACATGTTTCTTGTGTGGTCTGTAATCATAAGCTGCATTTCTTACATGTTTATTTTTCTTTATGGTTGTATGAAAATTTTGCATTTATGAGATAAAAACATTCATACCTCCATTACATGTTGTGAGAAAATTACAGCACTTTGAGAGGTCACAAGGAAGCTGCATAGGCAACTTGAGTGTGGGTGCTATACTACAGAAGACGTACATCCAGTAGGTAGGACAAGAAACAAGGATTGTATTGTAACCCCAAGTTTGAGCACTCCTAATTTTAAAAAAGGGAGAGAAAAAATTTATTCTTCCTGCAATTTTTCTTGAGGTGGGACATTGAAAGATGATTCTTTTTTCTTACAAGCAAGAGGTTAATCAAGCAGTTAAGATCTAGAGTTTAAATCTGTAATAGGATGCAAGAATTCAAGTGCTGCAAGCCCTCTCAGAGAAATGGCACCTCTAGGCTCCAGACAGTTTCCCCAGCTAAGAAGAGACCATTTTTTTCCCAAAATTTCACAGATCTGCTCAAGGAGTAGGAGAGGAGCCTTTTTATAAATAAGCAAACCTCTCTACACTTGACTCTACCCTTCAGAAGATTTTGCCTTCTGGGCTGAGCTGGATGTCTTCACATGGGCCAGTTTTACTTTTAACAGTCATCTTTTAGTTTTTAAAATAAATACAAGGGATGTTTTCTCTCTTTTGATGATCCTGCCTCTTTGGACTCCTTAATCATCTCAATCAGATGACGCTCCTATCCTGAGGGAATTCTCTACTGGGGTAAAATTTGGCAGTACAAGTTTTTACAAAAGCATTTCCTGGACTAAGGTGGAGCAGAACGACATTCTGTCAGTTCTGAACTGCTGTAGTGTCTCTTGGGGAGGACAGCCTGCTTATGTAAATCAGAGTTGCTTATGATAGGCAAAGCACTGCTTTTATTTACCCTGGGACTGAGTCAGAGCAGTTTCCATTTGTGAGCTGGAGAGCAGTAACCCAATTCCTCCCACATGTGCATATTCCCCAGAGAAAGTAGGTCTTGCTAGAGGACAGGGTTTGGGTCAAAGGTTATTGGCACTGCAAAAAAATTAGAGAGAAAACAATGAAAAACAAGCATTTAATTGGACTTATCAGAAGAAGTGCCAAATGAATACAGTGCCAGGAAACTTTACCTGCAGCTCTTCATTACAGTTTGTCTGTCAGAAAAAGCTGTGCCTTCTTATCTGTGCTGTTACTTGAGCAATGTCTCACAGCATCTGAGGTTGGGGGCACACATCCAGGATATTGTAAGTGTGTCATTGCCAAGTCTGTAAATACAGTTCATGTTTGTTGGCAGTTCCTCTGTCCATTAACATTACATCATCCCTAGACCAAACCCATGATAATGAAAACAGTTTCAGTCCAAGTAATTCAGCTTCTGACTTAAAAGTCCCCAGTATAAAAGGTGACATCAGTCCACAGATGCCATGTACTCTAAACAGCTTGCTTCCTTTTCCAGTACCTATCCTGTTTGCAAATTTTGAAAAAAGTGCTAAAACCAAGTCTGTTTTAAGCCAAATGAGATTGCTGGTAGCTCAGATCCTTTTGAATCAGCACAGCTATCAAGTATCTTCTGCGATCTGTAATTTTTGAATCTTCTGTGTCACCAGAACAGCAATGCAACTCTTTGATCACTGTAGATAAGAAAAGAATGAATGAGTTCGGTGTTGTATTTCCATCAGCCCCTTTCAGTTTCTTCCTGTTTTATACTAAATCCATGACCTTTTAACTCAGATTGGTTGTGTTGCTCAGTAGTGGGAAAGTTCCAGAACTTCTCTGAATTGTTTTTTCAGCTTCATCTTTCTGTAATTCCTATACTTTGTTTTCAGCTAGACAAAGGTGCTGCGACTGCTGGAGCAGTCATTGCTCTGTTGTTGACAAAGTCCTCCAAACCCTCTTTTAGCTTTTCTAAGTCTTCAGCTTTCCTGCGGAGTTCCTTGTTGCCTAAATTGCATGTGATACTTTGACTCAAGTCCTCCTCATGCTCGGCATAAAATTCAACATATTCCTTCTAGTTAACTTTAAATATACCAGAAGATAATTTTCTTCAGAATTCTGCTGCTTGACATTAGCAAGCTGTACCATCAGTCCTTCTTCCTCCTTGTGATTCCTCAAGAGGATGTTAACAGCGGTTTTTGTTAGGACTGTGGTGGGTGGCAGTTTCTTTCTCAATAACATTTCAGTGTCAAGTTAAACTTCTAAGCCAAGTGGATACCTGAATATGGGAAAAGTTATGATTACTGTGCTTGAGGATCTCAGCCTTTTTCATTAGCTGAGAAAGTTGAAAAGATTACTTTTCTGGATGCTGTTTTTAACAACTTTGAATAATTGCTGATTTTCCTTTGAGACATGATGCAGGAAATACATTTCACCATACAAAAATATTATTGGTATTACAGTTACTGTTTTTGACTTCTCACATTTAGTCACCCACACTTTGTATTTTTGGTAGCATTCTCTTTCATTCTTCCTTTATAGTTTCACTTGCAAATTAAGCAGTAGACTGGGAGCTTGATACTATCTGAAGCTACTCATTCATCCTTATAGAAGGGGAACATAAGCAGAAGTTAGGAGAAGTGGTCTCAGGAGAGGGATGTGTCTGGATCCAGGAAAGATCATAATATTGAGAGCAATGGGGGAAAGTATATTAGCACCCTTTAAATGTTCATGATTGAGGAGGTCAAGCTATCCAGAACTGTAGCATGATAAGGGTTGAATATCAGGGCACTCACCCAGGAAAGAGCAGAGGAGACACAAAATGTTTCAATTACTTACTTATGTTACAAATGAAGTACTGGTAGCAATTTTCTTGATATAACAGTACATCACTTTGACATTCTAGGTGTTTTTCTAACCATTTCCATTTGACCTTTGTCGTTTTGCCAGTGTCAGTTACAGTAGCTGCTCTCGAACACAGCTGATCATCAGGGCTCTGGAAGGCCTGGAGAGAAAGTAGATTAATCTCAATGTCTACAGCATAAGAAATCAGAATAAAAAATAGTGACATAGTGAATTCAGTACTGTGAAGACTCACTGAAAAACAAAATCCCATTGACAGGGATGCTGCCCACTTTAAGTTATTAATGAATCAATATATTTTCCACAGACACACCAAGTGTACACAGAGATCACTGCATTTCGCCTGGTCTAGTTAAAGCTGCAGAAAAGTCAGTAAAGCCTAACCTACCAAGTTTGTGTCTGGACCTCACAAAATTTGCCACTAAGGCTATCCAAAGTTCATAAAAATCTCACAGAAACTTCCTAAGTGCCAGATTTTTAAACACCCAGATGAGAAATACAGAGTTTGTGAAATCTCATTCCAGTAAGGAGTTTTCACATGTTGTTGAAACCTTGTTTTGTCTCAAAGGCTCAAATATCCAGAAATCAAACTTCAGTATTGATTTATTGTCTAACTGAAAGTGATCAAATGTAGTAGCAAGTCCTTCACAGGGCAAGTGCACAAAATAAAAACCCATAAGAGAAGACTGATACTATTCAGTGAAGTTTGCTTGTGCAACTATAAGCTTCTAGGTTTGATGTCTGTGTCAGGAGTTTCCAGACAATTTCACCTACCAATTATGCTTTCATTAAAAGAAATCAAAAAGTTAGATTTTCCTATTATTAATTTAATAGGGTAAATAAATCATCTCTGCTGAAAGGAGGTCATAACGTATATTTTACATAGAAATGAGTGTGCTTTGAGGACTGTGAAAAACCTGCCAACAGGGATTTTAAAGGAAATTAATAACCTCCTTAAAAATAGAATCAGAGCTCCAGATACTTAGTAAATGAATTTAAGTATGTTTGGACAATTTTCATGCATCATTCATCAAAACTTAGACTGAGCCTGGGAAATTCATAAACAAACATAAGGCAAACAAACAACACTTTGTTAAATTCTAAAAACTACATTTGTGGAATGAAGATACAGCTGGGTGGTGATTGTGCTGACAGGGACTAACCTACTTACAGCCATGCCCTGTAGCCTGCCATTTTCCCAGAGGGACTTCATGTTCTAAGGATCTATTGTGATTTTTGCTTGCTTCTACTTTTTATTAACAGAAGCTGTAAATCTTTCAGACATGAACCAGTCCCAATGACGTCTGTTTTACATCTCGCTAATGCATTACAGCTACATATGCTGTTACATAAATGTCAGATTGCTTTTGTCATAACAACTAAAAAAAATATCCTTTGATGTGTTTTGTAAACAATTAGAATCTATTAGCATACTTCTGGTCACTTTAAGATACTATAGATATCCTGTTAAAGGAAACATAACCCTAATAGTCCCAAAGTTCTGAGTGAACTGAGAACATACCGATTTTTAAACTAATAAACTTTTTACACTTTCTTTTAAACAGGGGGAATGCCTGTGAGGCGCAGTGATATGAAGAAGCCTTCACGAAGGTCATGTAAAGGAAAACTTGGCTAGTGGGGAATCTCCTTCCAGAATAGATTGCAGCCACTACCTTCCACTGAAGTAGTTGCACAAGGTGAATAAATTACGATAGTTCTCCCAAGTATCTGCCTTTAAAGGACGTTTTTCCTCAGTGCCCAGCAGTGCGCAGGGACCAGTTGTCATGAAAAGGACGCAGTGCGTGCAAACTGTTTACAATTTTTGCATAGCAACAGGAAAACCAGAACTGCTTTTCAGGCTGTTGAGGTGCGGATCGGGGCGATGCCCCCACCAGGAAGGGGTCAGGTTTTCGGGGGGTAAACTAGTGCAGTTAGCCCCGGGCAGCGGGAGGCGGCGGAGCCGCGGGATGAATCCTCCGGGGGAAGGAGAAGCGCGGGCTTAGCCCCGGAAACCGGCGACAGCCCCGTCTGCGACAGCGGCGGCTCTGGCTAAGCCGGAGGGGGGGGGGGGGGGGGGGCGGGCGGCAGGGGGGAGCGGGGGGCCGGGCCGCGGGAAGCTGAGCGCTCTCCGGTCTCCCCGCAGGTGATGGCCGCGCCGCGGCGGCCGAGAGCCCTCCGCACGGGCGCGGCGCGGCGGCGGCGGAGCTAGCGCGGCTCCATGGAGGGCAGCGGCGCGGCGGGGGAGGAGGAGAGCGGGGCCGGGCAGGCCGCCCCGCCGCCGCCGCCGCCACCCACCCCGGCCGCCCCCTGCGGCTTCAGCTCCTCCCTCTGCTTCAGCGCCGCCGCCGCCGAGCCGCAGCCGCCCGCTGCCGGCGGCCGGGTGGTGGAGAGCCAGTGGGAGATCAACAACGCCGCCTGCCAGCCGGGGGAGGAGGAAGAGGAGGCGGTGGGGACACGGGACCGGCCGGCGGAGGAGCCCGACCTGGTGATCGAAGTGTCGGGGCGTCGCATCCGGGCGCACAAGTCGGTGCTGGCGGCCAAGAGCGACTACTTTCGCGCCCGCGCCTCACGGGACGTCCTGCGGGTGAAGGGGGTGAGCTACGGGGCGCTGCGGCTCCTCATCGACTACGTCTACACGGCCCGCATGGGCGAGGTGCGGCACGACAACCTGGCCGAGGTGGTGAGCGGCGCCCGCGTCCTCCAGATGCCTTGTGCCTTGCACTGTGCCGCCGAGGCCATGCGCGCCCAGCTCCGCCTCGACAACTGCTACCAGCTCCTCTGCCTGGCCAAGAAGCAGCGGCTGGCGGAGCTGCGGGAGGCCGCCTACCGCTTCATGAGCGACCACTACCTGGAGGTGCTGCGGGAGCCCAGCGTCTACGGCCGCCTCAGTGGCACTGAGCGGGACCTCATCCTGCAGCGGCGCATGGAGGCCGGCCGGCCCTGCTTGCTGGTGGCCGAGGTCAGCGATGCCTTCGAGCGGCCGGGTGGCGGCAGCCGGCCACAGAGCCGCGAGAGCAGCCGGCCGCAGAGCCCCTCCTCCGTGGTGTCGCTGGAGGAGAGCGGCTCCCTCGTCCACTGCTACCAGGAGGGCAGTGGTGAGTGGAGGGTGCTGACACGCCTGCCCGAGGAGGCCAATGCCAAGGGCTGTGCCATGTGCGTCCTCCACAACTACCTCTTCCTAGCAGGGGGCATCGCGGCGGGGCCGGCGGGCAGCGAGCCCCGGGCCCGCCTTTCTGACAAGGTCTTCTGCTACAACCCCCTCACCGACACCTGGAGCCAGGTGCGACCGCTGGCTCAGCCCCGCTCACAGCTCAAGCTGCTGGCCCTGGATGGTTACCTCTACGCCGTGGGGGGCGAGTGCCTCTTCACTGTGGAGAGGTATGACCCGCGGGCCGACCGCTGGAGCCCTGTGGCACCCCTGCCCAAGGGTGCCTTTGCCGTGGCTCATGAGGCCACCACCTGCAATGGGGAGATCTATGTGTCGGGAGGCTCCCTCTTCTACCGACTGCTCAAGTACGACCCCAAGCGTGACGAGTGGCAGGAGTGCCCTTACAACAGCAGCCGCCGGCGCTCTGCTGACATGGTGGCCTTCAAGAGCTTCATCTACCGCTTCGACGTGAGCAGTGGCCGCGGTGGGGAGCAGGGCCCAGGTGGCGGGACTGGTGGTGGAGTCGAAGTTTTCCGGTACAACACGGTGGCCAAGCGCTGGAGCCAGTGCGCCAGCCTGCGACCCAGCGGTGGCCCCGTCCAGCCCTTCCGCTGCGCTCCCTTGGGCAACACCATCTACTGTGTCAACCGGACCGGCACCCTCCGCTTCAGCCTAGCCCAGGACGGCGAGGTGGAAGCGGATGGCGGGCTCAAGGGCACCTTCGATGGAGAGCTTCTTAAAGCTCCCTTGGATGCCAAGGGTGTCCTCCTACCCTTCGTGCTCACCCTGCCCGAGAGGCTGGACAAAGCAGGGGACCAGGAGGGCTCCCTCCCACTGTGAGGTGGCCAGCCTGGCTCTGGCTTCCTGAGTGGGGAGCTGGGTTGCAGATGTGGGGGACCCACAAACTCCCCCCTACAGAGGCGACCCCCTCTGGCATGTCTGCAGAGAGAAGGGGCTCCCCCTTTCCTCCTCTCTGCTCCCAAGATGTTGAGCTGGTGTCACTTGATTGTAACTTGGTTGTCACTCTTCTTGTGTTTGCTGTGCTTTGTGTGAAAAGCCAAGCACATGAAAGGAAAAGCTGCTATAAAGGATAATCTCTGGATTATGTGCCAATTCCCAATCTGAGAAAAACTTTTTTAGACCTGGATTTCTAAAAAATTCCTGACAACAGTGTCATAATGGACGTTGCTGTTAGTGTTGGTCGTGTGTTTACACGTAGTTGAAATCTGGGCTGGAGCCTTTTCTGCCATTTGTTTTCTTTCTCTCTGGGATGATACTGAGAGATAAACACTGCTGGCAACGTAGCTGCATTTGTTTTTAAGTTAAACCAACTATTTCCTGTGTTAGAAAAGTGTAGGAAGAACATGTCCATCACAGCCTTTCATTTCTGGTGCAATAGATGGTTTAAGGAAGATGTGGCACTGTGTGGTCCCAGGAATTTCAACCACAAATGATTTAACAGATACCAGACTTAAAGTTTTAAGTAACACAAATGTGTGCCACATGTTTGTATTTGGAATACAAAAAAAAAAAAAAAAAAGGAAAAGGCAAGTTACCTTTTTAAAATGTGGCGTATTATAGCAGATATGAAATGTTGATATGTTCTTTATTTGAAAAAGGCAATGATTTCTGTATAAAAAAGACATTACCTTTTTTATCAGAGATTTTAAATTATAACAAAAATGAACTGAAGCTGTTCAGGCTGCAACCGATTGACATGACCATTATGCCACTAGAGTTGGGGGAAATATTTTGTACTTCAGCTGCTCTTTAATTAACTGCAGGTCAAGGAAGATTAACTTAAACCAAATGTAAATTCTTTGAAACTTATTGCAGACAGCTTAAATGTTTCACTGTATGTTCAGTATCCTGTGGCAAGAAGCTTTTCCAACTTAGTGCAAGACCATCAAAGAAGGACATGGAAGATAGGAATGCGCTACACATGTTGATTATATTCTGCACTAGCATGATGTTATTCCCCTATCTTTTGATTGAGAGACTGCTTTATTTATTTCGATCTAATGATTGCTGTAATCAGTAAGGCCTTTTAATTGCAGTACATGCTGTTGGTGTACTCTGTCATTGGGATTCTGAACTGCCTGAGAGTGCTGTTTCTGGAGCAGCATCCTAACGAGACAAAACCACACAAAGCTTCTTCCTGCCTGTGGAAAGTTGGAGCATACTTTTTGTCACGTTACTCAGAACTGGAAAAGTGTAAACCGTCTATGCAGACAGACTGTATTGAAAAGGGCACATGCGTTTTATTTTATACATTTTATATAAAAAATCAATAGACAAGGCAAATGTTTTAGCTTTATGGTAAATCGCTGAGAAACCTTTTCTGATAAAAGAGAACCAGTGTTTTTGCTATTGATAATTCAGCCTGGAACTGTCATGGACTGTGGAAGGGAATTGTTTATACTCAGAGCTCTAGTATAGATTCATATTTTAGAAAGACATAGGGATCTTACATCAAAGAAAGCAGATCTTTTTATGTTTTATTAAGATGTTTCTGTTAAACAGGACATTAGCATTCTTACACATTATTGCTAGTTCCAAAGGAAGACAGCAGGCTCTGTCCTAAGACACCATCTTCACAGAAGAGAATAGTGAAGTTTATAGATACTTCTTTCCTTCACTTTCATGGCTTTTTTTTTTTTCCTTTTCTCCATCTGTCTTGCACAGGGTTTTCATGCAGCTGATCTGTTTAGCCATCCTGTAGAAAACAGTGGACCATTCCTAAAAGTTCTTAGCCAAGCGAGCCTATTCCCTAGTGAGCTAATTAAAGCATCAGCCAGGTAGGAACTGCAGGCCTGCAGAGTGTGACGCTTATCTTAGCCTCAGTACAGGTCGGTGCAGTGGAATTTAATACCACAGATGGCATATTCATTAGCAATTCACAAAGAAATTGATTTTCTTTACTGAATGATGGACTTAATTCTCAGACAAGAATCCTTGGAAATGTTGACTCTTAAGTTAAATTACAGCATTGTAGCTTGAGCAGGAGAGAAGAATTACGTGTTTGCCTCCAGCATCATTTTTATGTTAAATGTAGAAAGTATTTCAAGCTGTGTAGTGAAACACTTAGGTGCATACTTAAACTAAAGACATAAGCGCTAGGCCAGATTTTGAGTTAGTAGAGTCACCAGGAACACACAGGGAAATGTCTGGTTTATCTTACAATATAATATGATTTCGTAGTTCAAAAAATTATGTAGTATAGTTCTTATACTGCAGCATAGTGAGGAATCAAGCCAGCGTTTGCATTCCTATTAATTAAGCATTACTTTAGCATTTTCATTCCTACGAATGCATGAAAATGCTTCTAAATTAATTTGGGGAAGTCTTCATGATTTAAGCTGTGAAAAGATGCCACAGACTTTCGGGAAAGGATGAAACATATCCTTTCTTTCAGTATTTGTTGCTGTACACCATGAAGAAATACATTTGGAAATAATCTTTACAGTAATTCTACAAATCTGCAGTGGTTTGTATTTTTGCTATTGTTAGGAAAGGTTGAATCAAGTGCTTACCCACTTTCACTGTTTACACAGTGTAAATGAGGGCTGAGTCTGGTCTTCATTAGTAGCTGTCCATCAAACCTGTTTCCTTTGTACACTCTTTGCATAATCACAGCCTGATGATTGACAACAGGGGCATGTTTCTAGCCAGATTTCCTACTCTGTGGCCTCTGTTTCCTCCCTGATTAAGCCTGAGGCAGGTTTGCTGAGAGTTGTTTTTCCCCCTCAGTTATATCTTCAGCGTATCCAAAAAAACCCCACTGAACTTGGCCACTAAAACTAGAATTCAGGTAGACTTCAGTCATTTGAAGACTAAAATTGTCATCCCAGAACTCTGATTTGTTAAACTGAGCAACCACTGTCCCTTTGACACGCAGAGGTGCTGAGCAGTTCCCCTCCACCCATTCAGAACTGCTCACCTCTGAGCAGTTACGCGCCTACTTAGCTACCGCCTCCACTCCTTTGAAACTAGATGATGCGATACCCAGAAGCCACCAATGTAATATGGTACAGACTAAAGGGCCGGGCCACCCTCAAATTGCATTTGCATATGTTTTGCTTTTAAAACAGATCTCTTTTATCTAGTAGCCTGAAGGCTACTGTATTTGCATGGGAACGTGGAGATATGTGTTTGCTTTCTTAGCCTGCAAGGATTCAATCCATATCTCCCACCGCCTGATTAGTAATGGATTGAAGGACCTCTTGGAGCTAATCCCTGATCTCTAAATATTTATGCATTTTGTATTATACATTAATTGGCTAAAAATCTCAGAAATTATCCAGGCAGGTGAATTCAAACCCTCATCATCACTGAGAGATCTGAGACTAGCTGGAGAGATGTAGTCCTCTCTGCTGTCTGTCTTCTCCATAAATCTCACAGTCCCCTTCTCCCACTTTTAATAGGACATGCAGGAGATAATTTTTCTGCTTCCTCCTCCCTAGAGTACTCCTGTTTTCAAGATCATCTGGTAGAGGATATAGGCTTGGATTCCCTTAAGCTGAGTAAGGACTGGACTCAGGCCTCCCACTTCATGTGTGTGTGTTCTCAAATCCAGATGACTGTTTAGAAGAGTATAGGGACCACCTTCTATGGCTCTTTTTCAGGGAAGAACCTCATGCAAATCCTCCAAAAGCATATGGAGGTTCCTGCACACCAAGTTCTGGGTAGATTCCAGGCTCCAGCTCCTGGATGGGTAATTCAGGACACAGTTGGTACGTGTTGGTGCAATTGGGCAAGTTTTCTTCTGTGGGAAGCTTTTGCAGACAGGCTCTGTATTTTGGATTGCCAGTCTGAGGTGAGGGACTCCATGCATTGTACTGGGAGGCCAAGGAGGTAATTTGGATTCTTCTCAGGGGTGACGCCTTGTTAAAGAGGCATTGCAGTGCCTAACATGGAAATGCCCAAAGCCTTCATTGCATCTAAAACGAAATCCCTGCTTCAGTAAAGAAACAGTCTTTCTTAGCAAATGCTAATAACAGATGGAATTTTAATATTTCCATCTATTAACTGGTTCCGTAAAAAGAAATCTTAATTGCAGCAAAGGCATGTGTACAAATTCTGTTTACACTTGGAAATTAAGTCAAAGGAAAAAACTGGCAAAAGAATAACCCTATTTGATCAAAACAGGCACTGTTAAGCAACATGGGAAGGATGCTAATCATACCCTGTTAATGAATAAAATTGTGCAGTAGCTGATGTAAATTCTCTCCACAAAAAAAAATTCTTTGTAAATAAGTACCTGGTAAAATTTAAAGTGATAAAAGAATAAATTATTCACATGAAAGCCGTAACTCTCCTGTGCTGTTTGATTGGCTCTCAGAGTGTTGTATCCTGATGATCGGTATTCGTGAGTGGCCTATTGCTTTTCCTGCTTTACGGTATCCATTCCATTGACTGCTCCATAGATCTGTTACCCTTCATTATCACAAAGCTTAACAGTGGTACTGGGGTGATTTGCTTTGTGTCTGGACTGACATGTAGTGCTTTCTGCGTGAATGAACCCAGAAGATTTAGACAGAATTGTATCTTTGGTTTGTTTTTTTTTTTTTTCCAGTGGCATTGCTCCTGGGAAACTTAAGAAAGCACAAGAAGGGGAAATGGTGGTACTGTTGAGCAGTTGTAGTAACAAGCATTTAATTAATTTCTTTTTTTGTCAGCCGTTATTCTGCACACCAGATTTGCACTGGATTTAACAGAACATCTCTGTGTAGCTATTACCAGCATGAGTCCGAGTACTATTATAACAAAGTATGTTTTTATTTAAGTATATTTACTGCCTCAACTCCTACTCTGAGATGATTTAATGTAACTTTGTAATAGTTCCACACATTTAGTAGATTACTGGAACTATTCTGACTTTGCGTTACTGCTACTGAAAGCAGAGATTGACACACAAGCTCAGTAAAATTGTGTACTCAGCATATATGTAATCACACACTTTTCATTTGTTTCGGCCTACTGAATGCTGAGAGCTGCTGGAATGAACCCATCAGTATTAGGAATCAGCAGGCTATTCTGGAGACTTTAACTTTCATAAATTACTCAACGGAAAGAAATGGGAGTGTGGGGCAGAGGACTAGGAGGGAAGAGAAGAATTTGGAGTCAAAAATACCTACTATATATATCCAGTTGAAACAAAGAAATAGCAGGGAAGGGAAACTGGAGTTAGTACTTGAGACAGTGATGAATACAGGGCCAATTTTTTTCAAATATTGCTTAAACAGCCCGATTTTTTACCAGTTATGTTGTTAGTCCCATCGTTTTGCATCTGCAATACATTTCAAACAACCACAGTGTTTAATAAGCTACTTTTTTCAGGGCTCTCATGGTTTGCTTTTAAGTCTTAGTGGATAAACCTTGGAAAAATTTGTGAAATCATGAAATAACAATGTCAATGCTGCCACTTACAACAGATTAACTAATGCAAATGTTTTAGACACTGTTCACAATTCAGGTGAATTATATGTGTAACTGATGTACTAACAGTTTCATTTTTGAAGTATATATAGGTAAAGCTTTTTATGTACTCCAAGTTATGCTGTAATGAAATAAATACATACAAAAAGTCTATGCTGCCCCTTAGGGATTTCTGGGTAATTGGTGTTTTTTCTTTGTCATCCATCCATCCAATCAGTAAACAGTATTATATTTGTTCTTACAAAGCAAAGACAAAATGATATGGATTAGCATAAGTTCCAGTTCAGTTACATTTTATTTCATTTTTGTTTTTTGTCAGCATGTTAAAGTACATTATTTATTTATAAAAGTTACATATATTTTTCCCGAATACCCTCCTGTCTTACGTCACATGTCAGATCTTCAGCTGGAGTAGGTTTACAGCAGTGTAAGAAAAACAGAATCAAACACGGCTTGAATTTTGTACTTTGTCTCCTACTTATTTTCTCATGAGATAGTTTGCTTGAAATGAAGTCATATAACCTGTTTGAAAACTCCAAGACTGTGAGACTAGGTGGGGTTGCACTTGGTGCAATTTCCATTATTTCCTTAGCTGCCCCAACACGCAAGCTCTACCTATTGGAGCTTTCTCACATTTTCTTCAGAACGGCCAAATTCTGCTGCTGGTTAAAGCAGGGTAAATCTGGAAAAACTCAACCAAATTCTTAGATTGCCAGAAAACTTGTTCCATTCAGCCCCAGAGTTTTGAGTCTGTTGTAATTTACTAGGGACCTTCACTGGAAAAGAGAAAGAAAATCTCTCATAGAATAAGACTCAGGCAATCACTATCCTGAATGTATTTTTTTTTTAACTTCACTAGAACATAAATTCCTTAACTGCCATTTTTCTCTGTGCTGTGAACTAGGCATCGGGAAGCTTAGTGCCAATGAAAGTTTATCTCAAGCATGTACTCATGCTTGGTTAATTGATCATTTTGCACCTACCTCTCTCAGGATGCTTAGGCCCCAGGCTCAAGCTTCAGGTGTATCGAGTCTGGGAAATGATGTGGCTGGGTCCAATTACCTGTGCCATGTCACAAGATTAATTTTTCAGTTCTGGAACACTGAAACCACCAGTTGTAGCACAAAGGCTTTGGGTTTCAAAGTCCTCTTGATTTGGGTATGGAGGATCCCCTGCTATCATTTGTTTCTAGGTAGAATGCATGCTTTTAGCATCACTTGTGTCCATGTATTGGACTTCAGAAATCACAAAAGATTTTGTATGAAAACATCCGCAGGCAGATGGTGTTGACTTGTATTCCCCTGAAGGCAGAGAAGTCTTGCTGGAAAGACCAATCTGCTTCAGTTCCTAGACTGTGCAAGCTGGGAAGTCACGTGTACCTGGGAGCTCCCATGTCATACCAAGTAATTATCAAGTGTACAAAATAACGGTGTCATCAAACATGAGTTTACAGCCTATGGACAGATATACCCACTGTGGGTGGGGACAAAGGCAACTCAAATTAGTAACTATCAATATTGGGACCATGCCTGGAAATAAACCCCAATCCTGTTTCAGATTGCGTTGTCTAGGCACCTGTAAACAGAAGAGAAAGAATTCATAGTCTAAACAAAACTATGTGGCTAAAAGTAGGTTGGGGGAGCAACAGGCATTTGTTACTTGGATGTGGCAGTACCTGCAGGCTTCTTTTTGAAGTGAGTGTGAAGAGCATCTGCATCTCATAAATACCATCAGGAGCAACTACTAGTGAGCAAGCTCAGGTGCTGAGGGCCGGGAGCATGTCCTGACACAACAGTGACACCTGCACGGTCGCTCCAGCCGTAAGCAGTGACAGACAGCTGAATGGCTGTCCTCGGATGACAGCTGTCCTGACGCGACGTCCTTCGGAAGGAGAGAGGAAACGATATGTCTGGCAGTCTTACGCCGTGCCCTTCGTGGCCGCGCTCTCTTAGTGTGCTGGCAATGCCAGTTCTTGATGAATTCCCCAGTGAGCAGCTTACACATGGAGAATTTTGAAGGTGATGCCTTTTTCTCCTTCCCTTTTTTTTTCCTTTTCTTTTCTTTTTTTCCTGTTTTTTTTCCCCTTATTTTTCTCCTTTCTGTTTTTTTCCTCATGCCATCCTCTTTCCTCTCTTTTGTTCACCTCATTTTCCCCCCTATTTTCCTTCTCTTTCTCTCTTTTGCTTTTTGTTCTTTGCAAGTTACGTGCATTTCTCTCTCTGCTTGAACATTCCAATAGGTCATACAGGGGGCCTGTGAATTTGGAAAA
This sequence comes from Strix uralensis, assembly GCF_047716275.1. Classification (NCBI taxonomy): domain Eukaryota; kingdom Metazoa; phylum Chordata; class Aves; order Strigiformes; family Strigidae; genus Strix; species Strix uralensis. The sequence goes on from NC_133974.1 coordinate 23,539,698, forward strand.
ATTACCTATTGGAAACCAGTGAAACTCCTTTTCCTTTCCTCAGGAGACAGACTTTCCTTCCCTAGCCTGCTAATTTTTTCCCTTAATAAGGCCCTAAGTTTCTAGATGAAGTGGGGAAGACTTCATCCATCTGCTTCTTAGTAGAATGGTACAATAAACCACGAGCTTTTTGCTTCCTGAAGGAATAAATAAAGTTGTGAGCAATTAAATTAGTCATGATGCAGACTTCAGGCAAGAGTTCTGCACCTTTGGTTAAGGTTACCTGTGCTTTTAGTCAGGGTACGGCTGTGGCCACAAGAAAAAGTAACTGCAGGATTGAAGTATTGACCAGGTAGGAGGTCTCTGAGGAATGAAGCAAGAGCACAAACTGCTGCAGAATTAAGTTAATTCCCACGCCATCTAGAAACCATTATCTCAGTGGTCAGGGCCTAATTTACTGACAGCTTGTTAGTGCATTACATATGAAGGGTTTTTTCTTCTTTTTTTCCCCCCCTTTGGTGCTTTGCAGTTCTTTGCACATGTGAAAAATCATTGCAGAGTTTGTGAGTGGAAAATTTGTAGCAATTTTTATCCATTCTGCTTAAGTAAATAAATCTGCCATCTGCAGTGATGGATTATATGTCTCTCCCATATTTTTCTAATTAAAGAAGATGCTGAATCTTGATTAGAATCAGAGAAATAAAAGCTCAGATTAATAATAACTTTAGGGAATGCAAATAAGACAATTTTTGCCATCATTGCCCGTCTCTTTTTAGATCATAATGAAGTTCTAGACAGGCAGTCTTCTTAAAAAGATGATTTAAACCATTAGGAAAACTCAAAATCATGCAGGTCCCTGAGAGATCTGGCCTGGGAGCAGTGCTGTGTGGGAACTTCCACGGGCTAATTAAGAGAAGCTGAACCTCTTTCCTTTGCCTTCCTACTCTGATTCTGTGCTCTTAGGTATCTTTGAGAGCAATACTGATTTTGACTGTGTGACTTGATAACACACCTTGGAGGTGCAGTAGTCTATCACCCTATCATAAAACAAAATGAAGTGTCGAAATACTAATGGAAAAAACATTGAAAGAAACCCCTTAATTAATCAGCAACTTCCTTCATATCTCCCTGTTAAGCACTACTTCAACTAATAAAGTGTTATTTAAGCATAGATTCTGGCTATGTCCAACTCTGGTTTGCCTTTGGCGGAGTTGGAGTATAAAGGTATGATGATAGTGCATATTGGTATTTGTAATGTTTTTTTGAAAAGCTGAGTCCAAACAAGTGTAGGCTGTCTCTTCCTCAGCTGGCTGATGCACTAATGGCAAGGAGCACAGCCTGCCATTTAGCTCAACATACTTGCTGCCATTGCTACGTTAGACTTTACAAGCAGTTTGTTGGTGTATAGGTGTATATCAGTAGACGTATCACTATACGCCTATAACATGCTTTTATCCCGGTCTAGAAAAGGGCAAGGTGCCTTCAGCCAAGAAGAAGAAGGAGCAGAGGCTGCTCACCTGATAATCCCTGTTGCAAGCAACAACTGGAAGGACATGGGGAACAGAACTCGTTGTGGCTCCCGCTGCTTTCTTGACCAAACTAGCCTGGCTCAGTGCCTGCAGAGAGAAGCAAAGCTATATATCCCTTCTCCCAAGAACAAGAGAGGCACAGCAGCTCAGCCATTACTCGTTTTATAGGTCTCTGGGGAGACCACAGTTCCAGGCTTCCTCTTACTCAAATTACAAGGTTGCCCTTCTTTCTCAAGTGCTAAGAAAAAAGCTCAGCTTGCATGTGGTAAAAGAGAAATTGTAAAAGAAGTTATTTTTGAAGGGGCAGTGAAAAAATCAGTATTTGCATTGGCTACTCTTGATGTTGCTACTGTATTTTTAGCAGCTGGAATGTACTGTAGGTTTCCTTATCGGTCCCAGGGCTTCCTCATGCACAGTTTAAATGCAAAAGGATCCAGGCAATACGTTCACTTTTTTTGAACTTGTCCTGCTCTCCAAGGGCACTATAAAGGGTAAATGAGCCCAGCCAGTTGAGTGACTGCAGCAGTTCATCGTCCAGAGAGCTATGCAGAGACTCCCGGCGTTGCTGTGCCATGGCTGATGGCAGCAGAGGGGGAAGAGAGTGTGGGGAGTGAAAGGAGGCTTGAGAAAAGCATTCTCAGCGAGAAGAAATCGTAGGTGCAGATTACCTGGGAAACAGTTCCCTGTTAAAGCTTTTCTGACTCCTACATATGCTTGCACATGCTCAGTCTAAAAAGGAAAAAGATAATTTTATGAGCAATGACTGAACAATGGAATTATGGTTAGTTTCTGATGCTCTTGGAATAGGAAATAGAGGCATTAGGAAGACCTAGTTTTATTTGTGGTTCTGCCATAAACTTCCATTTATTACCAGGGAAAAGCTGTTTAAGATTCAGTTTTCTCTGAAGAGAAAAGCGGGGGCAGGGAGGGAGAGAAAGATGATTAATCCCATCAGGTATTGGAAATAAATTCACTGTTTGAATCAGTAAAACACTTTGGGAATATTGGCTAATACTGTGGAGTGCATTATTTTACTGTTTCATTTTTTTACTGCCTTTGCTCCATGTGAACAGAATATTTTCTTCCTGTGGATCTGAACAGAATAAAAAAGGTGGAGTGGAACTGTTCCTGCTTTGGTCCCTATTTGTGACCTTTTGCAGCATCTTTTGCCCCTGAAGCCAGGATGCTTCTGGGCTCTGAAAAGGCAGCGGGATCCCTGCTTTTCTGTTTATGCACGGAAGTCTGCAGTGGAGGACCCAGGTGAGTTAATACACAGACATACACAGTTCAGGAATGGTCATACCGCTGCTGTGGCTATTCCTCCACCTTCACCTCTTGCGTGTGTATTTTATACTGAGAAGAACATGTAGTCTGGAGAGAAGTGGGATGAAAAAGTAGAGTTCTTCCTTGCAGTTTCTTCTCTGCTCCCTTTATCTGAAATGATGTTCAGTGCTTTGAAGTCTGAATATAATTAAGGTTGCAAACATTCAATTTTTAACTTTTTAGCTTCAACTTTTTAAGATTTTGGGGATGATAATGTCTTTGTCTTAACTCTAACAGTCAAAAGCACTGAATGGGTCATTAAAGTCCTTTGTGTGAATTCACATGGAGGACCTCCCTTTTTTTTTCTCTTCCAGTCCTAACAGGGTAAAATGTCATTACAGCGTTGTAGGCTTCAGAGAATTTAGAATTCTGTCAGTAAATAAATAAATAAATAAATAAATTTAAAAAAACATAAATAAATGTAGTAAAGTTAAATCTCCTAATATTAAGGGGAAAGAAACAACCAAACACGTTCACTGGAGAGGGTTGCGTTTTCATTAGATTTCATAGGTCTTGTCAAGGGCTGCAAATCTGGATACGTGAAGTCAAGAGAACAACGCTGATTTGTGCTTCCTGAAAATCTGCTTGCTGGGTCACTTTTGCCGGTGTCTTTCCATGTGCAGTTTTAAGGATCTGAGGGCATAAGGATATCTGAAATGCACTAGCCATCCCTGTGTCAAGACCTTTTAAACATTTTTGGTGGTGTAGTTCACTGAACAGTCAGTTCTTGCTTCTGCCAGCCAGCTGGTGATTGCTACAGCATCTTTGGTTTAAAATTTCAAAACAAAGTGTGGGGCAACCCTCACCAGTTCCTCTCGGCAACAAGGCAACTCCGTCCCTCCTATCTAGTAAGGGTGCTTTGCTCCATTTCAAGGGCACAGCCTACTTACCGAAAGAGCTGCTTCCTGCAGTCCTTCTGCATATAGCTTCCCCTTCCTTTCAAAACTGGAAATCCTCTACAGATACTGGCTTTTAGCAAACAGGGCCAAATTGTTACTTCTGAGTGCTCAAGCATCTTGTGTAACCTTTCACATTCACCATTGCAAGCTGTGTGGGAGGAGGGAAAACCCATGAAGAGGTGATACAGAAAGAATACTTATGAGCAGTTTCCCCTTATGTCCACTTGCCAGTTTTCTCCTGGGCACCTGGCCTACATCTAAGTTAAAGCCAAGTATATCTAGGTTTAGCTGGGTTCTTTAGATAGTAAAGAAGGCATTTTCCTGCAGGCAGGATGGGACTGCTGGAGACATGGATCCAAGCCGACATTTGTGGATATTACTTACTTTAGACTGATTACAGTTTCAGCAGAAACCCCACTTAGGAAACCACACAGTGTGCAGGTAATTGGAAACAGAAGCTGGCACAAGCATCTTCGAAAGTTTAGCACCAGGCTTTGAATTTGTAAATAGAAAAGGCCTGTGGCTCTGCAGTAAAACGGTGATTCCCCCAGTAAATTTCATGAAGGAAACAGAGACCTTATTGTTTTCTCTCTCCCCATATAGTTTTCTTTTTCTTTGTTTCTCTCTTTGATCTAACAAAACTCCGGAACAGCTCCTTTAATTAAGGGGCAGTAGACAAAGATTGTCTGCAGGGCAATGTTTGTGTTGACACACAAAGCTAAGCCTACAGGCTCTGTTTTTCCTCCACCTTTTTATTCTATTTGGAAAAGCAAGACACTTTTCATATGACCTTTTTTTTAAGATTATAATATCCCTTGTTTTAAAGGATACCTGTTCCCCCCCTCCTCAAGAGTTTGTATCTAGGCAGACTACATGCACAAAACACTTCTTCCTGTTGTATTCACTGGTGTTTTTATGACCACATCACCAATGGTAATAGCTTACATAATTCTATATAAGAACCATAAATTTCACTTCTGTGTCTGTTAAGTGACCAGGATTTCAGTAATTTCCTTAGCCTCTGTCTTACTTCTCCATCTTACACTGTTCTCTTTTCTGCTTCTACCCAACTCCTTTTACTGCTCTTTTTAAAGTGCTAGATGTAAGCAGCTACATTTTCAAGAGAGATGATTTCTAATATTTTATTTTACAATAGTCATGTGGACAGCTTCCCAGCTAAAGAAAGGATCAGTTGATTCACCCTGCAAAATATGACTTTTCAAAATTATCTGTGGCTAAACTCCTACTCATTCAGCATCTCCTAGGTGACAGTGACTACACGTACTCCAAGATATTTTAAAATAAAATATCCCATGGTTGCAATCACTGGTTGAATTGTGATGATGATAGTGGGGTTTGGTATCTAGCCCAGAGAGCTCCAAGAGACTGCTGGGATTGTACATACTATGCTTGCTCATGCAGCTCAAAGAAATCTATGTGAGACAGAATTTAAAGCACTGGTGGCAGTGTTTTAAGTTAGGTTAGGTTGTCTATCTGACCACTGCAAGCATCAGTGGAACTGGATTGGATATAGGAAAAAAGAGGGGAAAAATCAGTCAAAATTATCCCAGGATAAAGAAACAGTATTTTGAGTTTTTTGATAAATGTTCCTCCAACTGTTAAAAAATCAAGTTCTTCCAGAAGTAAATTACTTAATACAGAAGGAAACAAAACTATTACCTTACTGCTAGTAGGTGGCATATAAATCTAAATGAAGCAAGCAATAATAAAGAAAAAGACTACCAAGATGTGCATAAACATGTGAACTTGTGGGTTGGATGACAAATAATGAAGTGATACTGGAAGTGCAGAAGTGCTGGGACAGGCAGGAGGGATAATGATCTCTCGCGGTAGATGAGAATGACTGCAGCATAAGCATTGAGGGAAGATAAGAACTGTGCTCAGACAGAAGGCCTGTTCCCACACCCAGCCTTCAGTTTCCTTCACCAGCATTGCTAACTGCTACTCTACTAATTCCTAGCATAAACAAAGCAAAGGTTTGAGAGTGATGAATGAAAAGTTACAGGCTGCGTGTCTGAGACCTGTGCTCAGCTCCTGCTCAAATGCCTCCCCTGGATGATGCATTCGGTTTGCTCTTACTTATAGTGCTTCCTTGAAATCAGTTGTTGCATCGTAGTACTCATCCAGGGATGCCCCCTGCCTGGAAGTGTTCAAGGCCAGGTTGGACGGGGCTTTGAGCAACTTGGTCTAGTGGAAGGTGTCCCTGCCCATGGCAGGGGGGTTGGAACTAGATGATCTTTAAAGTCCCTCCCAGCCTAAACCATTCTGTGATTCTGTGATCATGTAGCCTGTTGGAACAGGCTGCCCAGGGAAGTGGTTGAGTCACCATCCCTGGAAGTATTTAAAAGATGTGTAGATGTGGCACTTAGGGACATGGTTTAGTAGTGGACTTGGCAGTGTTAGGTTAACGGTTGGACTCCATCTTAAAGGTCTTTTCCAACCTAAACAATTTTATGATTCTATGATTCTATGATCAGATGAAACACACCATTTATGTTTTGTGGTTTCAGATCAGGCTATGGAGGAAAGACTGATATGCTTACAAAAATGTTAATGTTTTTTTTTTTCACCATTTTGGAGATTTGAAAGAGTTTGTCATTTTGGATCCCCGGGCAAAACAGCATTGAGTGTTATGCATTGCAGGCTTAATCTAAGTTTAAGAACACTGACGGCATAACATGCAGTCACTTAGAAGCTGTGTGGGAGGAGGGTGCCAAACCTGTCCTGTCTCTACCTCCAGTCTATCCAAAGTGCTTAAATCCCGAGCTAAAACGATGCCAGATACCCTCTTGATGCCACCAGGGCAATCTCTCCAGCAGCCTGAGGTGAGCAGGGAGAGGGACTGGGAGCTGTAGTCTGCTCCTCCTCCCCTCTTGTTCCTCATGACTCACTTAACTTCCTAGAGTGCTGCTCCCATCAGATCCCACAGCAGCAGCAGCAGACCAGGGAGGCTGGGGGAAGCACGCAGGGAGAGGGAGTAGGTTGTAATAGCAGAGATATTGTGGGGTCTTGTTCAGTTCCATGGTGAAAGAGGGACTCATGGCCCTTGTTACACCTCTACATCCTATTTACAGGATGGAGGAAACCTCTGATGCCAAATCTATGAGCTCTCCACACTGTTTCCTCTCTCTGGGCTATATCTGAAGCAGCTCAGCTTTTATAGTCATGCTAAGAGCACCCAGTTCTGCAGAAGGCTGCAGTTCCCTGCTGCATGGGAAACCCCTGACACCTGAACATCTCTCAGCCACCTCCATCTCTCCCACCTTTCTTCATGGTGAAATCATGACCCTTATTAAGCACATGCTAGATGGTGTTGTCCTTCCTAGGAGAACTCTGATGCTTCCTGTCTGAATGGCTGGGTTTTAATGTGGCTGGATTCATGCTTTATACAGAGGCAACATGGTGCGGTGGGTGTCTGAAGCACTGTGGTCTTCATACATGAGACAGCTGATTGTGAGAATGTCCTAGTGTAGATGGAGTGGGTTAAACTGTCAGAAGGTTGTCCTGCTTGTATGATTGATTCTGGTCAGGGGAAAAGGTGCAATAGTGTAATTAAGAAGACAGTGTTTTCTGCCAGGCTAAGCTGCATTTCACTTAGGGAGGCTTCATGGCAGAGCTAAGTAGGAAAAACAGTATGAGCAAAACCTTATGATTTAAGTCATCAAAATGGTTGGATAAGCCAATACTCAAGATTATACTTAACAGATCCTGAAGGAGTCAATAACAGCTGACAGGAATGCATGTCCATTCTCTCCCAATGACTACTCTCCAAATTAGGCTATAGTTATTTTCCTGTTACGGTCCATCAGATGTTTCATTATTTGATTCCATATATAGCAGTTTGCAGAGAAAAGACTGAGAAAGGCATCTAGAAAACCTTCTAGACCACTGATTGTATCAAGGGGATGTGTTGATAAGAATTCACATTTCCCTGGGTGGAGAAAAGGTCTAAACCAGTTTTTCCCTCATTTCCATTAAAGGTCTGACAAGTTGCCTCTGATACACAGGACTGATCTCTTTCACTTCATTTTGTGCAGATCCTGACCTAAAAAGGAGGTTCTGAAAGGTCTGGCTGAAAGAGAGCTTGTAGGTGTGATAGGCCTAGTTGGTGGACTTGGATGGCGCATGGAGATAATGTAGATGTGGAGCTGTATAATAGTGTTGTACTTTTTCAAGTGTGCCCAAGGGGACATTTAGGTTCTCAGGGCACTTAGATTCAGTCTGCAATGTGGGGGAGATAAGTAGTTTGAGTGTGCCTGGAAAAAAAGGCTGATGCTGATGAATTAGTTTCATAGAATCATAGAATCATTTAGGTTGGAAAAGACCCTTAAATCATGACAATGATTGGCATGCTTACAGGGGTGGCAGGGAGCACAAAACTGGGGTGTGTGCCAAATCTTCTTTCTCTCTGGAACAGAAGTGCTCCAGCTCACTGGGATTTATGGTGCACATTCATCACTTGTAGTAGCTTTTCATCCCTCTAAAATCTGTGGCAGTTGCGCTGCCATACCCTTAGTGTTGTCACTAAGTCCCCTCCTAGTGCCTTTTGTAATTTAAGAAGTTTAAACCCACGTTGTCCTAAGATGATGGCAGTCTCGTCCTCTCTTGTTATGACAGTGCGATGATGCTGAGAGATACAGTTCATGAGAGATGGGACATGAGAAGGTGTTGGACACTACAGTTTGCTGCAGACTGGTTCAAACTCTGGTCCCTGCTCTCAGTGTTGTTCAGTTGTTTATGCATCAGCATTTTAATGCAAAAGACTCGAGGGCTCCAGAATCAGATATAAAAACCAACATGGTTGGTTCTTGCTCAGCTGTGGGCCAGCATTGCTGCGCACAGTGATGTCTCTTGCTGTTTTTCCAATCTCTTAGAGTTTGCATTCCTCTCAGCAGAGAAGGCCAGTTGCGGCTGTGCATCTGTCTTGATTAACAAGGGAAGTCAAAATGCACAGCAACACAGTGTGGAGTGCAGGAGTAGACATATTTAACTTTGTTATGCTGGTTTTACTTCAGCTTTAATTCACCCCAGCTTCTTCACTGACTACTGCAAGTTCCTCTGGCATCCCGTATTGGTTCAGCAGCTTCACGAATCGAGCTCATCGTTGGTAACTTAGTGCAATGATTAAAGTGGCAGCTGTATTTATTATTTTATACACAGTTCTCAGACGTTTCCTCTGTTGCATCCTTTCACAGCAGTTTCTCTTGCTCTACTGGGTTTGTGGTAAGCGATATTGCTAATCTCCCAGGCTGGGCCTCTGAACGCAGGATGTTTCCTCCTTACTGACAACTTGCCTGGGAGGGATTTTGTGCTGCAGACCTTGGAATAAAAAAAAGAGAAAAACCAGAAGAGATAAATGTTCCCCTTCCTCCTTTGTTCATGTGTGAAAGTGAGCGTGCAGGATTCTGCCTCTGCCACTGCACAAAAGGGCCTTTCTCTCCACCCATCCCCAGGCTGAGTTTCCTCACTGTTCCCACTGTTATTCCCTCTGGATACCATTCAAGGGACAAATTGAGGTAACTAAATGTCCTCTGCTGTTCAAAGGGGTCATTGCATCTTACACAAAATACACCTACTCTTTAAAACCATAACCAATTGGTCAAAGTCATTATTCTGTGTAACATTGTTAATTCTTTTCTGTATTTGAATAGCTTTAACAATGTTTAGAGAGTATTGTATAGTACTGTACATGTGCAGTATTTTTCTTCCTAAATGCATATAAAATATCCTCAAACCTTAATTAGAACAGCTGCTGCATCATCAAACTCTTGTGCTTAGCTTAACTGTTTGTACTAACATAGTCTTATCGGTGACATGCTGTACCCAGGTGAGTCAATGGTTAACATGTCTTTTTTTACTGTAATGGGATCAAATTTCACCCGTGGGGTTCAGTGGGATTATTCTGAGTGGAAATGAAGCATATGTCCGTGCCACATTAGTGCCATATTTGCAAACAAGCACAGAAAGAAAAACACCTCAGGGAGAAAATTTCATTTAATGACTGGTAGAGATATTAAAAACATGTATTTTCTGGAGGAGGACTTTGCTGTAACAGTTTAGAATGGAAGGAAATGCCTTAGCTTTACCTTTCTTATCTATCAGAATGACTTTGAAAACGTGTAGGAAATTGCAGGACAGATTTGAATAAGCTGACTGCAATGCTGTCAAGCGGAGGTAGCACAAAGATGGTAAATACTAAATGTAGAAGAACTGGAAGGTGCACCAACACGACAACATAAAGTGTCTTGACTAGAGAGCCTAGTATATTCAAAACTGTAACAAATGGTGTGAATATTTTTGTAGGTGTGGATCTTGCTTTTGCTACCCAGGATATGACTACAGTCATGCAGTTTTCAGGGAGACACACCTGAGACTGCCTTGCCTTGTACATGATGTTCCAGGTGGGCAGCAAGTAACTCATATGCTCCATGACCTACTTGGTTTTGCAGGTGCCCAAAGTGAGCTTAGACTGTTCACCTGAACGTGCCTCTGAAAGCCTTTGAATTTTGAATTTTATTCCGTGAGTTCACCAGAACAAAGTTGTTTGTTCATCTCCTGGACATAATGACAGGATAGTTTTCTTCCATCCCATTTCCAGGCTGTTTAGACAATGTGATACTTGAAGTAAGCTTTATTTTTTAAAAAATTTTTAATGCCGTATAATTTGTTTCATGTCAACTTCCTGGACAAGATCCTAGATACCTTACATATGCCTGCTTTAACCATTTGGTCTGTCTCATGTTTATCTCTGTCTTGTAGTAACAAGCATACCGGTTTCCTCCTGTTTCCTTTTCAGATTTTGCCTTCTGTGTCACCCACATGGAGACTGAGTGTGTGTCTTTTTTCCCATATGCAGTGGCTGGCAATAAAAATGAACTTCATGATGGCAAGGAGGAGTTTGCTCTTCAGAACTGTTTTATCACACAAAGTGTCACAGCGTGCATCTTCTTCTGGAGATGGAGTCATGCAGTGAATAGATATTGCAAAAAGCAAGGGGCCTGAAGTCAGGCATGAAAACTGTGGGCTATTCCTAAGTGGAGTAAAAAGCAGGACATTTCCGTCACACCTTAAACAAATGTAATGAATGGCACAAAATGCTGCTCTGGTGGATGAGAAATTAAATGTGAAATGGAGGTAGGGAGTAGCTGACCATGTGGCAGAATCCCACCAAGTCCCTCGGGGTGGTATTGGAAAGCAAGGGATATTGCGTTACAGTGTGATTCTGTTACGTACCAAAGAGAAATTTGCCATTTAAGAAGAAGTCTGAATAGCATAATTATCTGTAAAATGGGGATTAATTACACTTCTTTTCTTGGCAGGAGTGAGACCAGCTGAACTACTGCACCTACTTTCCAGGCATTGTCTTTGTCTGGAAATGTGGACTCACAAGAGAATTCAGAGGGCAGCAAAGGGAACATGAGGTTTAGGAAATGAAGGTTTCAGAGCACTGACTATGTTTAATCCAGAAAATTAAACTCTGAGTGAGGAACATGAGAAGTCTTTCATTATGTAAAAGGGTGCTATTAAAGATAATGATCAGTTGTTCTCTTTGTTCATTTCGGAAGTGCAAGAAGAAATCATTAATTTTTGCTTACTCTGCAGGTAAAAAGATTCTGGCTGGATATTATGAAAATGTTTGTTAAAGTAGTAACGTTCCTATTGGTCTACCTAAGGATACACAGCATTCTCATTTCTTTATTAGTTTATTACTAAAAGTCTCAGTGCCTGAACAGTGCTTTAGATACACTTACTCTGTATTTTGTAAGTCTTGAAGTGTCTTCAGGCCACTCAGGACTATGGAGTAATTTCTGGATGGATTGAACAAAGATGTCATGTTTCTACCAATATATGCTTCTAATTATCTTGAGAGCACTGTCTGAGAGCTTATAGGCTCACCCATTCACATTTAATTCTCATGTTGAGCTTTGGAGAGAACTAAGCATGCTATAGTCTCATAAAGCACAGGAGAAAAGTAACTTGAAAAATCAAAAACCCTCAAAGAGGTTAACATAAACATGGAAAATGATTGATTGATTGATTGATTGATTAAATAATTAATGAAAAGAATGTCTGAAGATGCTGTGGGGAGAAGAAACAGTTGCCGGCATGTGAGAAAGTGACCTCAGCAAAACAAGATGTGCAGGTGACAAAGGAATATCTTCCTGACATACAGCTGTAGAAGAGCCTTGTGAAAGCGAGAGAGTGGGCAGATTAAAGCAGTAGCAGATGAAGCGTAGGAGGCAGCAAAGAAAAGCTGCAACATACATAAGGATGAAGTAATACATCTCCTGCCCCCTTCCTTAATTACTGGATGGGATGTGGGTCTGGTTTGAAAGAGCTGTAAAGGAGAGAGAAAGCATTCTTCAGTCTGGACCTGGCCTGCACTGCTCCTGAGGAAGACTTAGTGTCGTCAGAAACCACTGGCTCTCCCCATGCCAGCCTGTTCAGAGGCACTTTCCTATTTTGGTCACCGCAAATACTCAGTGGTATTTGGAGCTCATATTCTTCTGTGCCAGCCTGTGTGGGCATAGAAAAGTCTTGATTTCTGGTTTCAAAGTGTTTTTTTCCAAAGTTTTGATTTCTTTGCTTCAGTTGAATCCTGAGTTTGCACATTAATGATTCCGTTCCTTCATTTTAATTTTGTCAGTTCTCTTATGACATGTTCTCCCCTGTTCCAATTACAGGCTTCCAAGATTGCTGGTGACCTTCCACAAGCTGCTTCACCTTCATACTACTCCTGTGGTGCATATCTCTCACCTGACCTCACTCCAAATGTCAATATTGCTTAGCGTTTTTTTTGTTCTCAGCAAGTGGCTCCATTTTTAACTCTACCAGGTTCTGGGCTTACCAGCTATATATATGTACTGATAAAATGAACAGGGTTATGGCTGTCGTGGCTGATCCCTAGAACTACCAGCATGGCCATGTCTGCACTATAAAGCTATCTTAGCTAGCAGAACAGGAGGACTGCACCCAAACCTCCGTGGGCGATGGTGCCGTGCTCAGACTGAATCCTGCCAGTACTCAGGAATTGTTTGGGAAAGTACCATAAGTCCTAGTCCAAAAGGATGTCAAAAAGCACTGTAACACTTTAACAGCAGTGATGACTGAATTACCATGCCTGGGAATCTCCTGTTAGGTTCATAAGTAGCTAATGTTTTCTGCCTTCAGAAGCTGCTGTTGGAGAAGGCTGGCGCTCGAAGGTCTGATCCAGGCAGACATAACAGGGTAACAACTCAGCCGACCTTGGCTTGGCTGTTGTCCTTTTTGTCATGAGCAAGTCTAGGTTGTCTTCATCCAGCATGGCTGGTGCCCCTCACCACACTTGCTGCTGTACAGAGCTGATACAAAGAAATAATTTTCCTTCAAGCTAGTAAACATCAGAAGCCTGATTTTTCATCAGAACAGAAACAGACCATGGAGTTGACAGAAGTTTGTGTGGGACAGTTTATGGTGTTATCTAACCATAATCTGATTAACCTTTCCTGGAATAATTAACTTTAAGGCTCAAGGTTTATGTTTCTTTCTCCTGCATGAGATTTACAATGCTAATAATCTCCCACCCCGCATTTTCCAAACTTTCAACAAACTTTTGAAGTTTTTGCAATTAATAGTTTCTGGTTTATCTTTGTAACTCTAGGCTTATACATTTAAGTTAAAAGCTGAAATTTTGTCACTTCAGGAGTGGGAGGCTCCCAGAAAAGTATCAGATGTTTTCAGGTAGATGGTTGTAAAATTGCCTTACAAATCTGATGAATCTGAGAGAAAAGCTTGTGGTTTTACTCAGAAGGCTACTACTACATGTGTTGTTAAACACAAAGCTAAGAAAATGTGTCTCCTCTGAGAAGTAGATGCAAGGGCCATTTTGCCCATCTCTAAGATTTCAGCAACTTTGACATCTATATCTGAACTACTTACCCCAGGAGGACAATTTTTAGAGATTTACTTCAGAATGGGATGACTTGCATTTGTGAAGTGGCTTTCTCCACTGGCAGTAAAGATAACCCATGGCAATGAGTTCAGGTACAAATGTGGGGATAAGCAATTAATAATAGCAGTCTACATTCACACTGTAGGACAATCGCCTACAAGATCGTAAATCATCAGGTGAGGATCAACTTTGAATGGATTAAATAAGGAACAGTTGTGGGTCAAAGTGAATACAAATCAGAATGATATCCTGGATCAGTGGTTATGACTCTGGCTGAGAAGTGCAGAGATTTTTGTTTCTTGACCACTTCTCTTATTTTATATGCAAATATCAACATTTTTTGTAGGCATGGATCTATGAAGCAGAAACCAGGCAGGGAAACTGTTGCATTTCTGTGAGAGGCTGAGTGCCTAGCAGACAAAGCCATGGCTGAAAGGTCTCTAAGGACTATTGCGTGTTGGAAACATATTTTCCTGAGGGATACTGGCATTGCTGTTGTTTGAATCAACAAGGAGGAAATACATGATGCTGCTTGTATCACATAATTTTGTCCATGTCCTCCCCTGAGGGTAGGTGAAGCCACAGTTCTATGTAGTCAGACACAGTTATGTGAAAATCTTTTTAATTTTATTTGTAGAATACAGAGACCTAATTTTTTTTTTAAGGATGTTGGGTTTTAAGGATTAGGTAGCCAAGAATTTGTAGGGGTAGAGGGTCTATGCTTTCCTTCTGGTCTAGGGGCTAATAGAATTCAAGTCCCCTTACGAACTAGGTTCCAAATTCAGCTCAAGCTCATAAACTCGTTTGTGGTTCTGATATTTCAGAGCACTTTTTGCCCTTATTATATTTCTCCTCTGGAAATGCAGTTTCTCAAGGTGAACCTGGCGTTGTGAGCTGAGAACTTCTTGCCTTGGAGCCCCATCTAGTGGGTAGTGGCTTGCACTGAGCAGTACCAAGAGCAGCTTTGTGTTGCTGTGAGAAATAAAAAAGCGGTAAAAGGAGCTGATACGAAGATTCCTTAAAGAGCTTCATAATCGCAAACTAAATCTCTGTGTGTTCATTCTTCTTCTGCTGACATTTTGTTTCTCTATCTCTCTATATAGACAGTTACTTTGCATTATGTGCTGAAACATTTTCATAATGTAGCAGAAGCATACCCCAGTCATAAAAAAAAAAAAAAAAAGAGAAGGGAAGGGAAGGGAAGGGAAGGGAAGGGAAGGGAAGGGAAGGGAAGGGAAGGGAAGGGAAGGGAAGGGAAGGGAAGGGAAGGAAAGGAAAGGAAAGGAAAGGAAAGGAAAGGAAAGGAAAGGAAAGGAAAGGAAAGGAAAGGAAAGGAAAGGAAAGGAAAGGAAAGGAAAGGAAAGGAAAGGAAAGGAAAGGAAAGGAAAGGAAAGGAAAGGAAAGGAAAGGAAAGGAAAGGAAAGGAAAGGAAAGGAAAGGAAAGGAAAGGAAAGGAAAGGAAAGGAAAGGAAAGGAAAGGAAAGGAAAGGAAAGGAAAGGAAATCCATTCCTTCTGTACCCCTGCATTTCTTGTAAAGGAATGGCTGCGTTATTTCACTGAGCACGCTTCAGTCATTGGTAAATGATTCAACGATATCAGTATTACTCGGTGAAGTTATCCATAAGTTAAGAGGCTTATTAGGTAACCTTGCAAATAGGAAGCATTCCAGCAGCACTAAAAGGTCTGTCAGAGCCAAACATTTAAAATCTGTGTTTTGTCTTGACAGAACTGTTTATATGCCAGATTGCTAAAGTGTTAACCATGTTCAGACATGAACTGTTTGTTGTACATATGTATTAGGAAAAGAAAAGAAAGTGGCTTGAGAAGTGGAAAAAGGTTTTATGGCTATATCCAAGTCACTTGTACAAATTTTTCTAGTCCATCTGTCAAATGAATTTAGCAAGCCAAATTTGGATTTCAATTGCACTTAAGTCATTCAGTGTAACCCGAGGGAGTAAGATGGATAGCTAGACAGAACATATGGCCCTGGCTCTCTAAAAATTTGCTTTTTTAAAATAAAAAGGAAAGGAAAGAAGGAAATAGCTAAACTATCTGGTAAGGATAAAGATGTTTTCTCTGGAAAATGTGTTTTACAAAACTAGTTATTTTCAAGAGAGTGTAATCGTACATAGCTTGCAGTCTTTCAGTTTAAAATGAACGCTGATGAAAGCACTTTCTGAAGAGTTTCTGTGCTATCTGTATCTTCAGAGAGGATCATAAGGGATGGAGATGGAATAGTCCTGAATTTGTGTTATAGGGTTATTTTGCAAAAAGTTATTTCATAAAGGATAGGATGATTATGTTCATTAAGGGGCATAGTGGGGTTATTTAAAAACACTGCATGAAACTCACAAGGTAGAGATATTGGAATACAAATGAGAGTCTGGCTAAAATAAGAAGAGCATTGTTGGGAAAGAAGGCTTTTTTAACTTTGACTGTTGAACCATGATTTTGGACTCCTCTTGCCTTAGGGTTGGTTTATTTGTTTTTTTTGGTTTTTTTGTTTGTTTTTTTTTTTTTTTTTAATTTAGTGGGGGACTAAAAAAGACAAGTGATGCAATATCTGGAAGGCTTTCCAAGCCTTGAAAATCTGACTTTTCAGTTTACTGTTTATAAAGGAGGAAGAGTTTGAAAGGAAGAATGTGTGAGTGTGTGTTTTTGTGTGAAAGAATGATTCACAAATGATTTTTCCTTTTTTTCTTATTGACATGATATCCATTTGCATTATTTTCTCTCGGTTTTCAGCATCTCTTATTTTATTCTTTGGCTTCTATAACTGACTTCCCTTTGGCAGAACACTTAGAGCTCTCTCTTTTGATAGCCTAGGTTGGCTTTACACTGTCTCAGGAGTCATGTAGAGAGTGGTGAAGGTCTTTAGTTGTTCAAATCCTGGAAAAGCTCTAAATTCTCTCCTGGCATGGAGAAGGTCTAAATTACTTTTTTTTTTTTTTTTTTTTTTTTTTCTTTTCCCCACTGTGTTTCTCAGCCTGTAGGGGCTAAAATAGTTTCCAAAATAAATGATCCTGGAAAAAATTACTTTCAGAATAAATGATCTGAAGCACAGTGCTGGAATTACAGCAGCTGGAATGGTCCCATAAGACCCATTACACTGACCAACAATTGTCCTAGCTCAGCTCCCCAGAAAAGGCATGAAGGGCTGACAGAGGTGAATGCTGATAAGGTTTCTAGGAAATAGATCTTATTTGTGAGAGAAACTTTGTATCACAGATATATTCCACTCTAGACTACACAAAAACCATATTTTTCACTATGATTTCTGAGCGTCAGAAAAAGTTTTTGAACTGAAGCAGTACTGATACTCACGTTAAATGGAAGTCCTCCCTTTGCTTATATTGAGGGTCAAGTCCTGGACTTGGGCTTCTTTATGTTTTCCTAGTTAAGCTATTTCCATTTGATATTTGACTATTCAAGTTTTAGAAAGACTGGGCAGAGTCAAATACAGCCATTTGGAGAGGGAAGATTTAATCCCTTTTTAAATTCAAGTAGAGGTTAATACCAAAGAGGAGGAGTTGCAGTGGAGGAGCAGAGGTGCTCCCAAAGAACATGGGGCTGAGGGGAGGGGATGGGCAGATGCAGGGCAGAATGCTAAGTCTCAAGCTGTATGGCCGAAGGCTGTGGCTGTCTCCTCTTGCAGCTCAGAGGGTAGGCTGTCTCTGAAGATACCTCTGGAAAATGGTCTAGTGCTTCCTTCATGCTGAGGAAGGTCTTCTGACCTTGGGCTCAGGCTTGGTGAGCCAGTAGCAGTAACAACTACAAGGCTGATGGGAACAGGTTCACATCCAGCCGCTTGCCTGGTAGGTGCCTGCCCTCTCATCTCTTTCTCAAACTACATGGTACAGGTGGGAACCCATACCCAGGGCTAATCTGCTCTCTGGTGCTTTCCCAGTGTGAAAAGGAAGGCAGAAGTGTTGCCTAAGAACTCATATATATATATAAATACATCTTCAGTGTGGCCTGAAACTCATCCTTGGACCTGAGAATCCTTTCCTATCAATTCCATATCCACAGATGTACTTATCTGGAGGTAATTTCTGTTGAATGCAAGCTAATATTTCATATACTGTAAATATTATATTTAATATGAACTTTGATATTTATCAAGTTTATGGCAGCATGAAGTTTAAATAATTTGCAATACTGAATTAATAGCTCACTGAAACTTGCTTATTTGAAACTGGAGTTTGTGAATCATAATATATTGCAAAAAGTAAAAGAGGCTTTAAAAGAAAATTGACCAGCTTAATGGGCCAATTATTTAAGTGCAAATAACGCTGCCATGGAAACCCTGCTCTGTTATTTAGGATTCCTTACTCATAAAAAGCTATATCTTGTGTTATAAATAAGACAATAGACATTTCCTGATCAATGCAGTTTCACTGATGGCCAACACTATGCAATATGTTTGAAGAGAAGTCAGAGGCATGGAGGAGGCTTTCACCAAGTCTCCAGCTCTCCACAGCCCTCGGCACCACTGAAAAGGTCCTGGCTCTGTCTTCTTTACACCCTCCCTTCAGGTATTTATACACATTCATATGATCCCCTGAGACTTCTCTTCTCCAAGTTGAATAGTCAAGCTCTCTCATCCTCTCCTGGTATGTCAGTTGCTCTAATCCCTTAATCATCACCATGGCATTTCAGTGTAAATGCTTATGTATGCAAATTTTCATGTAATGTATGTAACAATAAATCCAAGGATGGTAAATGAAATGCTAGAGGGTAGTCTTGTAAATGGTGGCCAAAATTATTAAGTCATGAAACTTTCTTGAAGTTTAAAGAAATCTGAGGTGTTTCTGAATATTGTTAAATTTAAACACCTCATATAGACAGTCCCATCTTTCAACAGCTACTATTTAAATTATTTCCTGGAGGGAGTTGTTGATCTTTAATGTTGATCTTTAACTGTAATGTATCTACCTAGGAAGATGTCATTGTACTTGACTCCTCTTCTGATCTCTTTTATACACACTCTGATTTATCTTTCCTCTTTACTTGGTTACTGTTCCCTAGTCTTTCCTTTCAACAGATTACATTCGCCAAGCAAATGTTCATTAGCTTCTGGAATGCAAATCAATTCTTTGACCTTTTCCTCTTTAAGATCCCTGGTGCATATTTTACAAGTGTTGTCTTAACACAAGAATGACTTTATTAGACCAGGCCTAGAGGTACATTTAGCATCTTCTCCCTGTCTATGGCAAATAGCAGATCCCTAGGGAGGTTTCAAAGAACAGAGCAAATGTATGTTGTGCTGCTCCCCAGAGTAGTTTCCATTCTCTGAACCAATTTCAGCTCAAGGGCTCTATGAGAAGAATATAGTAACTCTTCAGCTGTGAGTTCAGAAGGTCTAGATGTGGAGGGTTGCTTTCCAGACCAGCATTAGCCTACCATGTTCCAGGTGCCTGTGAGGTCCATCAGCAGGAAGGGCAACTGCCCATAGGAGGCCTCATCAGAAGACTGATGGATGGCATGATTAGTTATGCTACTAAGTTATATGTAACCCTGCTTGTTCTGTGTCTCTGTGAGTGGTGAGAGGTGGTGGCATTGTCTTCCTGGTCCTCCTCTCACCCCCTGGGCTGGCACCAGTAATGGGACTTATGGACATCTCCCTTTTCTTTCTCCTTATTAAGCATTATTAAGGGGGGGTGGTGTCTGGGAAGAGGAGAAGCAAAAAGTAATAACGAACAAGACACACAGCAAATCTGAAGTCCAACTATTGAGACAGCTGCTCTATATTACTTGAGACTGAAGCTTTAATGGACTTATTTCCATGTGTTTCTCATGAGGCACGACTGTTTCCCAGGGCATGTGACACACTAGGAAATTGCTGGCATGGTTCCATTGGAAAGGGAGTAACATGTGTCCTTTCTGCAGTAGGGAGATACACACGCAGTGGTCTGTTGTCTTTTCAGTGCCATATTTTTTTAAAAACTGAAAACGGAGGCAGTATTTCTGTTCCAGATGTATCATGCATGAGTTTAAAGTGTGTGATTGATCAAAGATCCCAGAAAAACAGCCACCATTTTTTGTTGTCCATCTAAACTCACTAAGATCAGAACAGCTCTTTCCCTTCCACATGTCACTGTTTGCTGGCTCCTTTCATGATTCCTGTGAAGACACGACCTTCTAAGCTGTCAGGCAGCCTCACAGCTAGCAGCCATCACAATCAACATTGCACTCTTTATACTAACTCTACCTAGGTTTAAGCAGGAAAAACCATTTGAAAAGTATATTTGTCTTTCTATATGTACACAGCTAAAATTCAAGTTGAAGCTTTTATGTTACAGTATAGGACTGCAATGCACTTTGCTCAGTTAGTATTTCCCAGAAAGCTTCTGAAAAGAACATAACCCTAGGGAGTCCTTTTGACGAGGTTCCTCTTTTTACAAGCTTCCTCTTTCTAGAAGATTAATTTTTTTCTAATGTACCACTGCAAACTATTTCCTCCATTGCTTAATGTTTACCGTGACCTATGTCTAGCCCTTATCTCTGATTATGCAAAGGTCAACACATAATGCCATCTTCCTTGTTACTTCATTGCCTACTTCTAATATTTTCTAAGCAATCACTCTCTTTTCTCCCACATCTGGAAAATGAAAATTATAAACATCCTAGAACAAGACTAGTTCTAATTCTTTGGTCCTTTCTACCTTGTTCACAGAAGTCCTGTCTGCTTTGTGCTCGCAGGCTGCACCAGCATCATACAGTCAGAAACAAATACTCTGTCTAGCAACTGCAGTGGGAAGGAGAAGAGTGAGGATTAGTGTGTGAGCACTTTCAGCAGAAGTAAATATGGTGGTTTTCTTTTAAAACTGACAAGCCAGCAAGAACTACTGGATGGAAGGTAATGCTAGGCAAATTTAAACTTGAGAAAAAAAGGCACAATTTTTTTACACTGAATATGATTAACAGTTGGAGGAATGTACAAGCAATAGGGAAGAGCTAATCCCTGGATATGTCCAAATTAAGACAGATTTCCGTTTATAGAACAAGTACTTCAGCCAGGTGGTGTTTTGACCACACGTTTTGTCAATTGCATGGTGTCACTGCACAAAAGTAGCAAACATAACTGAATAGATGGTGAGGTATAAATAAGATGGTCATGATGATTCTTCTGGCCTTAAAGTTTATGTTTCCAGTCAAGAATTCCCACGTACTGGAAACTCTGAGCAGCTGATTTCAGTCTCTTTGTCAGGGAGGGAGCAATTATCTGTCACTCCCTGAGGCATCCTAAGCAATCCCAATGGTTGCTGTGATGTTATGATGTTGCTGTTGTTGTTGTCCTGTCACAAATGCCCAGACATCTTGACGACTGCACTCAGCTCAGGATTTTTTCCTCTCCTGCACTGCTGTAGTATTTGTGTCACTTGGGGAACACTGCCAGTGAATGGGATTGGGTACAAGTGTAACCAGACAGGCCACTGAGGCAGGGAGGGAGGACAGCTGTCCTAAGCATTCAAAGCTTTACATTCTGTGCTGCTCTGATATGACCTGGGCCTCAAGATATTTATTAAGCTGGAAGAAAGCCTTTTTTGGTCTGGTAGCTCTCTGAATCTGCCTACCTGTTATTTAGGATATGTTACAGTGGAATACAGAGAGGTACCTAATGCTGCCTTATTGCAGTAGAAATTCAGAATAAAAGAAACAGGCTCTATACTGCCCATGAAGAAAAAATTTTACTGCCATCTCAGGCTGTCTGTGTATCTGGAACCCATAACTTCCTCAGATTAAAATTAAGAATAATGGGAAAATAGTTTAATTCAGATATCAGTAAGGTAGGAATCAAAATGTGTATACTTATATCTGTAAAAGTTTTTCAGTCAGCAATGTAAATATTTCAGAAGATATATAGTTGCAGAGGAATACTGAGCCAGCCCAGCGTGTGAGACAAGACACAGGCTAGATGACTTGTGGAGAAAAATAAAAAGAACAAAGTATTGATAACTTGTCTAAGTTGTGTTTGAATGTGAAGGGTGTTTGTGTGGGGAATCCTAGTCTTTATTTAGGTAAAAAAAGCCTTTGAAATCAAATAAGTCTTTAACTTGCAGACCAAGGATGCTAGTGGGTGACTGATTTAGTGACAACTGAATGTGAAAGAATGAAAATAGTAAATAATCAGTTAAATGGCATGGACAAAGAATTCAGTGAAACCTTCCCATCAGGAACACTTGCAGCTGTATAGTAACTGAGGAGCAGTAGCAGTAATGGTGAGAACTGGTGATGTCCAAATGTAGGTTGATCAGAAGCTGGACCATGGAGAGAAAGAGTAGTTGAAGGCTGGAATGAAATAGTCAAGTAGGACTTTTCAGTCTGTTTTCTGTAATGAAATGTTGCTTTGTTTTATGAACTATGGCATTGCTCTTGAAGACTGGGAGAAGAAACTACAGAGAAGTTGGAGAAGAATCAGTGTGACTCATTGGCACTTCTGCAAAACAGTGGTTTCTTCCTTTGTTGTTACTAAAAATGATAAATTCTATCTATTAAAACAGTGTAAATTTGGGACCTGCCTGGGACCGGCAGTCTTAGCACACTTCTCATTGTATCTACTTGTGGTGAACTCAATCCTTTTGGTTGTAACAACCAAAGAATGAAAGAAATCCAGCAGCAGTGAGGAACAGGAATTAAAGGGTCCAGCTGCTATCATTCCTAAAGAAAATTGTGCCTGGGCTGCATTTCCAATAGTTCTTGCCAGTTTACAGTGAAACCTGGTTAGACTTCCACTGTATCATTCCTCCAAGCTGTTGTGGATGTGAGCCATTTAGCCCTGAAACCAAACAATGTAATTTTTCTAATGAGAGTTACCTGCTTCCAGGAATATACTAAAAGCTCATTACCCTAGAGCACATTTATGATCATATATAAGTCAGACAGTACATCATGTGTGGCATGGACCATACGCAGCATAGCTACATGCTTTCAGTGACATGAACTGATGGATATGCCACACAAAGTTCAATAACCTTGAATAGTGGGATATGCCTGAACTTGATACCATTTGATGTTTTCATGTCAACTCTCACATTGGATTCATCATGCAGGTGATCTGCCATGTCTGTCACATATTCCTTTCCTTCTCATTTTCCTCTGTGAAACAGGAGCATGTTATCTGTGTGAGGATATGTGGAGTGTGAGAATATTTTGTTCTGTAAGGTTATCTGACCAAGGATGTTGTCAAATGGGATGATAAGGAAAAGGGGAGAGCTAAACACACAGACACTAAAACCCTGACTGACTATTGGTAATGAAGTCAATAACCAGAAACAAACCTAGTCATTAGCACTAACTGATAAGGATAGTGGAGAGTGAGAATGCTTACTCCAACAAGATGATCTGATGGAGTAGCACTTAAAATCAGGTTGATAAGAAAAGGTGAATGCAACAAACATACAGAGACACAGACCTCACAAACAATGATGGAGACTATAAGAAGAAACAAACCTTGCCAGTCACACTGATTGATGGACTATTCCAGAAAAACTACCCTGCACATTGCAACTGATAAGGTTATAACTGGAGGGGTTGGGATGGAGTGAGTGAAGATCCTGAATGTTGGACCAGAGGAGTGGGAATTGGTAGATCTGTGCAAAGTGATGAATAAATGTTTAGGGGAAGGAATCAGGGAGAAACAAAGAGAGGAACAGACAGAAAGGGGTATAAAAGGGGCTGGTTGTGTGTAAAACAGGGCAGGTCAGCACTCTTGTCTGACTGAACCCTGCTCCTGGTCACCACTGTCTGTCCTGTCTTCTTTAAAACCTTTCTTAACTATCTCCCTGTGTAATCATCCCATCTGTGTGAGTGCTGCACGGACTGAGTGCCAGTTACTGGTGGTCTGACATGAGTGGACTGGGTGCCAGCTATTGGAATCAGACTAGGGGTGCAGGTGTCCCTACACACTACATGTAGGTATTGGGGCAGACTCACGGGTGTGGGGTGCCTGTGGGGTGAGTGTATGAGTGCATGCATCTGTTTGCAGCGAGCACCGACCTAGACCAGAGAAAGAGTAGGTAACCAGACAGCAGTGTGTGCTTGTGACCGTGAAGAGTGTTGTGTGTGTGTCTGCACTTGTGACCTTCAGTCTCTGTCGGCCCAAGAGGAGGAGGGGACAGGACCAGAGACAATGAGACACAGGAGGTTCTGAACATCAGGAAACCCTTTTTTTTTTTTTTTTTTACTGTAAGGGTGGTCAGGCACTGCAACAGGTTGCCCAGAGAGGTTGTGTAGTCTTCATCCATCTGGACACGGGCCCAAGCAACTGGCTCTAGGTGGCCTTGCTTGAGCAGGTGGACTGGACAAGATGACCTTCAGAGGTCCCTTCCAATCTCAACCATTCTGTGATTTTGCGGCTAGGTTATTCGTGCTTATATCTGGTGTGAGCCCTGTATGTAGGTGCTGTTATGATCAGTAACCCCACAGCTGGCAGCTACTAAAGCCTGAAGGCATTAAAATAGACTTTGCATGGTGCTACCTAGTGGTGGATTTGGGACTGTAGCTGTTTCACCTGCATTTCCCAGGTGAATCCTCTGGGCCACATGACTGCAGTGTAACTAGTTCCTGTCTCTGCTCTCTTACAACCACAAGTTGTGTCTAGGTTTAATCTGTTGTGGCTGACATTGAGATTAGTTGATAGAGATAACTTACTACAGCAGATGTTTGCAGAGCATGTTGTGTGATACTAAGAATAAATATACCACATGTGCTGGTTTTGGCTGGGAGAGAGTTAATTTTCTTCACAGTAGCTAATATGGGGCTAGGTATTGTATTTGTGCTGAAAACAGTATTGATTATATAGAGATGTTTTAGTTATTGCTGAGCAGTGCTTACGCAGAGTCAAGGTCTTTTCTGCTTCTCACTCCACCCCACCAGCGAGTGGGCTGGGGGTGCACAATGAGTTGGGAGGGGACACAGCCAGGACAGCTGACCAAAGGGATGTCCCAGACCATATGATGTCATGCTCAGCATATAAAGCAGGGGGAAGAAAGTGGAAGGGGGGACATTCAGAGTCTTCTCGTCTTCCCAAGTAACCATTATGCATGATGGATCCCTGCTTTCCTGGAGATGGCTGAACACCTGCCTGCTGATGGGAAGTGGCGAATGAATTCCTTGATTTGCTTTGCTTGTGTGCACAGCTTTTGCATTACCTATTAAACTGTCTTTATCTCAACCCAAGAGTTTTCTCACTTTTTCCCTTCCAATTTTCTCCCACATCCCACAGGCATGGGGAGTGAGTGAGTGTCTGTGTGATGTTTAGTTGCCACCTGGGGATAAACCATGATACCAGGGTAAGAAAAAAATCATTATGGTCCTTATCTTTGCAGTTGGTTGAAAAATAGATCTCATTTTAATGGTGAATGAAGAGGTGTCACTGAGCTGATACACTGCTAGTGGGGTCTCCTATGTTATGGTTTGTCTAAGTAACGACAATTAGTAAAGTGTAGGAAGTGCTGTTGTTTTCATTAAGGTTTATCAGAAACACTTCCAAAAGATTTGATTAAATAAAAAAAAACCCCAACATTTGAAATATGAGCTGCAACTTCACGTCACTGTCAAGAGACTGTAATTTTCTTGTCTCACCCTAAAATTTAGCAAAACCTATTTAGCTAAGCATTCCCACTGGCTGAAACCCCAATTTTAATTAAAGTATCACTGTCAGCCCGTTACCAGCTCTAGAGTATTTTATGCTGTCCAAAGCAGTGGAAAGCATTGCCACTTGCAGCAACTCACAAACTAAGTAGTTGAAACATTCTGCTGCACCAGGAAACTCCATATTTTCTGTTTGTGGCTGAGCTAACCTTCTGTCAACTTTTTAAAGAGACATTAAATCAAGAAGGATATGAATCAGAGTTTTCCTGAGTCAGTAAAACCTTATCACTGACTCTCATGTGCTCTCAAGTGGGCCCCTGGACAACAGAATAACACATTATCATGTAAATATCCTATAAATGATCAACTCACTGTAACTCAGTGGTGTGTTTGTCTTCTTAGATATAAATAAGGATACTTACCAAGAGATTCAGTTTATCTTATACTGCAGGGAAAAAAATCGCAACATTTTATATATTCAGGTATTTTAGTATTTGTTCAAAGGCTCATACTAGAAGTGTCTGATGTTCTGTATGCAGTTCAGTGTAGGTCTGTTAAATAGCAGTTGAAAATCACTGTTTAAAACAGCTCTTAGCAAGTGGGTTTTTTTGCAGCTGCTGTCATCCTCTCTCCTTGGAGCTGTACAGCCTTCCCTTGGTTGCAAGCATCTCCTCCTTCTCCTCCTCCAAATGTCTTGACTCTTTTATGGTCTTATCTCCACACAACCTATCCTCATTTCTGAGAGGGGTAGTTTCAGTTTTTGGCAGTTTGCAGCCACATGTAGCCAGCCTTAAAATACTTGAAAGTTGGGCCGCATGAACACATTTACAGTGCTGTCAGCAGTCAAATGTGTCTGTTACTTCTCTCTTGTTAGCTAATCTTCATAAGTAGGTCCACTGCCTCCAAAATTTTTTTGAATTAAGTGTTTCAGGAAGTAGTATTCTCTTTTGAATAAGACACATTCTATTTTGTACATATATGGACCCCATACTTGACAATTTTGAACTTCTGACCAAAGACAATAACAGAAGAAAGAGCACAATTCATTTTTCATATGGTTGAATTTGTATGCCTTGTTTTGTCTTTCATTTGTAACACCAAGGGAGATGCTAGAACTGGGGCAGCTGTGAAGGAAATCCAAGACTGCTCTATGATCACCAGTGCAGAGTATCCATTCTTCTAGCATGGCTTTAGAAAACTTACTACAGGGCTCTGTGAATAATTAGGACTGCTGCAGAGATCAGGAACTTCATTGCTAGTTACCAATCTTTTAATTTATACAAAACTATAAATATACTACAAGCATTTGAAGAAATCAAGAGCTAACATAGTATCAAAGCCGGACTTCAGAAACTGCCATAAAAAGATGCAGGCACTCTTACAGGCTAAAAACATACCTCTTCTAAAACCATTACCTTTCATTTCATTACTGTTTTGGTGTTTCCTCCAGTAGCTTAAAAGCTAATGCATCTTTTTTTCCGAACTCCATTTCAGGTCTTCTTCCCCTTTACTGGAGTAGTTGAGCAATTACTTAAGCCTGTATCAGTTAAACAACCCACATCAAGGGATTGGTGTAAGATAAAGAGGTAATTCTAAAATACCACATTCACAAAAGGATTTTAGCACATGCTCAGTTTTAAATGCTTGAATAATCCTTTTGATATCCTGCTAAATCTCTGCTTTAAAAAAGCACCTCTTAGGGAAGAACTTCTATCTGAGAAGTGGAAGGATCAGGAGAAGATGCCTTCAGTGCCAGGGAGGAAGTTTGTTTGAGGACGTAATGTAAATTATTTTATGATTAAAATGCTGGATAATTTTTGGTGTTCTGCTGCCTAGATTTCAACACCACTGAATAACACAATATTGCAGTTTTCCCTTCTACCCTGTTTGTGAATAACTATGAAGAGAAGGAGAATTGATTTATTGACTAACCTGGAGACAACCTGGGACTGGCCCCACTGCACGGTTTGTTGTTGCATATGACATGTTGCCCACAGCCCTCAAGATGCACTTTCACATTTTTGACATCCAACCACACCCTGAAGAAAGAACTTAAAATAGAAGAGAGCTGAAGTGTAAAGGCAGACAGAGCAGGCTGTACATTCCTTCATTTCTTTAAAGCTAATAAATATAGAACAAGAAATTAAAAGCAGAGAGTGTAATGAGAACTTTAAAGTTTTCCTGAAAACTGACCCCTTACCTCCCACAGGAAAATGCAATACGAGAATAAGAGAAGGAGCTGTGTAAGTAAAGTGGGTTTGCTCTGGATTATTACATGCTAATTACTTTGACAGCTGCTTCTGAAGCAACATCTATGCTCAGTGCATGTGCACTCATTCCACTGTGTCTGTCTCTGTAGATCTAATTCTGTCAGACTGTTACAATTTAAGATCGATGGGAGGAAGGGAGAAGTCTGTGTCAAGCAAATGGTAGTGCTAGATGATAAGAAAGTAGGAAAGGTCCTTACTGGAGCTATTAGGAAACTTGGATGAATACTGTGAATGTGATAAGAATCAGTTGGTTAAAGGCTTTTCCACACCTTGTGTGCTTCCCATACATGTATGCATAAGAAGAAAACATGACTTAAAAGAGCATTGTTCGTGTATCAAAGTTTCTTATATCAAGTTCTGGAAGATCTTAATTGTCATTTAGTGACTTTGGTTTTGACCCCATTCCTATATAAATAAACTGAAAATAGATCTTGCTATTTTCAAATACTTTGAATATCAATGAATTCCCTACTTATTGTATGTTGCTGACTCACTGGATATTTGAGTCATTATGGGCCGAGTCATGAGGTGTGATTAGATCTGCCATATAGCCAGGTTTTCTGAGACATGTTGTCCTATTTCCAGACAGAATGAGAGGACTGTGATTATTTCTTCATGCTTATCACAAAGCCTTGTCAGAGATCCTACCCTTCCTTCCCTTTCCCCATATGGGCTCATGTCACAGGACAAATGCCTATGGTGTTGCATACACCAGAATGGGACAGAGTGACTGAGCCCATGCTCACCAGCTCTGCAGAGCAAGTGCTGCTACCCTATCACATCTGGACATGTCAGAGCCACCACCATGGTGCCTTGGAGCTTCTGGATAGAAACCTAGGGGCCCTACAAGCACCAAACCTCTGTTTTAGGTGGTAGTAATCAGAGATCATCAGGGTCTGACAGAACTGAGTGATTTGGCTGTGGTTTTTTCTCTGCATGTGTATACCTCTATGTATTAATTCCTCCTCCTTTACCTACAAGTCACAGAGAAATCTCTCTCAGATTGACTGGTGACATTGTGGAGATAGAAATAGTGAGTAGGAACTGGACTTTCTTTAAATCCATATTAATAAGCTTTTTATGCAGTTGCTATGCCTTCACATACTGCAGCCGTGTTCTCAAATCCAGGGAGATCTTGAGGAGGCAATGGGGAGGCTCAATTTACAGCCTGGGGCACCAAGGGGATCTCATGTCTCTCCTAAAAAGATTCTGGAGTTTATGTCTCCTCACTGGTCTTCTAAGTTATTGATTATTTAGAAACTTCAATCATTTTAAAATAAAAAGTTCAAGCTGTTTTCTGACATTAAACAGTTTCCCATGTGCTTGGTGTTGCTGGGAAAAGAACCCCCACTTTCAACATAAACAACTGCTTTTTTTTTAGGAAAGAGGTCTATCTTTTCTTAAAATACAGTGTAAAACTGTGTATGGAGTAGGGATTTTCTTCTGCCTTTATATCACACCCTTACTGCCTATTAGGCTGACCTCATTTGGTTAGTTCTAAATATAGCACTGCATCTGCCCTTAAATGGGAGTGGAGGGGCAGTAGCCTTTAGAGAGGGGAATTATTTTTGTTTTCCTCAGCCAGAGTTTACTAAACTGGGAAAGGCTGGTCTTCCTCTGTGCTTTGCAATTTTTCTATATCCCTTGGTAAGTCCATTTTTCATCTAAGTTTTTCTTGTTCAGATCAAATGGGAGTGATTGTACGAGGGTGTTAGTTGCTTTTCTGTAAAAAATAAATTACTTTCCTTTGGGAAAACAAGCAATAAGCAAGACACAGATTGATTTATGAAAAGACAAACAAAAAAGTAAAATAGAATTGTTTTATTCTGTGCATAGTCAGCTTGATTTTATTGCGTATTACATTTCCTCTGTTTCTTTCTGCATATAAAGAAGTACATTATACCAATCCATAGCTCTATTGGTATATGTGCTTCTCCAATTGCACATATATTGGCAATGCCATTGTCTTGTGTGCTTATACTGTATAAAGAGACAAAACATGATTTATCTGAAGTATGTGGGTAAATAATTAAGCATAAAATCCTATAGTAGATGGCAAAACTGCCTGAAGAATAGGATGTAGCCAGGACAAAAATTTCTACTTTTATTTTTTGTCTACCATACTTTCAATTACATGTCTTCACAAGGCATATTTCTGGTGTCTGTATTGCTCTAGGCTACGTGATGTGTTCTGTGCCACATGAAAATTCCAGCTAAATACCACTGATAGAGTCTTGGGAAACCATGTTCATGCTCTTGAAACTATGCCTGTGTGTTGATAATACCTGAGAGCCAATGAGAGTATCGTAATGAAGGATAATGAAGGTTGGGATGATGGGAAGTGACTTTCACCATCTCACTGTCTCACATTCCTTGCTGTCCAGCTGAAGGGATGTAATACACTTGCCAAGTGAATGGAAATCTTAAAACTTTATCAGAACATGTTGCAACTCTTTGTGCATTTGGAATGTTAGTTTGGCAATGTTTAAAGTAAATGTGGACAAATTCAGACTCATTTAATTCCCAGTCATGTAAGATCATGAATTCATAGGAAAGTACCTACGTAAGTACCCTCTCTGGGCTCTATGCTGCTTAGCTTGTAACGGATATGGCAAAATAAATCAGATTGCAGGCTTCCAATCCTTTCCATCATGACAGTCATAGAAAAGCCAAAATTACATTTTCTTAGACTCAAACAATGTGGGAACTGGTGCTCCCTTCCACAACAATGACCTTGCTGGAGGGAAGAGTTCCCATGGCTCTGCCTTCTACCTACTTGTGACAGAGCAAAGCTGGTGGTTAACTCCATCAAGGATTGTGTCTATGACCATGGCCATGGCCACCCATGGTATATTCCAAATTGCCTCCACACTAGCTGTTATGGCTAGAGGGTGAAGCAAACCACTCAGGGACTACTACAATGTCAAGGTGTGCATTCTAACTAATCGTACAGGTGTTATAGCCAAACGATTGCATTAAATTGCTTAATCTACCGGTATGTCTTTACAAGCAGAGTCATTTGATGTAGTGAAATATTACAAGTCTACTCATTCAAAACTTATGAAATTATTAATGAAGAATAAGCACATCTGTGATGGCCAGTATTGTCAGCTGTTTGAAAGTGTTGCTGTGCTGGATATTCAGATGACTAGAAATAGATGAGAGGTTTTTTATGTTTAATGAGAAAGTGTATGCACTTCTGGGGATGATTTGAACCAGATTGAACTTGTTGTCCATAAGATTTCTATTTAAAACTTATTTGTGAACCTAGGATAATATTATCCCCATACAAAGGAAGTATGATCAGTAAAACATAAGACCAGCTATGTTGTAGCTAAAGATGTCAGAAAATAAAAGACAAGGAATCTCAAAGCTTGCTGAGTAGTGTCTGGAATTCCACAGAGTTTAAGCAAATGACAATCCCGTATGTTTTTTTTAATTTCAGAAGCATTTGTATTCTGTTGTCAAAAAAGTTAAAACTGAATTCTTATTATGCAGAAGGAAAAAACTCTGCAATGGAAAAGACAGAAGCATCTTAAAATGACAGTAAATTGTGTGGTTTTTTAAGTTCATCCTTTTTCATACACAGAACATAATGTTCTGTGTAAGATCTAAATACACACATGCACACAGAGATAAAAGACTAGAGACACATATTAGCATTTTAAAAGTTTATTACCAAAGTGGAGATGTTACAAGACCCTCTACATCCCATTCTGTTTTAGACTGCAGTGTGTATGAGCTATATAATGATTCATGCTGGTTTTACAAGATTTCCACCAAAGTAAGTTTCCCGGGGGAAAATGTTCTTATGTTATTATCTACTGCAATTTCTAGAGGACTGATATAACCATCTGGAAAAGACCACATGTTTTCTGAGACAATATGGTAATTCTTTAAACTGGTCATTAGAAATAAGTGATGACTAGAAGGTGGTTTGGGGTTTTTTTGTCTTTTTTTTTTTTTTTTTTTTCTTGTATCTTTTATTGTGGTATATAGGTGGTATGGAATTAAATATCTTTTATCAGCTAAATATCATGGGCTTTAATGTACCATGGAAGTATAAGGTGGCAAATTGGAGCTTCCTAAAACCACTTTGAACAATGTGGATAACAACAAGCAGATCTACAGACAGGTAGAGGAAACAATGCCAACGTCATGGGAAAAACAGAACAAACCCTCAAGTCAATACAAATGGTCAAAGATATTTAAGAAAGATGAGATACAGAGGAAGATCAAGAATGAGGATATGCATATAGGAACAGGATGTACTGACCTTTCAGCCAGAATGAGGATAGGCTACGTGAGGGCAGGCAAGAACCTGCAAATCGTTTTTGGCTCTTCTGCAGATGGACAAGGACAGACATAGGCAAAGAAATTGCAGGTTGCATTGACAGGTCAGGCAGAGAAAGTACATGCTGTATGGTGCATTGCTCATGACAGGATCCTTCTGAGTCTGGGAATGCAACTTGTCTATCTATGGTGAGCACAACCATGTTCTTCTTCCCATGGCACTTGTCAATCCCATCCATCAATTCATTTGGTTGTGTGCCTGCTCTCTGAGGCTATGTGAATGATCATGCCAGAATTTACTGCCTGTCCTTTAAATCTTAAATTAACTCACTTATGAGACTAACAATGTCTATATCAGACCCTTGGCTTCTTTGCTCAAGAATGTGGCCCCTTGTCACATGGTCCTAGATTACTGCTTTCTATTCAGACCAGTATTGCTATGGCATGAAACTATGCATATCGTGGCCTGGGAACTCTGCCTTTTACTCATGACCAATTATAAATTGTTATATACATACTACTAAACATGTGGAAATATATATTTGTGTAGAATAATTCAAATAGGCTAATTCACCTCTGGTTTATATCATTAATCCTTAAGGACATTTTAGCTGACTTAATACTTTTGTTTGGGTTTAATAGCCTTCTGACTGGTTTATACAGCACATAGATTAGTGCAGTTTAGGTCCTTCTGATGTCCCCAGTATTTATAGTCATAGAAATAAATAGGAATGATTAAAAAAAGAGGTAGGAGTACAATGGCACTGTGTTCCACCAAAAAAATAAAGGTCAGATGAGAGACCTTTTTTAGGACCGTTTTAGGACCATCTTGTCCTGTGACTCTAGGTCTTTTTCTTGAAATCCAGGGATTTTAATAGAATCTGCATGGATGAAGTTCAAGGGCTGTTGGTGACACACAGGCTGTATATTTCAGCAAGTTCTCTGTAACTCTTGCAGTCATATACTGGTAGAACTTGGTGAATAAAACTTGAGACTTGCTTTTTAATTTGTTACAATTATCCAGAATATTAATTTGTCTTTCTTTTGGCCTATGTATGCTTTTTCTGATTCTTTTGGTTTTGTGCTGAATTTTCAATTGAGTGGGAATTTTCAATTTCCCACTCCCATTTCAACTTCCACCAATGGACTTGCCAGTATAATTAAGTGTCCAGCCACTGCCAGTAATAATATCTTGGTTCACTTACATCGGTAGCTTCAGTAGGTCTAAGCTGTCATCTGCATATCATGTTATCTGTTAGTCGTAGGTTTACTAAACATTAGTATATATTTCAAACATCTCACATAAACGTGTATCAGTGGAAAACTGGGAAAACAGTCAGCACATTGTTCCTAGGAAGACAATAGAAACTTCTCTTATCTTGAAGTCAGGATACCCTACATGATCTGTAAACTGCTGAACCTGGTTTTACACTGCGGCCATGATTTTGCTCTTCAGCTACTTGTCTTTGCAGCACTATTAAGTATTAAATACATACTCTGCAAGCATCATTTTAATTAACAGATGATAATTATTACATTTGGAATTGTTGCCAGGCAGCTCCCCTCTGTGTTAACATAAGGCAAAATGAGTCTGGCTGCTAACAAGCTCAGTTAATTGCTTGTATGGATGCTGGGAGTGGATAGCTATGCTTATTTCTATTCTAAGGGTGTTTGGGTAAATGTGGAAAATATCTGAACCCAAATTTTGAGAAACTCAGGGTGCTGTTTAATAGAAGAAGATATGCTAATTAAAATGTAAGTTTTCCATTTAGTGGAAAAGGCTGAACTGCAAATGACAAAGATGTTTCTTCCTATCTCAAAAATGAAAATAACCCAGACTGTGATCCATCTAGACACATGGGCATTACTCTGCAACCCTTATATGTCAGAACTCAGTGGGAGTTATATACATAGCAACACATAAATTGCATGTTGATAAATTCACAAAATTATTTAACTGGGCCACATGTAAACATGAGTAGCGCTTAACAGCTGAGTCAGCTTAATCTATGGGTTTGCCCTTTGCACCTTCATTTAGGTGAAAAGGCTGCTTAAAAATAGAAAAGAGGGAACATTATACCATCAACTGTCCGGTTAATGTACGAACTAATGGAGAAGTCAAATGTCATACACACAATAGTCACACAGTTAGAGAGCAGGAAGAAAGCCAGTATTTGATGTCTGCAGATATAGCATAATGTCATGTACAGATACCAAAACTAGGAGAAGGCAAGGCTGCTCATGGATCTGCATAACTGTGTTCATGTAACTAAGACAACGTATTGTATGATGAGTTAATAGGTCCACATCAACTCAACATCATTGCATGAGGGCACCTAACCAAGCTAGCATCTCTGCTAGACGGTGGACTATGCTGTACTAACTTGGGTCATGTTAACTTTCTTGTTGCTCTAGAAACGTGGTAATATATTTCTTTAATGTCCTATAGTAATGCTGTAAACCTGTTTTATTTTTGTCTTGCAGTGTCTGGTATTTTGCCTAAAACTCTCATTCCTGAACATGTGACTTGTAATTTTCATATCTCTTGAAAAAGGGTTGAAAAGGTAACTATAGGTTATGCAGAAGATGCAGCTATTAGGTGATAAATTGTAAAAACTCATCTCTTTAGATCTCATGACTTTTTAAAATAAGATATATCTGCAATTAAATATACCTAATGTCTTCTCCTGCAGAGTCCTTTTTCTTGGAAAAGTAAAACTAGCTGATGTGAGAATGTCATGACTTAGGGGCATCTGGCTCCACTTTTGAATACCTGAAACTAACAGTCAGACACAGCTGGAATTTATTGCACTACTTAATCAATAACTAGCATTTGCTTTTGTTGGTAAATTCTATATGCTGGAAATATGGTATTTACAGGTATTTTAGCATGTTTAAATGTTTGATTTCTTAGCCTATGAAACATGGGGCTTTTTTACTTAATTTGGGCTTAATTTTATACAGTTCAGGCAAAATTATCAAACAAACACATAAAATGAAGGGACTTGCTAAACTAAGAATTGCAGACTTTCATTGAATCACCTTACATTCTTCTTTCTAAAAATATGATATGTTGTATAAGAAATCTAGCTCTCATTGTTCAAGAATAAATTGCTGCAATGAAATGTAGAAAAAGATTTCTTCTGCATATACGATCTGGATAGTAGTACAATTAGAAAAAAAGATAACAAGTCACACGTTAAAAATTCATGCAAAAGTCTTGCTAATATCTGTAATTTTTCAACATTTTTATCACTGCTTCCCATTCTCAAATGGGGATTTTGCAAAATGATTTTTCAAAACATGAGATACTAATAAAAATTCCATTATGTGACAGAAAACATGATTGCTTTCAGAATAAGTAATAAACATTTAGAAACCTATTTTCAGCAATATTTTATTAAAGTGCTTTTCACACAGTAAAAAGATTAATGAAACCATAAAAATTACAAAGAATTTGAAAGTTGACAATGATGTAGTGACTGGATTTCTTCAATTTTGAACTAGATCTCATTTTACCAGAAACCACTTTTTCCTGAAACAGTTATTAATTGAATTTTGATGTGGGTATTACCCATTTTTGTTCCCAAAGCACGTATCTCCAGGTATTTGATAGGAAGCAGAACATGACCTAAAACTGGTCAGTACAGGTGCCTTTGTAATTACATAGGAGGAGCTCGAATTGTATCTAAGTGAGTTTATAAGATTTTTATTCAAATCCCTTTGAGCTTTCATTTTATATACATCACGAAGCTGCCTAACTATGGGACTTTTTGTTACAAATGCAGACTTTCGGTGTGGGTCTGAGGATTTCCATCACAGGCAGGTTCTTCTTGGCAGGACCCATGGCTGGGCAGGGCCAGGCTGTAAGAAGCTGGAGACTGACCCTGTTGCAGCGTCACTGTGGCAGGGGCTGACGGCCCTGGGGGGCTGAAATGGGATTCTGGGCTGTGGGCAAGGTGGGGGGAGCCCTGGAGGATGATAGTCAGGGACAGTCAAGTCCACTGTTGCCCCCAGGACCCTGACACCCTCTTAATATGGCCCCTGGAAGAACTAGTGTTGCTTCACTTCCCATGGGTAGCCCTGAGGTGGGTCCCAGGCCATGCTTCTGCCTGTGTCCCAGATTCTGGAGCGGAGCTGACAGGCTGCACCCCACATGGGAGCATAACTACGGGGTGCTCCCCTTACCTTTCAGGAGGAAATTAGAATGTATTGCAGGAATTTGCCTGACTAAAAACTTCAGGATTTGGCCCAAGCTGCTTTATAGACTTTATATTGAGAAATTTCTTCAGTTGTCACTGAAGCGCAGCCATCTCATGGGGAAGCTGTTGCCTGTTCTGTTGCCCCCTGAAATCCCTCACCACTGTTTAGGCTAAGTGACCCAGGATTAAAGAGCCCCACATCCAACTGAGACTGTAAATGGAACTTATTCAGCTGACTGTAGTCACACAAGCTGGCACATACTCAGGACATGGCTGGTAACATTCCCCACTTTTGCAAGAAGTTGTCGTCATGTTTCTAATGAGCACAAAGGGATGTGGGCACCTCTGGGTTCTTTTAAAGCCATGGTTGGGAATTTGCTTAACTCTGTCTCAGTGGGAAATATGCTCTTCCCACGCACACTGTTTCTGGGAGCTCCCTGAATGTTTCTGAGATCCTTCTATCCAAATACCCATCAAACTATGCCATACTTTGGAGGAAGTCTGCAGGAGAGCAACCAGAATGATTGGAGGTCTAGAAAAAATAACCCATGAGAAAAGATTAGATGAGACAGCTTTGTTTAGTTTAAACAAGACAGCT
Source organism: Strix uralensis (assembly GCF_047716275.1). Taxonomy (NCBI): domain Eukaryota; kingdom Metazoa; phylum Chordata; class Aves; order Strigiformes; family Strigidae; genus Strix; species Strix uralensis. The sequence goes on from NC_133974.1 coordinate 23,576,339, forward strand.
GAAAGAGGATGCAAACAAAATCTTCAACAGGCTGCTTCAAAAGTGGGTGAATACCATCTATTTTTTGTTGTCATGGTGAATTGAACAAGAAACAGTGAGCATAAATTGCAAAAAGGGACAAAGTAAAAGCTTTGAAACACAGAGCTGAAACATCTAAAAATGCTCCAAAATCTGTCAAATTTTCATCCCTGGAAATTTCTATGGAGGTATTAAATGACATCTGCAAAGAAGGGGAAAAATGATGCAGCAAATTCTCTTCTAGCTCTATCATCTATGATTCTACAGCTCACGCTGTGTGGCTGCTAACATACAGCCTGAGGTACCCATGTATATCACTGATGGCTCTATTTGTTATAAAATGATGGAATTTGATACATTTGTACGTGTACACACACATATCCAAAAATATCAGACCTAAGTGTCTGAAATATATGGCTAAATGTGATTTCACTCTCTGCAGGAATTACTAGTTGTAAGAAACTGAAGTATGTCTTCAGTAGTGGTGCCATTTTACCAGAGGAGGCACAAGCACTTTGATCAGTCCTATCGCAACATTCAGACAAGATATATACTTGAGGAATATGCAGCAAGAAAGTAAGTGTCATCTCTTTCACATATGGAGCATAGAGACCTCTCTATTTTGGGTAATCAGTTCTTAGAATCAAGATATTTAGCTTTGTCCTCTGCCCCCCAAAATTTCGATTTATTCAGAATGGTAATTTTCCAGTTCCTTCCATTGGGATGCTCCGTGTCTATAGTCTCCCACCAGCATAGCTAGACTTTCTAGCTATGTTGCAACTCGCCTAGATAGACTTTTTAGCTCAGGATCTGTCCTGTTTACTACCTCCAAGGTGGAAATTCTTCCTTTCAGGCTCTGACTTAAGGAAAATTGCCACAAAATTTATTGTAAATCACAGAAAGAGTTTTTTACTCATTCTTCCATATGACATGAAGATATTCCTTCTCCTGAAGTTAGCTATTCCTAATTATAATTTTTGTCATTCAATTTCTTTTTTTTTAAATTAAATAAAGGTTTAACTCTTGTCATGTGAAATCTCAGAGTTTTAGCCACAGGATACATGTTCTTTGTATCTCAAAGTCTGGAGCTTTGAATATTGGTTGCTTAGGAATCACTGTCCTCCCTACTCAGTAATTAAGATGCCTTGCTAGCCTAGCTAGCCATGTAGCTTGTCCAGCTTCCCTTATGAAAGAGAAGAGTTTATGCAGAGGTTTTGTGAAGTATAGAAAGGCAGGAATATTTAGAAATAGACAATGTTATAGGCATTCTGTGTGATTTGTGTATTAGATAGGCTGGTACCCTTGTGGTTCACTGAAGTGCTATCATAGCACTTGAATGATTGGAAACTGAGATAAGTATAAATTTAATAGAACTGAATGAAATAAAATGTCTAATGATCCCCTGTGACAGATGATGGGCAGTAAGCCCTTGAAGGACAAGTGAAAATCAGCACCCTATGCAGTCTGTGAGGAATGCAAAGTAGGTTTCTCACTGAACAGTGCTCAGTCATGGTATTCAGCTCATCTAAAGTAATTTCTCTGACTTTTGTGAGTTCATGTTTTACCAGAATTGCTGGATTATAACAATGTCTTTTATATTTGAAGGGCTGCTTCCAGACAGGCTGCCTATTATGAATCGTCTGGCTTGGGAAAAACGACATGTAGACTCTGTGCCAGGAGGGCACGCACCTTGGCTCATGAAGCAATGCAAGAATCCAGGAAAAGGTAAAGCTCTGTTGGTCCCATCTGACCTGTGTAGTGGCTCTGGTCCCATTTAGTATTGCTCTTTTGCCAGGGGTCTTTACAGAGTATACAAGACTGGAGGTTTTTTCTGTCACTCTTCTTCACTAAACTATTTTGGCTGAAATACTAAATGACTGAGTGTCACTTTCAATCTCATATTTCAACCCAAAGTTGTTCCCCTAATCCCCACTCTGACCCTTGAAAACAGCTTTAAAACTAAAATAAATTAGAATCTCCCTGGCATCCAGAACTCATTTTTGAACAGATCTACTCCACTATTCCTAAATTTATGATTTGGATCAATTTAAACTTTTTGAGTTCTTTCCTTAATATCAAGAGGACTTACTGTCACGTCTCAGTTACAGCATTGATATGGAGTCCTATAGTAAATGTGCTGATGGCAGTATTCTTGTTTGTTAGTGAATTTGACAGACAAATAATTCTCTATCTACTGTTCAGTGAACTTCATGCAAGCCTTCTCAATTCCTTGATGGCATGTTGGGTTATGCTTTAAGAGACTTGCCATATTCTATAATGATAGCCACGTTAGAAATATCCCATATTCAGCTCCCTTCTTCTTTTGTCCTGTTGGCAAGGCAAAGAGTATAGGCTGCTTACTGAATCAGCAGGAATGCAGGAGCTAGAGCTAGCTCCTCCTAAAAACATTTATGAGGTGTTTTTTTTTTTTTTTTTTTTTAATTCTGAAAAAATCTGTGGAGTTAGATTTTCAGGGAACCACCCACAAATTTCTCAAAATGCTGTCTTTTCCGGTAGTTTCTATAATACTTCCTGCTCACCCTTGCCCAAGGACAGCTTTTTTGCATGCAGCAGTTCATCAAATCCTTGTGAACTCCTTGGTCTGTATCTTTCAGGTGAGGCCAGCTGATACTGCCCTTGGAGCTAGCAGAGCTTCCCAGGTGCTAGAGCCAAGGGCACACCATAAACAAGGCCCAACTCTTATCAGAGTGTGAACAGGCACAGAACATGCCTTCACTCATATTGGTTACTCTTGCCTGATATTTTTTCTTGTCCTACAGGACTCATGAACAAAAGTCTCATGCAAGTGAAGAGAAAAGGATCCGGTTCGCCAGTGAGTTGTCTGCTTTGGAAAAAGAGATTCACACAGCCAGGCACCGTGCTAGAGAACATCTGGATAAACTTGCTATACAAAGGATGGTACGGTGATGAACCTTTTTGTTCCTATCCAAGCAGAATCATAAGACATACTAAAATTTAGGCCTGTGTTTCAAATATAAATAGTGATTTAGCATCTTTTAATTTTGTGTATTCAAGATTAGATCTTTTACCCCGTTTGAGTCTGGTGCTAGATGCTTCTTTTCTTTTCCTGTGTTTAATAGGTAGAAGAAAATATGGCTCTGGAAAGACATGCTATTGAGGAAAGTATAAGTCGAGCTCCTGAAATTCTAGTGCGCCTGAGGTCTCACACTGTCTGGGAAAAGATGTCTGTGAGCCTTTGCTTCACTGTACAAGGATTTCCCACCCCTGTTGTACAATGGTAAGAGACTAGCCTTTCCTAGCCCTCTAAAAATGTTGTTAAGCTTTTTTCATTTGGAAGTTATGGCATAACTGATAAGTGTCACATACATAATGGCTATGTTAAACCCCCTTTATAATCCTCATAGATGTGCTGGATGGTAGCACTTGATACTGTAGTGGAAGGGGTGGGAGGACAGCTTGCTGAATGGCCCTGTGTAGTGTGAGAAGCAAGCTCAAGTGTTTCAGAAGGCAGACTGTGGAAGGCATGCCAGTCTTTCTGGCTGTCGAATTCCCTCACGATGAAGTAGCAAATGGCAAAATACACAGAGCTGACAGGCTACTTGCTAGGCCTGGGTCAACTTGCACAGCACCATTGTTGCTATGGGCTGTATCTATGTTCACTTTGTGTCAGTCTCTCTTGAGGCAACGTCCCTGAAGCTGCCCTTCTCTCCAGCCAAGCACTGTCTTGCGTCTGTGAGAGCCCCAGGCTGAACTGTGAAGATCTAACCCGAGGCACAATCCTGTTACTGCTTCCCTTGTTTGTGCTGAAGTGCTTTGCTGTGATCCAAGACAAAGTTTGCTTCCCATCTTGTGTCAGGGCTAGCAGACTGTAAAGTTCAAGTCACATGCCATCTTCTCTCTACTTCACTGCCAGCTCTTCTGGTTTGGGTGCACATCTTCCACTTTCTTACTGCAGTGATGGTCCCCCTTTGCCTCCATGGCCCAATGTATATCTATCCGTGCATATTGGAAAATACTCTATGCAAGCAGAGACAATTTATAAAGAGCTCAGATGACAGTAAATGATATCTCTATGTAAAAATCTACTAAATTAATGCAGTGCATAGTAGCTGATATTAATGAGTTCAATTTTTTCTTGATTGTCAGGTACAAAAATGAGGAATTGATTACTCCTGCAAGTGTTCCAGCAAAGTACAGCATTGAAAGCAAATATGGAGTACATGTGTTGCATATAAACAGGTAGATTATTCTGGGGAATACAACAGATTTTTCTACTCTACACAAAGTATTTTATATCAAATACAATTAAAAATTTACACAAAGGCTGCAAGAGAGTTGTTAAATTCAGCACACTTCTCTGTTGGTACTCACATTTATGCTAGAGAAGGTTCACTAAGCAGCTGAATATTAAATCATTAAAATGAAATGAAAAATCAGATACTTCTATTATTTAACTCTAGCAATCTACAAGAAGATAGAAAAGAAGAGGTAAGTAGCTGAAAGAATGGTAGTTCTTTTTTTATTAGGATTATATCTTCTCAACTTTCAAAGTGTAAAATTGTCTGTATTTTACGATCTTGCCATGATGAAGCTCTTTAAGGTAAGCAGAAATTTAGGTGATAAGGGCAGGGATACCCAGTCATCAGTATTTGTTTTATTATACGTTAAGTTCTGTTTATTTTTTGACTTCCATTTTTTGTTCTTCAAAAAGTGGGGAAGGATAAATTTATTTTTTTTAAAAAAAGATTCTAATATAAATAATTTTATTTTTTACAACCTTGTGGTATAGAAAATGTCAGGGTAGAACAGCTTCCTAAAATTAATCCTGTGCTGTCCTAAACAATTGAAATATTGTATGTTACATGTGACCTGGTACAAGTGTTTTTAAAAATTATAAAACCCGAAATTAAAATGAAAACATGACTGTGGTATTTAAAAAAGAAAATTAATATCTAGAGCAGAGACACAAAACCCCCCTTTTAATTTCTCAAGAACATGAGCATCAGCTGTGCTGAAACAGCTGGAATATTTGTGGCTAACACTCGGCTAGCCAAACATTTCATCTTCTATCCTGTCCCCATCTGTCAGCAGTGGAAGCAGTCTTGAGCACAGCCTTGTGGCATTGGTGCAGAAAATAAGTGAATCATTCCTTCTGCTTTGGGGAAGGACTACTTGCCTTTGTCATCCTGCAGCAAAGTCCAGCCCAACTGTGCACTTTTTCAGAGCTCAGGATGGGAGAAAGAGATCCCTATACAGAAGCTGGCAGCAAGAATCATTATGTTGTTTCTTCTTAAGGGATGCTTCTCAAGGAGTAGCAGTACTTAGGAGTACTGCTAAGATACTCATAGTCTTCTACCCCCAGGCCATGGATAACTTACTGACTGCTCTCTTTATCTGTAAGATTCTCAACACAGATGATTCTTCTCATCAACATTACTTTTGGACATAAGAGCAGGAGGTTAAAAGATAAAAAGAGGTTGTCCTCTTGCAATCCTCTCCCTTGCAGCAAGGAAAATGGAAAATTATCTCCTTTGTCTGGATGTGTGTGAGTGACAGTCAGGAGATGAAACTTTGGTGACTTCCTGCCGGTGGGTGACTGCAACTGTTTATTTCCCTTGGTTAGTGTCCATGAGCAACTGCTTGGTGAGTCCAGATGCCAGATATGTAGTATGTAGGTTCCTTTTGTGACATTTTAGGAATAAATAGCTTTTGAAGAAATAAGAATCAGTGTTGATGCTGCTTTCTGAGTGTCTGTAACCATCAGGCTGAAGGGTACTAATAGCTTACATCCCCTTGGTGCTTTTTTTCTCTTTCCTGTGCTGGTTATCAGTCACATAGACACCATCTACAATCAGCTTTGGGACTGTTCAAACCCAGCCACATTTATTCAGACATACTACAGAGTCATTCATCGGTACCCACTCAGGTTCCCACATCCACCCATCATCACCCACTCTTTACTAGTCCCAGACCTGTACGTATGCATGCAGGGTCCCTCATGTTCAACCAAGATGCTGTCTTCAGAGACTGTTTCTCTTTCATTTTGTCTGGCAATGTGGTCTTTTTGCCACATAAAGATACCTGGCTACTCTCCCACAGGTTTCCCTTCTCCACTTAAAAGAATACTGGGGGATTGTAGACCCAGACTTATGATTTATTTACCATAGATTTATAGTTTATTAAATTAAATTTTCTAACCTTAAATTTATTTCTTTATATGTTTTATTTCAAATTTTGACCATCAGCCATATTTTCTGTCTCAAAAGACAGAAAATCAACATGCAGGAAATGGAAGAATGTTTTGATAGTGTATTACTAATATTAGGTGTTTCTTGTACTGAAAACAATGGATGTATAGGTAGTGGTTAAAATATATATATATATAATTCATGTTTTTATACAAACATATATCAATTAACTCTGGATATTCCATGAATATCTTTGTGCACATATATTTGTAGTATTATTTTTTTCCAGGAAGTAGAACTGCTGAGATTTTCTACCTATCCACTTCTGTGCTCTTCTCAGCTGTTCATACCAAAGTGCTGAGGTGCATGTCATCTGATCTGCAGCCACTCAGAACAGCCTTGGCATTTCTTGGCTACCTTCCTAGTGCTTCAGTGAAGCTCAGGGAGTGAACTTTTCCTTCTGATGCAAGTGTGATATTTATTCCTACGAGCATTTCTTGATCCCAGTGGAAAAATTCTTGAGGCACCAAAATCAGAATGTCACCTTGTCATCTTAAAGTAGTAATGACACAATTTCATCCCCTCTGTTTGCTGTGTCCCAGGGCCCATAACCTATACAGTAGCCAGATCATTTTCATTTCTCCATCTCTTGTTTTTATGATGCTCTGTGCTCAATTTACCACATTTTCTGCATGCATTCAGCACTGCCATTATCATATAGTGCCTCTTTTTTGCTCCTTTTAGGCTCTTCAGTTGGGAGCTTGAGCTCAAGGTCTCCCTTGAGCAGTAAAGAGGTTTGGAGTTTCATTATATTTTTTTTCACATCTCATAATTATAGGAGAAGAGATATTGCCAGCCTGCACTGGAGCGGTGGGTCATCCCATCTTCCATCTCACTTCTGATAGGTGTTTCAGAGGAGACTGTGAGGAATCCTCTGAGGGAAAGCTACCGGTAGTTGAAGTGATTGATACATGTCTGAGAATGTAAGGGTTTGCTTAAAATGCATTGCTTTGTCCTGCCTACTTTAACTATGGATGGGCACATAACACAAGGAGTTAGAAGTAGTCATGATGAGGATGCCCCATTGCTTTATAGCATAGCTGCAAAATATTTTCTGCCTTAGTATATATCTTAGTAATTAAAACTCAACATTGTGAATTTCTTAGTCACTGCTACTTGTTTAGCAACAGGTTGGGGTTTTTTTGGTGTTTGTTTGGTGTGGGTTTTTTTTTGTTGTGTTTTTTTTTTTTACTATGATGTGAATGGCTATATTACATTTCCTGATATGTTGGTCGGGGCATAGAGGGGCAGCAGTATGCTCCTGACTGGAGATGTTCCTGACCCCTACCCCTCAGCGAGCAGGCAGGTGAGATGATGGGATGCTGGACAGTAGAAGGAGCAGAGAAGGAAGTTTGATTTTCCAGCGCTCTGTCAGTGTGATGTGGCTGCACAGTCTTACCTATAGAAGGCTCAAAGTTTGGCAGTATTTTGTCTTTTATTAGGGCCCTCTCCCTGTTTTGTTAAGTTATCATTTAAGAAGTGCTTGTAATTGCAGCAGAAAAGATTTGCAGTTGCATCAGCAAAAATGTGTAGCAGGGCCAGCAGAGTGCAGTGTAATACCTGCTGCCAGGAGGCAGAGCTAGCTCTGATCAGACACTACACTCAGCACCACCAGCATTGCTTTAAAAAAAAAAAAAAAAAAAAAAAGCTTAAAAATTGAATGAACCTTCTCTGCTAACTATTCTCATTTAACAAATTATGCTGTGCAGTCAGTACAGCGCTATTTTAGTTTGATTAGGCACAAAAGGCTTGAGGTGATTTAATCTGGAGAGCTACAGAACGAGGCCTGCCCTTTCTCCTGCTGTAGATGGAAGCAGAGCAGAGCAGAGGCATTGCGACAAATGCAGTCCTCTGGTGTAGAAGGGAAAGCCCTTGAGCTGTATAGGGTTGATTGGGTGATAAAATGCAGCTCCCAGGGTTTTGCAGGTAGGCAGGACCAGTGAGAGTATAGGCAGCAGGCATGACGTACTTATGGTCTTCTTTCCTTGCTGAAATGCAAACAGCCCCCAAATGAAATGGTCTGTGATCTTCTGACCTGTCAGTCACTGTCCCCTATAAGCTGCAATAGCTGGGAGCTTGAGGAAGTGGCAACCTCATAACAGAGGTTCCTTCTTCAGTAAAAACAAAACCCAACCAAACAAAAAGAATCAGACAGATCCAGTGTGACTGGAGAATCAGCACATGAGATGGTAATCCTGCAGAGTATTTCCACACTTTGAAGTCATATAGCCATAACACTGAAAATTTTGTCATTTGGATTCAAAAGAGGCAATTTTAACTCTATAATTCACTATGTTCTGCTTCCTGTTCCTGACATGTACTGAGCTGTGTTCCAATTCAGGCAAAAATGTTATTTCACTCTTAACTTCCGTGTTTAAATCTGCACTAGGCAGATGGATGAATATATACATTTTAAACAGATATATCCACCTGGGGAATATTCCCCACACAAACATTAGCACTTCAGAACCTCATGTGGATTCAGGGCAATTTAATTTTCACAAAAAGTATTAGTACCTTGGGACAGATACATCTCCGCACTCACACTTCATGCTATCTAAATGTACTCTATGCATATTTTATCTGACCTTTGTAAAGGTTGGAAAAAACATTCTCCATTGTGATGCAAGAATAACTGTTGGAGAGACCACACCTTGCTTCCTGGGTACTTCAAATACCGTTCCTAACTGGTCTTGCCTCAATGTACTTTACAGTGCAGTATAGGAAGTGTAGGGTTTTTAGCGTACAAGGAAGTAGATAGTTTCCAGGATAATCCTCAGTCCGAGCATTATCTAGCACAAAATGAGAGTCAGGACCTTATGTGACTTGCCATCCTGTCCAACTTTCTTCAGAGTGGGTATTAAACAATGACCCCATACTCTTACAATATCAGATTTGAAGGTATTCCACTGAGTACTAACCTATCTAAGATGGTTTGATTTATCTCTTGGAGAGTCAGGTTAGAGATCATAGCAGGGAATTGTGAAATGCTTTCGAAACAGTGACCTCCGGAATATGGGTAGAGTTGTTAGGACTTCTTAAATAGCAGGAAGTGCTTGGCCTGCGGAATTGTTACCTGTATGTTCATAATAAGTGTAAGCACCTTGTTCCTCTTCATAAAACCAAAGGATGTTGTAAGAGTGTGGTCAGTCATTTGGTCAGTAACTTCTTTCTTTTGTTCTCCCTGAGAAAACTAATTATCATTCTATTACTAACTTTGTCAAATAGTTGCTTCCAGACACTGAACTTCTTGGGCTAAAGAAACAACCATTTTATGAATCTCCTGTCTGTTCTAGAGAATTCTAGGATCATATTCTGTTTTCTCTACCTTGGAGGCCATCACAAACAGAAAAATCTCATCAAGAGATGTATTTTGCTGTTCCTTATGAGAGCAAACATATGCAGAGGGGCTTGAGATGAGCGCAGATATATGTCCATTTGAAAAGTTAATCAGATACCTGCTATTCTGCTTTTTCATTTTAGATAGACAACTTTGCAGTTCTTACATCTCTAAACTTCTGATGCTTTGAGTGGTGTAGCATAGACTAGGCCTTCACTTTTCTTCAGAATACACATTTCTATAGTTTCTGGATCATTTTTACACCACCTTGTAGTTAATGATAAATCACTCTTTAGATCCTGAATCCTGTGTAATTTTTAGAGAAATTAGTTCCTATTGATTATTTTATCTGTTGTTTTGCTGGAAAATGAAGCCAACACTGAGAGCAGATGATTATTCTTATTGTCAACCCTCTGTAACAACAATGAAATTTAAAGAGCAGTTAAGTTGGGTTTGAAAGAAGCAAAGCAGCCTGAAGTAATACTTTGTTTATGTGAGGGAATGGCCTAATACAGCAATGGTAGAGTAGTGTGCATCACTCAGTTATGATATGGGTGCTACCTAAATCATGTCAAGCCCAGGGATGGATCAACACCTCATCAGCAAACACAGCATGGCTCCTCCAGCACATGCCCTGACAGATGTAAGTGTGCACCATCCTCCTGGAGGATCTCGCTCACTCAGGAGAAGCTTGGACATGTAGGTGGTAGGAAGACACTGTGCACTTCCACAGGTCTTTGGGCAGGATGGTGAGTGGCCTAGACCGGGCTGGAGGGCAGGAAGCCTTTATAAGGCAGGTAGCTGGGGACAAGGCCTGCAGGGTACACTATGGCACCAGTGCCTAGGAATTACACTCCTGGGTTCTGCCTGACATGGTGAAATAAAGACATCCTTTGCCACAGTGGCCTCCTGGCATGGTATGGACTAATTCTGTCCTTCAGGACAGGGCTGTCAGGACATCCAGACTGTTTTCTGGAAATGGTCCCTTACTATCTCCTGAGCTGTGTCTGGGAATACTTTTGGTAAGCTGGTGCACACCAAGCTGTGCCAAGGGCTGTTCTAAAACATCAGCACTAGGGTGATCACAATCCTGTTTCTGGGGACAAATGATCTAACACTGTTTAATTTACTAATATGTAATATAGAGTATTAAATATACTATATACTATGTACTATTTACTCTATACTATATACTCTCTATATATTTCCTTAAAGCAAGGATGTAGTGCAGAGTGACGAGAACACCTCACAGTTCCAGTACAGTTAATTCTGCAATGCCACTTCTTGTAAGAAAGTTTTGAGATGCCTCATTTGTTTTTTCACTATAACAGGGCACTGTACTTGGCTGTGATAAATGTATGAACTCTGTACATTTTAGTATAGAGACATTATAGCATGAGTTAGGAAAAAAAGCTTGTACTGCAGTTTTACCTTGCTTTTCTCATTTATCACCCAATTAAACAGCGTGAAACTGGGATAGTAAAAAATTGTTCTTCTTCTAAGAAGTTAGTGCAAAGGAATGTTGTCAAGTCTGACAGCTTTCAAGCATGTTCAGAATCAGTTAAGCTTTATATAAATCTGTGGACAGGTATTGGCATTTTTTAAATCCTTCTGAAAACCAAAACCCAATATTGAATAATATCGAGCCTAGTATTCCAATTCTTTTAAATTGTTTTTCAGACTTTGCCTGTCCAGATTGTAACAGGGTGCTCAAGAGCTCCATACCCAACTGCAGGCTTTTTGGTTAAATGGCCTAATCTTAGGGCTCTGTCTTTGATAATTAATTGTATGACAAACTTTGTCTTTTTACTGATTTATTTTGTGAAATGTGTGGCTGAAGAGTTGCCTCCAGGAGGAGCTGTTAGTCTTGTACATTTAGAGAGGTAAATCTCAATTTAATAGAGCTTTCATCAAGTTGTGTTTTAGACATCACAGTACAGATAGTATCAATTTTGTGGTATGACACTGTCCAGAATATATGCAAGAGCTGAAAAATAGGTGTCTGATGTGCCTGTCACAGGTGCTGCATACCCCCAAACTGGCATCTTGTTATGCAATTTACATCAAACACTTTTACATATTCTTTCTTTTCCCACACCTGGGATATATGCCCTCTTAGAAGACAAGTGCAACCAGAATTTCATCCCTTTCATCTGGTAGTTACCAAGAAGATACAAATTTGTTCTTCTGAGAGAAAACTAAGTTCATGCATGCAGAACATTTTATCTCATCACTGGAAATTTCTGAGTGTCCTCCATTAAATGCACTACTAAATAACCTACACAGAAGCAGGATTTAAATGTGTGTCTTTCAGACAGTGCTCTGATTAACTGATGGCTCAACCTAATAGAAATTCCAAGAAATAAAACAAATCAACAATTTTGTTTGACAAACATATTGTAGAATACTTGACTATTGGAAAAGTTCGAGAAAAAATATTGAATTAGACTAAATAAAAAGTTTTGCTCATTCCAAACCAAATGTTTTATTTCATATTAGAATATTTAGTATGTTTCTGAAACCAAAGCAGAAGTAAATTCTGAAATAATGTTTTAAAATTCAAATAATTCTGAAATGTAAAAATGAAATACTCTACTGTTTTCAAAATTGTTTCTTCATCTAGACTAAATTCTTTCAGCAAAATTGAAGAGATCTCATTCTACCCAAATCTGCATTTTACCAAAAACTAGTCCAAAATATTTTAATCTTTTTCTAGTCAGTAGACACTTTCATTTATATTTATTAGAAATATAGCAGATAAGTTTATTTCAACTGTAAATTTGAGTAATTGCACCGGACATATATATTTGCACATACTTTAGTTTCCTTTACTTCAATTTTATGTCAGTAGTTCTTCTGACTACCCTATTTTAAATAAGAACTGGGACATCAAAGTTTGTACCTATATCTTGACATCTGACCATATATCTGCTAATGTAACTTCCTCTTCAAGGAAGGACGCAGTAAGTGAGACAATCCATCCCTGGGTCCTATTTTACATGAAGTAACTATGTTTTTCTTTATTTTTTGTTATATTATCCTTGCATAATAAATATCTCTTCTCAGTAAAAATACATCAAGCCAAGACATTTATGCCCATAAACAATTTTGGTCAGTTTCCCTGGTTTTGTATCATTTACTCTGGACTGCCTAAGATATATGAAAGAGGCAAAAAATGCCAGTATTTGCCTGCTGGGAATAACCATAGAAGAAGGAATTTCAGCAAGTATCACATGTGCTTTTCTTCCATGTCTCTTAAAATACGTGACAGAAGGGCAAGACAGATTAAGGAAGAAGGTTACATACAGAAAGAGAATATCCAGACTGGCATCCTCCAGCTATCTCCTTTTGATCATTCTCTAAAGGTCATTTCAGTTTGCTCAAGTTAATGCAGCCTGCACACTAAGCTGTAATAAAACTGCAGTAAAAAACAGTAACAGCTTTCTGATTGTCCTTCATGAATGTCTTGCACTGTGTGACACCAGCAAAGAGCTTTATACACGTTCCTCAGGGATGATGTAGCTTAATTTGTAATATCAATCATTAAGAGAATTTGTATTTGTGTAAAGAGTCATCTGTTTTCCTCCCTCCCCTTTTCAGAGCTGATTTTGATGATTCTGCTACCTATTCAGCAGTTGCAACAAATGTCCATGGGCAGGCATCAACTAATTGTGCTGTGATTGTGCGAAGTAAGTCCTATTTCATGATTAAAACAAGGAATAAATATGTTCATGTCATTGAATGTTTATTGTATGTTTATTTATAGGGTTCAGAGGGGATGAAGAGCCTCACCCAGCTGGGATAATGCCTTTCCACTGTAAGCATTTTCTTCTTTTTGCTTAGATAGTTTGTGTACTCTTATCAGAGCACTGTTTTACAGATGAGAAAATTGGATAAAACTTGCTGCTTCTGGCTTTGCTTTCAAAGCATTCAGTTACAATAGGAGCTGTCCAGATGCCTTTGCTTTCCCAGTTACATTTCTAGATTGGCATAGAGTATTAACAGAGCACTCCATCTCTTGTTCAGATTGGACAGTGATCTGTTTGTGCCAAGTACAATTTATTATACTCAAGAACGTTCTCATTTTCTCACGCATAGTGCCTCTGTCATATGATGTTTGCTTCACCCACATTGATGTACAGTTTCTGGAGAAGTTTGGAGTCACCTTTGGAACTGAAGGTGAAACACTGACCCTGAAGTGTTCTATGTTGATCACCCCAGACCTGAAAAGACTACGACCTCGTGCTGAGTGGTATAGAGATGGTAAGTTAGTACATTGAATAGAATCTACCTGGAAAATGCTGGAGGAAACACTGAGAATGCAGATCTGGCTTAAAACATGAGATTCTCAGAATTAGATTTGGAATAGAGCAAACAAATATCTCTAGTTAGAATTTATAGACATGCACTCTTTTTCAATTAAGTGACTTTTCTTGAGCACACATTTAGAGCAACAGGAGGTAATCTCATATTATCTAATAACACAATAGTTAGAACATTTACTGACTAGGTGGAGATCCAAACTGACTTCCTAGATTTATATTTAATGATTTATAATTGAATGCTGTGACCACTGAGCTGAAGGGTACTCACAGAGCAGTAAATTAAAGTTTAAAGCACTGAGGTGTGGGCCTCCACTTCCATCTTACTCCAGTATTTATTGTGAATTTTATGTTAAAATCAATTTAATGTGTAGTTCAGAAATACTGACAGGAGCCAGGCCTGAAACACATGCCTTTGTCTGCTGTTTAAGTGCCATGCTGGTAGGTTGCTTTCCTTGCCTCTTTTGTCAGTGAAAAACTATGCTATGCCAAGTGAAGCGGTCTTAAAAGGAAGTACTGAAAATAAAATCACTGAAGCATATGATATACTTTGGTGGATGGTACACAAACCCTGCATGAGTAGTGTTTGTTCACCATACCACAAAAAGGTCTTGAAACATAAAATTAACTATTTAGTTTAATGAATAGCAGGCTATTGTAGATATTTAGCTCACCACTCTTCACCAACCACAATCTCTGTGTAGGATTCTGAAGTAAATGTTCTGCCTAAGGATTTAATGAAAGCCTTGGTTATTTGTGAATGGTGAGACCTTTCCCCAAAGAGACGATGTTTGAGAATGGTGGACTCCCAAGATTGATTTTCAGACTGGTCCCAGGCAAGCTGGCAGAAATTTCCATAGCTGACAAAATGTGATGCATAAACTGCTAAGAAGTGACAGTAAGATTAATAAGGCAGTCAAGAAAATTCAAGATTAGGAAAATCAGGAAAAGGATGCTTTTATTGCTGCTACTTATGCCTTTTGTTTCATTTGCATCATAGTTTTACATAGATTCACATCTGGTCCTTCAGGGAATGGACTGTTACTGTTTCATTCCTATTTGTCTATCACTGTAGATACTTCATTGTGATGGAACTATTAGATGTTACTAAAACAAACAAACAAAAGAAATAATAAAAATGGCTTTTTTTGTTTGGTGAATAACATAAAGTCTAAGGCTTATCCCTGAACTCAGATTCTGTTCCATCTGGAATGTACAGGGATTTGTAATTGCTATAAATAATCGCTTACCTCACTTTGAGGTGAGTCATCAGTTTCAATGGTACCTTTACTTTGTCTCCTACTGGGCCCAGTTTCTTGAGGTGCCAAACCTCTGAAATTTTGGGTTTGGTACTACAGCTATGACGAACTGCTAATTTTCAAGTGATGCCCCATATTGTTCCACATTTCATCGAATATGAATTCTTCTTGCACTATGGATAGGTGAACAAAAGTTTATGGCTCTTTCAGTTTAAGCCTTCATAATGCCAAGATAATTCCCTCTTGATATGTAATAATATTGCACTCTTTGTTTTCCCCCTTATTTGACTTAAGTTTACCTTCCCTGTGAAAACCCGAGATGAAAACTTGGTCTCTTTGAAGCCAATAGTTTTTTGCTAGTAAGTCAGATACGCTTTCATCCCATTATTCTATTTATGTTACAGGAAACAAGAAGGTACAAACAAGTGTAGATTTGTCCTTCATTGCAGGTACTTGGATCACAATATTTCCAAGAGGTATACAGGTGCATCAAGTAGCAGAACTTGTTCCCGAACACAGCAAGAATTCATGCACTGTGAACCTTTGCTATGAGTTCCCTGTGTTGAGTCTCTTGAGAGCTGGAGGCAATGCATAAATGTAAACAATGAGAAGGTTAATAATTTGTTCAGCATCATATGCTTTAGACGTTTTGGTTCTTTTAAGAGGTAAAACTTAATTCTACTCTTGCATCAAGACAAACTGTATATTTCCTAAAATTTTTCAGTTTGTGTTAACCAAATAATAACAACTAAAGCCATGAGGTGGATACGTATGATTTACTTCTAATAATTATACACAAGAGAAATATGTGTTTATCCAGCATTAATAAGCTTCACACGAGTGAACCTTATTGAGGATGTCTACTAGACTCCTAGGGGCATATAAGTCAACTGAATCAGATCCTCTAAAGTGGTTTGGGACTTGACAACCATGAATATGATGTCTATAATTCATGGCCCACTTAGAACATTTTAAGATACTGAAAGAACTAAATCAAAATAATACTTCAGGAATGTAGATCTAATATAGATATGAGTTCAGGTGGTAACAGGAGCTTTCTGTTATTGATATTTGATGCAATATAAACATTATAAAGCTATATGCACCAGCATTCTGAAGCCATTTATACTGTAATCTAGAATAAAATAGTTGAATTCAGAGGGAAAAATCATGGAATGCAGAATTTAGCTGAAACTTCAGAAGACCAAAATACATGATGAAAAGAAGCTTCAGTATAATTTCCCATCTGTATATGAATTTTGAGCAGAGTAATGTTTTAGGAAAACTGTCTCATGTACTGAAAACAGCATGTGAGCTTTGAGTCACACTGCCTCCAAAGGTTAGTCTACTGCAGGTTTATTCTTTGGTAAATTCTAGAAGTGACAGACAGAGAACAACACATGGATAAACTGGGAATCTGAGTACAGTAGTGAGACCCTGTAATTGTAATTTGTGGCCTACAAAATCTACTCTTCTTCCTGGCTTGTCTAGAAAGCCATCCATCCAGACTGCATTAAAAAAGAGATCTCCTGCTTTCTTAGGGGATCTGGTGGGTCTTCGGCCTTGTGTGAAGGAAAGAAGTTTTTCTGCTCTTACCAAACATGACTACCTCCACAGTTTCTGGTCTCAGTTACATATAAAGGGTGGAAATGGATGATTCTGGCCTTAATAGACAATACAGGCTTGTTTATAGTTTCTATATATTCAAACTAGTGTCTACCATTCCCCTCAAGATTGGAGCCTAAATAAGTGACCTGTTTTTCAGAGATGCTGGTCACTGAACTTTGTTTTTTCTTCAGGATTTTCCACAGAACTCATGCATTGATTAAAGTTTCTAGGTGAAGACATTTTCTGATTTCATTTCAAGTACTTTATGTCTCTCTCCACAAAGTCTCAGTACCATTGTAATATGCATGACAGAAAGGGGACATGCAGATTTTCTAGGTAAGGATCTCATGATTAAGGATCTCATGGGATGGAATGTAACTGAATTTACTTTGTACGCTTCTTAGAAAACAACTGTATGCTTAAGTGATTATGTAATTTACTGCTGTAAGTTTTAGTACTGTGTGTCTTCCAGATGCTTTATTATCTGAATATGTGTCATTTTTTTATACCTTCTTATGCAATTCAGCTGATAGGTAGGAAGATCGATTTCTTTGCAATTGTTTGAGTGTCTGCTCCAAAGTGTATTTAAGCAACAGAAGAATAAAGATTTATAGATATTCAGCTCCTTTAAATACAGTTCTGCTGCACTGATTACAATAAATTAGTATGCAATGTGTCTTAGGGAGTTAAAAATAAAAAATAATCCAATCAATTATTAAAAAGGGTGATATGAGAAAGTCCCTTGGCTAGCATAAAATATCCCACTCATTCTTTTGCTCTGGTTTCACTAGGCAATCAGATTAATTTGCATTAATCATGGGTCACAACCTCTCACCTGTGAGAGATTCAAATTTAATTTTATTCACTGCTCAACGGGCATGCCTTGAAGTTTTAAATTTGGTGTATATTTATAGCAGTCTTCAGATTAAACTGAAATCTGGTCTTTAAACTTGGAGGAAAAAATTTAATAATCTGACATTTGACCTGAACAGGTAGAAAAACTTATTAAAAATGAAACAAATTTCCACCCTGCATTCATTACAGGGTATGGCAGGTTTTCACATTATTGTTTTGAAATGTGGACAATATTTTTCTCTGTCAGTGTATTAAAAACTACAGTAATGGAAATTCTGTTGTTGGCACTGCATCAGGTAGTCTGAGACCTCATATTCTTTAAAATTCACTGATCAAATAAATTTAGAGAGACACAGCTTACTCTCTGTAGAGTTTTCATAACACCAAAGCATCATCACTCTGAGTAAAGCTGGCATAAAGGTTAGTTTGTGCCCCTGATTAGCACAGAGCTGCACCAGGAGGTAGGTTGTTCTGGCCGGTATAGTAACGTGTCTGATGGGTCTTCTCTTCCAGATGTGCTAATAAAGGACTCCAAGTGGACAAAGCTGTATTTTGGAGAAGGTCAGGCAGCTCTTTCCTTTACTCATCTGAACAAAGATGATGAAGGTTTATACACCCTGCGCATGGTTACAAAAGGTGGAGTGAGTGAATACAGTGCATACCTGTTTGTCAGAGGTAAAGTTTTCATCTGTTTCTTAAGGAGAAATTGAAAACAGCAGTTGAAAGATTAGCTTTATTAAACAATCCCATGTAATGTAATGACTGAAGCACAAAAGAAATCCAGCTTTGCAGTATTTCATAGTAATTTGATTTATATAGTAGTCTGTGCTAGAAAAAACAGTCACCTTACACGAATGCTTCAAGAGGAGCATACTGCTGAGGACATTTTCTTCCCTGAAGAACTAGGGAAATCATTCTTGTGAAGAAACTTCTTGTTTCTTTCTTTGCTGTCTCCTTTCCCGATAAGAAATAAGCACCTTTGCATACTACCAATCCTCATAGTGATAGTTCTAGCTCTAGAGATTGCCAGCTGGGAATGAGCTGTGTTGGGCATTCTTATATCCTGTGCCTGACCTTTGGAGGAGGCACAGGAGAAAGTGAAAGAAACATTCCCACCACTATACCAATCACAGTCATCTCAATAATCAGAGAAAAGAAGCAAAGTAAGAAATTAGCTCACTGAAGAAATATAGTTTTCACAAGGGACATAGATAAAAGGAGGTAAATAGAATAAAGAACAATAGTAAAAAAGAATAAAGGTCAGAATTTTCTCTCACATTTGCATGCACGACTCTCAGTGAAGTGAGAATGAGCTTCCATATGCACCTGTGGGCAGAACTTGGTTTTCGCTTTTTTATTTTTTCATTGAAAGATGAAAATATCTCTGGCTGATGAGTTCTTTCTTAAATGCATTGCACAGCATCCTTGATGGTGACAAACTGGAGCAGCCCCACTGAAGCCATTAGAGCTGTATTAATTTTAACCCTTTTTCTTCTTGGAAATGTATTGGAACATATGTGTCTTGGGGAAGTGTCATCCAGAGAGTTTGTGTGAGGTGGAGGGACATGAATGTTTTTTCAGGGGGTTGAGATCCATCTTCCTCACAGGACTAGTGCAAGAGCTTCATCAGATTTGCAGTGGGTCCTGAACAAGCCACTCTGTCACCCTGATCTCATTGGAAACAATGTGCTAAAGGTTTCTGTTTCCCAATTACCTTCTAAGAAAGGAAGTACCCAGTTGAAAAAGACCCACTGATACATAATAAATTTCCGAGAAGTTTTTGCCGTAGTGGTGGGTCAATTTTAGGTACCTCTATTGTCCATTTTATACTATGTCTGATCCCTTTGCTTGCACAGGACTCTGGACTTGAGCTGTGTCCTCTGGAGTCTCTGGTGTCCTCTGTTGGTCTTTCTCTTGAGTTTTTTCATGTAGGCTATGATCTGATACTGAGCACTAGCCACCTCACAGCTGATTGCAATTAGACTCTATAATTTAGACTCTATACAGGGTGGTTTTGTGTTATAGAAACCTTTTTTTGAAGGGAGAGAACTTTATGTGTTAGGAGACTTCATTAGGAGTTGTGGGTCCACATCAGTCAACACCTCTCAAAATCAAGCTGCAGAAGGGTATCTTAATGGTGGAATGTTGATTATTTATGTCTGTTGGTATTGTAAGACTTTAAATAAAAATTAGGCTTAGAAATATACCAGGGGTTTGCACATTTTTTATTCTTAAGAGATTTATTTTCCTCAGCTACAAGTTCTTTACTGAGTACCTTGGTCTGATCTCAGAGTAACCCACAGAGCCACAGCTTTCAGTGGGAAAGAGCATCAAAACCACATGGGATAGTTGGGCTTTTAATTCTTGTGAAAAATAATAGGTGTTTGATGCCTAAATTGCTTTTGTGTCCTCAAAAATATCCCTGAACATTTTTATCTATGTGGAATTATAAACACTATGGACCTGATTCATTAGTGCAGTAAATTAGTGTGTAATGAAATCTTTGGGCTCCCATTCATATAAAGAAATAGCACAATGAACTGGAAATATTCTCTTTTGTCTTTGTGATAGATTTCAGAGGAGTCGGGGTCAAAACTGATTTATTTTTATTCATGGTCCAGATGCTGATGCATTGATTGCGGGAGCACCAGGGGCGCCAATGGATGTTAAATGCCATGATGCTAACAGAGACTATGTTATTGTTACCTGGAAACCACCAAACACAACCACTGAGAGCCCAGTCATTGGATATTTTGTTGACAAGTATGTAAATATTAGGATTTATTTAATTTTGTTCATTGCTAAAAACCTGTATATACTGAAGAAAAAAAAAATTACCATTATATCCTTCAGTATGCAGGTTCTTTAGATATATTTTTACAGAACCCCGGCACTGGAACTCAGTTGTATACTGTGTTAAATTACTAGACTGTTTCCTGGCAAACTTCTGGCCCAGATGATCTAGTACCTTCCCAGGTAATTCTGGGCACAGTCTGGGATTTAGCAAGGGCTGGGGGCCATTCCCAGTAATCATTTTCAAGCAGCCACATTTTATCAAACACTAAAAATGTTCAATGGTATGGATGTAGCCAAATCGGAAAATAAGCCCTGACAATATTTAATTTATAGAAGCCAGAATCCATGGGTATCTTGAATTAGATTTAGTCTCTTTAATCTGTATACTACAAAAGCTGAAATCTAGGAGTTATTACTTTATCTTTTTATTTCTGCCTTAACTGTGGTACACCAAGAGTTCAAGGCATGGGCTCCTGGGAGCTGGTAGTTTAAATCAGAATGGCAGTTCTCTCTCCTCCAGTCTACTTTTCACTTTGCTGGGGTTTCAGCTCAATGCAGGCAGTCAGGGAACAGGGGATTCAAGCGCTGTTTTGCGTGTCTCTTCCACTGAAGTGCATGCTTGCCCCTTGTAACCAGAGCAGAACATCTGATCCTTGGTGTCTGAAACTGTCAGTCAGCAAAAACATTACTGAAATGATTTCATAATGTATACTGCTCTACACTTGCTTTTGCAACATTTGCAGCCCATTGCTATTTGCTACCCTGTAATTTGGTCTAGTTCAGTGACAACTGTATGGGAATTGCTAGAAAATGTTGGCTTACGAATGACAGTCAATATGAAGAAATTAACTTAAGCCCTGGCGAGTCTATCATTTATATTCAATTTGTGCAGTGCAGAGATCATGGGAGTATTTCACCTATTTTGTGTATAATCTAGTCAGATGTGCCTTTTGACATTTTGCTTGGATTACTGCAGTGCCATGGAGCCCTTTATCATGACCCTATTTTTCCTGCTACTCTCAGGGCAAAAGGCAGTCTTCTCCACAAAAGATTATAGTAGTAGGACACAAAACAGATATGTATGCACAAAGAAGCCAGTATGAGGACATCACTCTGCTTCTTGGTAACTCTTACACTCTGTGGCCCAACCATTGTTGGAGTGAAAAGCACAAAGATGTCTGCTTAAAAATATGACAGGAAAGAGATGGCAAAGATTAGGTGAATGTTGCAAATTCATCATGTTCTGTGGAGATGCATGTTAAAACAAAAGTGAATAATTTGTTCTTTAAATGACAAGGAAGAGAACCAAATGGAAGTGAAGCAGAGAGAGTTGAAAAGACTAAAAGCCATGTAAGAAAAATGACTTTTGCAATTCCATTATGAATAAATATGAGCAAGGTAGGAATTAATTGTCTGTTCAGAGGAAAGAGTGTATAAAGTGTATGACTTTCATTAATAAGGTGTATGGTTTAGTTCCTCAACTTAGTGAGGATGACTTCTGTGATTCTGACTTGGTGTGTGTAGGATATTTATTGTGGGATGGTACTGATAAACACTATCTTCTGCTACTCCAAGATGTGAAGTAGGTTTGGAAAATTGGATCCAATGCAATGATGCTCCTGTAAAAATCTGCAAGTATCCTGTGACTGGTCTTCATGAGGGACGGTCTTACATATTCCGTGTGAGAGCAGTGAACAGTGCTGGCATTAGCAGACCTTCTCGAGTCTCTGAACCAGTTGCAGCTCTTGACCCCATTGACCTGGAGAGAACACAAAGTAGGTTATGCAAGGCTGAAACAGATGTTTAATTTTTTATTTTTTTTTTTTTAAGATTCTCTTTGCTTAGTTAACCTAAGAAGCAGAGTTTATTTCTTCCTTTGGTTGAATATCTCACTAATTTCAAGGTGGGGGATGTAATTGGAAGGCAAGGTCCTTACAGACAATTTGTCAGGACCTGGGGACTCCATCTCAATTATGGCTGGTTTTGCTTAGCTTTAGACATAGTCGTTCATTATCACGAGGGGCATGTTTTCAAAAGAGCTAATATGCCCTGAAAGATTGTATCATCTGCACTGGGAGATGGGTCCTCAGATCCCATAAACTTCTATGTCTACTGGTAGTAACTTTTGAAAAAGCTATTGAATATGTCTGTTTTAGTTAAATAAAAAATAAAAATTGTCATATGAATTCAGTGGCTCACATGTTGTATTTATCCACATCTTTTTTCTCAGTGAAGTGCCAGTACTGGCACAAAGCCCCCATGCTACAGCTTGCGGGGGTCTCTGATATTGTGAGTTTTCTGACAGAGGGAAAAAGTCAATCTATCTAATGAACAAGCTCTTTCTGAAAGCTGGTCTTGTGCTGAAGGCCACTGCAGACTGTAAAGGAGCCTTACAAGATCTTCTCCATGAATAGAGTAAGCTGGCTTGCTCTGGGGAGTAGATTTATTGATTTAGCCTTGTCCTAAACCCCTGTACATATTCTGTATATTGTGCACTTGCACACCTTCTGGTTTTTGTGCTCCTTTTACCCAGAGGGGAATTAAACTCATTATGAAGACAGCAGAGCACTGTCCCAATGTTACTTGTAAAATCTGAGTTGAATATGCTGTGTTTCCATTAGCTTTATGATCAATTCCTGTAACAAAAGTCCTGTTCATCATTCAATTGTTTACTAAGCTGCCACAGAACTGAATCATCCACTGTGACTATGATTCTTGCTTTTTAGCATATCTTTGAATAGTATTGTCTTATCATGCTCTGTTTTCCTATGAAAGTGAATGAACCAGTGTATGACTTTGAGTTGACTCCCTCTGGGGAAAGATTTAATAACAGGGCTATAGAAGTAGAGGTATGCGGGCTTTTGAACAGGTGATGAACAATAATTTGCAAAATTTGTAAATATATTAAACTGGATCAAAAAACTAATTGAATATTTTGATTAACAGCTATTCATGTGGATGAAGGGAGAAAGATTGTGATCAGTAAGGATGATCTTGAAGGTATGTAGCATTTCTATGATTTCAGTCCATTTGTTTATATTCCAGGAATTTAGCATTATAATTAGAAACATAGCTTGAAAAGAAATCCACCTAGTGAGTAAACTCTTTATAGTAACAAATAGAGACAGATATTCTGTCTTGCAAGGCTGAGAGAACACAAGTGAAAGGTGAGGTGTAAAAGGACAGAGAACATCACACCCTCAACAGTATTGCTTCATTATGTGCTGACAGCATGTCTTCATCTTTTTGCTTTGGCTAGGGCTAAACTGAGTTTAAACAACTGAACACTGCATTTAATTGCCCACATTTCCCTTCCTCTTATCCTTCTGGGAGCTAAATATAGTGTTTTTAGACTGAAGTTGATGATCTGATCAAGTTATTTCCATTTTCATAAAAAATTATGCAATCCATCCCAATTCTTTAATTAATATATCTATCTGAATAGAGAGGTTGCTCTTAAGGTTAAGGTTATACACTGAATGTTGTTTTTTCTCAGGAGATCCAGAGAGATCACTGCTAACTTTTGAGATAAAGCCTGAATTTCTTCTGTCTTTGGTTATTTCTCTATATGGTGATTTTTTTTTTTTTTTAAGCTGGGGTAATAATCCTCTTTTCACTTAAACTGTCAAAAATGTTGACTATAATGGCTTGGTAGTAAAAAAAATGTCCGTCTACTCTCTTCTATAAAGCTTATAAAGCTCTAACTCCAATAATAACAGAGTAAAAGAGAAACCACCTGAGAACAGGTGCAGTTCGAAGCCGAATCAGACATTTAATGGTTTTCCCAGTGCGTGGGCAGGACATATGAAGTTTCTCTATTTTTAAAATGGTACCCTAAATGAATTTTTGTGGGTATTATAGGATCATAAAGGATCAGAATACTTTTGTCTTACTTGTTTGGCTCCACAGAATGTACTCCTGCTCTCAGGATTGCCTGAGAATGATCAGAGGCATTAAATGGCCACTCTGGCATGAGCACGAATAATGATATTTGCATTTCTGTTACATGAATGTGTGTATTTAATAGAGTATGAATATCCAACTACCATTGTTTATATAGATCATTACTTTCATCTGCAAGATTGGAAACCATTTCTGAAAAAGTGATCTCATAGATCACAATGGATTTCACTTTTAGGGCCACTCCATTCTGGGAAAGCAGGCTGTACCATCATGTTATATCATTAAAAATTATGTCAGCTTTGGGTTTTCAAGGATGTAAGAAAACATGTTGAAATTTAGTTGTTGTGAAAACAATTGGAAATCTTTTTACTTTATGCATTAAGCTGTGAAGGATTATTGTAATTTTCTTGACTATATGTCAGCAATTTTGTCTTAAACTCAGCTGATTCATGTGCCTTTCTTAAAGGAAAATGTATTTGTAGGAAATCCAATATAGAAAGCATAGAAAGAAAATAAATTTTCTTTGGATATGTCAGCTTGCTTTAAAAAATGTCTGGTTTTGATTGGGAAATTTGTATGATCAAATAACTTCAGTGTACATTTTGAGCCTGGTTTGTTCTACAGATGTTTATAAACTGTTAAAACGTCACTTCCAAGATTTAGAGATTATTATTGAAACATTTTTCTCTTTTTTAATGTCAAATCCTGAGCATTTAGAGGATATACGCTCCTTGTTAGCTTGAGAAGTGGCAACATGTACCTTAAAAGAACAAAACTTTTTGCTTTCTCTATTGCAATCCATAAAAATAAAATATTTTTAGGTGTCTGATGAGTTGCTATTTCTGACCTGTTAGCAAGAGGAAGCTTCTTCAGGGCTGTGTAGCTATGCCTGAAGTCGTCCATCATAGGTCCAAGACTCTTCTATCTCTATTGCTGTTTTACACCATTGTAATTCCTTGGGTAGTGAAAACAGCTTCTTCTCTCACTGTGGTGGGTGAGTGTGACCACTCAGGGCCATGCTGAATTCCTCCAGCCTGGCCCAGGGGAGAGGGGTTTGATCAGGCCACACCAACTGGTGGAGTCACCAGAGCACTGGTGACATAATTTTATGTCTCTGATCCACAGTTTTTAAAAGTGCTTTAGACTATACAGCTGGTAATACCATCACATTATAGGCTACATTGCTCATAGGTTCTGCTTCTTTTTCTGCTTCCTGCTTTGTTTTAAGCTACTTTTCTCTGTACTACACTTCCTTTCCAGACATTTTCTTCTAGTCTGATTTCTCATAACAACTCCAGTCTTCTGTATTTGATAAAAAAAATATCTCTTGTTTGCACATAATGAGTAGTTTTTTTCCAAGGCATTCTGCCCAGCAGATGGAAGTAATTCAAATGTGATCAAAGAAGAAAAGTGTGACAAATGTACAGGTTTTCAGGGGCATATTTAACTTTTACTGAAAAAGTAAATAACTAGCTTTTAATACTGATGTTTTATTTCTCAAAATTTAATTGAAGTGAGCAAGTGATCTTCACAGATGATATCGTAGCCCCTAATAACTGAACATTGCACTGGAGGAAGGGAGTTCAGAAAGATGAGCTGTAGCATGAGTGCTGATCCAGGGGTTAATCTGCTGTTTAACACTCACTACGTTTATTACTCTTCCAGGCGATATTCAGATTCCAGGCCCTCCCACCAATGTACATGCTTCAGAAATCAGCAAAACATATGTTGTACTCAGCTGGGATCCACCTGTTCCCCGTGGCAGGGAGCCACTGACGTATTTCATTGAGAAGGTACTGTACTGTACAGCAGCATTAAGCTGTAAGGTGTTTCATTGCTGTGTGAAATTGCATTCAACTCATTTTTAGAACTACAGAATGAACAGAAAAACTAACACTTTCTGTGGTCTCGCAGGGTTTGGTAATGGGGTGTTAGAGTAGCATGGACAATCAAATGTCTTATTACACGATTTAATGAGCATTGAAATTCAAGGTCCAGGGAAAAAAGATGCCCCTGTGCTATTTGTTTGCTGTTGTCTAAAATGAGAACAAACTATGTGTGTAAGGTAGCGGTTTACTGAAAAAGAAACATCTTAAGATTTTGCAGTCCTACAGGCAAGACTGGAACTCTGCCTGTATTAAAGGGAAGTTTCTGGTAGTCCTGTGGTAGAGCAAAGAATAAACAGTGACTCATAATTTGATCCTCACTTTCTTTTTGCAGGCTATGGCACCTTCTGCTATACCCTGACATTTCCAATTTATTCCCTGTAAGGTCAGCAGAGAGGCAGATGCCTGTCTCAGGTTCACTGCTCCCTCGTAGTCTTCATGGCTGCCTTCCTCTCCCCTTTGACTTGAGAGGGGACTTCAGTGATCAGAATAGGAGAGGCTTGTTCTTTTCCCATCTAAGATACTAAGATTTAGATACATCTGTCCCTGAGCCAGGTTTCGAAATTAAGTATGTTGGATTACATCCAGAGGTCATAATCGTTCCCCCTTGCTACATTTTCCCCAGTAGGTAAATTGGACCTCATACCTGACCTCTAAAACTCTTACATGCCAAGCTATACTTAGTTTTTATAAATTATGCTTCTAGCATATGCCTCTTTTAACAATCCACAAACACTAAAACTGTCCATAAAACTGCCACACATTCAATTTGCATCTTGAAGACTGTGACAGCCTTTTCTCAGGTTCTTACTATGCAATTTTTTTTTCTTCTCACATCTGTTCAGCACATTACTCTAAAGTTCATTTCCCAGACAATCATTCTGTTCACACTACTCCTCTTTTTGCAGCTCCCATCTTGTCTTTTCCTTTTCAGTCACATCGAAATCTCTACTTCAGAAGACTTTTATAGCCCATCTCTACATTCTTCATCATCCATTACCTGCTGGATATAGAACCAATAGGTGTGAAGTGAAGTCCAGTCACTAGTTAAATTGTCCATGATTTCTCCCACTCTGCCTTTCACATTCAAAAGAAGTAATGAAAATTTCCACAGAAATAAGTATCTAGTTTTCTTCCTCTGCAATAAAATAACATTTCTTCCTTGTACTTATTCCCAGTTGCATACATCTGCTCTTATCTATAAATTCCAAACATACTGACTTCAGGATTTTAAACCAGCTCTTAACATGAAAATACCTCTTTGTTTCCAGAATATGCAGAAATAGCCCAGATAAAAAGCTCAGACATAAATTTCCATTGAGTGGACACCTACACTTAGTTAGTTGAATTTCATTCTAAGTATGAATTAGAAAAAATATGTATCTGCTTGTTTTACAGGAAGAGTTTTATATAGCTCCAGAAACAGTATAGCGCAATGACAGTGAACAAACAAGTCTTAATTAAATGCCAAACTTACTGAAGGAAAGTGAGAATGAGGACTAAAAGGCTATTATTAGAAAAAAAGGTTCATTATACTATTTAATACCTGAATCTAAAATCTTTTTGCATATAAATAACATATATATGAATAGCTCAGTCAGTTCATAGGTGAATGTTTGTTTTTGGATTTCCACAGTCATCTGTTAATTTAGAAAAGTACAATTTCTAATTAATTTATTTCAAATAAAGAAGACTCAGTCCTAAAGAATAAAAATGTATTTTTAAAGGCTTCAAGAAACACAAAATGGAAAAGAGTTCTCTATGCTCTAAACCAGTGTTCTGTTAAAATCATTTAACAGATATATCCAAAAAATGTGATGTTGACTTTTTCATCTACAAAAATGAAATGAAACAGTTAATGTTTTTAATGCCAGAAAGTAAGATATATGGCTGTTGTGGTTTAACCCTAGCCAGCAATTAAGCACCACATGGCCACTCACTCACTCACTCACTCACTCACTCACTCACTCACTCACTCACTCTCCCCCTCTCTGTTGGATGGGGGAGAGGATTGGAAAAAAAAAAAAGAAGTAAAACTCGGGGGTTGAGATAAAGACAGTTTAATAGGACAGAAAAGGAAGGGAAAATATAATAAAAGAATATGCAAAGCAAGTGATGCACAATACAATCGCTCACCACATGCTGACCAATGCCCAGACAATCCCTGATCTGTGATGCCCCATGGCTAAGTCCTCCCAGTTTATATACTGACCATGACATCATATGGTATGGCTTGTTTGGGACGGCTGTCCTTGCTGTGTCCCCTCTCAACTTCTTGTGCACGTCCAGCCTCTGCCGGCAGGGCAGCATGAAAAGCTAAGTTGTAGACTTAGTGTAAACACTGGTTAGCAACAACTAAAACATCAGCATGTTATCATTTTCATACTAAATCCAAAACACAGCACTATGCCAGCTATTAGGAAGAAAATTAACTTTATTCCAGCCAAACCAAGGACAAAGGCAAAATAATGTTTATTTCATATTGTCCATCTTTTTACTATGAAGAAAAAGAATGTTAGATTTGTTTTTTTTCTGTTGAGAACAGTAGGTGGGTTCAGAATCTATGAAAACGATTTTGATATTTGGAATCCAGCTGTTTACATTTTTATTATTTATTTATAGTAAGTCTCATTATATACAGGGTAGTTTCCAATCACCCATGAAATCATGTTCTTCCTCTAAGAAGTTCACAGTCTATTGGGTTTTGTTCCCAAACTCGCTCTTCTAAAATTTTATAAACATTTAATTTGTATGCACCTTTCTGTGCTTGAAGGAAATTTTATTTAAGCTATTTACTGGGCACTTGGGTTTTACTAAAATTGCTGAAAGATTCCGTGACTAATTTTTGTTTTGGGTCAACAGTTTATCTGGGGAACCTAATGGACAGCAGACTTCTCTCAGAGTGCTGGTATGCTGGCTCTCTTCCATGTGCAGTTGTGGTGATGATTAGCTCAGCTGCTGCACTGAGAATATTAGAAAGTAATTATTTCATTTGATGAATGCTTTCAGGGACATGACCTTACTCAACAGAATACATAAAGATAAAGCAGTGAGTAAAGTAACATTCCCCTCTCTACCTTTCTGCAGAATTTAGATTAGGACTTCCTTGCTTTATATTGAACCTTTGGGTGTTCAAGTGGGTTTTGCAGGACATGAGAGCAATTCTTTTGGGACCAATCACAGTTGACAGTCATGGCCCTAACTGAAGGCTAACTGTATGTACAGTGTGCATATATTGAAGTCTAGACAGGCAGGAAGACAGTGAGGTATTCAGACCTTTTTGTAGAGTAATGGAATGCATGAGCTATGAGAATTTACATATGTTAAAGCAAGGCATTTGAGAGTGATCCTTCTCTTATAGCTCTTAAATAAATTCATGACAGGATGCAATACAGCAATATGTTCGTTTTTTGACAGTTCACAGAAGTGATTCACAGCTTTTTTTTTTTTTTTTTTTTTGTAGTCCATGGTTGGCAGTGAAGGCTGGCAAAGAGTCAATGCACAGGTTGCAGTAAAATCTCCTCGCTATGCAGTGTTTGACCTTGCAGAAGGAAAATCATATGTTTTCCGAGTCTTGTCAGCAAACAAGCATGGCGTCAGTGATCCATCTGAAATCACAAAACCTATTCAACCACAAGATACCGTTGGTAAGGCATTAATTCTGAGGCATTAATATTAAATACTATCGATATTTTACAAAATGGAAATAAACAACTCTCATTATAATTAGTTTAGTATAATTACAATAATAGTAATTGAATCAATTTGTGTTCAGGATTTCAAAAAGACCAAGATGTTAAATTTTAGAAACATTCCAAAATTTTCCTAATGATCACAAGTCTCCTTGCTAAGATCAATAATTGTTAAAAGGTTAAATTAATTTTAGTTATTCATTCTTCAGAGTCCTCTATTAATGTGACTTGTCAAAAAATAGGATAATACAGGTTAATCGCTAACTTAGATAATTATATTGTCTGGGTCAGGTAATTATATACTGCCTAATTCCCTACAGTTTCAGCTAGATAAGGTAGCCTTTCATTTCTTTCTTAGTATTCTAAGTTGCAGATTACTACTAGTGCAGAATTCCTGTGGCATGCAGATGAGATTTCAGGGATAAATTTACATCTACATATTCAGTGGTAACTTTCCAGATGAAAATTAAGTGTTTATCTTGAGGCCCCATTCAAAAACACAAGTAAAAATTTAGGGAGTGGTTGTTAGTCTTGTTGCTTAAATATTTGGTTTGCTCTTGCAGTGTTGCAGAGGTCACATATAACAGCCTCATGCATTGATAACTGTCACCTTAAGAGCACATATGTTACTAGTACACTTGCTAGAAATATAAGAAATATTTACACTATCTGATATACCATAGTTCACTAAATATGAACTATGATATAGTGATAGATGTAGCTTTCTTAATGTTTACCATAATTTTAAAAAATATAATCCTTCACCTTTAGCTTGATCTGTAACTATACATGATGAAATAAAAACATCTTTTGCTTTTATGTATTCTTTATTTGATGTCTCATTAATGCATATAAATTATTTAAACCATTCAACATTCCCCAAGGTAGGGAAGAAAAATACTGTATTTATTTCACTTAGCACAGAAAATAGGTTATCCCTTAGGGGTTAACGCAAGATGTTCTGAATAAATCATAGCTATAGCTGAAAGCAGAAATCAGAAGATGTTATTTCAAAGAGAAACTGCAGGAGTATTGGAGTTTACCATCTGAGCTAAAATACCTCAGACACACATGGCTCCCTTTAGTTGCTTGCACCTAATGCCATTTGACATTCCTAAGGGTAGCTGAGACAACTTCATGGGAATGGCAATCATTACACAGGAATTATAGCTAGCTTTCTCTCTTGTGCAGAAACTAGAGGATGGATGGGGTATCCTAGACTATCCAAAATGACACAATATTATGCAGTTGAATTGAGTGGTAAAATAGTATTCAGTTTCAGATTAACATCTAAATTTAGGTGTTTCCGTGTAGACATCTACAGGTGCTGTAAATGTCTCTACTCTCACTGTGGCAATTGGAGCCTGAAGGATAAGTTGTCTTATGTTGCCATCAGTTGCACCATGGCACCCAGCTGTGGAGTGTCTACACTGGGGAGAGAAGAGTAATTACCAACCACTGAGCAGAGGCTCAGTTTAATTGGCCAAACAGACATCTAGTACCTTTTCAAATGCTTTCAGTTTGCCATTTCAGAGGGGTGTAGGTATTCAGTATCTCCTGAGTCATATCCGGCAGCTTCATGAAGAAGTCTCAGATGCTCTAAAATGGCCTTAAATAATTTGTTTGGGTAACTGAATTATGCCCTAGCTCTTTGACCATAATGGCAGCTTAAGAACATGTGCTTGTAGACACTTACACGTAAAGTCCTAAATGTAGGTACCATTATCTCACTCTGAACCCATCTGATCTTACAGACTTACTGTATAAAGTACAATAGTGTGTATTATTTTTTATTTTGAGATTGAAAGACAAAATGAAAAAAATGCTGCCTTTCTTTTGTTTCATGCTGTTTGTAGTTCTCCACAATATATCAATCTGAGAAAACTAAAATGCCTTCAATAGGCAAGTGCTGGATGCCTCTCAACCTATAATGAAAGGCTGATGAGACACTGCCTTAGTTCCTTACATTATGAAAGCTCAGATAGGTACTTTATAGTGTACAGACTGTGTGGGCTTTACTAAGATTTTTTTTTTTTTTATTTAGAACTTGATATTTCTGGTTCTATTCATGCACATTCAGGGTGTTTAGATCAATAGAAACCAACAGTGAACTTTCATTGCATGTAAAGTGAACTGCGTACTATGTTTCATTTGGAGAACTGTGGTCAACAGATTGAAGCTTCCTTTATCCACTTCTGCTTGGTGCTGCTGAGGTTGATCCTGGAGTATTGGTTCCAGTTCTAGCTCACGTGGTCTAGAGGGATGGATGTAGAGGAACTGGAGAGGCCCACTGAATGGCAACCAAGATGGCCAGGGGCCTAGAGATTGTGACCTGTGAAAAGAGGTGGAGGTAGATTGTTTAGTTTGGTGACACAAAGGTGATGGTGCTGAACTGTTCTCAACAATGCCAGATGACAAAAAAAAAAAAAAAAGGCAACAGCGACAAATTGTAGCTTAGTAAATTGGGGTTGGATATACACACTTAGTGAAAAAGGTGCAATGCTGGAAGAGGTTGTGCAGGGAATCTGTGAAATCTCCACTGTCAGAAGTTTTCAAGACTTGGACAAATCCATGATTGACTAGTTTAGCGTTGGTGACAATCTCACTCTCAGTGACAGGTTGGACTAGATGATCCCCAGAGATCCCTTCCAACCAATGTTCCTATGCTGTGAAATCCATCTAGCTAAGTTTAGATAAACACTTAATAATCAAACATATGCTTAAAAGTTGTCCTGAAAATCTGGTCTTTTCTGAATTGGGGTTGTCATTAGTTGAATGGAAGGCAGCATTTCTTAATACTCGTGGTATCATACCTCTGTGTTTTTATGTGCTTTTCTAATGATGCAGTAGTGCTACAGGGACATAAGCTGTACATAAAGCTCTTATTTGAGAGAGAACATTTGAGAGAGAACATTTTCATATCTGTATGCCTTTATCCACAATGATATTTAAAAATATGTTTTCCTATAACTCACTCTCAGAAAACCTATATAAAATCAGGCAGGTAGGGAGCCTCACAGCTTAGGGTAAATTTACTTTAAGTAAACAAATAGAAAAATGGATATATTTATACACACATATGTAGAAGTATCCGGACTTATAGTGAAACAAATATACTAAAATATATATAATATAGCAATATTAATGTGGTAGGAGAATTCATAGTTGTAGTGAATAAATATGATAACAGTATACAATGTTGCAGCTACCTCAGCTTACTTTTGTTTTTATGAATTTCATAATAACACATTTTCTCTCTTTTTATTAGTTGTCCCATCTGCACCTGGTCGGGTAGTGGCCACAAGGAATACAAAAACATCAGTCGTGGTTCAATGGGATAAACCAAAACATGAAGAGGATTTATATGGCTACTACATTGACTATTCTGTGGTGGGATCAAATCACTGGGAACCTAGTAACCATAAACCTATTAAATATAACAGGTATTAACAATACTTCTGTATTTTGGGGAGGTTTGAAAACTGTAGGACAGTTTTAAGCCAATTTACGTGTTAAGCAATGGTGTTATCATGGAAGGTGAATGATGAATGAATGTGAAAAAAACCAGTCTGCACTCTCAGAGCTAAGCTTTTCAGATTGCAGGGCAGACTTTCTCCTCCTCTACCACCCCTTTATTTTTTTGTCTATTCCATGACTTTGAGTTATAAAAGCAGGTTTTAGAGACATGATTCTGTATGTATTGGACATGTGTAAGTATAAAATAAATGCCTTTCTTAAAGTCTGAATTATGTTATGGAGTAAACAGACCTGATGTAAATGATGAAGAGTATGAGAAGGAAAGGAAACTTAGAAGCTTTCCCATAGTCCATGGACATCAAGGCAAAAAAGGCAGGCCATATCTGCTATAAATATAGTGGGGAAAGTGCTCTGGCTGCTGACACTACTGTGCAGGGAATCCAAGTGTCCCATACCAGAAACATCAGGGCTCCCTGACCTGCTACATCTGTGGGTAAAGGACAGCAGCCCCTGTTTCTAGTTCCCTTTTCATGATGCTAGTACTGTCTGTATTTCCGATGATTTCTTACTCCCTCCTGAAAATACCACACTTCATTATGTGATTCTTCAAGCAATTTCCTTTGTGACAATCATGCTTACTTTTATGGGAATTACTCACCAAATGCAAAGTTTAGATATGTAATTTATATTTTCTTATGGGTATATAACAAGCACATCACGTTGCTTAGTGTATTTTGTCAGTTATTAATTAATTTTGAGTGACTTTGTATTCTGCTGAATCCTTTGATCAAGTAGTCAAGGAATTTGATCAAAGTAAAAGTAGAGACTAATTCTTGGTCAAAGGGATTGCGACAACAGAAAAATAAGGAAAAACATTTCATTCGTTCACATGTGAACATATCTTACAATAGGATAGTTCTGACTATTCTATCTGCTACAATAATTACCTAGAACCTCAGATCAAAACTGAAAGCTATTTTTTATAGTGACTAAAAATACAGTGAAAAATATAGTCCCTTCCCAGAATAGATTAGAATTTAGGAAGCCAAAGTTCAAAGGGAATATATTATAGTTTATTTAACTCTACCTGGTAGATCATCACTAGCAATTTAATGAGTACTGTGACTTTTGTTTCAGTGTCCCATTCAATTATATAGTACTACATCATGTCATTCTATTGCAGTTTCCCTCTTGGAAATATTTTCCTTTGTGAAGCACACATGAAGTTGAGCTTCCTGATTGTTGCCAAGATTTCACGTTACAGCACAGAATGGTTCCTGTAAAATATATACTAATACGTGATGTTATTTTTTTTTAACCTAGGTTTGTTGTTCATGGTTTGGAAACTGGGGAGCAGTACATCTTCCGTGTGAAAGCTGTGAATGCTGTAGGATTCAGTGAAAATTCACAGGAATCAGAGGCTATAACAGTACAGGCAGCTCTTAGTAAGTATGATTCTGCACAACTCAGCTTCTTGTTTCTTGAATGAATTACATATTTTCAACAATCAACTCTTTTGGTCTTGTTTCCTGTAACAGTACACTTTGAAACCACTGAGCACACCCCCTTAGTAACATTTGTGCTCTGACATGTGGCTGTTCTAGAGAAAAGATATTGTTTTTAAAAAAAAGTTATTCATAATGCCTGTTAGAAATATTGGGTCAAATTCACTATAATGACCAGGTTGCCTTCTGCTCCTCAGCTGTAACAAAGAAATTGTAAATCTTGATTAAGTTAAACAAGTATCTTTGGGGTGGTTTGGAGTGTTGCAAATCAATTTATCATGGAACCTGCTCCATCTAGAAGAGTTTCAGGAAATTTTATTACTGAGTGACTGAACCAAACAGAAAATTTCTTTTGGCTGCTCCAGGCTGGAGCACAATCTACCTTCTCTTATACCCTGCAAACAAAATTTCAGTGTAAGAACAATCCATTG
Source organism: Strix uralensis (assembly GCF_047716275.1). Classification (NCBI taxonomy): domain Eukaryota; kingdom Metazoa; phylum Chordata; class Aves; order Strigiformes; family Strigidae; genus Strix; species Strix uralensis. The sequence goes on from NC_133974.1 coordinate 23,611,661, forward strand.
TGCAACCTTCAGTGGGAATGATACATGCTGAGTGAAAGGCTGGATAATTATTGAGAACAAAAAGTACACAGATCTACTGTGTCTAATTTTCAAGTCTGCAGATTTTCAGTCTGATACTGAAAAATTTAAAATAGAACACCTTTTCCTCACCTGAATGACCTCCACCTCTTGGAGAAGACCAATAGGCATACTTGTCAGAAAAAATCCTCTAAAAAATTTGTAATTCAGAATGATTAGAAGATAAATTTGGATGAGATGTTACTGACAAGCTTACTCTGTTTGACTTTTTTAGGACAAAGTGTGTCTCATATGGGTAGGTGGTGCACAGACATTTGTACATATATCACCTCTATGTTATAAATGCACTTGCACATTTTATTTTGTCACTGTGTGTTCTGAAGATGAGGGTTGCATGGGGTATGTCACCAAACACAGAGCACATGGATCTTACACAAACTTATGGGATGTAGACAGCTATTATTCATTTTGGCAGCCTTAACAGGAATTTAGAAGGACTATTTATAGGTGACTTACATTAACATGGACAGAACCTTTCTGTAGTATTGTTTTAAGGGCATTTATAAGAGTTTGTTATGATCATTCTTATTTACCAAGAAAAATAATTACAATTGGTAATAATTGCAAAGGCTATGTTTTATGGCTTCTGAGTATAACACCACATTTGAAAAAAAGAACAAAAGGCCAGTTCTGCAGCTTACTATCTGTTTTCATGCTGATCACTAGTACAGCTACAAGATCAAGGACTGTATTAAGGGACTATGCTAACATATTATCTTCTGAATGAGGTAAATCACATTTTCTCAAGTTAACTGGTAATTCAGCTGAAAATATCAGATGAGCTTTAGGGGCAGGAGCTTAGCCTGTACTGAGTGCAGCACAACAAGGTCAAGAAAAGGGTATCTTTGGGCAAACTTTCATGCATGGATGGCAAATACAAAACAGCGCTTGCTAGAAAGGGTGTTTGCTAGTAGTAGGGGTGCAAAAAGATCAGGAAAACAGTTTTCTTCATCTCTAGGAATACACCTGGCATCTGCTACAGATGTTTCTGCTACAGATGGGAGTGAACTCATACAGGAAATGTCTTTTCTGCCTCAACATAGGTTAAGCTGGTGAAAGTCTAAGCCCCTCACTACAAAAAGGACATTGAATTACTCGAGCGTGTCCAAAGAAGGGCAACGAAGCTGGTGAAGGGTCTGGAGCACATGTCGTACGAGGAGCGGCTGAGGGAACTGGGGTTGTTTAGTCTGGAGAAGAGGAGGCTGAGGGGAGACCTCATCGCCCTCTACAACTACCTGAAAGGAGGTTGCAGAGAGCTGGGGATGAGTCTCTTTAACCAAGTAATAAGTGATAGGACAAGAGGTAATGGCCTCAAGTTGCTCCAGGGAAGGTTTAGACTAGATATTAGGAAGTATTTCTTTACAGAACGGTTAGTCAGGCATTGGAATGGGCTGCTCAGGGAGGTGGTGGAGTCCCCATCCCTGGAGGTATTTAAGAGTCGGGTTGACATAACACTTAGGGATATGGTGTAGTTGAGAACTGTCAATGTTAGGCTAATGGTTGGACTGGATGATCTTCAAGGTCTTTTCCAACCTAGACGATTCTGTGATTCTGTGATTCTGTGATTTTCTATTCCTTGCAGGGCAGAAAGCACCCTCAGTCTGAAGTAGGGATATAATATGGGGATAGGAGGGCAAAACCATGAAGGCCATAGATCAGACAGTCATATGACTTCATTTCATTCAAGTTCATAACTTTTTTTTTTTTTTTCTTATTGGGTGGTTCTTACTGTATTCCAAAAGTACTTGAGCAGCTTATTTGTTTCTTAGCAGGAAAAGATCTTATGACCCATTTTAATCTTCTAGCATAATATCTGATCTGCAGACACTTTTGCTGGCATTACCATGTCTATATCAAAGATCATCTATTCCTTGCTGTCTCCTGAGCACATTAGGCAGATGTTTCAAAAAGCTTCCACATTTATGTTTGGAGATAAAAGTAATGTTGATTAACAGCTTTACAACTACTTTGTTACTGATATGCAACTGATAGCAGTACCCTGCAGAAAACAAAAGCAATATGAAAAGTATTAAACAACTTCTACCCTGTAGTGTTTCAGACTCTGTACTAACTCACAGGATGCTTGTTTCCTTATAGCTTGTCCATCATATCCTCATGGTATCACACTTCTGAACTGTGATGGTCATTCAATGACCCTTGGCTGGAAAGCACCAAAGTACAGTGGAGGTTCACCAATTCTTGGTTATTATATGGATAAACGGGAAGCTAACCATCAAAACTGGCATGAAGTCAATTCTTCCCTTATTACCCGGACGATTTATACGGTTGGTACTATTTAACCCTTATCTTTCTGGAGTTGATTTGTGTTATTTCTTTGCTTTTGGCAGAGTTTTATTTTCTTGCAGAGAAGTTCTTTAAGTACTTACTACCACAAAATCAGGCCCTTCTATTGTGTATTTTGAAGTGCAACATGCCTAAAAACTGGGGTAGAGAATCAGTGCCATCCCCTGATATGAAATTCTAAGACCAATAAGGCCATTTAGATGAGGAAATTTTTGAGGAAAAAGGTACGAAGCACATTTTTCACAAAGAACAAGATGAGCTATAAATTGCTTCATAAACTATATTCATTAATGAGCACTATATGTACCACCACTGTAATAACATGCAGAGAAAGGATGGAGACATTTAGCAGCACAGGTGACCAGGCTGTCTGCAGAACTGGAGACTTGTAAATGAAATGGAGATGGACTTGAGAACAAATGTAACTGTTGCCGTTCTTAGTCTCAGAATCTGCCTTAGGCCAGAAAGGGAAGTGTATTAATAAACTCAGCATTATGCCTCATGGCCTCCTTTCCAGAGCACCAAAGTGATGATTTTAGTTTTGATTTTACTTGATACAGCAAGTAATTAATCAATCTGATGTTTGTTAAATTAAGCTAAACGATCAGATTTTATTCCCAAATACTTCTTATAATTATTTCTGTAAATCAGCAACCTTCCTATGAACCTCAGGGCAGAAGTAAGTCTTTAGCATATATTTGACACTGAAGTAGAAAATAATGCTGCAGATGAGCTCAGGAAGAAGTTTCATGCACAGAAGGTGGCTGGCAATACTCAGGTGTATGTATGCTTGCGAGTGACTTCATAACTGGCATCTCTGACATAGCAGATGGAGCATGGATGTTGAGAAGTAAAAAAGGGCAGGTAGGATAGGCATGAAAGGGCAATACTAAGCAATGCTTTCAAAATATTTTCATTTTTTAATGCGTTTGTAAACAAATGAGTAATGTAAATTAAGCGAAACCACTCAGAGTTTAATTAACTGGATATTTAAGTCTCAGTCCTGCCAGTAACTGTATTTGTGCCTGAAGGTGCATCTTCATATGTTAGTTTAAATGACTGGAATCTGAAATACCAATGGGAAATAAAAGTAAGACAGCTTTTAGTAGCACAGAATATTTTATGACATACTGCAAGCAGAGAAGGCCCTGAGATATACAATACAGCACCAGGAAATCACTGAAGCTTTAATCCTCTCTGATTAAATAATTCTATGGGAACCCCACAAATATTATTTCCCTTAATAACCTGGGATTTCAAAACCATTTTTACAGGCTGAGCTGTTATTCTCTCTTGTAGATCACACTATATAGCTCTCTACAGGAAATTCTGTCTAAATTGTATTAGTACCTGACTTTTCCTAGCTTACGTTCTTTGCTTTGGTCTTGTTTTGATGCTACCCTATCATATGTTTGTTACCATCCCATCACATGTTTGTTACCATTAAAAAAATCAAACCAAAATCCTTTTTTATCTCATATTTTCTCAGCGAATATAGTTATAGTTTATTTATTCATGAAAATTTAAAACTGTTCAGTGTCTCCACTGGAAGTACTGTCCTCAGCTGCCTCTTTCTCTTGAGACATATAATTAAATATAACTTTGAGAAAATTATGCAGGGACTGAGGTGTAGATGACTTATTTATTGTATTTAGGTGGTCTGGAAGAGGAAGGATGGAAGAGGGTTGCTACCATGAGGCACTCAGGGTGTCAAGAAGCTCATGCCTTTTAGTTTGTCTACCTTGACCTCAAAATCTGAGATGGTGATGTGGTGATGGACTCATTAGATAAGTCAGGGTTGATTCGCCAGGGATGTTTGCAGAGGTATAGCATGGACTCTGGTCATCCCATTTCCAGTGCTTCCTCACTTTGTAATGGTCAGTAATATTAAGATTCATACCAGCCAGAAAAAAATTACCGAAAGAATCTTTCCCAGAGTTACAACAGCACACTGCAGAACTAATTGGATTGGCTTTTCCTTTAGTTTCCTGTTGTTTTCCTTTCTTCCTTGGTCAGTCTACTATGACCTCTTTAGACTGAAACACCATTCAGTCTTGCTTAAGTGAATGGCTTATGAATAGCCATTCATAATCAATGTAAGAAGGTATTTCATGTTAGAATACTCACCCATAAGTTATCTGTTAGTGGTCATTCATTGAATGGACTCCCTGGACCTTTGCTCTGACATTTGCAGGCTCTCATGTCAATATATTGATTGTTGTTATTTCTAGGATGATGTGGCTGAAACACAGAAGTACAATGTAGTGTGTTTAGTTTAAGAGTAAAATCTTCAAATTTGATACTTCCAATATTCCAGCACAGCAGTAAGGCCTGTTAATTAATTAACAAATACTTATTTTTAAGTATTTAATTTAAAAGGATATACATCATACTCTTTGATATATTGAACTGTTTTCTCAAAAAAGGTAGAGGATTTGACAGAAGATGCCTTCTATGAATTCAAAGTTGCTGCTGCAAATCTGGTTGGAATAGGTCAACATTCAGATCCCAGTGAGCATTTTAAGTGTAAAGCCTGGACTATGCCAGAACCTGGTAAGTCTAGTAGTTCCTTATGAATTTCAATTAAATATAAACTCCTTAACACACAGTCAGTGTAATGTTCCAACCAAACTCTGCTGGATGTCTTTTGGTTAATTTCTGTCATATTACCTGTTGAGATTGCTATTGCTTCCAAGATCTCCTATTAATAAAAGCTGAGTCCACATTCCCACTGATGACATTGAATGTCCTGAAAAGTTCCTTAGCTTGCTGGGTGTCTTCTCTTTCACTGCCCACATCCAGTCAGAGCATAAAGTCTTCAGCATTTAGTCTATGTTTTTACCTCTATCAGCTCTTCACCCCCAGTCCTGCAAGGTCCGCTTCACACTCACCACCTGTACAATATATAGGCATTTCTGCACAATAATTGCTGTCTATTACAAATATTGCTGGAGTTTCAGACTCCAAAACTATGTTTTTTTGGTCTTAAATAAGACACAATAAGGGCCTGTTTCTTGACATAGAGGTAAGTAGCACAGTGTGGCTCACACTTTACACCTAAGGTCTCCCAGTCTCAGCTAGTGTGCCCCTATTCATGTGTTTCCCTTAGATTGTACCTAAGTGTTACCTGAGATATTATTATTAGCCAGGTGTTAGAACAAATGTGCTAACAAACATACAGTAGAAATGACTGTGTGCTAATACTCAAACCTGTGTTTAGGTTGTCTGTAGTTTAGCAGTGTAGATGTAGCTGAAGACTGTTAATTGCAATGTTAACTCTGCAGAAAATGTTAAATAAGAAGTATTGTGAATTCAGGATCCCCAGCAAAAGAAAGTTAAACTTCAGTCTACCTCATGTGAACATACAAATTTTTGCTTAAATGTTAGACATCTAGGGAATTGGTTCCCCTCAGTAATGCTCAAGTTCTGTAAATAAATTATGAACGGGTTTTTGAAGGCCCATTCTTCTTATTTTATAACACCCTCACTCATACTGAACAACACTTTTGCTGAAGTTATTTCTGATGTCTGGTACTGATTTGCCTAAACAAAGTGTGTCATAGTGCAATAATATAGTCATAATGAAAACTCAGGCACCTACCACTTTAATATATTTCTACCTTCTTTTCCCAAAATGCTGTAAAGTACTGCTGTGTTGTTAAATCAAATTCTATTTATGACATTGAGCTTTGGTATGCAATTAAGGATCCATTCTAGTACTTGTTTATGTCATCAGAAGCTGTCTAACACCTACACACATCTGTTTCATGACTAAATGTTCATGCAGTTATTTTTGCAGTAAGAAAAATATAAATCCAACCCCTAAATCTGTTTTTTTAAAACTATTGGGATTTTTAGTGATTTCAAAAATGCATAATTAGCCCAAGGCAGCAGGAAAATTTCAGTTTTCTTTTCTATGGCATATGTAAAAAGTAATTCTTGCCTGGAACAACAAACAATTCAGTAAGATCATGGAATAATTTACTAGGAAAGAATCTCAAATGTCATCTAATTCAACGGCTTGCCCACATGCAGGATCAGCTATACCTATCTCATTGACAGAGCCTTGTCTAACCCATCCTTGAAGATTCCTACCCATGAAAAAGTTCAGGCTCTTTGGACAGGATCTATTCCTAATTTTATTATGTTTAGAAGTTTTTCTAATATTCCTGAATTTTTCTTCCTGCAGTTTAAGCCTGTTTGCTTCTTGTCCTGTCCACCAAGGACATGAAGAAGAGATTATTCCTTTCCTCTTTGCAACAGGTTTTCTATGTGTTTAAAGACTATCAGGCCCCTAGCTTTCCCCTTCAGTTGACAAAATCCAGTTCATGCAACCTTCCCCATAGATCATGTATTCCCTATCTCTAAAGAAACAATTTTTTGCTATTTGAACCTTTTCTAGTTGCGTCATGTCCTTCTTTGTGCTTAAATGTTAGGCATCTAGGGAATTGGCAGCACACAAATTGGAGACATTATTTCAAATAAAGATTTTTCGATGCTGAGCAGAGAAGTGGTAACTCCATGCCTCCTACAATTACTTGCCTGCTTATAAAATCCCCTTCTATATGTCTGCACTGCTATGCTAAGTTCCAAGTTTAATTCTTTTTAATGCCCAGATTCTTTTCTGCAAAACTGCTTGTCAGAGAGTTATTCTCCACATTTTCTAGATAAATTCTTCTGAGTTCATAAATCTTATATTCTAGATTTAATGATGTAGCAAAGCTGTCAATAACAAAATGTTTAATCTCCTGACCTTAACTCCCTTTGTGTTAATTACATTTTCTTATCATCTTATTTAGTATAAATGCATCATCAGTGGAACAATTATTTTCCTTAAAGAAAGGATCTATGATTTATACTCTCTACAGTGTTTTCAGAATGTCAGTGATACTGCCTAGTGGGTAAACAAGTGAGGATTATCCTTCATTTTAAATGATATATAAAGAAATAAAATAAAAGGCACTTTCAGAAAATGAAGAGAGTGAAATTTCCATTTTCATAATGAACAATCTGACCTTTCTACTCCTTGTCTGATTACTTTGTTCTCATAATGAAACTAGTTGAACAGAGTATTGCATTCTTCCTGCTTAAAAAAACAACCAAAACCAAACAACACCCCCACCCCTGCTCCCCAATTGTCAAACTTGTTAAAATATTTCACAAGCCTTTTTTACAATAAGTTTTTAAACAATGGCTTAGCAATAATGAAAAGAAATAATTAAGGTTTAAGACTGGGAGAAAGAGGCTGACCCTCTTCCCTGACTTACTAAAGATACTGAAGACTAATGTAATATGACTGCAATATACTCCCAGCGTCAATGAAATATCCTTACAGCTTTTGATATGGAACGGAGGTTTTCTTAGAAAGGCCAAAACCCCTTGCAGGATTTTCAGCATGAGTGATGGATATAGGCCCAGGGCCCATAATTATTTAATCTTTCTGCAGAACTCTACTCTTATGTATCTCTGTGAGCCTCTGTGAGTTAGCAATGATAGCTAATGAATTATTTTACATGGCTTTAAAAAAAATGAAATGTCTGTGGTCTCAGAATCCTCAGAATAGAACATACTTCTTTACACATTTTCATCTACTGTGTAGATTTCTAACAGGTGCATCTGCCAGTGGAATTTTAATTATCTGTGGATATATAGACATTTAGGTTGGGATTTTTAAAGAGCCCTGAGAGAAAGCTTTAGAATACTTGAAAGCTGCAGTCTTTCTATGAGAAATCTAGTATTTATCCTCATAAGGTCTGTAACAAGTACTTATAGGTCTATTTTCTGAAATGTTCTTATCCACTATAGAGAAACACTTGTCTACTTTTGCTGTATATTTGCTGAATATGATCCTTTACAAGTTTCATCTTCATTCATCACATCATGTAGGCTGGAATGGAACCATCAGGTTTATTTGTAAGGTTTTTCTACTCTTCCTTATTTTAAATGGCGAACATATGTTGTAGGAAAAGTAATATCTTGAATTAGGCCAAACTCACAACACTGAGAAAATCCCTAAATCTCAGGTACTTTCAGGTTTCCTTACTCAAATTTAAACCACAAGAAGCAAGCTTCCAGCTACATAATATGGCTGAATATCAGTATTCTGTCATGGGTATTTTCACCATGGTAGGAAATTGATATGATTATGCCTTTATAGTCTACTGGTATAAATAAATATCAGAAGTATAGTAAAAAATAAATGCTACAAGTTAAACTGAAGGACACTAGAACAGTTAAGTGAAGGAGAAGGAAAGTATAGTAGCAGCACCTGATAGCTGAAAAGGTATGAACTCTCACTTATTCATAGAGCATCAGGATGTTTTTGGTGTAAATTTTTCTCCTAACAGATATCCTTTTGAGAATTTCGTCTTGGTTATTGTTATCCACCTTACAATGAAAAAATGTTCTGTCAGGGAACGAGAAGCCTGATCCAAAGTCCACCGGTGCCAGTGAGGTTTGAATTAGTCTGAAGGATCATGGTTTCCATATACCAGCAAAACCCAGAAGTTCCGATACTAAATTATGAACCTGAGTCAGGCTCCAGTGAAGTGACTTTGATGTGGGGCTAGTGAATTAAATAATAGACAGGAAACCTCTGTTACTTGTTGGAAAATTTTAAATTGCATGGATTTTTCACATAAATAACTTTCCCTTAAAATGGAGTTACTGAGATCTAGCTAGGAATATATGCTTCAGAATACTAATGCTACTCACTGCATAAAGCAGGTATTGCTGCATACAGCCATGAGGGGAAAATTACCTAAATACCACATATACCACATTTATTGTAAAGGATGAGATTTTTGAAAGCAAACACAGTCAAGACAAAATTTAAATGGTGCATTTCAGCCTCTGTAGGGCCAGTTTGCAAAACTTTATACACTGAAGTGAAATTGCAGTATTTGAAATATTTTAGGTCCTGCCTACGATCTCACGATTTGTGAAGTTAGAAATACATCACTGGTTCTTCTGTGGAAAGCTCCTGTGTATGAAGGCAAAAGCCCTATTACTGGGTATTTAGTGGACTATAAGGAAGTAGATACAGAAGACTGGATCACTGCTAATGAAAAACCTACTTCAAAACGCTATTTTAAGGTAATATTTTCATTAGTTAGTGTTAATTCGAAACTGAGTTCTAAAAACATCTGAGTACTCAAAGATGTGTATTTGAAACTGGCCTTCTGCTAATATCTTTATATAAGTAAACAAAAGAGTTTAGATTGTTTTTTAAATTGGCTTTGTTCTTTATCTTGTTCAAGGTCACTGATTTACATGAGGGTCATACCTATGTTTTCAAAGTTCGTGCAGTGAATGATGCTGGGGTAGGCAAGTCATCTGAGATATCTGAACCAGTGCTTGTCGAGGCAAGGCCAGGTAATGAACTGTTTTATCTCCTCTGCTTCTAAAATACTGAAATACTTAGAAGTGAATTTAATCAATCTGATTTGATATTATAGCACAGATAAGTAATTCAAGAGTTAAGAAGCTCTTGGCCTTAAAACTTAAAGAAAAATTCATGTGGATACAGAGGTACTGTCAAGACTTTTTGCTTTACTTACTGCAGGAAATATTTGATAATCAGTTATTTTAGTTTGTATTCTCATAAACAAAGGTGCTACTTGCTGTGAGTGAAAAGAAGTATGACAACACATTTATTAAAGCTTCAAGAGTGATAATAAAATTAATTTACTTAAACTTCATATCTTATATTCAGGTTCGTTTTATAGATTTGTTTCTCAAGAAGCATTTCTTATTTTTAGCGGTTTTTTGTGTGTAGAGTAAGAATCTTGTTAGTATGTGATGTGGAGTCAGCATATGACATAATAGGTTTCAAGATCTGCGAGTAAGATCATTATCTGTTAGTGAAGATGGACAGAATTTGCATGGGCTTTAGTAATTTCTGAATTGCAGCTCGAAACAAAAATGCAGCCTTGACATTTGAGTTGATTCCTATTTTGCAGGAACAAAAGAAATCTTTTCAGGTGTGGATGACGAGGGTAATATTTACCTGGCTTTTGAGTGCAAAGAAGCTACAGATGCATCTCACTTCGCGTGGGGTAAATCATATGAGGAGATTGATGATTCTGATAAGTTTAAGATTGAAACGGAAGGAAATCAGTAAGTCATGCCAGTCTCTCAAATTGTTAGAAATTTGTCCTGTTAAAAATATCATTAACATGAGAAACCCCACTAATTATATCTTTATTGATGATTTTAGTTCTAAGCTGTACTTCAAAAATCCTGATAAATCAGATTTGGGAACTTACTCTGTCTCAGTTAGTGACACAGATGGGGTTTCATCCAGCTTCGTTATGGATGATGAAGGTAAGGTCCTTACCACCTCAAGTCTTTCTTCATTTTATCACCTCAACTGCACTAAAAATTGTCCAAGAAAAAAGAATAACCCCACAACTCTCACATAATTTCTTATGCATTAAGGAAAAACAAAAAAGACCACACAACAGGCTTTGTGTGATTACTTATTTTTGTTATTATCATAATAATGAAAGTTGGGATAACTTAAAGCAATATTTTCTTTAAAAAAGAGATAAAGAATATGCTCAATTAGACTGGTTTTCTTTATGCTGTCTGCAAATATTTGTTGCACTTTCAGTTAAATGTCTGAAAATGTTGCTTTTTTCACTGTTTTCTGAATCTTTGTCTTGCATGTGACTTTAGCTGTGCTTTGACTTTATACCCTTTCACACCTCATAATTGGCTCTCTGTTAGCTGTAAAGCTACAATAAGATCTCTACTTACCAAGAAGCCTAATACAGAGACAGACCTTGAGACTCTAGTTTCATATAATTGAGATGCAGAGAATTAGTGAGAAGAATGTGTCAAAAAGGATGTTGCTCTAACAAGATCTGAATACAATGGGTTAAATTATCCTTTGCCTTAAATTTACATTAGTTTTGCTTTATTTCATTGTAACTATTTTTTTTCATTGGAGTTTCAATGAATTTTCTTCAGTCTGAGTTTGATTTACCATTGAGAGGTGCTGAGGTGAAAGGCAAAATGGGGGACTCCGCCATTTTTAAATAGGACAAAAATTGCTTTGGTGCTTTCCCAGTTCACAGGTTGTGATTGCTATGCCCAGTTCCTTAAGCATGAAAATCCCTCTACTTACCTTCTTTCTAAGTAATTTAAGGAGAGGAGACAAGACTGAGTGTGAGTCTGATAGTAGGCCGGGCTTTTATCACAGTGCGAACCTCATGAAACCTCCCATTCAAAGTAGGTGTTGAGAGGAAATCCATGTGCAGCCTTGAAGTATGGTTCTCCAGGACATGGACCATTTATGTGGACTCTTAGTCATTACCATTACCTACTTCTTCTAGGCAAGTTAAACTTGTAAATTTTTTAATTTTCCAATGAATAGTGTAGGAAAAGACAGATATGCATTTGATCATGAAAACTTCCCTTTGGCTTAGTTTTGAAACATCACTCTGAAACCTGTCTGTAGGGCTTGTCACCACCAGTCCTACTTTCGAAGATTTTTCTGTAGAATAGCACTGAAGGTGTTTCCCTTCCCACACAGCCCATGTCTTCCCTGGTCATATCTGTCATTCAAAATTACACTTTTATTTGTACTGGGTTCTTGCACAAGTGTCAGATTTTGTATTTTAGCACTGAAACCCATTATTTCACTGCCCATTTACTTCCTGAAATGCTATAAATTCTCCTGTAATTTTGCTAAAACCTCGACCATGTCATAAATCCTTGCTAATTTCCTCTGATCTTTACATTACCTGTAAATTTGGAATTGCTAGTATTGGTCATCTTCCAAATATTTATTAGTAATGAATATGATAAATAGGGTGTCCTGGTTTAGCTAGGATAGTGTTAAGTTTCCCCAGCAGTGGGGGGAAGCTCTAGCTGGGTTATTCATGTACCATGCTGACGTCACTTCCTGGCGCCAAAGCGCGGCAGTGCGAGACAGTCGGTTAACACGTGTATTATGCCATCGCTCTGTGCTCACTGCTGTATCAGTAGATATCTTGCTCTGTTCATTGTTATCACTGTTATTGTTATTGTTGTTGTTTGTTGTGTTGCTGTTGCACTGTTGTATTAAACCTTTCCTTATCTCAGCCCCGGGGCTTTGTATTTCACTCCCTTTGGGGGGGGGGGGGGCAGCGGCCACGTGGTCTCAGACCCCAGCAGGGACTAAACCACCACATAGGGTTAGTACGAAAATCTAACAAAATTATTTCTAGACTCTCACACAGCCTTCATGAGGATTTAGTAAATAGAACTTTCTGTACCTTTTTCAGACTAACTTGCACTCAATCTTGTTTCCTGACACAGTAAAAAAAGCTTTTCGGGTACAGTGTCAGAAAGGAAGTCAGCAGATAAGGGAACCTAGTACACTTCATAGAAGCTATTGTCTCCCACCTTTAGTTTAAAACCCACAGAGAGTTTAAAACAGGATTTGTTCCTTGCTTAGATTCTTTTACATAAGATAGTGTGCATGAAAATGCCTGAAATAGGAATACTTGCTAAATCCATGTATCAGAATTTTAAGTTTCTTAAATCTTATTTTTTAGTCATCATTTTCTGAAGAGAGTTGAGTATTTCACATATAAGACTTAAGGAGTTTATCTCCTGATGCTGATATGTACCTTCTTTGACACTTATTTTCTGGCTGTATTTTTCAGAATAAATTAAAATATGAGTATTTTTCTTAATTTCAGAGTTTGAACGTTTGATGGCATTAAGTAATGAAATAAAGAATCCAAGTAAGTTGAAGATCTGAATCTATTTGAGACTTCTAGAAGAAATATAATTACATACTAATGACTGGAGTTCCAAAAAGGTTCTTTCTGAGACAACAGCAGCTTCATTTTTCATGGAACGACTTGCTTACTTGCTTTTTCATTCATTTAGAAGAATATTAGTTTGTATTGAATAAAATCATCATTGCCTAAAAGTGTTTCTAATTTTAACTTTGACAATAGACTATAGGTTGCTACTAACCAATTCCTTAAACAATGTGCAAACTATAAATTGTAGATTCGTTTATCCCTTTGAGAAATTAATTTAAAAATCAACCAAAGACTGCATTAGATGTCTTTTCCCTGTGTAAAATTTATTCTATATCCAGCATTCTGTAAATAATAGGGAGACACTAATATTTTACTATAATAGTTCTTTTTCTCACAAGGATTCATGCATTATTGACTTTTGATTGCTTTTCTTTCTGCAGCAATACCTCTGAAATCAGAATTAGCTTATGAAGTTCTTGAGAAGGGAGAAGTTCGTTTCTGGATTCAGGCTGAAAGCTTATCACCAGATTCAACCTTCAGATTTGTTATTAATGACAAAGAAGTTGAAAACAGTGACGTAAGTATGCATTGAGTACTATATAGATGTGATTTCATTTAATAAACCTTTATGCATTAATAAGTATTTTGTTTTTACAGTTGCCTAAATCCATGTTATTAAGGTCTAATAATACCTGAAAGGAATGAATGCCAGTCTTTAAGTTGAATCTTTTTTGAAGTATAGAATTCCCGTTGCAGAGTGAGCCTATTCATACCACGAAAAGAGAGCAAAGTTTAACCCTCAGAAGTCCGTATTCATTTTGGGTAGCTAGATGACCAAAGGGTAGGAGAAATTAGACACAGACACAGACCAGTATTAAACACATCTGATTAAAAGTACTACACAAATATTTCAGGAAAATAGCTCATGACAAAAAAGGCTGCTTCAAGTACAGTTTTGGACTCCAAACCAGGGAGACATGTTGTTCCCAGAGACCATCTGAGGCTACTGCTACTAGTTTTACATATAATGTGGGAGGCACTTGACAATGCAACAGTGGTCATAGATACGAAACTTTTAGATGTTGCCACTTTTTTTTTTTTTTTTTTTTTTAATTTTGGCCTAGACACTAAACAGACATTGAATGGCTACATGGAGATGAAAGGGCAGGCCACCAGATTCCTGCATTTTTATAGCTCTAGGAAGACCTTTCATAGAAAGGGACACAAAAATGTGGTCAGATTGGGCTGAGAAGAAAGCAAGGTCATGCCTTTGCAGGGCTGAAGTGTGGTTCATCTACTAGGCATAAAATACAGCACTGGAAATATAATTTCCTGTGAGGAAACCACCTCCAGTGCAACTGTTTGAAAGGTTCATTTTATTCCTGAGCATGCAAAGACTAGTTTTGGCCAGAGAAGCTTATCAGCATTTTTATACCATAGAAAAGCAAAGAGCATTTACTTTAATTAGATATTGACAAGTGGAAGAAGAAGTGTTTCTTAGTAAAATACTTCTCTGGTTTTCTTACTTTAAGAAGTAATAAACTATAGCACTGAAAACCTGAATATTAGTGACTAGGATGTATTGAAATGACAATATTCTGTCTTGGCAATGTTAGTGGAACAGAACAAGCTATTTTTAGTTCGCATATGTTTTGGAAGTGTTGACATCAGAGAGAGTCTTGAAGTGGTGCTGCATTATTTCACCTCTTTAATTAGTAATCCACAGGTGACATTTACGTTTGGAGACTGATGATATTTTTGTGGAAAGTCACATAAAAGCCTAGTATTTATGGGGCCCATAAAATCATTGAACTTCATCTTGCTGCATAATGGCAATAGTTAGAAGCCTAATTACACTCTAAAACCTGCCTGGAGACTGGGATACAGTCACTGAACATGTTCAATAGACCGTTGTGCTGGTGAATTGTAGTCTGATTCTTGACATTGGCTGAAGTGATAAATTTTTCCTTCTAGGTCCTAACAGGGAATGGTTTCAGTAAGATTTCAAAAGAATCTGAGAATGGAATGAACTGGGTCCTATTTAATCAGCTGTCATTTTAATATTTTAATAATTTTTTCCTTTACCCAAAAGCAAGAAATAAAAAAAATTTAGAAGTGTGATAAAGGATCAGATTAAAACATATATCTTGCTCTTCCTTTTTCTGCTTCTGAAAAAAATCTCAATTTAGCATTCTCCCTGAGAACTCATGAAATGAATGCAAGTGTTGTCCTTGACCTCTGTGGGCTAGAGACTGTGAGAATCTGAATTTGTACGTTTTTGATAGTTTGGAGAAGTTTATAACTTCTCTTTTTAACCTACCTGGCCTATCTCCTCAACTCTTATAGATGAACTCTTACAAAAGTAATTTTTCTACTTAATTTCCTGATTGATTAAATCTTGTCTTATTCTTTGACATTATATATCTTTCTTTGAACTATATATGTGAAATTTCATATCCAAATTATATGAGCATTTTCCCATTATTTTATATAAATGCTATACTTCAGTCTCTTCCCTCTAAGCAATTTATTTAATAAATTCTTATCCTAATCAATCTGTTGCCCACTGTTTTGTTAACTCCATTATCTTTTCTCTTTCTTCATCCTTCAGTTACCCCATTAAGATTTAAACTAGTATTATTATGGGTACAAGTTACTCCTGGGAAGATTATGACTGGACACAAGAGGAAATTTTTTCACAATGAAAACAATCAGCCTCTAGAATAATCTCCCCAGGGAAATGGTGGATTCCCCAATATTGGACTTTTAAGATTCAGCTGAACAGGGTCTTGGGCCATCTTGCCTAGACTGTGCTTTTGCCAAGAAGGGTTGGACCAGGTGATCCTTGAGGTCCTTTCCAACCTGGTATTCTATGATTATCTGTACATTTGAAAGTACCAGTAATGAATGCTAAACATCTTGACTATGTCTACACTATTCTTCCAGGCTTGTTGTCCATACAACAGAGAACGTGTTCGTGAGGCTGGCCAGGAGGTGTCCCTCAAAGTTAAAGCAGATATATCTGTGGGGTCATTGCTACTAATTTTGAATCAGTACTTAAAGGTTCTTCCACTTAAGGCAGTGGTCCCAGAGAGTTTAATAAGTGGTATTTTTAATGGCTTTTTTTCCCTTCCTTCTTTCATCCCCTTTCTTAAACTTTATTGACCTGTGGCTTTAGGTGCCTTTTTCTAGTTTTGGAATCCAATAAAAAGGTTAATCAGAATATTCTCTTTATAAGGCATTGTGTCTTCTTTTAACAGTAACAGGGTCTATAATAATTTACTGCACAGAACTCCTTCCAGATCATAACATTTACTTTTCTGTCTCATCGTGAACAGAACAATTAGTGTGTAATATCCTTGGCCACATTTGTTACTTAGAAGTCTTCAACAAGTAACTTATGTGGATTATTTTTACTTTGCTTTAGGAATTTGTTAGTTGAAATTCAAACATCACTGTTAGTGGAACACACAGTCCTCATGGTTGTTACTCACTGAATGAAAGAGGATATTAAGGTAGTTGTATCTAAACCAGTACCTGCATATTCAAAACACCTATTTTGCAAGTATTGTCCAATATTTGCTTGCAATTTTCTGTTTCCTTGACAATGCCTGCCAATAATTTATCTTTCTGGAATATTTAATAGAAACAAGCACAAAAAGGACACAAACAGTGAAAAGTATATTCAACTTTGAATTCAAGTCAATATTTGATGTTTCAGGTATTTTGCAAGCACTTTAGTAAGTAACTAGATGTTTTGACAGAATTCCAATTTTGCTGGAATTTATTTTCTTTTTAGTTCCCAAAAGCTTTGCTGGTTTTGCACAAGTTACTGTTCTTATGGTCTTTCACCTTAGTGTTCTTTGAAAAAATTATCTAGCATTACATTAGCAAATCATTAAACCCTTCCTAAATAAACTTTCTGAGTGAGAAGTTAAGATCCAGTATTGAGCTGCCACATATATCTCAGAGATATTTAGTAGTGATGATTTTTTGGATTTGTTGTGATGGATTTATTTAGAGATCCACATTTGTGTCTACAAACACAATACTGCCAGCTATTTCTGGACTCTGCTAGGAGTAGTGCTTCAGCCTAACAAAACCCCTTGTTGAACTGGAAGCTGTAATGCAGCTAAAGGCTGTCTGTGCAGGCTCTTCTTCAAACATGAATAGTGCCATACACTATTATTTTTAAATCCAAACCAGCTGTTTATGATGACTCAAGGATTCCAAATGCAGCTGCACACAGAGATTTCTGTCACCATTGGGATCTTGTTGTACAACAGTGAACACAAGCACAGCTCTGTTTCCATAGTTTACAATCTAAAGAACATGAAAAGGTAGAGTGTGGAGGCAGGGGTATAAGACATGATTAATTTGATAGGGAATCATAAGTAATTTACACAATATTAGACTAAAGTTATTACTTGTTTATTTCAGAGGCATAAAATAAATTGTGACCGTTCAAATGGCATTATAGAAATGGTGATGGACCGATTTACAATTGACAATGAAGGTACCTACACAGTACAGATTCAAGATGGAAAGGCCAAGAACCAGTCTTCATTAGTTCTCATTGGAGATGGTATGTTCACTGAAACATTGAAACTTTGATGAAGAAATGAACTTCAATTACTCTTTAAGTAACTTGTGACTAACTCACTTTTTATTCATCTCTTCTAAAATTTAGCATTCAAGACAGTACTGGCTGAGTCTGAGCTCCAACGAAAGGAATTTCTCAGGAAGCAAGGTAAGTAAGACAGAGTAGACTGGGGATGTTAGGCCCAGTTTGCATCTCATGATGCATCCCTGGTGAATACTAAGAGCTTCCAACTTCCATTGATTTCATTACAAGATGAGTATATTGCACTTTGAGGAGACACTGAACCCTTGTTGGATCTTATTTTCCAACATTGTCATATGATACATGCAAGTAGTGACAGAACTTTCACTAGAGAAATAAAGTGGGAGTCCTTACAAGAGGTTATCTTTGCTCAGTATTCATGAGAAGTGTGTCTACTGTAGGCTCTGATCCAACAAAACATTTCAGCATGTTTACCTTTAAGCATACAAATCATCTCAATATAATTGACAGAAGAGTAGACAGCATAGTGGCAGACAAGGAAGGTAAATATCTGATCCTATGGTTTCTGTCCAGGCAAAATTCCAGGAACTAAATGTATATCTGTTGTAAAGTTGCTATACATTTACAGAGTTTGTTATATACTTGTTATTGATATTGTTTGCATTTGAAAGTAAAAATTACTATTGGATACCTAATTCAGAATTCTATTGCTGTGAAATCTTTAAAAAATTTAGTTTGAGCTCTGATTTGTAAATTTCACTTGTCGAGCACATGGTTTTTAGGATGAAAGTAACAATAATAATTAAAAGCATTTTTTCTAAATAGCTTAGGTAAGATTCTCTACATAAAAAATATAATTACTTTTTTTTTTTTTTTTTTGGTGGGGGGGTACATTTTTTAAAAATGGATTTAGGAAAGAAATTATACTACTTACAGCATAAACTCACAAGATCTTTCAGTTCTCAATTATTTTAGTGAAAGTTGGACTTTGCTACCTTCCAGATCTGAATATTGCAATTATGGGCCGTTATCCTGCAGACAGTAAATCATATAAATGCACTGACTTGAGAAGCACAATAACTTTAAAAAGGCTATGTATGTCAGTAAATTTACTTAAGGATATATATATTTTTGCAGGACTGGAACCTCAGTGGGGAAAAGGAATATTTCCTGTTCTGCTTGTAATGTTTAATACATTTTTAAACTTTATATAATTTGGACAAATAATGTCTGTCATGGGATTTTTGCTTTGAATATTTAATTGGGTGTTTGTATACATTTGTTTATTCTCCAGTTCCTATTGTATTAAATACACTGTTTGTACACTTGTTTGTAGCTACTCTGTTTCTTTCCTATGCTTAGTTGGCAATTGGGCATAAATACATTTAGTAAACTAATTTGTCTCACCATTTTGCATTTTGGAATAGCATTACACAGAGATGGCCTCAGGTTTCTAAGATGTACTGTAGACACCTGGGTCAATATGATAAAAACTTACTGCAGGATTTTCCTTCTAGTGCATGGGTAGTTGAGGAGTTCACTCTCATTGTTCTAGTGAAAAGATGTTATAACTGTTATACTTTTTCTTTCTTTCACTGGATTTCTCTGATACTCTTCAGTCTACAACATATGTATTAAGACAGTTTTCTTCCTTAGGCCCTCACTTCTCAGAGTTTTTGTATTGGAAAGTTACAGAAGAATGTGAAGTTTTACTTACTTGTAAGGTGAGGAAATAGTACTTGAAATATTTTGTTAGAATGTGTTGATTAAAAATTGAGGTAGGAAAATGTGAGGAAAGATTTTGATATTTTTAAAATTAAAAGTTTCATATGAAAATCTTTTTTTATTATTTAGAAATATTTAAAATAAAAATTTCTGACTTACTACTCTTCATCAGTAGTTTTCATTAAAACAAAAAAAAAAAATCACAGGACAATTCTAAATGTGTTAGGTAATCTAATTCTTTAGAATAATTGTGAGCCATAAAAATAATTTAAACAAAATATTCATTCCTTAGTGGTTCTTCTTCCTTCCTCAAAAAATAGCCACAAAACCACAGAGTTCAAATGCTTTCCTCTCTGTTTTCCGATTTGGAGGTTCCTCTACCAAAACGTCTGTTATTTAATCAACTGTAACCAAACATGCAATAAAAGCTTCTAGAATTAAGGTTATAAAACATGATTTTTATTATACTTGGCTAATGACTTTTGAATCTTAACTAATGCTAATGTGTATGGAATTCAGAGTAATTTCTGCTATTAACATCTTTATGTGACATTCTAAACATATATTTTAATTTTTGTTTCTTTTCTAGAGTAACTAATTAGTGGTCTGAATAACTAAGTTAATTGAATTCAGCAGCCATCAAACTCTTCTTCATTGCCTTTTCCTGTAATATGGACTCTTTTGTATTAATTTTCTCCACTTCTTTTGAATAAGTTTTTGGCTTTTAATTAGACTAGCTTGAATCGTTCATTATGAGCAATTTACATGCACATTTGTGGGATTTTTTTCCTTCTTTTTTTTCTGCTCACTAATTAGGAGACCTTTAACCTCAATTTATTCCCAACAGAACCGACCTGAGTGGTGAAGATGCCATTCTGTGTGCCCCCATTTTAGGGCTCAACACTCATTAGTTAACACGGTGCCTTTGCTGGTACTGAGATGCATCACTGGAGTACTTTATAATCTTGACATGTATTTGCCTCAGGCATGAACCCTGCTATCCTTTCATTCTCATGGGGAATTAAATGTTGCTGAACCAGTTATACTAGTGTTAATTCTCTACAAATTAATCTGAAATTATCCTTTTTTTTCAGTGAGTGTTTATACCACTGAAACTGTGAAAGGCTGAGCATCTGATTATAAGCTTTTCACCAGTGTACTTTTTGTTTGTAAGGTCAGAACATTTTATGTAAATGAAATCTAGGATATAGGCTGTTTGCACTCTCATCATTTTAACTATGCCATTGACCTTATAATGTCTGTTACTGTTAGTATGTGACTGGCCATTAGGTTCATGTGGTACTGTTGTTTATGCCTGTTTAACTGATATTTGTACATAGGAAGAGTTTGAACAATAAAGCCTAGATTTGTCCTATGAACTTCAGATACCTGACATTCAAGTTAGAAATGTGACAGGCCTGCATCATTTCTGTGGTAATAAAAACACCCAGGGAACAATCTCTGCCTCCCCAGGACATCTCATAGCACTTGGCCCAGGTCTCTTCTAGTCTCTGTTTAGTGCTCCTGCGCAAAAATAATCGTCATGCGTGTTTTTACCTCTTGAAAGAACCTTGGATAATGTGAAGGAAGTACCTGCAAGAGAGCACTTTTTGCCTTGACTTTCTGAAAGACCATGACATGAAGTAGGGGAGTTAGGAAACCAGACCAACTGGAAGCTTGTGTAGGGCTGGGGACTGACTGCATGATCCAGGTCCATAACAGTAATAATGAACAAATACAGATTGTGCTATAAAAGAGTATATCAAAAGTAATATGTGTTACCTCATGTACCACTTATTTTCTGATTGGACCTGACTGACTTTTGTTTGACTTAGTATTTAATTCTGAAATAGCTGGAATTGATGACCTTGTTCTTGATATTGTAGCGCCTGCATGCCAGTGGGACGTTTGTCCATCTGAATGATTTGATGGTTTGCTTTTTATTGTGTGTTTATTTTTCTTCAAATGCCAGCATCTACTATCATTTTTCTTCAAGTACTTCTAAATTTCAGAACATTCAGAAGCTACCTGCTTAACTGCATAACTTTGACTCCTATTTGTACTGTGTCTGTTAGCAAGATTTTTGGTGTGTCACTAAACAGCGAAAAAGGTAACTTTTCATAGTAAATGTCAACATGAAATAACTTTGGCACTGCAAATTGCATGTGTCTGAAACTCAGTCTATTTATTGTCAGATTGAGCGCTAACAGTCTTTGATGAAAAATTGTTGAAAAGCATTAAAGGCTTGTTCCTTCAGGCTTTGTTCAAATAAAATTGCCACTCATGTCATATGACTACAGGAATCGCCACTTTGTAGTTACCGGTAAATGTGAAATGCTGCTCACTTTTCTCAAGCAAAGCATTGCTTTGGGCTGGGTTGTGATCTCAAATACTCTGTCAGAGATCCATAGCAACCACACTGGTTGTTAAGCAGCAACATATGTGATTAATTTGAGCAGGCTTTATAAAGATGTCCAGGAATCAGTGTAGGAGGCCCTCCTATTTGTCTAGTCACCTCTATAGTGAGCTTTCATAGAGCTGTTCATCTATGGAATGACTTCTCTAATGTGAAAGGGTTAGAGATTGGTGCATGTTTTTTCCTCCAGGCAAGCCACTTGAAAACTACTGCAGGTCTGTATTAACTTCTGGGCTGCCCTCTATCCATTTGTTCAGTTGTTTTTTAAAGCAACTGCCTGGGGACTGAGAAATGTCCTGCCAGCTCTGTTCTTCTACCAAAGACACACTGACTGGGAATTCGGGCTACACACTGAAATGCCATTGCATTTTTGTGATTTTTAGAAGGGTGTGAGGATAGTGACGTCAAATAAACCATAGTGTTTCTGAAAGGGACAAAACCAAAATATATTGCCACGGCTTCTAAAAAGACCTAGGCTTTCAGCTTCTTTGAATTCACAGTTTGAGGTTATTCATCCAATGATATTTTAAGCATCACAAATGCACAATTTATATTTCAAAATTATAGCAGTACTTGAGGTATAGCTGTGGTCTATTTAGGCATTGCTTAGATGAGTTGCTGCTACTGCAGCAAAATTCTAGCTTTCAAGCCACTTCTCTGCGTTTTCACTGTGTTGTTAAGCCCCTTTGTGTTGGGAGAGACTGCAATTTGTAGTATTACTCAAGTCTTTGTACTTCTCATACGACACAATGTAGTAGAAAAAAAGGTTTTCTGGTGCAGCTCACAATTTTGAAGCCTCAGATGCTTTCAGAGCAGTAATTTCAGTTGCTCTCTGCAATTTAGCTCTGAAAGACATTGCTTAGCTAACGGAAAAATCTGCAAGTTGTATGAAGACTCTCTAAGATAGGGTCCAGGTTCTGTGTTATAGCTCTCTGGAGGCACATAGCAAAAACAAAAAGAGAAGAGTTTGGCGGCTCTAATTTCAAAGATACTTCTCATAGATATCGCTAGACAAACTACAACCACATAGCAAGGGTGCAAAACCCTTTAAAGGAAGAGATTGACAGAATTGCCCTTAAGGAATTGACAGGGCTCTAAAGCTGTAAGCTGTATACTTCTGATCTGTGCTGCAAATAAATACAGTAGGACTAAGGCTTTCTTAGTAGGGCTTGGTTGAAATTGGTTTTTACTTAGCTTTATTTGACACATGTTATAAAGAAATTGGCTTCTCATGTTGAAAGTACCTGTGTGACTACCTACAGTGTGATACCTTTCTTCAGGCCATAGCCAGGCTTATGTGCCTTTTCTGTTGTACAGGTTGCGAACTCAAAGAAGGAGACCATTTTCAAGTGGTATAAGGATGGTTCTGGGATTGACATTGATGAGGTGCCTGATCTGCAGAAAGGAGAATGTCACCTCAGTATTCCCAGGGTATGGTATCACCTACTGATTAGAAATGACAGCTTCTGCTTGACATACTATAGATTTGCCAGGCAGAGCACTAAACCAGCTATCATGATTTCTGTGAACCATTTTAAGAAAAAGCATAATTGCCTCTCTTCAAATAGCTGATGAGTAACTAATGCTAGTAAAAGAGTATCTGTTTTTGTTATCAGCTCAGAGAGTTCATACTTAAGTTGCTGAATTCAGCATCTTTAGGTGAACTCTATCTTGTTCTTTCTTATTTCTCCTTATTTTTTCAGTTTGTTGAAGCACCTCATTTCTGACAGTGTTTCAGTTTTATTGCCTAAAATGAATAGTTTTGAGTTATATGGCTTCTTAAGATTTATCTTTATGCAAACAGGATAACCCAACTTGTGTCTGAAGCCTTAGCTTGCATAGCTGCTGCCTTCATCAAGTGCCCAAACCTCCCCAGCTCGAGTTTTTCTGCTTCCATAATGTGCATTCCATTTAATTGATTTATTTTATTTATTAGTTTCATATTCTTCTGATTTCCTTCCTTCATTTCCCTTGCAAGAGGATACTGACTTTCCAGTGGCTTCATTTTTCCTGAGCAGACTTTTTTAGGGAGGGTGGTTTCTGCTTTTTTTTAAGTGCTCTTGTTACTTGTCATTCAATTATATGATGCTTCTACTATGATATACTTGCTTGTGGACTTGTATAAGTCTAAGACTCAATTAAATAGCCTCCAATCTATAATAATTATCTATTTATATTATTTATATATTTTCCTTCAGGTTTAAAATATATATTAAAATAAAAACACCCAAACCAAAACCCCCTATTGCCTTTAATGCAGTATCACTGTGTTAGATTTTAGAATGTAAACTCTCCAAGGGTAATGACTTAATTATTTACTTAGCATAGATATAATCTGACTACAGCTGCTGCTTGAATGAAAGCTACTGAGTTGATATTTGGACAGTTAAAGATCTATTGTTATGTTTTACATAGACTGAGCCAAAAAACCTGTTTTGGTTGAAGAAAAATTGCATTTCTAAAGTTTGTGTGGGTTGAAGTTGCCCTCTGTTACATCTTACTATGTTACTTGTAATTTCTACTGAACATGATCAATCCTGTTTGTCTTTTTGGAACAAGAGAAAAAATACAATTTCTCAAGGCAGTTGAACTGAAATCAGAAGATGTTTTAGGCTTAAGAACTAACTACAGCTCCATAAAAAGGCATGTACAAGCCATTCATAGTTTCCATCTCAGTTCTGATAAGATTATTTAAGCAGAATGCAGTACAATGTATGTTTTTTTGATTTAGAAAATAGTGCAGGGATTGAGGAAATGTACTATTATTAAGTCTGTCAGTAAACATCTTGTGTTTTCCTTGTAGCTGTCTCGCAAAGATGAAGGAGTTTATAAGGCAACACTATCAGATGACAGAGGTCATGATGTATCTACTCTTGAATTATCAGGAAAAGGTAATATTTGGTTTACTATTTTGAAATAATGATCACCACATGTTCTCAAGGGGTGTTAATGATCTATCCTTGCAAATGGCAAGTTAGTAAATATTTTTGGAGTCCCTTGCATTTCAGTTCTCTTCTTATGTTATAGAGGCCTGAAGTGCAGATCGCCAGTTTGGGAGGGACGACACTGGGCATTTGTCCTGGTTTTGGTCAGGATAGGGTTAACTTTTCTTGGGCTGAGAGAGAGCACAGCTGGAGGGCCAGACCCAGATCAGTCATTGGAGCATTCCATAACATGTGATGTCATGTTCAGTACATAAAGGAGGCACCTGCTCTCCTTTCTGGTTGGTGTGGTGGGATCTTTGGTGTGGTCGGGATCGCTGCTGGGGGCAGGCTGTGTGCCGGTTGCCAGGTGGTGAGCAACCACATTGTGTATAACCTGTTTGAACTTACTATTGTTACTGTTGTTTTGTTACTATTACTAAACTGTTTTTTTTTTATTCAACCTACGAATTTTCTTTTTTTTGTCCCTCCCCTATTTCACCAGTGCCGGGGGCGGGGGGGGGGGAAGTAAGCAACAGGTTGTGTGGTGATTGGCCTCTGGCCGAGTTCAAACCATGACAGCATTGTATCGATTAATCTCTAGCACTCTGACAGGCAAGAAATGAAGTAAGTTCCTAATCAGACAGATACTCCCTTTTATGTGAGATCTTTTGTAGAGACCTCACTCTCTCAAATTTGTTAAGCTTTAATGTCTTTGATAGACCCCTAAATCACCAAAGTGCTGAATATGTTGACGTGGGGCTGTCAGTGGGGACTGAGAGTTATTTTGATTGTAAAATTGTAAAACTGCTTTGTGGGTTAACTCCAGTAGGCAGCTCAGCCCCACACAGCCACTTACTCTCCCTCAGAGGGATGGGGAAGAGAACTTGAAGGGGAAAAGTGATAAAACTCATGGATTGAGATAAAGATAGGTTAATAGGTAAAGCAAAAGCTGTGCATGGAGGAAAAGCAAAATAAGGAGTTAATTCACTGTTTCTGATTGGCAGGCAAGTGTTCAGCCATCTCCAGAAAAACAGGGCTCCATCATGCATAACGGTGACTTGGAAAGACCAATGCCATAACTCTTGAATGTCCCTGCCTTCCTTCTTCTCCCCCTAGCTTTTATTCCTTTGATTACATCATATGGTCTGGGACATCCCTTTGGTCAGGTGGGGTCAGCCGTCCCAGTTGTGTCCCCTCCAAACTCCTTATGCACCCACATCCTACTTGCTGGTGGGGTGGTGTGAGGAACAGAAATAAAAGACCTTCATGCTGTGCAACCACTGCTCAGCAATAGCTGAAACATCCCTGTGTTATCAATACTGTTTAAGTCACAAATCCGAAACACAGCACCATACAAGCTGTTATGAAGAAAACTATTCATCCTAGCCAAAACCAGTACAATCTCTGAGCCTTACTTGTTACCATTTATGTCATGCTCAGGTCCCACGCTATCCAATACATCTTCATTAACCACGTCCTCCCTTGCTGTCCTTTGATATATACACAGATATCATTCCCTTAGTCTATGGATTTTCAAGTAAGCAGTATCCTGACCACTGGAATAAACAAAAAGTAGAGTAGTTCTCCATCTTATGGTCAGGGGCCCTGCTAGCTTCCAGAGACTATAATCCAGGTATGACAAGACTGTGCTGTGCTGGAAATGTAGAGTGAAATGCCTATTTAAAGAACTCACAGTATCTAATTCAGTGGGTCCAGGAGGCTTTGAAAAGGTCAACCAGGAAAACTACAAGAACTGCAGTGTTAAACCAAACAGCGGATCTCGTAAATGGTGGAGTTAGCCTTGAAACATAAAGGGTAAACAGAAAAGTTTAACATGAATGGGGCCTGGAAGACTGCATACTGTATGGGCAGGTTAGTTCAAGCTCAGTGTGCACTGGCATTCAAATGAATATAAATGCCAATAAGGGTAAGAGGATCTACTCTAAAATGCATCAGTGATAGGCATTTAAAATTTCATATGTTATCAGATATCACAGTGAACTGCTCTATGTATATTTAAATTTGTTCAATAAAAAAAAATGTTAGTTTACTTCTGATTCTATAGGAAAGACTGATCTGTTGCCAGCATAAATGATTTTCACTCAGCTTTGATAGAGAGAGCTTCCTTGGGTTTCTTTGCTTAGGTCCCACCAGCTAGGCCAAAGTGAAACTGGATTCATCCCATCTGCATGTATTTGACCCAAATAGTGAATATTTTTGCTGTGTCCTAATAGAATGAGAAAGACATGTTCAAAAATTAACTCAGTTTACCAAAGATCTTAACATTTTTTCAGCAGGTTGGGAAAGTACCTGAAATAAGAGGAAAAGATGAATATCAGACTGAGTTCTTAAGCTGTGGTTTACCTTGGAAGGTTGTATCATCACTTGATAGTCTCTCAGGCATTCTTCTTCTGTATAAATTCTGTCCATTATTCTTTCAGAAAAAACATCACATTTAGACAGTATA
This sequence comes from Strix uralensis, assembly GCF_047716275.1. NCBI lineage: Eukaryota > Metazoa > Chordata > Aves > Strigiformes > Strigidae > Strix > Strix uralensis. The sequence continues at coordinate 23,638,923 of NC_133974.1, forward strand.
GGTAATATAACCCCAGTTTCCCAGACATATGTAATGTAATTTATATATAGTATGCAATCTGTGTCCTCATGTCAACATGCCAGTAGAAGCATACTGGATTTTGTAGAGGGTTACAGAATTGAATCACAATTTATTTTAGCAGAGACAAAAAATGTGCAGATACAGATCAATACAGACCAAATATACAAGTAGTATTTTCTGAACTTCACGCATTTTGCTGTTTTCCCTATTAATAAAATTTCCTCAGCCTTGAATATACATTCTTCAGATTATGGTGCTTCTTTCTTTCTATCTTTCCATCTTCTACAGTGACATTGAATAGGATTCTTCTGCTATGAGAGTTCCCCACTCTTCTGCCCTTGTTTCCAGGGTTCTCCCCATCTGCAAACCCATCAGCTCTGTGATATTTCAAAAGCTTGATATGATACCTGGTTTCTTTCACTTGATAGAAGGGTTTTCATTTGTCAAATGACATCCTATAGGTAGCAGGTGAAAACTATTTTCACCTAGAATGTGATAATTTCTCTTTCCGCTGTGCACTCTTCTTTGACTGTGAACTACCCAGTTTTAATGACCTTTTATTGTTTCTGGCCTGAGGGATACAAAGACGAAGATTTGACAGCAGATGACTGACTCCACATGCAGCAGAGGTACTGAGTGACACAGCACAGAATTCATATGCTGTACACAGTCTCAAATTTGTCTCATACACCTGTTGCAATTTTAATGGTTTTCTTTGCCTAAGGATGTGAAGATTCCCATATTGCTTTAATTAAACTGAACATAAAAGAACTATATTCTGATTGAATTTTGATGGTACATTTTCCTTTTTTTTTTTTCTTTTTCTTCAGTCTATGATGATATAATTCTGGCATTGAGTGGAGTCAGTGGTAAGTAAATGCTGTCTTGGATTTTCATGTAGGTTTTTAATGTTAAAGTCATCTGAGCCCGAGGCAGACAATTTTTGTTTTAAGTGGGATATCTCTGGGAGTCATAATGCTTATATTATTATGGACATGTTATTAAGTTTCTGAATAGGCAGTTGACCTTGCTAATTGACACTATTAAAAAGGAACAAAGTATTATTTCACCTGGTTTGTTTGTTTTAGATACTGTGACAGTGTCATAGCAATAATTTTCTTCCTACTTCCCATTAGTAAGTCAACCTTGATACAGAAAGAAAGAGATTCTGATCCTGCTCACAGTGAGAAGCTGGGAGTCATTCCTCTGAAAGAAGAGGGGTTGCATAAGAATAAAATTTCTGTGCAATTAGAATCATGACACTATTCTTTCACAGAAATTACATGGTGAGGTTATTATTTCACAATGGATCTTGCTAGTCATAATGCTTGTATATGACAATAAATCCACAAACTTATAATGAACTTTCACCTGATATAAATCAGATCTCCGTTGAGAGACGTGAACCATTGTTTCATTGTGGTAGTTGAGAATCATGGATCAGATTCTGAATTTTTTTGTCCTGACTGTACAAGTAGTCCATTTAACTGTTTCCTATTCATTCCACTCTGCTGTTTGATCTACGTATATTCTATTTTACATAGGTAAGTCAGCCTCTCCACTGAAGATCCTTTGTACTGAGGAAGGAATAAGGCTCCAGTGTTTCTTGAAGTACTACAATGAAGAAATGAAAGTCAACTGGTCTCACAGGTAGATGAGAATATTTTTTCAATTTTGTTAGAGAAAAAATGCCATCTTTATGATTTAATATTTACTATTCTGTGGCATTCATTTAGTAACTGGACCACATTAATGAATTTCTCTTTCCAGCACTTCATATTCTCTTTTCACATAGATAGTACATAAAGAAAAATAAATATTAACAGGCTTGTCCACCACATATCAAGAGGGATGTAATAGCTAGGAAAAAAAGTATCTACAGTATTCCAGCCTCTTATTCAACACAAGATGGTTTGTCTTCCACTATATTATCTGTTTGGTTCAAAGACATAAATGCTTGAGCATAGTTTTCTATTCAGGGCTGCCTTTTTCTTTAAATGAGTGAAATTCTCCTCCAGTACTAGGTGAATACCAAGGATCTGCTCTCAAAGTTTAATAAAAGCCTGTATTAAGAAAGGAATTTTTTTTTTTCCCAAACTGATACAGTCTTAAGTAACCCAAAATATTTTAATTCTGTTTCTTTTCTTTGAAAAGATATTAAATGGAGCACACCATACTTTGAGAATAACCCTCAGAGCTGAGAATATGACCAGAAATTATCTTTAAAGTTCCCAATAGATTTCCACCCTCATGTTACATTAATCTTTGACTTTGGAGGCACTCTATTGATCTGTGTATTTACAGTTAAATGTATGCTCAAATGTTTTGCTATGTCAGGCCCTCATGTGTTTGAAACCACAGGTAAGGTTTGGAAGAATTTTAAAACTCTTCAAGTGGTTTCAACTTTCACATTCTTTGATGGTTTACAAAGATAACACACAGTGAACTGGTCTGACTTGGACAGGAAAAGGCTGGCTTATCAGCATGTTGTCCTAGTTTTGTAATGCTGTCCAGCCCTTGATTTCTATGAAGACAGAAACACAAGGAAAGTGTCAGTGATCATCAGGTTCATGGAGTTCAAGAGCACTTCTGCACGGGTGTGCGGCTGTATTTGTAACTCAGGCTTTGTATTCAGTAAGTTCTGCTCCTTCTTTCAGTAAATGTGTTGCTAATATGATAGAAATGGAAAAAAAAAATTTTTTTGCCTCTGCCTTTTACCTATATCTGCTTGAGTTTTGAAAGTGACTTAGTCCATTCCACCATCCAGTTCATAGAAATATAAAACTAGAGAATGCTATGTGGCTAATAAGGAAATATCAGTGTGCATATTTATATTTACATATAGACCCCTCTCCCCACTCTAATATTTCAGATTTGATAATGTCTTACACATTGACTATCTTGAAGATCATTGAACACAGATTTTGAGCAAATAAAATTTCAATTCTTCCATGAATACAAGGATTATAAACCAGAGTTGTTAAAGCTAAAACAAAGACTAAACCAAACAAACCAACCTCCCCTTGCCTCTCCAAACCTCCTGCTCTTTTAAATGGTGTTCTAGGAAAATTTGTCTTGGAAAAGATGAAAGACTAGACAACCCATGTTTTTCTACCGTTGCCTGCACATCATGAAACATACCATGTAAATTTCTAGCTAGCTTTGAATTATCCACTATACTGCATAGCAGGGAACATAATACAAGTCCTAAAGCCAGCATGCATCATCCACTCATGGCACAGTGGGGAATATTATATGTAGTATTTTCTAATATATAGTAGTTTCTATCCAGGTATCTAATTTGGTATGCTGAATTTGATGTAGGCAACCTACAGAATGGGAAATAGTAAAAATTTATTTTCCCTATCTAACTCTCTAGCTATGAAGGCAAAGCAGCCCTGTCTGGGCAAATAAAATAACTGATCAAAGAGAAGCTAATGCTGACTTCAACTATTAAAAATTCCAGCTAAAGATGCTTGAGGAGGAAGGATGAAAAGAACTATTTCTTTAGTTACTGAGTGAAACAGGAAACTTCTCTTCAGATCATTGAAAGTGGTTGGGTTTGCATGCTCTCATTAAAAAGCTTCTTCTATTTTCACTCTTCATGACAGATTATGGACCAGAAGAATCTCTGATCTGAATCAGTAGGGTATTTCTTATATTCTAGCTTAGGAAGTCAATATAATGCCACTGTTTTTTAAAGATCTGTTTATTAATTATCTGTACTTAGGAAATTTGCTTCTTGTCTTGTTCTTAAAAAAACCCAAAGGTGTTTTAGACTTGATGCAAGTATAATGAATTCTATCCAAATCTTTTATTGTTTTCTTAATTGATTTTTGAAGCTAATGAAAGGTAAAGATTTTTTTCCTCATCAGAAAAGGTTATTTGCCTCTAGTTTAATATTCTGATTCATTCTACATTAGTGTGTATGAAGTGTACAAAGCTCTAAAGTCATGAACCATTTTCGCTTATAGACATGTATGTGCATATAAACACAGGTAATCATGTATGTGGAGAGAAGGAGAATGAGAAGAGGGTGAACAAACTAATCTTTGTAATGAAAGCTCAAGCTAATGGTTCCAATGTGTTTTATACCCCCACTAGAAAGATAAGAATCTTCTGGGAAATTGCTCTCATTAGTTGCAATTTATCTGTAATTTAGGAATAGTACATTATCCTTTGTAACTTTTTATAGATGATATCCTATGGAAAATATACATTGAAAAGAATGTTCAATTCATTTCTATTCATTTTTTCCAGGGATTCTAAGATTTCTTCTGGTGAAAAGATGAAGATTGGAGGTGGAGAGGATGTTGCCTGGCTGCAAATAAGTGAACCCACTGAAAAGGATAAGGGGAACTACACCTTTGAAATCTTTGGTGACAAGGAATCCTACAAACGCACACTTGATCTGTCTGGGCAAGGTATATTTATAAGACCATACTTATATCGTGTCTTTTCATAGATTAAACAGAATTTACTGGCAATAACCAGAGGAATGACAATAAAAAAAGAAAACCTTTGGTCAGAACCATTTGTAGTTTAATTGCATAACTGTTATGATCTTTTTAGTCTTATATCTGTTTTCACCACCAGTGGCATTGGGTTTCAGGGGTTTGTTTTCCCTATTTTGTTACTGTGTAACCCTGTATGGGTTTTAAAAGAGCTTTAACATGGATATGTGTTTATATGTTTACACCAAGCCCCAAGTGCAAGTTATGTTCATGGACAATAACTCTCTCAATTCTTTTGTTACAGCTTTCGATGATGCATATGCAGAATTCCAGCGACTCAAGTAAGTGCTACGTCTTTTGCATTTTAATGCTGTAACAACAGTGTCTTTACTTACAGAAAAAGTATTTCATTAATAACTTTATTAATAACATATATTTCTCTTTCTCTCTTCCTCAACCATTTTAGGGCAGCTGCTTTTGCTGAGAAGAGTAAGTTTATTTTACATTTTATCAAAGGTGTTCTGCAATGTAGTCTAGTGTTCTCTTATGCTGCCATAGTTTTCAGAGTTCTGTGGCTGCAGAAATCCCATGTCAGTATATAATACTGCAATAATAATAGTAATTTGTGGATTTGTTTTTAATTCCAATGAAAACCCACTAAAAGTTTTACACCTTTTGCAAGCCTCCACTGTATCTTCTTGTGTCTGCAGAGGTTTTGTGAGGTGTCAGCTTCTGGGTGTCATATAAGGAGGTGTTGACTCTGAAAGCTGCTGTTGACACTGAATATTGGGATCTACCTATTAAGTTAAAAATTACCTGCTAATGCCTGTTGGGCAGTGCTTGCTGAGACACAGACAGTGGGAAAGTTTGTTACTGTTAGGAGCTGTAGGAATTCTGGTACTTTGATATTAATTCCCCTAGTAATGACAAGATGTTTCTGCCCACAAAGAGCATGGCAGAACAAATTTTCCTTAGATCTTAGATACCACCAACATGCTAAAAGCATCCTCCTTGCTTTGCTCTGTGCCCAAAGCACAAATTGTCAAGCTCAGGAGTAGCTTCAAGATTGTTAAGTGTATCAATTTAGACCATTATAGCACAATCCCTGCTAAAAAATCTGAAGGGAACATAAAATATATATTTAAAAGATATAGCACAGAATATCATAAAAACTGTATTATTTTACATTTAATTAATGAGGTACTACAGGTTTTTTAAAGATAAGTGCAAACAAAAGCTGTGACTAATATATCACCAAGTTATAAAATCATTGAGAAATGAGTAATTTTGAGGTCTAAGCTTCACATGGTCCACATATTTTTCTTTAACTCCTAGATCGTGGTAAAGTCATTGGTGGTTTGCCTGATGTCGTTACTATAATGGATGGGAAGGTAAGAACAGTTTTTGCCAACAAGTCATGCTGACTGGTGAGAGTTTTGCTTTAACAGCAAAAGGGAGGGAATGCAGATGATTTTGTAGAAGCTGTAAGCAGAAGGAGAATATTTTAAACCACTTATTTTATTTCATTTTATTTATTATTGTCTCATTTATTTGAGACACATGTGAATTCTAAGTGAGCACAGGTACCATAAACTGACTATACAGACTGATTCAGATCATTTAGGCAAGCAAGGTCAGCCTCAAGAGGAGCTGGTCTTGTGCTGATTATAGAGTCTTGGAGTTAATCTTGGAGTTAACTGCATAATCAAATCTGGGCTGGCTTTCAGCTCTGTGTACTGAGTAGAGCAGTTCAAGGGGAGAGTGCACTCCTGCTCTGTAGAAGAAACTAAAGAGGCAGGAGGAAGCAGCCGCTGTCTGAGAGCCAGTATAATAGAAACAGAAAATAGGTCCCATTCTCCAGCATGCCAGACATAGACTGTTATGGCTGGTAGGAGTAAAGAAGGGTAAAGGACCTACCTGAGCCAAGGAGCTAAACTCTCCCCTCTTCTTATATATTGGCAGATAGCCCCATTACAATATATAATTATGGGAGATGGAAGGCTAGTGAATACACTTATTTTTTTGACATCAGTAATAACTAAACGCCCAGATACAAAGTCAGAATTGGTAAATCTTTGCAAAGTCCCTTCCTAGGTCAGATTGAGTGGTGGAGATGAAATTTCATTATTCTGACTGATTGTCCCTCACTGGGATTTTTGTCATGGTGGAGGGGGATCTCATGCAACCTCAGCCCAAACTCTGTGGGTACTAAGACAGAAGGAGAAGACTATTAGTCTGAGCTGCTGTTAGGCCTTACAGGTGCAAGGAAGTACTGGAACTCGGTCTCTCCATCCTGGGGGAGAGTTCCAGACTCCAGACACCCAAGCCTTCAGTCCAGGAAAAACAAACTTTTTTCAGCCTTCCCACTCAGACAGCAAATTCTTGTCTCTTTTTCCTGAAGCAAATCTTCTTCTCTTGGGCGCCCTGTCCTTCCCTATGGGGAGGAACTAGGTCTTCAATCTGGGATGAAAAATTATTGAAGGAGAACAGGGTAAAAAAAAAAAAAGAAATCAGTATTGTGCATGGTGCAGTGGAGGAACTTGGAAATTATTCTCGAGTACTTCTCACAGCACAAGAACTAGGGAATGTCTAATTACATGGTCATTACATGGCTTTAAAGAACCAAAAGGATTTTTTTTTTTCAAGTGGTTCATAATTAATTTGTGCCTTAGTACTTTAGGTGAAAATAGATTTGGGTCCAAAAAAGAAAATAGGCAATATCATGAAAGGAAGTCCAGCAGGGGCCATTAAATACAATGTTCTCGATAAAATTTATGCTTATAACCAGTTTAAAAGCCATCAAATTGTGGAAAGCAGGAAGGCATACTGGGAATAGGATCACACTATTCATCCTCTGCATTTTTGTATACTTTCTTAAGCAGTTGCTTTTGACCTCTAAAAGAGCTAGATGGACTTTCATTCTGAGTGACTATAGCAGATCAGCTCATGAGCCAATGTGACTCTTACCATCTGCTGGCTATCAAAAGCATGTTGATCAGGTTGTTTATGTCTCTTGTATGAAGTGCATCTTCAGAGACATCATCTGTGTTGCTCTGTGTGAAAACTGTCTTATCACCGGAGTAAGAGGTTGCATACAACTATTCCAACTTTCTGTGTACTTGGCTATTTTGTGGATATCAGGAGCAGTGTCTTTAGAAAGATGGGGAAAATGTGGTCCTTGCAGTGGCTGCTTAAAGCTGCTTAACTCTGGACCAGACAGATGATTTTCCTCTTGGCTCATTCCTTCCTTTGTCTCTAATGGGTGTTCACATGAGGTGCCTTCTTATTGTGATAGACAGAGGCACTTTACAACAAGAAAGCTAGTCTTTTAGGAGGTTAGGTGTAAGTCACTCTATGACCAACACCTTAAAATAGTCTAACTGTAAGGAAACAGCTTGGTGAAGTCACCCCTGACTGCATGCACAGACTAGCTGCAGTTTCTTCATATAATCATGCCCTAAAAACTACAACCTCAAATTAAGGAAATACTACATAGTGCATTTCCAGAAGTAAAAGGCTTCAAAGGAGACTTAATCATGTGAGGATTAAATAACTGAATGTGTGAAGAGAAAATCTCTGATTCCTGAAATCATGCAAAACAAAATGGATCACGAGATTTAAAATCACCTCTAAATTAAATATGAACATGTACAATGAAAGAGTTGGTTAAGTACAAGTGTGAGAAGTTAGCTATACAAAAAAAAAAAAGCGTAGAGTTTTCCTCATTCAGTGGAATGGTATAACTACACAAATATATAGACAAAAGACAGAGCTTTACTAATGCTTCTTAAGAGAGTATAAATCATTTTAGGTCACATCTATAATTTAATAAGTTAGAACAGGCCAAAATGATCTAAAATGACTGTGGAATATATCTGTTCTCTGGTAAGTTATTAACTATTAAGACGATTAATTATTATGGATTAATTATTAATTGCTCTTAAATGAGGTTACTTTTGAGGGCAATAGTCATGAAATGTTGCCTGAGATACAGTATGGACAATAAGATTTAAACTCATGCTATTAGACATTAGTTTGATTTCCCAAATTTTATTTTTCTGTTTGCATCATTAAGCCTTTAAATATTTTACAGTAAGGCTAGTTCCTATAGGCTATTAGTTAACTTTACATCCTACATGATACCAGTTCTTTAAGAGGACTCACATACTCAGGTTGTTAATAGGTTGCAACCAGAGCATGTAAATCTTCCTTCAACATTCCCCTCTGAATTTGGAAGCATGTTGTATGCAAGACTGCTTCTATTTGTGAACATATGGAACTTTTGATCACTTAAAATTTCTTTCTGTTTTATTTTTTTCTCTGACATATATTGCACCTATTAGAGTCATCATCATTCAAGAAAAATATTGCACAAACACATGCATGTATGCACACAGACAGACTCTCTCTGCTTCCTCTGGGTCAGGATTTGGTGAAACCTGAAGGGGAATATGGAGGGGAGGGAATATAAGGAGGCATTCTGGTAGAAACTATCAGGTTTGGGTTGTTCATTGTTGATTTTTTTCTTTCTTTTTTTTCCCTAACACAATGGTGCATACGTGAAATTCTTAAGACGACTTTATTTATCTAGGGAAGAATTTTAGGCAGAATGATTTTCAAGCAAAGGTGGACAAAGTAGGCACTAATCAATGCAACTTCTCAAATGATTCTTTCATTTATTCTGTCATCACTGTACATAAATACATAAAGTTCACATACATATACATATGGTGCTCAAAATGGGGTTCAGCAGTAACTATATAAAAGTTTGGAAGAACAACCACAAAAATTTTACCGGCTGCTTCAATCTCATTTCAGTCCTTGGAAAATACCTGAACTGCCAGGATGGCCTAGTAGGTCATTTCAGCTGTTCTCTGAATACACTATACACACATGTAACACTTTTATAACATCTATGTATTATTTATTCTTCATGAAATATTTCCATTTTACTAGTCAGCAGCATCTAGAATCAATGTCTAATGATTCATGTTATGTACTCAATTTTTAAGTGATATATATTTATTTTTTTTTTATCATCTCAAGCAATAACCTCAGAAGGCCTCGGTCAGAAAAGATTTGCTCAGTTCTCCTCCCCGCTGTGTACGGGGAAACTTCAAGGATGTTTTTAAACCTATCATTGCCTGAACCTCATGTCAGACTAATGGGTTGTCAGGAGTCTCCTGCAGGCAGGATTGCAGTGACAGTCCAACTTACCATCTTCAGACATTGTTACCCTGTGGCTATTACTGCATAACAGTCATTGGTAAGATGGTAGAAAGACTGAATCAAAGAAAAAAAAATATTAGGAACTCTACTTTTCAGTCCTCAAAAACCTGCCTTACTTTAATTAACTAGGAATAAGAAGTGCCTGAAAGCAATACTGAGAATATTCTGGTTAAACCAACCTGACTTATCCTCAAAATTACTTCTCTTTTTCTCCTTCAGACGCTGAATCTGACTTGTACTGTATTTGGAAATCCTGACCCCGAAGTGGTTTGGTTCAAGAATGACAAAGTGTTTGAATTTAATGAGCACTATGTGTTTTCACTGGAACAAGGGAAATATGCCAGTTTAACAATCAAGGGAGTGACCTCAGAAGACTCAGGCAAATATAGCATTCATGTCAAGAACAAGTATGGCGGGGAAACAGTGGATGTCACTGTAAGTGTGTACAGACATGGTGAAAAAATGCCTGAAATTAAGCCTGGCCAGCTTGCTAAACCCAGGCCAATACCACCATCAGAAGAAGTCCTCAAACCTGAGGGCAAGGCAAAATCCAATAAGTAAAGCTTGACACTATGTTTGACAAACAAAATAGAATACATGAGCTGTAGTTGAGGTGTTCCCATACATAACTAATTGGTAATATCCAAAGGGAAAGTGAGCTTTTAGGGATTTGCTTCAGGGAGGTAGCTGTGCTATGGTGCTGTCCACATTTCCAACAATCTCATCTTGAATACATGTACTAGGGTGGGACTGGCAAATAGCAAAAAGCCAAATGCCTTTCAGAGGTTTCCATATGCAATGGCAAGTTGCACAAACCTACACAAAACCTCCATTTCCACCCTCCCCAATTCTCTGCAAAAAACCCAGACAACCCAACAACCCTCTGAGAACAAATGTCCCATTAGTAAAGGTAGTGAATTGCAGTTAGATACATATTCAGAGATGGTTCCTGCTTTGTTCCACACACAGTCCCTTTGGCTTTGAAGCCTCTGATCCTGTAAGTCGAGCAGGTAGCCTCTATTTAGCAGTGATACTGTTGTTTCATAGTGTGACTTTATCTTTGGTAGACTTGTACGAATGTTCACTGTTTACTCATTGAAGCATAGGTTGTATTTTGTTTTTCTTGCTCTGTGCTAATAAAACTTTAAAAGTCACCTTTGCTACTCACTGCTCTAAATCACACCTAACTAGTTCTGTTTACTCTCTTTCATTGTTTAATTATTGCTTATTGCACAATTTCACAGCTGGTAGCATGCAGACTATCGACTTTCAATAAAGAATGCAAATTATGGTTAATCACAGCCACTGGTGGCACTTGTGACATTAATTTTACTCTTTACGATACAGGTCAAGATGCAAGCTTAAACTGGTACCAAAATACGTGTATACAATTCAGCCACTTAAGCTACTTATGTCTTTGATTCTCCTCTATCCAAAATGAACAACAGAACTCTTCCATGGGTGATGTTCTGCTAGGCAAACATTTCAATGTATGCTTATCATGAAACATTCAAATAGAATGAGCTTCAGTGAGATTACTCACATATCTGTCATACAACACAGCTCTGTGTTTACAGCTCTGGATTTTTCAGATCAGATTCCCTGTTCAATGAAAGTCCATCTACCGAGATGAACCTTTGTAATTCGCTAAACAGCTTCCAGCAAGGAGTTGTTTTAATGGTAAGTAACATTGGTGATAAAAACACCCTGGATGCAGCCCTCCTCTCTTGTGTCTTCTCCCAGTCTCTTGGATAAATGCAAATAAAAGGGAGCACTGTGGGAGACAGGGGAGCTTAGATGAGGGGTGGCCTGGAGAAATAACGCTCTTCAAAATCTTCACCGGAGAAACTGGATGAAAGTGTCTGGCACAAGTATTGGGACTGTAACTTGTGTTTGCGGACATGGCTGAAAGCCAGTGCTGAGTGTCTGACAGCCTCTGATCTTAAGTGTGGAAAATATGGAAATAATTGTTCTGGGTTTTTTATTACTTTACTATTTTTTTTTCCAAGCACACAAACTGAGAAAACAGGAAACTGAACAGTTTCAGAGTAAATTTAATCTCAGGTCTTTTTTCCATATTTTTTTTTCTCATTTCAGTGACATAAACCTTCCATTCTTTTGTATGGCAAACAAATACTTCACTTGATTCAAAAAACGGTTTTTTTTTGGACAGATGAAAAGCAGAGGAAATGAAAAGCCAATTTACAAGCTGTCAGATACAGTAGGTTGGAGCACTCATCTGGGAGACAGGAGAGCAGTGTTCCTCTTCCCTGTCCTCCCCATCCATGGGGATTTGAACCTGTATCTGACCACCAAGAGTAGTGAACTAATCCCCTGTCTTTCCTGTATTTGGAAGTGCTGCTTCTATTTATTCTTTTTTAGTTTGTCTGACTAGGTAAACAGACTGAAAAAGAGACTAGGCCTAGGCATCCTACCTCTGACATGAGCATATTAAATGCTAGATTTGAGAGGTTATCTCTTCTTCTTGTATTTTATCTTAGTTTTCAGCATTAAAGGAGGGATTGAGGGTGTGGTAATGTAGTGTGAGAGACAAAAAAAACAGGACTGTGAGAAACACGGACTGAGAAAAACAGCCTGAGAAAGAGATAAAAGTTGAGGCCCTCCGAGCTAAGGAATGCCTCAAACACTCTCAAGACGAAACTATAGTCATGGGGTGGATGGGGTGGAGGTCAAAGCTGATAAGGCAGCCCAAATAACACAGGATGCAGCTGGAGGGGGGAGCCCTGTGGAGACAGGACGGCTCTGCTCTGGTGCATAAGACTTTTACAGCAAGCACCTGTGCTTCCTCCTTCTAAAATTGTTAATGTAAAACCTTATGCCTTACTGATAGGTGCCAGGGAGGGGATCTTCGGTAATAGCAGAGCTGCAGGAACAAGGGATAATTATTCCAACTCACTCACCCTATAATTCCCTGGTGTGGTCAGTCCGTAAACCTGACGGAAAGTAGCAACTGACAATTGACTATTGGTGATTAAATGCCAATACAGGTCCTCTAACAGCTGCAGTACCTAACATAGCTGAACTGATTGCAACCATACAGGAACAAGCCCACCAGGTCTTAGCAACTAAGTCAGGACGTAATATGTAGACTGTTTAAGAACCTGATAGTTTGAATGGATAATGATGAGGATGAGAATGGATCCACTGTAGTTTCAAATTCCCCAAGTAAGAAAGACTACAAGCCTCCTTTGCAACTCAGTGATATCTGTCAGTAGTCATGATAAAACACAACAGGCCAGCTTTGGAAAGGAAATAGTCTTTAATCACACTTTATTAAAAGATGCTTTGATTTGGAATAAAAAGCTTTTTGAAACATTTACTTAGTACTTAGAGTCAATGAACAGTGAGTTTATATTTAAATACAGTATAAACAGCCAGGAATTACATTGGAGAGTGATCAGAAATGCTTCTTTTGGGTGAAAAATTCTTGTGGCTATAGAACCACATTCTGTGTCTGGTCATTGAATGAAAGTGTTCAAGAGTGTTAAAGACTCAAGAAAATGATATTTTATATGAATCTGTCATCACAAGAACTTCAGCAAATCTCTCAATAAAATAACTCAGATTTTCTTTCTTTCTATCCTAAATTCTTATTAAAGGCCTTTAAGGTTTTCAAAATCTTACTATGACAAGTTCACAAAACATCAGAGCCAGTCTGCGTAGCATACAAAGTGAGCATCAGCAAGAATTTAATATTATTCTTATCTCCTTCTACAGTACACAGGTTAATTTTAGCTGACACTATCAAATTATTGCATGTTATGGCAGCTTTTCAGAGGTATCCTTGGGCACAGGAGACAAGGTTAGTCTCATCTCGGTTTAGCTGGCCTTAGTTAAGCAAGCTCCACTTATTTCGTTCCAGGCAAACAGAAATAATTTATTATGACAGTTAATCCTCTGCTGAAGTACAGAAATTATCATTCACAGGAACATTGTATTCAAAAGGCTAAGGACTTCCTATAAACTGTTTCACGTTTTTCAGTGTTCAGTGTACCTTTTCTTCTTTTGTACACATTTTAAAATCTTGTTATGAGTGCTAGGAAATTAATCAGGCCAACTCTGTTTAAAAGGGACTACCTTTTCAGAGTGAACGTGCATCTAGCTGCCCAGAGGGGCAATTGGATAGATATTAGAGGGACAAATAGGATGCTCTGGTAATCAAGTCAGATGGAATACATGATGAGGCGTATTAGCATTTGCTTACACCTTTCACAGACTTGGTGTCAAAATTTGTTTAATTAATAAACACTTTGAAGGGGGAAAAACAGAAAGCAAGATTTGCTAGAGAAGGTCTGATGCCAAATGAGCCTACCCACACTAACGTCAAGGGAGATTGACTCATTTATAGTGGATGTGAATTTAGTCTGTTATTTTTACAAATCCAGGCACCCATTACAGTGAATTAGCTATTTCTGTTACCTTTAAGAAGAAATGCTTCTATTAGAATGATTTTCTGTCACACTGGTGAGTTTTGTGCTGTCTGAGTTTCATGTTGTGCCTTTCTAGGCAGTGCTAGCATGAAATGGAGCATCGTTGACTTGTCATGGGAGGCAGATAAGATGTCAGCCACTTGTGCTGATGGGCCAGAGTTGTGGCTGTGTCTGTCATGTTGGCATCCTGCTACAAGGCTGGCAAGGCTGCCTTTTCTCCAAGCACCTGCTTCCTTTGAATCATCTTTGATATGTTACTGTTTATTTTCTCGAAAACAGGTTCTAAGAAAATTCCTCCTAAGGCCAATTTACAGGTGCTTCTTAAGAGGAAAAGATTTTTTTTAATGACAGTATTTGTCTCTAGTTTAAGTCTTTCTCGAGCCCATAAGGTTCACTTGCATCCCACAGCTCAAAAACTTGTGTACACTTCACTAATCTGCTCTTGTATGGAGACAGAGGTTCAGTGATAATAGTGATGTTAACACTAAGTGATGTTAACACACAGTTTTTAAAGGAATCTTTTGAAATATAATAAAGCACTTAATTTTCTGTTTTGTAGAACTAAGAACAAAACCTCTAGATGGCACCAGAAGAACAAGCTAGAAATGAGCAGATCTTAAAAAATTCTGCCAGCTATAGCATATCTATCATTTTGATACAAACACATCACTTAGGGAATGGGAGATTATTAAAAGCATTATACTTATGCCAGTGACAAGGACAGGTCCAGCAAATGACTGTTTCCCGGAAATAGCAGGTGATTTTGCAAGCAATAACGCTGCCTCTTAATCATTGCATGACACACATTAAGAGGTTAAGCATGCCTTGTAAAATATTGCAAGACTCATGTTACATCAAGTTTCTCCTTAGGATATGAAAACCCCAGCATATCAACTATATTTACAAAGGGAGATTTGAATTCGAGCTCTAAAGACAAACCTCTCAGACTTAGAAGCTTCCACAGGTTTTCAAAATACTGTTTCTAATACTGCAAGGCCCATGCCCTGCAATTTTTGCTCAGTCTTTACAGAGGGATGTTTCCATCTCAAATTAAGGGGAGGTCTGGAAGAAAAGAGCACAGGGTCTGGCACTCAGCACTGCCACTGCAAGTGATTCAGTGATGTCGAGACCTGCAAGAAACTACCAGTAGCCTTCTATATTAATATTTAATTCCTCATTGGAATGTGCAGTAACTCAGTACCAGCTTTGTCCTTGGGTATTAGCTCAAGGTTTATCAGATTGTTATATTTTAAAAATAGCACACTTGACCTCACATCATTTCCTTTATGAACATTTGAACTCTGTGTGGGTGCATTAAAGGACTGTTAACTTGTAATAAACTTGTCTCATTTTTTAAGTTAATGTAACTTCATTTTCTGTTATTGTTGCTCTTCTCTTACATTAATATTGTACAGCTGAGAGTCTGATAGGAAAAAGAGACTTAGACACCCTACTGCAGTTAGAAATAATAACTATTTCTAGTTATTATTCTAGCAGCTAAAGCCTTTCCCATGGTATCCTAAACTATCTGACGGGGTTGTCCCATGCAGGTTTCACTGGGCACCAGTGTCCCCCAAGAGGGAATTTGTCATCCACCCTGCCAAGGGCCTCTGTGGGAAGCCATTATCCATCCAATGACATTGATGCACACAGCATGTAGAAGAGAGGCAGATGGAAAGAGCTGCAACTTCTGTTAAAGACAGAGCCAGTGTAGCTCTTTACCATTTTAAATCATGGTAAAAAATATGATTAAAATTTTAGTCTGCTGACCACTGGACCATTTTGAATGAAGAAGTGCACTAAAAGCCAATCCAACAATTGTAAATCAACCCCAAAGCTAGCCCTTCTGATTGCAAGATAGCATGTGAAAAAGAACCCCACATAGTTGTGTGCCACTTTTGCTGTCTGGAAAAAAAATGCCTTCCACATATGAAAATGGCAATCAACCTCCTGCATGGTGCTTAATGGGAGGTAAAACACAAGACGACTCCCTGGCTGGGAGTTATGAGGCCACATGCAGATGTCTTCATCTGAGCTAATCACTGAAACTCCCTTCTTAGAAAATGGAGAGAAACAAGTACTAGTAAGGCACAAGTCACGTCACTCTAAAGCAGGTGTCTCAAATAAGTAGATGAATCATGTCTATTCTTTCCACTGACTGTAAAAGGATCTTAACCAAGTTGGATGGGAGACATCTACATGGCTATTGTCTGAAGTTTGGTGTGATAAATTCTGCACCATGTTTCTCCAATTTAATTAGCTCTTCAGTTGAAAAATCTATTTACAGAGATGCTTCATAATAGCTGGAATTTTTGCTATGTTTTTACAGACTGGTTTTGTTTACTGAACTCTTATATTTTGAAGTCTTTGCAGCCTTCTTGGATATCCATGTTATTTTGAAATCCCTGTGCAAGCATTTGTTGATATCTAGCAGTCACTTGGTCCCAACTCATAGTTGACTCTTGTGATTTGGCCTTTACCAAGACATTGTGTTAGGCCTTCTATTCTTTTAAATATGTAAGTAAGTCTTCATCCCAGTTTTTGGTTGGCTGTGATGCTGCTGTTAGTATGGGAACTTGTTTCTGTCTTTCCTCATCTCAGTGCCATTGTTCTGGGGCGACATCTCAATCAATAGATGCCATAAGCTTTTCATGGTCAATTAGTGCCCTTTTGCTAAGCCCATAAGATACGCCTTGTGCAGCTTCTCTGTCATGCTGGCCAGGCACACCCTCTGGCTGGAGGAGCATGATTCTGTGGTTCTTATATGCCAAAATTCTTCCAGTGTGCCTAAGGCAGCTCAGTGACTGGCCAAAGCTTTGAATCCTCCTCCTCCTGGGCTTGAACCTGTCTGTTTTTGTCTTCTGGTTGTCTCTAACTAGTCCCCAGTTACCTTTCTGTTCAGGTCTGTTACTCTTTAGACTTTGTGGTTTCTTGGTATGATCTCTGTCATTCAATCTGCTGTCTTTCGATACTGCTTTAATGGCAGAATCTGTATCAGTAAATAAAACAGTGCCAGACTTGATTATCTAGTCTTTAGGCCAACACCCTGTACACATCACATTAATCTCTTCTAGCATCCACCATAAAGTGTAATATCATCTGGACTGCCCACTGGAGAATGTACTTACATACCCTAACTACCGATCAGGAGGTGTATAGGAGTGTGCGAGCTGACCTGCACCAAAACTTTGTTAAGGTCAGTCTGAACAGATAAAAGCACTAGCTAATTAAGTTCAGTGCTGATGCCTTAACACTGGTTAATTTACTAGCAGAGGTTGTTACTAAAGTGTCCAAGCACCAGTAGCCATATGAAATGTGCATGTGATAGCATCAAGACTTAGTGTCCTGTTAGTAAGTAAATAATTGAGCCTGCATAGCCTGCTGTTCTCATAACCACTTTCAGCAAGCAAGCCTATTATAATGAAAATTAAATGTTTGTTTCAGCAGCCTGTGTGTCTCTGTACTGTTGGTAGCATTTCTGGATGTTGACACTTTCCCGTTTATGATGCCTTTTTATCAGCATTCACCACTGATCCTCTTCCTACTAATTTTTGGGTAACACGGGGGAAACAATGGATTATGATTAACTGGCACATTAGTACTTGAACTCCTCTGCAATGTATACAGCACTTTGCAGGCTTAGATTCTAAACTTCCTGATTTTCTTCTTGGCTTTTGGATAGACCTCCAGGTCACATACAGTAAACATCTGTGGCAGCTTTTGCTGTTAAAGATTATGTTCTGACCTTTCAGGGACAGGTTGGGCTCTTGTGAGGTCTTTCTCCTTAGCTTGGTGCATACCCCCCAATGCTCCAGTCTGTTTGGCATTTATGCCTGGTCAATGGGCTTCCAGGTTGCCTCAGATGTGTTTTTTTTCTCCAAGTATGACATGCAGACCTGTTTTACTTTGTCATCAGGTCTTAAACCTGTTTTTGTGTTCCCTTTAAACACAAGCATGTTTTACATACACAGCTCTCCTTTTAGTGGTTTCAGGCAGCTAAATTCCTATGGATCTTATTCTCTTCAGGCTTACTCATCTGAAGTAAGCCTGTGTCCCATTCTATTATGACTGTCTGAAGTGTCCTGCCGCAAATCAGAGAGTATCTCTTTCAGACCTCTCTGTCTCCTGCATCATCAAGTCACCTGTCTTGTAGTCCATTTAATTAACCATGATTTCCCTTCTCATAACCTTATTCTTACCTCATAGTACTGAAGACTCAGAAACATAATTTCCATCACTTTGAGAACTCCACATGATACTTTCTGATGGGTTCTGGTCAGGCCTCATGTCCATCCCGTGCCAAAACATGAACTGATATATGACTGTTCCATTCTGAAGAAAACAGCTAGTAATTCCCCTTCCACCTGGGCACAGTCTCTTTGGGCCTGACAGGCTTTAATTGAAAATGCCATGGGCCAACGACTGTGCAGTAACTGTGTTCCCAAGTCTCCTCCTGAGGCCTCAGGCTGTAATTACAGATGCTCCACAGACGTTTCAGGATTGGCATCTTGCTTACATTCATCTTTATTCTTTCAGATGATCTTGTATTTTGATGTTAAAGAGACAGGCAGAGATATTCTGAGAGTGAAAAGGGACTTGTGTCTTTAGTCAAGTTGAGCCAATAAGATGTAATCCATTAGCAAAAACCCCTCAGAGACTTGTATTGTTTTTCCTTTCCAGGAACAATACCAGCACACCTCCCCTGGAGATTGGGTTATTCCTTGAAGTATTGCTTCTTCTTCTCACAGGACTAATCATTGCCAGCATGAACCAAATTCAGTTCACACTTCAACAAGCTGGACCCACAGGCTGAAGTCCCTCACTTCTTTTTTCTGTGCTAATCAATACAGTAGCTATAGCACATTCTGCACCATACATGTTTCTCAGTTGTGAGTGCAATGTACTGTAACAGCAATTATAAGGGAAGGTGATGAGGGCACCTTGCCCACTGAGATTTGAAAGGCAATTTGGGATAATGTGACTAAATTCAAAAAGGATTTCCAGTCTTGGTGGCATCTAGTTAATTTCACTTATGACCCCACTGACAGTAAAGCCACAGCTTTTGTTTTGACAATACGCAATATGCTTCGGTATACACCGTATCTATTAGAACATAGGGTATGGGCCCAACAAAATGGGAACAAATGACAAACTGTTTATGTTGAAGCATGTGTTATAAGGGAACAACAAGGATTTATTTGTGAAAGTAATACCATTAGGGCATTTGTCACTTTGAAATACATCCTGATGAAACCTCTGAAACTGTACTTGTGTATCTTGGAAATTGATATGTTTGTATGAGAACACTTTGTGATTCTATACTTACAGACAACACCACTGTAGAGACATATAATTACTCAAATATCTGTATTTGTGATCTCACTAAAATTATGGGCTGCAACTTTAACTATTCAACTCTTGTCACAACCCACCAATTGCCACAATCTGACTAGACATTGTATCAAGATTTATTGCCCACACCTATTGGAATGAATCTCACATTGATAAGAAAACTTTCAACTTGATGGCCTGAGTCAATTGCTAGAATGAATTCAGAACAATGGACAAAGAACCCTGATTACTGTCCATCAAAATGCAGAGAAGATACAACATGTCCTAGAAAGAGTGAAAATGGAGAACATCACTGGTGGGAAACTTTTTGGATGGTCACCAACAATAACTGGGATTTTTGATGCTGCATCCAATTGTAGTTTTGTTATTTTTAACCTTATTATGTTTACTACTTCTAATCATTCTGTATATCAAAGTTTGGCAAAAGATGAAACAAATTATGTTAATCCAACAAGTAAAATGTATACAATCAACTGATTCTGTATGTGAAATTTTATAACTAGCATTAAATGTGTCACCTAAACTAAACAAATTATCAAATAATTATACTCTTACTGCTGATCTGCAATATACCACGTATTTATGACATAGATGCAAGAGGTACATATACTGCCATTCTGTGAGTTGATAAAGTGGATTGACTGTAGTTATGGGGTGGAGAGCAATGGATGCACTCGACCCCTTAACCAAACTAGTGGTAGTTTGGTACAGGCTCCAAAGGAGGTAAAGGCTGAAGCTGTTAACAGGCCAAGAACTCCTCTGTTTTCAATCTGTGCTCTGAAAACCCACAAAGGAGCAGAGTGACACAGGGACCACTGATGCATATGAGCTTGGAACACCAATCATGCAATAACACATGAATAGAGGGAGGCTTTTCCAAGACCCATTTTTCAAAGAACAACGTTGTAGGTACAAGGAGTCTTATGCATACTTTTCCCATCACATGTAATTTGAGTAAAAGCCAACTAATTTTTTGCATAAATATGACAGTCTAATTGAGCCTTCTGTGAGCTCTCCCTGCTAGGCAGCATGGCTGCATGGTGGTGATGTCTCCTTGAGCTGGAATGTCTCTCAAGGTTGGTTCTTGAGGCAGAGAGACCTTTTATCAATGGCAGACTTTTGGTAAGTGACCGATACTGCACATACCCTTGTCATATGGTAACTCTGATTTGTGACTTGGTAACTTTGATTTGTGCCTTGATAGTTTTGAATCGTTCAAATGATTGTGCCATACAGTAATAGAGTGAACCTTGCCATCAAACTTTATTAAGTTGGACTTTTACAACATCATATTAAACCCACTTTTGCTAATACCTTTGACAGTGGTTCTTTAAGCAATCTAAATCACCCATTTGTGACAGATTGAATGAAGAAAATCAGGAAAGGGGATCTGCAGAAGAAAATTGCCTCTTGCTGTCCTCTTGAAGACCTGTCTAAATTTGGCCAAATTGGTATTGTAGTTTGCACATGAGTAGAGATTTCCTAGAGGTAAGAGTCTCTGATGGTTCTGTGTGCACAGGTCAAGCTCCATCCAACAACAGTTTGCTCTTTCCCTGAGATGACTCCTCTGGGATGCCAGAGGCAGTGCCTGCTCTCTTAACTAGCTGCTGCAGCAAAGACCATCTCTTTCCTTTCTCCTGTTTCCCTGTGGGATTCAGGCAGGGTAAGAAGAGGGAGCTGGCTGATGCTGGTGCAGAGGAGGCGAGGGGAGATGGTTGTGGGAAACCTTGGACCACAGGGAGCCCAGGGAGGAGAGGGGAAGGGGGTCTGTGGAGATGCTGGGGGCAGCTGGTAGAGTGAGTGAACAGGACAGCTTCAGAGAGCATTTGATTGTGGGGAAACTGGCCTGACTGAGAAAAGAGATAATAGCAGGGAGAGAAGAAATTTTTCAAACTATAAAGGGAGCTAGAGGGGAAGGAGACTGCAATGAAGGGGATGGGCAATCAGGCTGAGATGAGTACCTGGTACATGTGTGGAAGAAGCAATAGTGAAACAGAATGCAGCTGGGTAAGAAGGCAAAAAAGCAGTAGGGACAAAAGCATGGGTGGGATGACATGTATTTCTCTCCAGAGCCTGAGATCATGGACATATCTGTGTATCTTAGATTAGTACATTTTATGAAATCTGCTGTTCATTAGCCAAAATTATTACTGGTGGCAGCTTCTAATGAGCAGATCATGGCAGATGAGTGGGGTAATAGGGCTGAAATTCAAGAGAAGATCTAAGCAGTAAGATAGAGTGACAGGAAGAGAGACATTGGTGAGAAACTGTGGGAAAGATGCTGCTGTAACTGGGAAAGACCATGTCAGATGACAAGCCAGAATGATATGGAAAGGTACCTACTCCGAGATACTAAAGGAAGACTCAGCAATAACACCAACCAGAGTATGCAGGGAAAAAGAGAGAAATTAAATATTCAACCAAGCTTACAAACTGAGAAGGAGATTCATAGTGGGTATATTCATGGCTTTATAAGGGTATTTGCAGCGGGAGTGTCAGAATTTCTGTTTGCTGGAACTGTTATGTGGCAGAAGATGCTGGCATCAGAAGCAGAGATATGTGATTGAGCTGCACAAGAAGGTTCAATCTAGTCAGATAAATGTAACAGTTGTTCTTTTAGTTATGACAGATATATCCCTGCAAAGCTCTGATCTTCTACATGTGAAGACTACCAAGTTCCCTAAGGGACTCAGCTACAGGATTCTAAATAAAGAAATGAAAGTCTGTGACCAGATCCTCAAGACAAACTTGCAAAATCTCTGAAACTTTCTGATAGTTAAACCTGTCTCCTTCTCAGGATCTTTGTACAGCACTGGACCTCTTAAACTTAATACATAGACTGATGAGAATATCTTATTCATAATGACAAGGGGGGCACTATCTTCTATCTGAGGGGATGCTGGTAGGGAATTCTTTAGTTTGAGGAGCTTCTTCTCCTTACCAGCTGTTCAAATACTAATAACAGAACTACTGACAAAAGAAAGTTTATGTTTGGGCTACACAACCTGATTAAATTTTCTTTTCTAGTTCACCGGCAGTAGGTTGGATCTCAAATAGGGCAGAGAAGGAACTGTGCAGCTATCAGTATTTGCTCTGCAGTGATTTAATCTGTCAAGCTGCATACAGCTTTCTGCTTTGGTTTTACAAAGCCAAAAATTTTAATAGAAAAAATAATGAGATATTGTGGCCTGCCAGTTTCACTGATGTGTCCCTATTCTCTGTACCCAGCTCCAGTGACACATTGTGGCCATAACCTTAATGTTTATGACTCTCTTGCTCTTCTGGCATGGTACAAAACAACCCCCAAGAATCTAGCGTATATATTTCTCACCTGTAGAAGTACTTTATTTTCAAGGTTTTCTTCTGTTTTCATTACCTTGGCATTGTGATCATGAGCTATTGTGTGAAGAATTGCAGCACCACATTTGCAGAAAACAAATTTGTATATTTTAACTGCCATTTTCTGATTTTTAACCCCTGTCCTGTTAGATTTCTTTATTTTCCTGAATTATAATAAATGCTTTAATGATGAATCTACACCTAATTTGGAAGACAAATGAAAGCTCTTTCATGTAGCTCTTATTTTCCTTTTTTAATTTTATTTTGGTGGTTAATCTCAGATGGGACATGAGTATCACATCCTTTTTTTACAAGGACTTTACTGAGTGCATAAACTCTTATACAGTATGAATCACATTTGAGAAGCTTGATAATAACTGCTGCAATATTCCTATTCAACCCAGAATGACAACATCTTTGCTATCACTTACTGGAAGTACATATTATAGTGGAAAGCTTTAATAGACCACTGTTTAAACTATTCCCAGAAAAACAGAATGATGAGGACCAGATAGCAAAGAAAAGGTAGTGCACTTCAGGCATAAGAAGTATCATGAAAGAAATATTATGTGCAAGTGACACTTTCTTGAAAAAACTGAAGTTGTGAGCTGGAGTAAAATTAGCAAGCGGGAATGTAGGAAGCTCTGACAACACAACCTGATAAAAAAAGATGTTTTGTAGTTTGTTCCACCTGTTAAAATTTAAAGAAAAAAATAAAGAAAAAAAATGAAAGAAGTTGAGCACTTTTACACAGTGACTGGTCCAACATAAAATCTCAGTTTTTCTCTGGGGTATTCTTCCCTAGAGGGATAAGTTCTTCATACGGGCTACAGCACACATACCTCTAAAAACTGTGTCTTGTATGACACAGCATTCATGAAAGCGTGCAAAAAAGCAATGTGTGAAAATATTGGCAGTACTAAAGTTCAGTCTTTGCTCTGTTGCTTGAATCATGACTAACTGATAAACGTTCAAAACCAGGTATTAGGAGGAAATAATTCTCCCTGAGGCTAGCAGAATTCAAATTGGAAGCTAGTAGCTGATTTTCAACAGTGAGAATCAATTAACATACAGGGTATAGCTTTCAATAACAATTGAAACAGAGGGTCTTTCTGAATAGATACACATTAGTTAAATCACAAGTTATTTAATAATTGCTGGGCAACTTAATTTTTTGGGTTTTTGTTCAGGCTGGTCAATTATTTTCTTCCTGCCTTAAAAATTTATAAAGCAACTGCAGTAGTCCCATATAATCTGTGTTATTAAGTGAAACCTTAATTCTTTCTTTCAGGGATAAGGTCTTGAACAAAAGAGCAAGTGACTCTGTCATCATGAAGGGTGTACAACTCAGTAATAATGAGAAGTAACTGAAAGGGGAAGTTCTACTAGGTGTTTCTGTGAGACATCTCCTCCCTTAGTGGGGAGGAGAGATGAAGCTTTTCCCCATGTAGAAGGTATACGACAAGATAGAGTTGTCTTTGCATTTAGAGACAAGGATTAGTAGTGATCTTGAATTGGATGCAACTCCTTGTATATCACCAGGCTGAAAATTTGAGTCACAGGACTGTCGTATTATTGAAATAAATGGGGTCATACTAAGAGACATGTTCTTGGGCACTGGGAAGTTTTGGCCCCTAAGGACTTTATTCACCCGTGCTAATTCTGCTTATCAATCAACTGGTTATTCACATTTAATTCTGGCACTAAAACATTCTTGCAGGAGAATCTTAATTTGTGAGCTCTTGTGTTATCTTGTGAGTTAAGACGTTAAACTAATTTGATGTTGCACTCCCTTGATAATGAAAAAGGCTGATGAGAATAAGAGAGATTTTACAATAGTGTGTCTCATTTAATCATTTTGCAGTTTGGTAGTAGGATGGTTTATCTTTCAAGTGGTGTTTGTGATACAGGACAGATAAAAAAACTGTCCAACAATCATAGTAAAAATATAAGTGTTCATTATTTTTATTACAATAACATTTAAATTTCTGCTAAAAATCATGGCTGAATGGTGCTAGAAGTTGTACAAAAAGCCCCAGATACATCAATGAGCTGTAATGTTGCCAATGGCTGCAATT
This sequence comes from Strix uralensis, assembly GCF_047716275.1. Lineage (NCBI taxonomy): Eukaryota > Metazoa > Chordata > Aves > Strigiformes > Strigidae > Strix > Strix uralensis. The sequence continues at coordinate 23,663,847 of NC_133974.1, forward strand.
TCTACTGTACCACCTTATAATTTAGACTCGAAGTCCTAGATGGATGTGAGTATATCAGTTTCAATTTAAAACATCAGAATGCTTTTCTAATCTGGTGATGGTGCAGAAAAGCTTGAGAACATGAACGAGAAAAGGTTAGAAAACAAAAAAAGTCAAGTGTATTTAACACTTCTCAGGAGAACTGGGCTTATTCTGTCCACTCTAACCACATCATTCACAAGTGTGGCCTCCCTAGGTGCACCCAAAGAAATACATCCAGGAGTGGGCTGCTGCCACTGGAGTAAGTTGGAGGACTATCTGCTATCAAGCCTCTTTTCTGGGGTGGGGAAAGCTCTCCACAGGCCATATGAACTGTCCTTGTTACAGCCACAACCTGCTTCTCATCACCATTTCTCCTTGTGATACTTCCCTCATGACACAACAGAAGCAAATCAGTTTATTAGACTTAACCCCTACTCCTTGGTTGCTACTGAACTACCTGAAGAGAGAGGGATGCTGAAAGCAGTTGCGTGATGGATTATTTTTTCTGATGGGCCACACGAATCCCCACTGGATCTGAGGTGAGCATCCCTGAGTTATAATTTTATCATAAACCTGAAGGCATTTGGCTGATAGTTAATTATGTATGAACACAGTGACATGAATTTTACCTTCACCTTTAATTAAAATGGTGTGATGATCAAGATTTATTAGAAAAGAACCTGCTTAAAACCAAACCCAAAACTTTCCTTCATACAGGAGTCTGATTTCCAGGCATAGCAAAGTGCTTATCTGTGCAAGAGGCCTTCTTGATCATATTCACATAATAGTCTACTCACTGTAACATACAATAATGCAATGTACCATTCTAATGACAGAACTCTTATTTTTAGTCATAAACTTATAAATAAACTTATTTATCCAACAAAATGTGCTGTCCTTTTCATTGTTGAAGCTTATGCTTATGCTACTCTAAAGCAAATTCTTATATGCCTATCAACATAACTGTCACACAATATCTCTGCTCCTGACAAGAGAAATACAAGCCCTTATTTTTCATATTTTTTGAATAAAAAAAAGTAGTATTCCAGAACTCTGTTTAGAAATATGAAGATTAGTCTGAATTGAACTCACATTAAGGCAGATCTTCAGTATTTACTGTTTAGAGGGGAAAATTAAATTCTAAGATACCTAGTCCTGGATGTGCTCAATAAAAGGATGCATAAATCAGCCAGTTTAATTCATATTCACAGGTAAAAAAAACAACTTACCAACATCTAAAATGATCATTTACAACTTAATGAAACAAATGGTCTTTCAGCTTAAAGCTGAAGACAAAGAGGAGAAAGAGGAGCTGATTTCTTGTCAGAAAATGAGTAGAAACACTCTCACGATGTAACGCAAAGAGATGTGTTAAAAGTTCCCGATAATGATGAAAAGCAGGTCACGTACATAGGTGCCTAAATATGGTTAATGAATATTTGGCCATGTGTAACCCCTGTGCAATGCTGCAGCGAATCAAAGAACAGCAGCATTTTTGCAGAGTGTTGAATCCTTAAAATGTTAATGAGGCAGTATGCAGAAGTCATAACTGTTGCCACTGTCAAGTGGCAATGAAAATAATTATCTGGTAAGATATCGGAGGCAGAGCTACTATCCCCTAAATTCTCATAGAACTCATCTGATTTACTAACTTTTCATTGCATCAAGATTTTCAGTTTGTCATGGCAACCCAGGAACAGATAGAGGAGTAGGATGCCATCAGGCAGCAGTCATAATGCAAACATAAGTTAAATGACTCTAAAGTTAACGATCCAAATTCTTCACTGCAGCCGCGAGGCACACAGTGTAACTTGGGGGAGGTGCACAGATGCTGTAAATTACTTTGGATGCCATAACCATGACCCTGGGCCAGCTGTGTATCAGACCAGACTGCTGGCATAAGTTACAATATTCTAACTGCTGTTGTGAGTGGTCCTGTATGGCTGTTGTGGCAGTCATGTAATGCCAGTGTCGTGCTGAGTCCCTGCCAGGTTTTTTTTCCCTTTTCTTTCTTACTCTGGCTGTAGGGTTGAAAGTAACTTGAGAACCGCTACATATTTTCTGCCCCGCTAGAAAATTACCCCACCCTGAATAATCTTTCCATTGCTGCTGGCCTTTTTAATTCAGCAAAATGTTGTAAGCCATCTTGAACTCAAGGGACAAGATAAGGCAATGTATTTTCCCTTGATTTGCATTTGTTTGTGTTTTACATTCTATTTTATCGTAATAGTATGGACACTAATTTTGCTTTAATTGTAAAGCCTAGATCCAAGAAAATGCCTTTAACAGTATCAAAAGACTATTCACCTGGGTAACAAAAAATGGTAACTGAAAAGCAATGTTATTGACAAAATTATCTGTCAGTGCAACAGCATCCTCTCTACAGTTTTCATAGTGTGATGATATTAGTGCATGTTAAAGCTGCCTGCCTGCTCTGCTGCCTGCTTTTTAGTGATAAGTATTATCTATTATATTGCAGGGGCTTTTGGACAGAGCCTTCTATATTTTGCAGTTTTCTGAATATATTTCAATACCTTCAGATTTTATCATCTGCAGATAATTGTTACAGACAAACTAACAGAAATTAATCTAGTGGAAGAACAGGGAGAAATTTCTACAGCCAGGGACACCAACAAACAGAAGTTAGAAGGTAGCAATTGAACCATGTGAAACTAGGACAGGCCTAGCAAGGAACAGACACTGTTCATCTGTGCAATAAAATCCATGAAGTTTAAGCCACAGCTGTAAAATTAATGGGCTTTTGTTTTTTGGTGAGCTGCCACTCCCTGGGGATAATAGCCTACATGTCTAGATTTCTTACATTCTCCTTTCCCTTATCCTGGAAACGTAGGCTGCTGAAGTCCTTTTTACACTGCCCTCCTCTCATTTTTTTTCCTGTGGAATATGCCAGGAACTTTCATAAAGCAGTCACTGTATTAGAAGACAGAAACTCCCAAAGCCTGGGTAAATGTCAGCGCCATGGAGCGACTTTCACCCCTGAAAGGTCACAGACTGCAGTTCCAGCACATTGTGGGCCAGTCAGCAAGCAACCAGTCAAGCATATCAGTTCAGCATAATACCACATTATTACATTTATCTGGCCAGCATTAAATGAGCCGCAGTCCTGTGTTTTGTTTTCCTTGACTTTGAAAGAATGAGGCAGCTTTTGTAGGCCATTCCAAAGCTGTTCATTCAAAGATTAGAAAAAGGCCATGGTGTCTGATGGGGGATTTAGAATGAATGGAAACACCTAACACCAAAACCATGATCCTCAAACCTTCACTCAGCTTCTGTCTAATCCTCACCATTTACATTTGCTAAATACCTAGTATAGAACATTAAAGTTATCTGGTAGCACCTCAGCTGTGATGGGGCCAGGGAGCTCCTGGGACAAGCTTGCCTCTCTCTGAATCTGCCTCTTCCTCCTGTGTCCTGAGCTAGCATTTGCAGAGAGATGAGTCTTTTTAGGCACTTCCTCCTACGAAAAGTAATACCTTGAAAGAAAGCAGTTAATTCCTTCTCTCTTTTTCGTTTTGTTTTGTTTGTTAGCTTGTTTGTTTGGTTTTTTATTTTGTTTTGAGGGTAGAGGGAAAAGGGTCTAAGAAGTTTCCAGGCTGCAAATCCCAAATGGAAGACTGTGCTGCCTGGTAGCACTGGGGCGCTAACTCAATGCAAACCGTCTCTTCAGGACTTCCCTTTAGGCTACTCTGTGGTTGGTATATTGGTTTTTGTGGGTCTAGCTGTCCTGCATGGGGGTGCCTAAAGGTTAGGTACCACACTGTTTAACATTTTGATTAGTAAATTCTTATGGGATCTTATATTTTGTTGATTAAGACTGTTTGTTGTGCATATGGGGAATATTTTGGGAGTTAGAATTTTCTGATCTGTTTCTCAAATCTGTCAAGTTGTCAACTGAATTTAAAAAGTATGACAGGAACAGGTGATTCGTTTTCTTGAATTTACATATATGTATACATACACTTTTGTTTTTAACCAAACAGCAACACTAGGAAGACCACAGGGGTGTATGCTACCCTTCATGCTCTTATTGACTATGTATCGCAATACAATGGAGATTATATATTGATTACATAACATTAGCTGAAGTTTTCATGATCACCATGACCAATTATTTAGAAAACTAGTAATAAATCACTCATCTGATGATTACTCACTGCTAATGACTTCTTTTCCTTGGATGACTATTCTGTCAGAGATTATTGTAAAATCTATAAAAGTTTCTAAAGCTGTTTTTTGTGTGGGTGAGCCGGCACTTTGTAGAAGGGCTCTGCATGTTACAACTTTGCCATTTGCTAGGGCAGGCTGCCGATCTCTGCCTTCACTTTTCTGAACATTATCAGAACATCTAATTTCTATTCCGCTTTGGGGTCATGCTAAGTTTCCAATTTAAAACAGTTGCTGTGATGTTGACAGTTTTAATTTGTTCCACTTGATATGTTAGTAGGCCTATTTTCTGTTCAAAGTAGATTTTGTGGTTCTGAAAGAGACAGTTTCTGTATTTTCTCAATGCAATGCAATTTGTACCCATATTGCAGCTTCAGACATCTCCTTGAGGGCAAGTCTAATTGAAGTTGCTTGATTTCTGTTACCAATCACAGCTTTTTCAAACTGAGTTTCTTTTCATCTCTAATGCTTTAAGCTTCTCCTGTATTAGCAGGCCCACTCAGGTGTAACATTTTCTCTGAATCTTTCTGCTTGACCACAGCACTCTGGTTTGCTTTAGTCAGTCTCCCAGCTAACATTTAAAAAGCACCTGATGAGCTCTGAGACCGTCTGATACTTATGAGAATTTATCTGTCCTTTCTTAAAATGATTGCATGTAAATTAAGCCATAAATCTAGCTCTGAGCCACCTTTCAGCAAGTTGTGCCTTTGCTGGACTCCCAACAGAGCAGGGCAGGATTCAGCATGGATGTGAGGACCACAATCTGGATCTCTGTCATTCAGTAGTCAGTTAAGGGGGTAATATTTCAACAGCTCCTAAACAAGTCGCTTTACTGGACCACTGTGCAGAACTGTACATGCATTTTTTCTTGGAAAAAGAAGGATTTGTTGGCAGTTTCAACAATACGCACTAGGTTATGAAGGGGTAAGCATAAATTTCTGTGCACTGGCATTGGAATTAATAGTTTGTAAAAGAGAGGGCGAGGGTGGAAATTTCCATGGGAGTATATTCTCCCATGGAAAAATATACAGATGTAACAAGCACTGCTTTAGATTTTAAGAAAAGCATGTAATGTATTACTTGAGGGTTTTACTTACATCTTTTATTTGAGCAAGATGGCAAGTGCTTGATGTTCATGGATCTCTTCTATATCAAAGCCATACACAAAACTTGTTAAGTGTAATTATCTCATTAATCTTCTCATGATCTGGGTTTTTTTGGATCTTGGTGTAACTTGCATTTTAAATATCTTTGGTTTGTGACGAATTTGTGTTAGACTCGCATTGTAGGGATATATCAAAATGGCTTTTTTTTCTTTCTAAGTAAATAGCTAACCATGCAGAGCTTTTTTCTCAGCAAATGATGAATTTGTTTTTTCCAATTGGTTTTCCATCTACACACAAGGCTAATCCTCCCTCCATTTCCTCTTTCAACATTTGAATTTTTTTGTATTTTAGAAACATATGTTTGAACTTGGATGGGCCTTTTACTGAATAGCTGTCAGAAAGAAGGACAATGAAGGAGAAGAGGCAAGAAGGACTGACTTAAAAATTAACTTAGAGACTTAAAAATTAATTTCACTTGTGAAATAACTTAGGATATTAACTCAAACCTTTACGAGCTTAATGTATTGCAAACCCTTCACAAATATTTTAGGGTGGCTCAGCAGCAACTAAATCATTGATTATGAATAAGCTGATACATAGAAATTGTGAAAAGAGTCTAGAACCAGATCCAGAGCTAACACACACACATACACTTCCATTGAAATCACACTCCTTGGGCAAGTTCATCATTCTATTTCCCTTAGTAGTAATATATACTAGGTAGAGTCAGAAATTACAGTATGGATATTATGGGCAAAACTGCCATGCAAAGAATCATTATTGTTAATCCTTAATAACATATTGTATGCACAAGGGTCCAACTGTACATCATAAATAATTTTATATTTCAAAAGTCTCCTTTAATGTGCAGTATTTTCATCCCATGTGTAACATTATAAAAGTTTCCAATTAAATAAAATTATATGTAAAGAAAATCTCATTTTTATATAAAATCTCAACTTATAATACTAAAAAAGACAGAGATTGAGAAAAGTTATTATTTTTGTTGCTTGTAAATGTAAAGGTATGTAAAGAAATATTTTCCCCACAGGGCTGATGACCTTTGAATGTATTATTAAGGGAAAGTGAATTCCTCAGTAATAAATCAGCATTCAGGCTAAGGTCTGGAGGATGTATTTGGATCCTGGTAGATCTTTGCTGATAAAATTCTACCTATCACATTGTTACCCAAAATAATGATACTCCATTTTGATTTCTAAGTTAAATCATAGCACACTAGAAATACATGGAACTGGTGTAGTTTACTAAATCATGCTATGAAAGATTAGAATTGTTCTGCAAAAGCCTCAAGAGACTTGAGGTAGTCCATGAAGATTTTGTTAAGCTTCTTCTGTTAAGTTTGTCATGTCATTAACTGATTGTGAGAGATGACTTGTAACTCCCTGAAACAGGGCCTGAGAAAAACAGGCCTGTGAGAAAAAACAGCCTGAGACAGATAAGGGATGGGGGGGAGCAGAGGCCCTCCGAGTCAAGGAATGTCTCAAACACTCACAAGTAGTGAAACTATGCTCATGGGGTAGATAATGTGGAGTTTGGAGCTGATAAGGCTGCCTGGACAGCACAGGATGCAGCTGGAGGAGGGAGCCCTGTGAAGGCAGGATGGTTCTGCTCTGGCGCATCTTGTAAAGCTTCAAGGGCCATCTGTCCAATGAATGATCTTTGCTTCATTATCCATGAAAAGTATATTAAAAATAACACCCCTGAATATGCTAACCTTAGAGATGTGCGGGTATGTGAGTCAACCTAGGGGATGGACCCAAGGAAAGTGTGTATAAATTGAGGGGGTGGCAAGGAGTGAAATACGGAAAGCAAAAAGAAGACATGAAGAAGTGAAGAAAATGGGTGCATTCCTGACAAACTTGGAAGGGACCAACGCAGGAAACTGGACCGGTGATATCTATGTCTCTATTCTCTCTATCTCTCTCCTTTTCTTTTTCCCCTTTTCCCTCACTACCATTAAGTAACGCAAAGAATACTATATTGCTTGCCATAACTTGTTATATACTTAGCCAATTATCATGTATCCAATTAGTACATTGTGAGAGGTTAATCAATGTCTGGACTTTGAGACTTGTCTCACCATTGTCCACTCAGTTGGGGATTTACAAATCTGAGTCACTTGTCTCCCTCATCTGAGCGGGACATGACACTGATAAAATAGGTGTACCAACAGACTTCTAGCTATATTAGAACCTCTCAAATCCAGTAAGATCTGAGGAGAACTGTTGTATACTTATTTCCTTGATGGAAAAGTTTTCAGAAGGTTCAACTTTCTCATTTAAATCAACTTATAGCAAGGAAGAATACTTCCATAGAGTGTTTTATACTTTCAACATATGGTGGCTATACTAATCCTGACAATACTATGGACAGTGAGAACAGTATCATTCATCAAATCTCAGACACTGGAAAGAGCAGATTTTTTTTCCTTATATTCAGCAGAAAGAAATCTTTTCTAGAAAAGCTCTTTGTCATTAATATATAGTTTACATATACTACAGCTGTTTTAAGGCACTGAAACTATTCATGATACATATATTCATTACTCTGTGGTAATCAACGTGGCTTTATTGGGTCAGCACACCAAATTGCAATGTATATTTTTTTTTTAAGAGAGATTGGGATGGAGATTTTATAGTCAGAGATACAAATTATAATATCATTTATTAGGGTTTACATCAGCTGTTGACATTTTAAATCCATAGTCTGAATTTATTAATTGAGCTCAGCAGCAGAGCATCATATTCAGCTTGCTGTTGACTCCTACAATTTATTGAAAAATTATCTTGCTTCACCTGATGTATCAGAATCAGTTTGCAGAGAGCTTTTCTGTTGCAGAGGTATCTGTATTAAATTAGTACCGCAGAATAAAAGAGAAGAAAACATTTAAAATGTCATTAAAATTGAGCAATAAATCTTTCACTTTAAAAAAGAGAGGAGGATGATATCTCATTTCTCATCAAAGGTAGGCAACTAATTAGTCTCACTCCAATTAATACTTGGGTTATATATGAGATGATTGATCCTGTCTAGATTTTTACCCTTTGAACACATGGCAACAAGAAACATGGAAAGTTTTCATCTTTCATGTTTGTGCTGGTATCTTAAAGTGTGAATGTATGGGTTATGCACAGGCAACGGTGTATAATTTTGACTGCAGAGATTAAGTGCGTGCTATTTAATCACTTTTATTTCCACTGTTTATAGCCAATAAAGAACAGATCTTGGCCATGCAGAAAGAATGTTGACCACCTAAACAGTCTACAGATGGCTTTTGAAAGTGTATTCAGACTGGTGATTCCAGTGCAGAGCAGAGAACATAACAATAATGGCGATATAAAATTTAGGCTCAAGGTAAGATTCAGAGTCTGGGCCAAAGATGACCTTCCAAAAAAACAACTACACAGTCTCAATTTCCTACAGACAGTCCCATAAAGCTGCCCAGTCCCCCAGCTCCTGCTTGTTCCCCTTCTTTTAAGTCTGCTATTTGAATCCCCTTGCACAAGCAGATGCTGAGATAGGCTCAACCAGGGAAAGTTTTGGAGCTCCAACCTTCTTTGTCAAATAGGAACAGCTTCTATGTGCTCTGCAGAAATTAATTGTAGCAGGCTAGCATCATACAAGTTTGCCTGGAGTTGTATGAAAGCAGACTCAGGGTGAAATGGGTTGAAAAAATCTCTTGATGAAGATGTTATGTGGTATGATGGAGGAGAAGGGTAATGGGTCAAGCTCAGGAGCCCAGGAACATGGGCTTTTGAGCAATCTCTTGGACTGCTCATGCCTATAGCTGGGTCTGCCAATCATAGGAGGGATGCCAGAGAAATAGTTGTGCAGAAAAGTTGTAGCTTGTGCTGTTTGTAACACAGACCAATTACTAGTCTCTCCATTTTGGGGAAAAGTTTACTCCCCTTTCCATCCCCCCAGACCCTCATTTGAGAGATGGTGATTTAGAAAAAGAGTTTGCTAAGCTGAGTGTTAATTTACCTCAGAAAAAATTAAATATGATTTATCGAACAGATGCATATTTCAAGCTCTGTCATCTTCATTATGGGTTAGAATTTATTCTGTCTGCAGGAGAAGTTTTTGCCAGGAATAGAGGGCAGATCTCTGACAAGAAGGATGTAAAACCAAGTTCCATAAGTAAATGAATGCTGATCTTAGCATGCTGTCCTCTCTCACTTCCAGTTGCTTTTTACGAGCTCTGTGCCTTTGTCTTTCTCTGTTCCTTCAGTGTCCTTTATGTCTTTTTTTTTTTTTTTTTTTTCTTAAACAAAACAGGGGAGATGGGACTGTTTTCCAAGGAATTTGGTAGAAATCAAGTGCAAATTCTTATACACAGATGTCCTAGAAGGTGAGGAGCTACAGGCAAACACCAGTTTCTCAGTGTCAGTGAACACTGGTTCACTGCAGACTGCTACAAACACAGGGCCACCTGTCTCAGTGGCTTTCTGTATTTCTGCTGTTCAGAAATGTTTCCTGGCACTGGTCACAGCAGCACATACTGCAGCTCTCCACTGACTGCTACTGTGTGGGCCTGCTATGAAGGGAGAGGATTGCTGAAATGTGGATTTACCACAACCAGACTTCTTTTCTGTTCTGCATATTTTCCTCTTCCACATGTACATGGCATGCAGAGGTAGCATTGAGGTAGGCTGCTACTTAAACATAGTTGCTCTTTGAGCCAGGAAAACTGCTGTTAGGCAATATTGCTGAGCAGTCACCCCCTGTTCAGTGCCATCTTTCCACAATCTAACCTGTCTCAAAGTCTCCTCGGCAGCATGAATTAGGCCCATGATGCTTAAGAGTGCACAGAAAATGAGGCAAAAGAAAGTCACTCATCCTGAAAAATAATAAACAGCACTGTTTGAACAGTATATAATTAAACAGTGTTACTTTTGAAAGCATTTTCTGGCCTTAGCTTGTAAATTAAATCCATTCCTGATAAAGAAATACATGGAAATCCAGTAACATTACTTGTTCATATATGTTGCTAGAGAATTATTTTTCTGTAACAAAGCATATTTTCTGCACTGTTGAACTACATCCATCTTAACGGGATCTGCCTCTGTTGGATTTATACATTTACTTGAGTGGGTGGTTTGCCTGCTTGAGAAAGGGAGTTTCTTGAATTATGAAAACAAGAAAATCTCATCTCCACAAACCACTGTCTATGATTTTTATGAGATGATATAAATGTTAACAGAAGAGTTATTAATTTTCAAACATAATCATCAGTAACTATTCAGGTTTTTGCTTCCTCGGTAGTTTATGAACTGGCAGTAAATCTTAAAGTGCTTTAGTGATTCACCTTAATCTGGGAAGAGGGTATTTCAGTGAACTGTATATAAAACCATTGTCCTTTCTTTTTTTCCAGTATTTCCAAAGTACGTCTGCTTTTGCAAACTGCATCTTGAACGGCACCAACTGTGAGCAGTTTGTTGCTCTGTGATGAGGCACTTTGCTTTCTTGGACAGAAATGGAGCTTCAGGAGCCAGATCCTCAGCTGGTGTGAATATACAAATAGTGCTGAAGTAAATACACTGCCATTTAGGCTGCCTGCTGATGTTCCTTTTCATTCCCTTAGAGTGATGTGTGGCATCCCGCTCACACAAACATAGCATGGCTGACATTATTCAAGATGCTATTTGCAAAGCAGAAGGATTTTGCTCCCTATAAGGGTAAAGGGTCAGTGGTTCTCTATCCAACTCATTCTCTCCACCACTGAAAAGCTGTTCACAAAAGCCTATTGGCTCAAGCAAATCATCACAAGCATATTTACTTCCAAAGGAGAAAGCAATAAACAGTTACTCAAGGGTACATCAGTAAATTGAAGACAGTGGGATTATGGTAATTTATTCTGGTTGGTCTGCCCTAGGTTTTAAGAGTATATTGTTAATATCTGACCAAGGCTTCATTTTCATACGTTGGTTTCTATTGCAAATGACTTATTTTCCTAGCGCCCACTAAATAAATTCAGGGATTATCATGTACCATATGTAAAACTGTGCAATGTTATGTTGAATCTAGAGACTGTGAAGCAGAGACAGCATTGCATAACAAGTTGGAGGGAGGGAAAAAAAAGAGGGGTCATTCAATAATATCCAGCAGAAAGATACTGAAAGAAGCCTCAAGGAAGCTCAAGAAAAACAAAAGTAGATAAGATGACAATCAGAAATGGTGAAAGATGAGGAAAGAAGTTACAGAAGAAAGGTGTTTACACTTGTTTCGCACTAACTATGGGAGGGCAAACATTGCTTTTTTTCTTTTTTTTCTTTTTATAGTCAGTGGTACCAAGACCTCCAACACAGATATTTTAATTGAGCAAATCAATCTAGTTTAAGAAAACTGTTATAGATCTTTTATATGTATTCCATTTAATTATTAGTGATCCTTTTGACTAATAGTAGTCATACTACAAATATTATTGTGATGTGCTAATCATAAACTCTTTACATTGTTTTTAAAGCTATCAAATGACTTGCACATTAAAAAATGCTAATTTCTTTATTTTGACTACAATGGGTACTTCAGGTAACTATCTTAAGTGTTGATGTCTGAGCTGCAGGCTTCAGATTCAGTTGATCATCAAATCTCCTCTGGAGAAAAACTAGAAGAAGGTGATGTGGCAGGTGCATCTGCCCAGTGAAAGCAGAGCTTCTTGGATGCTGAAGTGTGGCAGCCTCTGGCTGTCTTTGTTTTCAAGGTCTCGCGCTAGTTGAGACCTTTGACCAATGGGAGCCGTTACTGACTACAGGTCAGATTCGGCCTGGGTATAAATGGAGTCCCCTAGGGGAGCCATTTTGAGCTTGTCCCCCTGGAGCTGCACGTTGTGGTCGAGGACTCTCCCCTTGGGTTCGGGACGCTGCCCAAGGAAACTCCTCGAGGTGCCTTGGGTCGGGATGCTGCCCTGAGCAGGTCCTCGAGGTTGAGAGCCCTCACTTATCAGGTGAGTGATAAAGCATTTTGGGTTGTCGTTAAACCATAGGGAGTGAAGTTTTGTTTGCGTTCGGGGTTGCCGTTAAACCCCTGGGGAGTGGGGCTTTGTAAAGTGTTTTGGGTTGTTGTTAAACCCCATAAAATTATTCTGTTCTCCTCTTGCGGACATTCGAATCTGTAACTTACGGAGAGCTGGTTCGTTGTTTTATTAAAAAATAAATTTATTTATTTTTTTAAAAATTGGTGGTGGGTTGCTCATTTGGAAGCCTCCGTAACAGGTGATTTATGTCCTGCACAGTAGTGTAGATGTCAGTGTTTGAGTCTAGATGAGAGCAACACCATGTGAGGTCCCCCCCTACCTTTGAAAATTTGGGATCTCTTTAATATCTCCCATCTTCTACAGGTCTTTCGAGTATCAATTTGTTAGGTATACATAAGATGTGCATATGTATCAAAAATCATTGAAGAAACCTGTATGTAGGTTTGGACTAAGCACCAGCACAGGTTGCCCAGAGAGGTTGTGGAGTCTCCCACCTTGGAGATATGCAAAAGCCACCTGGACATGGTCCTGAACAGCCAGCTCTAGTGACCCTGCTTGCACACTAGGTGACCTCCTAAGACCCCTTCCAAGCTCAAACATTCTGTGTGTGTAAATAACAGATTCAATGATCAGGAATTAACAAAAGTGTGACACTATGCAACTGAACAAAACACTACCACCTCAGTATCTTCTTGTTGCTAGGGTTGTAGAACTGTTCAAAAGACCGAAGTGACAACAGTCATGACATGCATTCCTATCACAGCTATAGAAATATGTATATACAATCAATTACATTTTCCTGGCTGAAGGACAAATTAAAACAATATCCTATATTATAAAAAAGCCTTGGCTTGCAGCTAGTGATTGTACATAAATATAGTAAAAATAAAACTGACTTTTTAACTTTTTTTCTTTTCAGTCTTTGAATCGTGTAGCTAATAACACATTCAAAAGGTATTAAAAGTTTAATGGAATTTACTATGGGGTACATACAGACTTTTTTATTCCTAAAGGATAATTATAATTATTTGAATTCTTCTCTTCATTAAAGATGTCTAAAATGAAGTTAAAGAAAACATGTGAACATTCTTCCAAGGCTCAATTCGGGTATCAATACAACATTGTTGCCTTGGAAAAAATTGTTTAATGAAACAGTACACTTTCTTTTAAAAAAAGCTAATTCCTCTGTTCTGTACTGGATTATGCACTTTTGTTGGCTGTATTGATATGGTTATGGGAATAATTTCTGGAGTTTATTTTTTTAAACTGTTTTGATAGGTATTCTGCATCTCTGCCAATTGCTCAGAAGAGATTATCCCCTGGAGCTAATTAGAAGAAGTAAAACAAACCTACAAGCAGCCTGGTCCCATCTCAGTTGTTATAGGGATTGGATTCTGTTACAAAGCCACAGTAAAATTTATCACATAAATCTACTACAGTAAAAGTAGGTGTTGGCAAACCACAGTTTATAACAATATCAAATGTAAATTTGTAGATTTGTAGAGGTATAGGAAATAAAGTAATAAATTGACAATAAAACTTATCAATGTCTACATTCTGTGAATCTCTTTACAGAAGAAAATCTTTGCAATATGCCATATAACAAGCAAGAATAGTTTTGTACTGTAATACATTTAAATTTTAATATAGAGGAATCAAATGCATGAAACAGACGTTATGTGCAAATAGTTGACCTTACGCCACAGAATCAACAATTCAGAGTCAGCAGAGAGACAGGAAAAGATGGGTGTGTAGAAGACAATGAGAAAATCCTGGTTAGCGCTGCACACGAATAGGTGCCACATGGTCTAGGTTCTTTAGCCATTGTGGCAAAGGAAAACTTTAAAGAGTTTTTGAAGGAAGATAGTACAGGAATAAGGATGACTTTGAATCATTTTCTATAGTGATTTTAATCAGTCATGGCAAGCTAAACGCTCAGTCCTATGCTTTCTTCTCTCTTAGGGCTGTAATCTCTCATCATATCTAAACTCTCTCTGTGTTCCTCAGTATTTCATGCCATTGTACTAAAACCATGTGATTGCCAGGCATATCCACAGAGCACTGATTTTCCTGGGGTATTAATTTGAGAAATATTTTTGTTTCTATGTATCTGTGTATCTGTATACACTAATGTATACTGCACATTCTTGCCCCTGCAGTTTATCCTTCACAGAATCAGGAAGATTGTTTAAAAGTTCTAAGCCCCGGATTTCTGACATGTACAAATCTGCTGTGATCGAGTCTGCCTATGGAGGACTGTTGTGGTTCCTGTGGTCTGAGTGGGTTCCATAACTTTCTCTTTCGCTGGTTTCATTGTCATGCTCTATAGGGTCTGATTTGATCTTCACAGCACTTTGATTTCATAATCCAGCTACCTACCGCCTAGTGCCAATGCTCACCTTGGCTGATGTGTGGGCATCTCTGATAAAACAAATCTTTTCATGGTCAATCTGTAGTACAACCACAAAACAGAAGGACTGCCAAAAGGTTTATAGGACAACTACTATTTAATTTTAATGGCACAAATGATGTGTATGTCCAGACACAAGAAATAAACCACCTATACATATTGTTTATTATATCCAACACCTAGAAATAATCTATGGCATATGGACTGAGCCTTCCAGAGTTTTCCTAAATGTGCCTTTTCTTTCAGTCAGAAACTCACAGAGTGCTATTCCTCCTTCTTTTTTCTGTTTGTCCAATTGTGTTTGTTCATTCATAGCTGATTGAATAGTAGAATCAAATTCTCTCTGCCACAAGAGCGTGTTCTTATAGTTCCTTTCTGAATTCTGTGGTTTTAAAGTCTGCACTCATGTTTAGTTTTTATGGGATGCCTAAATTGTGGGATTAAGTAGAGATAAAACAAACTGCTTGGAAGCAGTTTGGCAGCATAACACAGAGCTAAATGAAGGCTAATTTACTCAAATGAGAAATAGAGTATGTTAGTACACAGATGCAATATGTGTTGTGGATGATATCTGAGCTTAATTTTACCACAGCTCATCTGCTTTTAAACTTTTGATCAAGTTTAGACAAGACCAGTAGAATTTGCTTTACTTATCTTGTATATGCTAGTTTTACACAGGTAGGCATGTTCAAAAATGTATAAGTCCTCACAGCCTGCTCAGCCTAAAGAGATATGATGATGTGATGCACAGAATATGTGCATGCTATTTGCCACTTCAGGGAGTGTCTGTTGAAGCAAATTATTCCCTTACATTAATTGCTGCCCCCTGCCCCCCCCCCCCCCCCATCAAATTAAACAGGTAAACCAGGTCACTATACCTCATAGAAGCAATACAGAACTACATAGTCTTTTTACAGTGCTTTTAAATATATGACGATATTTCACAGTTCATTTTGTCTGCTTTTAGCAACATCATAAAGACAGTGGTAGAATGGTATTTTTGTGGTAGAATGTACTGTTTTTATAGGATCCTTTTGGATGAAGCACATGTCTGTCTTTTTAGATTTCCTAAGAATGTTGGACAGGTCTGTTTATCAAATATTTATTCTCATTTAAGCTTGTAGCACTTTTAGTTTATAGTCATTATTTCATTGCACTCGTAGTGCACTATCCTGCTTTTGTGTTTATGCTTTGTGACAAAGCCCTGTGAAATACTTTCTTTGACATTAATTACAGAAGGAGTTGAGTGAGTTTGGATGTTTATGATAAAATATTCAGAATGGGAACTTGGCCTTTAAGTGCTGTAGTTTTTACTCCACATCTTAAGATGACCAGATGTTCTCATACCTAATGGAGTGTTCATTATCTGTTATTGCCACTTTCTCGAGTTGTCTAGCTGTTTTATTTAATGCGTTTCTGAATCAACAGCTGTAAATAAGCCTTGAAAGAGGTGTTTCTGTGCAAGGAGTCTTAATATTTTTAAAGACACTAAGTCTTGGGACCTTTGAGATCTCTTTGGTTTTGCAGGAATATTTCTGTCCCTTAGGAACACTGTATAAAATTGAGGACTAAATTATTATACTTCAGGAAGCCAATGAAACACAAGTGAAGAAAAATAACAGTGACTTCCCTGTAAATGCACTGCAAAACAAAGACAGCTAACTTTTCCATTCATGTAGACAGTACTTTAATAAATAATCTCTTCAAGAAGTTCTTGAGCATTACTGAGGCTTCAACGCACACTAATTTTTTCACTAAAACTAAAGGTCAACTTTAAGCCCAGACCCACAGGCAATCTCCAGTGAGAACTTCTGAGCTTAACCCATGCCTGCAGTTCAAGGAGATGATGGAAAGGTCATGCTCGAAGGCAAAGCTTTGCCTCCAAGTCATCCAGCCCCACTCCTTAAACTCTAAGCACTACAGTACTATGTGACAAGCAGCAGATTTCTTGTTCCTGGTTTCCCACCCTTTATAGCTGATGATTATCTGCTTAGCTGAAAGTAGAAGACCGATTCTTATAATGGTATTGTGGGAAGAAAAGGAGCCAATGTTTATAGATAAAATATATATATAAATTAAGGTATAACTTGGGGAAGTTGGCTGAATCCTCCATTACAGTGTCTACTTTTCAGGGGAAGCTAGACATCTACCATCCCAGGCCTTTCCTATAGGTTATTTGTGCCAACATGCACTTCTGTGTCAAAAGGCAATATCAGCTGGAATTTTCTATACCAAGAAAAAAAACAAAAAATAACTCAACCTAAAATATGAGTGTCTCCTAACAGTGCTACTGATACCATCCCAAATAAACTCTGTTTCCAGTGAATACACAAAGTCAAAACACTGATCAAGTGTGCCCTTATTGCAGCTCTGGGAGATGAGAGGTTTTAAGAATCTAGTTGTGTGTCAGAAGCCTCCAGTCTGTGGTGGGTTGGCCTCGGCTGGCAGCCAAGGCCCCATGCAGCCACTTGCTTCCTCTCTCCCCTAAATGGGACATGGGGGAAATGGGAAAAACAAGAGTGAGAAAATTTGTGGATTGAGATAACAACAGGGAGATCATTTACCAATTACAGTTGTGGGAAAAACAGACTCAGCTTGGGGAAATTAACTTAATTTCTTGCCAATTAATATAAATATTTAATTGCTAATTTGGATATTGGGAAATAAAAACAAAACCAAGAAATGAACATTAAAAGAGTAGGGGAAAACATCCCCCCTTCACCTTCTCCAGGCTCAACAGATACCTCTCCTCCCCCTTGTTATCACAGCAGGCACACTCTGTACCCTCTGTGACATAATGGGGTGGCTCAGAGCGGGTTGTGATCTGGACATTTTGGTTTTTTTCTGCCACTCCATCCTTCTCACACTTTTTCTCTGCTCCTGCGCAGGTCCTCCATGGGAATAGTCCCTTTAGGAATACCTGCTCTGGGTCCTGGAACACCTCCTCCCCTCCTTCTCCTCTTGGACCCAGCTTGCAGGGTTGTTTCTCTCACTTTTTTTCCTCACTCCTCACTGCCTGTGCACCATTTTCTCCCCTTTCTTACACGTGTTTTCCCTGAGGCACCACTCCCTTGGCCGGGGGGCTCAGCCGTGCCCTGCTGTGGGTGGGTTGGAGCCGGCTGGAACCGGCTGTGTCCGGCATGGGGCAGGTCTGGCCGCTCCTCATAGAGGCCGCCCTGCAGCCCCGCTGCCAGCGCATGGACATGCAACCCAGTATATAGTTATCTTAAAACATATTGTAAGAGTATCCTGTTTACATTTCTGTTGAGGACATTGAGATGCTGGATACAATATGGCTGAACTTCTCCAGTTTTAAAAATAGAAATGCATAAAAGTTGAATACTTTGGTGTTTACCAGTCATCTTGAAATCGTTGTAATACAACTGCAGGTTGTATTAGTACATCGGAATGCACTAAGATCAGAGCCAAACTTCCGAGTGCATCAAAAGGTATTAGTATATTTCAAGACTGAAATCAGTGCTTTAAAAGTGTATTAAACTGGAACAAGACAAATTTTAAACATGCAGAAATTCAGATATGATAGTCATCCCTGATTAAATAGAAACCTTGAAAACTTGCCTCCTATTCATTTTGTCATTTCTTGTCAGATCCCTTCCTCCAGTCTTCTTTCCAGTCTAGGTTTTACCAGTGGCTTTCTTGAAAAAATCCCAAACAGTATCCTCTGGATTTTTAAGAAAATATTCTTTCCATCACCTCTGAGTTTTGGATGTTGCACCCTGCTTCTGGGAGGTCCCTGCTCCTGTCAGTATTCAGTCAGTCTGCATGAATGTGTCAGCAAAATATAGAGCAGATAGTAATTCAGGTAAGTTATGTATTGTTATTCTTATTGGCTAAAAAGAGAAACTGAAAGATTCAGTGAAATACTAGAATCTGATAGACTAAAGACTACTAAAACAGTACAACTTGTTTATGGAATCACAGAAACACAGAATGGTTGATGTTGGAAGGGACCTCTGGAGATCATCTACTCTAAGACCCCTGCTCAAGCAGGGCCAGAGCAGGTTATCCAGGACCATGTCCAGTTGGGTTTTGAACACAACTAAGAACCGAGACTCAACAACCTCCTTGGGCAATCTGTTCTTGTGTTTGACCATCTTCACAGTACAAAGGTGTTTTGTTGTGCTCAGATGTAATCTCAGGTGTTTCAGTTTGTGCCCATTGCCTCTCCTTCTGCCAGTGGATGCTACTGAGAAGAGTCATCATTCCCTCCCATCAGGTATTTAAAAAAAATTATAAGATCCTCCTGAGCCTTCTCTTGACAGTCCCAGCTCTCTCAGCCTCTCCTTATATGTCAGATGCTCCTTACATGTCAGATGTTTCAATCATTTAATCATCTTCACGACTGTGCTGGATTTGGTCCAGCATGTCCATACCTTTCTTGTACTGGAGAGTCCATCACTGGACAATCCAGATGTGGGTTCACCGGTGATGAGTAGAGAGGAAGGATCACCTCGATCATATGCTAGCAGCACTCTCTAATGTAGCCTAGGATGTTCTTGGCCTTCTTTGCTGCAAGGGTGCATTTCTCGCTTATGGTTGACTTGCTGCCCAGGACCTCAAAGTCCATCTCTGCAGAGCTGTCTTCAAGCCAGCTGGCCCCTGGTATGTACTGGTGTGTGCGGTTGTTCCTCCCCAGATGCAGGACTTTTCACTTCCCCTTGTTGAACTTAATGAGATTTCTCTCTGCTCAATTCTTCAACCTGTTCAGGTCCCTCTTGTCACAAACTGTTCATAAACAAAAAACTTCATGAAGAGGATGTCTCAAACAACTTGAGTGGGATACCCTGTGGGGGAGAAGCAGAGCAAGCTCTGCAGAGGTGGGGTGGTGGGCCGTTTCTCTCCCCTTCCCTCCTGTGGTATCCCAGAGACAGAACTTGCCTAACTGCACAGGTACAAGCCAGAGAAAATTAGAACCTTCTGGAACAGCCTATTGAGCATGTGTAAGAAAGATTATATAAAGACAACACCCCACGTGTGTCTTTGTCAACCCACCACCTACGGACCAAACTGGCTACTCTGTGACAATGCAGGATCCAAGGGTGGTGATTCCCCTTTTTCTATCCCCTCCTCCTCTCTTTTCTCTTTCCTCTCTTTTTCATACATATATTCATGTGTATAAGTTTTGTACGAATTGAATTGTGGTTGATCACTGTTGAGGGGCTATTAGGAAAATAGTCTCATTGACAAAGTGCCTTTGTTTGTTCTCCAGAGAGTTATCAGCTGATTGTTGCCAAATTGTCTCCATTCATTCGCTAAAGTAGTCAGTTAATAAAGTCACCAGCACAATTGTTTCTCTGAGTCATTGTGGTGACTCGGCTGGCCCTGCGGCTCTGCTGAGCAGAGACCAGCTCTTCTACTGTTATGCAGGTTCTCAGGGAATTCAAAAGATTCACCCCTCTCGTAACCCACCTCGTGGAGAGAGACACCTCTGAATAGCACAACTGTGTGGTGTATGAGCTACTCCTTCCAGTTTTGTACCATCTGCGAACTTGCTGAAGGTGCACTCTGTCCCAGATTTGGTTAAATGTGAGGCAGTATTGGCCCCAGTTGTGATCCCTCAGGTACACCAGTGGTTATTGGCCTCCAGCATGACTTTGTGCCACTGATCACACCCCTCTGGGCCCAGCTGTTCAACTAGTTTTCAATACACCTCACCACCTGCTTATCTAACCCATACTTTGTGACCTTGTCTATGATGATATTATGGAAGACAGTGTCAAAAGCCTTGCTAATGTCAAGGTAAACAACATCCACTGGTCTCTCCTCCTCCCTCAAGCTAATCACCTCATTTTAGAAGGTTATTAGGTCAGGTAAACATGATTTTCCCCTTGCCAATTGCTCCCAATCACTTTGTGGTTGCAACCTGTGGGGCCCCATGGACTTATATTTCTCCAGTTTGTTTGTCGTCAGATTTCCTAACTCCACCCCTGCACAATCAGACAGCATCTCCATATTCCATGTGGACCTCCTGCTGCCTTTGCTTGATTTCCTGTTTGTTGGGATGGACCA